>NC_086171.1:17729052-18340798 GCF_023053635.1 Elgaria multicarinata webbii
TATGAAAGTGGTATGAAAGTAGTATATATGAGGCAGGAGCCACACTACTGCTTTATAGCGGTATTGAAGTACGCTAACAACTGTTGGGGCCCATGGACACATACCATATACTGCTTTCATACCGCTATATCCTGCTTGGTGTGGCTCCTGCCTCTTAGATACTGCTATCATAGTGCTATATCCTGCTCGGTGTAGATTGCTATTAGCTTGTTTTAATGGTATCTCTTGCTTTCAGGCTCTTTTAAGCATTACTTACACCTCTATGTTGGCTGTGGGAAAGTCCTTACAGAGGCTGAGGCTTTACACAAGAAGAGTGACATTTAAAAGTCGATTATTGCACATGCCATTTTCAGACATGCAATATGCCAGCCAGCTACTGCTACCTGTGTGCGGCTCTGGCAGAACGACACAACACAAACTCATGTCATAAGGGCATAAGAACAGCCCTGCTCCATCAGACCAAAGGTCCATCTAGTCCTCCATCCTGTTTCCCACAGTTGCCAACCAGATACCTCCAGGATGCCCTTAAGCAGGTCAGGAAGGCAATAGCCCTCTTCAGTCATTACTCCAGTTAGCCACAACTAGGCTGACAACAGTTACCCAGAGGACCTTTTCTTCTGCCGCCCCCAGACTATGGAATGGCCTGCCAGAGGAGATTCGTCGCCTTAACACTCTTTCTGAGTTTAAGACAGCCATAAAGACCAGTCTCTTCTGGCAGGCCTACCCAGATGAATTTTAAACCTAAGAATTTTAATATGTTGTGATTGTTATTTTAATATTGTATTGGTTTTATATGCTCTTTTAACTAGTTTTATGTATTATATTGTATTTAATGTTGTTCCCCACCTCAATCCAGAGGGAGAGGTGGGTAATAAATTATTATTATTATTATTATTAGCCTTTAATTGTTACAAAACCTGAACATTTCCTCAGCTTGAGTAACGGCCTTTCCTAAATTGGGTTCACACAACACAACAATTCAGTCTCATGGTTGAGCATGGGTTGTCAGTGAACCATGCATTGTTGTTGAACTGTAGGTTATGTTATATGAACATGGTTCGCAAATTCTTCTGATGAAAAGAACCAATGGCTTGTTTTAGATTGTAAACTGAGGGTTGTTCATGGTTAACAAGCCACGTGTCTGGGTTCACACCACACAACAAACCATGTTCCAACAACAACCCATGGATCAACGACAACCCACACTCAAGCCAAACTCAAGCTTGCATATGGGTTGGGATGTCATGTTGTGTGAACCCAGCCACTATTGCAGAGATTCCTACAACATACACATATCATAGTCTCATGAAATGGAGAGAATATATTCATTATGCTACATTCCAAGCAAGTTGTAATGGCAAGCTGATTGTGTGAGTGTGTGTAGAGGTCTTCTTTAACACAAATGTTTTACTCAACGAAGTACATGTGTACAAATTATTGTGACTACTGAAATGCCTGTTATGAAACACACCCCAAAGGCATGTCCTGAAGGTAGTAATTAAAAGCATCACTGCATATGTGTACCCTTGAGGAGAGAGTAAGTAACGGGTACCTTTCAAGCATGCAAAATTCAGAACTCTATTTGCCATAGATGTTTCATGTTTAAATTGAAGGGAGAGCCTTCCTGCTGTCTCTAGGGTTAATATTCAACAGAACTTCTTTCAGATTCTTGAACACGACTGATTGTGCTACCATCTTAATTAAAAGTGTAACTGTAATAATGAACTTATTTTTAGACTGTCTCTGTGTGGCATTTTGCTTCAAAGGACAGGCAATTCAGAAAGCAGTCACTCTGTAGATAAGCAGTGACACTGAGCACTTATATCGTAGCTGGGGTCAGCCGGTATGTTCTTTTTTTCATGCTGGTGCTAGTCAATCACATTTGTTTTCTGGATTAATTATGTGGCCTTTCGATAAGAAAGAGACACCCTGATTTTGTTCCATTTCAATATCTGTCATGGCTAGAGTCAGACTTTGCCACATTCTTTTTAGACAGAACTCTTCTCTATGTAATCATTACATTACATTGTAAAGGAAAAGAGGTAGAAGCTTTGCTTAGTGTTGGGGATTTCTTGTTACGGCTTTCCTAAAGAGCATAGAGCGAACTCTTGCTTCAAAGGTGAGGATTTGGCTTCGGGGACCCTGCTAGCCCCATTGTTTCGTTTCTCTTCCTTGCCGATGGCGCCTGTGGGGGTTGCGGGGGAGGGGAGAGCTGAGGCAGTGACTTTATTCAACACCTGCATCTTTAACTACTGGCGCAGTATAATTACCTTTCTTGAATATTCTATAGAATTGTCAAACAGTGATTGTCTTTTCAAAAGAAAGCTTTTGAATAAAGCAGTTTTATATACAGAGCTTAACGTCCTTTATTATAAACATTGAAGAGCCTTTCCGTAAGATGAAAAAATGCCAGATCTGATGAGTGTAGTGGCATGAGATCCATTCCCCACGTAATGAATTTAAGGTGTGGTGGACTTGCTGTGGGGGGAAAGAGTCATAGAGCCAGTTTGCACAGCACAACAGCCCATTAGGGGTTAATGTGCCTGTGAGGAGCTGCAGTGTATGCTGGCCACCATTATGAATATGCAAGTCCTGGTTGGATGTAGCTGTGGCTTGTCATGTCATCTGAACCCAGGCGGTGTTCGATGCAGGGATGCTTAGGCTTAAACAACCTTTGCATAGTCCTAAAATAGATTCCCCAGGGGTGGGGAGTTGCAAATGCATTTCCATATTCATAAGGGCTCTAAAAATTCATTCCATTTGGTGATCTGATTCGTGGGGGGAGGATTTCCCTCAGGAGCCAGCAACCCCAGCGGGCCAGTTATAGAAAGGCTGATGATGTTTCCTCAATCCCTACGAGGAATTCTGCAGCAAAGGTGCCTGGGATACATGCCAGAACCGGCAGGAGAACTGAGGGGGGAAACAAGCAATGGCAAACCTAATTGTCTATCAGGTTGGGGAGTGAACAACCAACCCATGATGGCTTAATGGCAGGGTGGCTTATCATGACATGCAAACCCCTCCCCCCGCAAGAGAAGAGGAGAGGGCAGAGAAAGGGACACACAGATTTTTTGGGTCCCCATCGATTTCTGGCTTGGTCACACCCACATTTCTTCTGGCATTTGGTCCCCAGGAGGTTACAGAGAAACTAATGTGACAAAATATTGCATTTTGAGTGTTGGGGAAATGCAACTTGAAGTGCAAAAGAAGTGCTTCCCTTTAGCAACACATCTGGTTCAGCCCCCCCCCTTGCAAAAAAAATAATCATGGTAACATCTGTACATTTATCGTACAAGAATTGATGCTATGGAGAGGACCTGCAATTTACTGCAGGTCTTCTACTTTCATAACTTAGTCTCTATAAAGTAATATTAGGCCTAATTGAATCAGTGGGATTTCTGAGAAAGGATTGCACCGTGTAATATTGCAGTGTTAGTTATATGTATGGTGTGGCATGACAAAGTTGCAAAACAAAAGAAATTAAATGCTAGCAGTTGCCTTTTAAAATGTTGCTTAGATTCCAGAACTTCCCCACTAAAGTTGGAAGAGTTGAAAAAAGTGGCGTTATCCATAAAACTCTGTAACTTTTTATAACAGCTATACAGCCATGCTGCCCTGTTATGTAGAGCAGCTCTCTCAATAGGCTTGGTCATGGACAATTGAACTCTAATTAATAGATAATCAGTGCAGCAGGTCATCTCAGCCTTGTATTGATGGTCAGCTACCTTGGAATGCACCTTCAGGCACATCCACCTGCCCAGGTGGGGACTTAAATGAATTTATCTATAGGGATAGCAAAGTGAGTTTGGCAGGGTTGTCAGCTTTTGGGGAAATGTCTGTTGGGTGTTACTTTTTAGGATTTCAGAGAGCCACTATTGCTGTGAATATAGTATTTTCTGTGTGCTGGCTTCTGTAATATTGGCTCTACCTGTACATTTGTAAATGGTTTATTATTTCAAAGACACTGTAAATCTTCAGTATTCTCTCCTCTTAAGGAAAAACAATCCCATAAAACTGCTCCAAACATCCCACTGTTTATGAAAGTAAAAAACTTGAATGCAATGGGAGATACAAACATTAGAAGCACAGAGATTTCAGTATTGGGTTCAAAGTATGATGCTTGGGAAGAAAATTAACATATCATTATGTTATTTCTTTCCTGGTGCAAGTTATAAAATAATGGTATAAAATGTTATGAATGTGCCTATAAAACTACCTCTTAAAATTAAAATGTGTCTGCATAATTTTACAATTGTCATTCTAGGAGTCTAGGATTTCTTGAGTTACATTTCATACTCAGGACATGTGGTGTACTTCCTTTTCCATTTCACTCTCTCTCCATGATACCTGTTACTTTTGCCAATTTTTGCTAAAGGATTCATAGAATATGTGCCAGAGTGTGTGGAACTACTTGCACCTTGTTTCAAATGACAATCAAAAAGCACTAGAGGCGCCCTGTTTCTTTCGCTCCTATATTCCTATAGAGATTGCAGAGAGAGATAAGCAAAGTTGTAGTTAGAGGCTTCTGTAAAATATTATTTCCTGTATTGACTCCAAGATCAAGTTATGTGCGTGAGTGAAACTGCCAAGTGTAGCAAGAGCACAGAGAGTGTGTGCACATAATATATGGAAACTATTCGTTTAAACAGTGGCAATTGTGTTAGTTTTGATCATCATTCTTTCCAGAATATGTCAAATATTGCACATAATTAATTTAGAATAATATAAACAACAGTATGCATTGCACAAAATCATTGGCTATAACTTTTCATATCTGTTTGTGAAATAAAATGAACAACGGCCAAAAGGGCAGACCAACACAAACGCTTTCCAAGCCCTAGTAAAACAAATTTGAGCATCTTTTCTCTTCTTTCTTTTTAAAGTAGTTGTAGTAACTTTGCAACAACAAAATGCTTTTAACTTCTTTTTTCCTTTGTGTCTCCAACTTTATAAAACCCTTAATGGATTAAAAGAGCAAGAACAAGTTTTCTCCATTACAAAATTCCCATTTAATCCTTATCCACCACTTAGCTTATCAAATTAAATGGGACAAGATTGATGCAGGGGGGGCTCTTTGAGACGGACATCGTGTGTAAAATTGGCAGACAACAGATTTTAAAGAGTGCCCACCATGACTTGTCACATCATCTTTCCTCAGCTTCAGCTGCTCTGGCGGAGTCCTGGGCAGGGTCAGAATTCTTCTCGGTGTTAACACTATGGACCACTGCAGAGAAACAGGGCTGCTACACAGTCTCCAGCAGAGTTCCTTATTACACACCCACCCGGCCCCCTTCACCTGCCCCAGCCATTCAACATAACACCACACCATCCAATATTCATGAACAGCCCAATGCTCCAACCAGGGCCTCGCTTCTGCAGGTGGCAGTTACATCAGTAATTGCCCGATACTTCCCTCTACAGCGTAAAATTGTTTTCATTATGTGTCATGCACACACAGCCAAGCAAATCCCCCTTGAGTGGTTTCCCAAGGGCTGGAGGGAGGTGGTACTTCACTTAAACAGGCGCTTTTGGCTTAGATTTAAGAGAGAGAGAGAGAGAGAGAGAGAGAGAAGCAGCAGCAGCAGCAGCAGCAGTCAAAAGCTCATCATTAACTCTACTTCTACCTTCAACAACAACTAAAAAAACACAAGCTCCTGTAAAACTCTCATAAAGCTTCTCCTAAATGTCTCAGTTACTGGGAAGAGGCTTTAGGGGCTTCAGCTGTTCTTAGGATACTTAAAGCTGCTTCGGCTCAGAGAAGAGAATCGCTTTTCCACCTGACTGGAGTTCCCATGGTTTGCAGTGCCAGGCGATAAGCAGGTTTCAGCAATAAACTCCTGCATTGTGAAACAATAATGCACAGTCAGGTCCCCCCATTTTGATTCAAGGGTGTCTTTTTCTTTCCCCCCTGTGGTGGACTAATCACAGCTCCACTTTGTTTAATTGCAGCAAAGAGAGAAATGTGTTTAAGAAGTCATTCCGGCCTCCTTTAAATGAATGGCCAGATTCTTCAAAGACAGCAAACAGGATGCATAATAAATAAGATTTAATTTTCAGATCAAAATAAGCAGACTGAAAGATTTTGGGGCTATTTTAAAAAAACTGGCTGATATGTGAGATGTGCCTCCAAAAAGAGATTGGGAACTTTGTAAAAGAAAGAGAGAGAGAGAAAAGAAAGCAGCAACAAGTGGGATTAAAGTCTTCGTTTTTATGCAGCACAAGTTCTTTTTGCATGGTGGGAGGATCTGTACAGGAATAAAACCTTTCCAGAATTGGTGGTTGGTAGCCTGCTGGGCACTTTGCTTCTGATAAAAATGCTTGTAAAACTATGTCAAGTCCTTGATAATTGACACAGATTCACCCACCATAGTTTTCATGCTAAGACCTGGAAAACCTTGGGTGCAATGTATTGTAAATTATGGCTCAAGGGTCATGAACTCCATAGTGCAGGGAGGGTTGGGTGGGAAAGCATTTATCAATCAAAGCATTATTTCTGAGCCTGGAGGGGGGGTTCCTAAGCTGCAAGCCGTGCGCAGTCCTCAACTCCATTGAGGTCAATGGGAAACTCTCCTTCACTTTGGTGGGACTATGTTTGAAATCAAATGCATAAAAAGAAAAGGAAAGGTATTTTTTATTCAATGTTTATAGCCAGTTGGATGGAATTAAAGCTTTTTTTCTTGGCAGTGAATTTGATTTATATATATATATATATATATACACACACACACACACACACACACAAGTGCATTAGAATGTTGCTCTTTTTCAGACTGAAAACTATACACTGAACGTGATGATTGAAACATTTGTTAACCTTTCAACTTGCTAAACTGAAAATTGGCATGATTTAGACAAAATTAAGCACACACATTACTTTCCAATGGATATGAGTGGAACTGAAAAGTAAATTTGCCTAAATTGTAACTTCTTTGGATTGTTTTATTTTATTACAAACAAGAATCTACCTTTTTTCCCCCTTCCCAGCTCAAAAAAGACAGGAGTACTCAGATTCTCTGTGATTCCTGCAATGGTTAGGGTATAACAGTTGTTTCTTTCAGAAGAGCAATATACATACATTTGCAAATCACTTATGCCCAAACTTTATATCAAATGTGATTTGACATGCCTTTTGTTACCAGCAGTCACTGGCTGTGTACTATGAGGTCCCATAATTCTGAGCAAGAGTTCAGTATAAAATAACCTTCAAGAGCATCTGCTGTAAGCTTTCCCTCTGTGTTGGACTGAATATGTGAGGTTATTTGCAATCGTGAAAAGCTACACTTGGAAAGTATTTTTGTTTTATAATGAATGATGGAGTTCCTTTTGCTCTTGGCCATTCTGGGGCCTCCTCTGAATACAGCAAATGACTGCTTCAAAATGAAAACCACAACGTGTTTGAATGTAGCATTATGCCTAGTTGCTTTTTGAGTGAAAGGCGGCTTTAAAAAGTTTAGGTATATCATTGCCAAGAAGGGCTAAATAGTATTGTCAGCATTTGGAGAAGGAATCGGTTCTTTCCCCGGCCCTCCCCCCAAAACTCCATTCTGGACAGCTGTTAGTGACTTACCAAACTTTTCATATGGATATGTATGTTAATGACAGGCAATGAACTGGAGATGAAGAGCCCCAAACACAAACGCAACTCTTCATTGCACATCAAAAGCCTTTACAAAAGGAGCAGTAAAAGAGGCAGCGATGGTGGAGCCTTCACTTTTGTACACTGAATTAGTTCTGCAAGCAATGAAACTGATCTTTTCTCCTTGCCAGAAAAGTCTGGTGATTTTTGTGAGTCTCATTAGCACACGAGGCATTTGTGAAGATAATTGACTGCCGCTGATACTGCTGGCTGTCACAACAGTGTCAGCAGCGTATGCGCTTTTTTAATAGTTTGTATTTTCTCTCTGTCTCTCCCCCCCCCCTTTCCTCCCTTTCTTTCTTTCATTTAATGGTTCCATAAAGATACAGGCGTTCTGAAGATCTGCAAACCTGCTTGGGGCATAGAAAAAAAGAACAGGAGAAAACCTCGTGGTTCTGAACCTAGCAGGCTACCGCCCAATTTCTCTTGCTACACTTGTATTGCAATTATCTGTGGGTAGATAGACAAGAGTGGGAATGGGAGGGGGAGACTTTGTGCAAATCTTAGCTAGGTGGCAGTCAACTAGCCTTGTGTGAGATAAATGTTTGAGCATTGGTGAATAAGGTGTGAGCAGAAGGCTGAAAACAGCAGCAAAATAAACAATATTAAGCAAGAAAGGCATCCAGGTTGTTGAAGTTTCCTATTATTATTATTATTATTATTATTATTATTATTATTATTATTATTATTGCTTTGCGTAAAGGCGGAAAGGTGAAAACTTGAAAGCCTGATTTAAAAATTCTAAAGGAAACAGAACCTGTGGGAAAGCTGTGCATTGAATTAATTGCAAGAAACCTGGATTTCACAATTCTTTGGAAAACTGCCTATTTTCGTTTATCATATACAGCATGCAATCCAGTCTGACTGATATCCCTTCTATGGACGCTTCTTCCATGGGCTAACTTACTGTTTTGCTTTCACTAATAAAATCATGTTGCATTCAACGATTCCCCCCCCCCCACTTGTGAGTACAAATTGAATTGAATTTACACTGAAACCCTATGCATGTGTGTGCAAGCATCAGTGTAGGGGAATAAATTAAGACCAGCAGCATCTGGCTGTGCTTTTGTTCAGCAATTGTACAGAGTGTTAATAAAAGTATGCTCCAACAGCTCCTTAATACTACCAGAAATTTAGAAACGCAAAATAGAGGTTAAATTATACTTTTTAATTATATATGTGAGCGTGTATGTTTTAACTTGCTTACTTGCTTACTTCTCTCATTCTTTCCCCCACACCCGAGATTCCTCGATGGCCATTCAAAAAAAAAAGGAAAAAGTAATGGGATTAAGGGGTAGGTATTTTAAAACAAAAACAAATACAAAATGCATTGCAATCACTAGTTCAATCACTTTCACCAAAAGTGTTGGTGGAAACTCATGTAGGAAGTCGACAGCATGAAAACATTTTTGGTGGTATCTCCAACTGGCACCAATCTGTCCCTGCAATATTACTGTAATTTTATGCAGGCCCAGCTCTATCCACCAGTATACCTAGGGAGGACCATGTTACAACAGTTTTAAAATCTCTTCACTGGCTGCCAATTAGTTTCCAGGCGAAGTATAAAGTGTTGGTTATTACTTTTAAAGCCCTACATGGTTTGGGTCTAGGCTACCTGCGGGATCGCCTTCTCCCATACAATCCGCCCTGCACTCAGGTCCTCTGGGAAGAATCGACTTCAATCTGCCAAAATTAGGCTGACAAGTATTACCCAGAGGACCTTCTCTTCTGCTGCTCCCAGATTGTGGAATGACCTGCCGGAGGAGACTCGTCAACTTAATAGTCTTTTAGCATTTAAGAAAACTATAAAGACTGATCTATTCCAGCAGGCCTATCCAGTGGAATTTTAGGATGTTTTAATAATGTATACTATGTTTTTAATTCAGTTTTTTGTATTTTATACTTATTGTTGTTCCACCCCTTGATCCAAATGGAGAGGTGGGTAAGAAATTTATGATGATGATGTTTGAAATGATCTTTTAAGATCAAGTAATAATTTTGTCTATTGCATCTATAGCAGGTAATATATCTGTTCCAACTGTTGAGGTGTCCTTATTAAGTCTATACAAGCAGAGTGTGCAATATTATCCTGTATGAGGCACAATATTTGGAGAGAGAGTGGTACATTTTGAAGTGCAAGCGCTCAACATGACTGTCTCCACATGCCCCCAAGGAGAGTATAAAAATGCAGGGAGTTGTGTTGATTCATATCTATATGTGGGATGGGGGATATAGGTCACAACACTAGGTTGTTGCTGAGAAAACCCATTCCTCCTCTCCCATCTACTGTAAGGATTTCAGCTAAGCTTAGAGGGAACAGAAATGTCCTTGTACCTCGATTCTGTGGCCTTAGCTAGACCAGGCTATATCCCAGGGCGAACCCTGGGATCGTCCCTGTGTGTCCACATGACGCACAGGGGATCCCGGGATCAGGGAGGAATCATCCCTCCCTTGCCCTGGGATAGAGCCCTCCCCTTTGGACCCTCTTTTTCCGTGGTCCCAGGCTGAGCCTAAGGCCGCAGAACGTGTGGCCCATTTCAGCAGCTCAATCCCGCTCTGTGTGATTATTCATGTGGAGCCGGGAGCACTGTGCCCATCGGGGTTAGTATGGGGGGAGTGGAGAAACCAAATTAAATTTAAAAAACACCTTCAGCGCACGAGCGTTCATGCGCTGCCGTCGCTTTAAGAAAATTTTTTAAATGGCCTCTTCCTGCAGTCGTCGCACCTTACGTGTAAACGGAGAAGGAATCTCGCGTTAATCACAACGTGAGATCTTCACTCCTCCATTGTGTGGTAAAAGGTAGGTCTAGCTAAGGCCTGTGAGTCATCACTCCACCACTACATTAATGTATTCAGTAAAGCATTTATGGAAAGACTTATACCATTATCCTATTGCAGAACAATTTTCATTGGGTTGGAATCAAATATAGCCATGCTTAGAGTAGACCCATTCAGTAACTTAAATCCCTTTGATTCCTCTAAGCATGGCTATGTCTGTATCCTGCTCAATTAGGGGTTTACCCCTAGGTAAGTGAACATAGGGGCGTAGCCTCAATGGAAAGCTTACAGTGCATCATCACTTATGCCACTATTCTGTACATTTACAAGTGGTGGGGTTTAAGCTACCACCTTGTGCAGAGGTTGCTTAAGTTCCATTTAAGTCAGTGGAATTGAAGCAGACTTGCTGTTCTGAACTGCATTAATTATTTACTTCTTTATCTGGGCAGTTCACAAAAATTAAAACCCACAATTAAAGCATAAAAACAATATAAAATATACAAGCTGAAAACTGTGGTATAAAAGTACAACCAGAATAAAACCTAGCAGCAATGCAAAGATTTAAACAATAGTAACAAATTTAAAACAGCAGAGCTAAAAGCTCAGAATGCTAACATGCTAAAATTACTGGGGAAATAATTTGGAGGATATAGAGCCAGAAAAAGCACAACACCAGTGCCAGGTGAACCTCTCTAGGGAGCTCATTCCACAACTGGGGTGCCACAGCAGAAAAGCCCCTTTCCTGGTAACCACCAGCCTCACTTCCTTTGGCAGGGCCTCCCAGAGTAGGGGCTCCCAGCTCTGCTATTCTATGATTCTATGACTGCTGAAGGTGATTTTAGGGTGTGGGAAGGTACATATGGGAGGAGATGATCCTTCAGAGATAACCTGGCCACAAGCTATTCAGAGCTTCAAATGTTAATACCATCATTTTGTATCAGGCTCCAGGGCTGGGGGGAAGGGCAGAGGGGCCAGTTGGCATGGGCCTATGATTTTGAGGGGGCCTACTCAGAGTCCCCCTGGGCAAAGTTGCTTGATGTTTCTGCTGTTGATGATGAATTTGCCCAAAGAAAAGCACGTAAAGCATTTCTGAATGTGAAGAAGTGATGTCTTATATGCATCCTGAATAAAAGTGCTTTTTTATAAATCGTTCTAGTTCATATGCATTTAGAACTGATTAAAAACTACTTAATGAGCAGTTTGAAATGGAGCCTACATTTCCTATCTGGCCCAGGCCTATTACCAGCTTTGTTAGGTAATTTGTTAGGTAATGAGGGATGATTTGAGAACTACAAGTTCAATCGCAGCTTTTAAAGCTCAGCTAAAAACTTTTCTTTTTCCTAAAGCTTTTAAAACTTGATGTTGTTCGGACTTTATACTGTTAGTTTTACCCTACCCTGTGCCTGTTTACCCTACCCTGTGCCTGTTTGCATTCTCTTCCCCTCCTTATTGTTCTACTATGATTTTATTAGATTGTAAGCCTATGCGGCAGGGTCTTGCTATTTACTGTTTTACTCTGTACAGCACCATGTACATTGATGGTGCTATATAAATAAATAAATAAATATAATAATAATAATAATAATAGTAATAATAGCTGTTACCAACCCTGTTAGGCTCAAACATGGACTGGCAGCCAATGCAGCTGAAAATGTACTTACATAATATGATCATGTGGGCCAATTCCTTTTAACAATCTCATTGCTCTGTTTTGGACCAGCTGAAGTTTCTGGACTGTTTTCAAAGGCAGCCCCACCGTGCAGTAATCCAGACAAGAGGTTACCAGAGTGTGGATAACTGTAGCTAGGCTATCTCTGTCCAGATAAGGGTGTAATTGATATATATCAGCCTATGCTGATAAAAGGTGCTTCATGCCACCAAGTCCACCTGTGCCACAAGTGACAGTTCTGGGTACAGAAGCACCCCAAAACTATGAATCTGATCCTTTAGAGGGAGTGCAACCCCACCCCCAGACCAGGTTGAGCATCACTTAGCCAGGCAGATTAAACATCCACTAACAGCACCTCCATCTTGTCCAAATTAAGTCTCAGTTTATGGGTCATCATCTAGTCCATTCTCTGACCCAGGCACTGATTAAGAATAGCAACTGCCTCACATGGATTTGAAGGGGAGGAAGAGAGAGAGATAGGTGTCATCTGCATATTGAGACCTCAGCCCATACCTCCAGATAACATCCCCCAATGGTTTCATGTAGATGTCAAACAGCATAGTGTGGAACTCCATAACATAGTTGCCATGACACAGAGTATTAATCCCCCATAGAATACT
Source organism: Elgaria multicarinata webbii (assembly GCF_023053635.1). NCBI lineage: Eukaryota > Metazoa > Chordata > Lepidosauria > Squamata > Anguidae > Elgaria > Elgaria multicarinata. The sequence continues at coordinate 17,741,756 of NC_086171.1, forward strand.
TACCATGACACATAGCAAAAATCCACCATCACCACTTTCTGGATTTGCCCATCAAAGAAGGAGTGGAACCGTTGCAGCGCAGTGCCTCCAACTCCCAGCCCAGGCAACCTATCTAGAAGGATACTATGATTGGTGGTGTCAAAAGCTACTGAGAGTTCCAAGAGGATCAGCAGGGTTGCACTCCCCCTGTCCCTCACCCAGCAAAGGCCACCCCACCATTTATGGGTGAGCAGTTATGGTACAATTATGATTGTTCTGAAATCAGCTGACTTTGGATAAGACCTGCACTCTAAAGGTAGTATCATCTGAACATAGGTGAACTATGTTGAAGTGCTTATGTGGTACTCATTTTCTCTATAACCCTTTCTGCCATGCACATGTTCTGTATTAACAAGTGTACATTATCCTTCTTAAGTTATCCCATTTTTTTCTTCAGAACAATACAGTGGCAATAGCAAGGTAGAAGCCTGCACATTTTATTTTAAAGAATTCTGAGATATCAGCCATTAGACATTTAGTGTGCAATTGTAGACCAGCAATAATCACAGTTAAAGCTAACCAGAGATTCCTTTAAAGCAGGTTTTGAAATTGCAGTTCAGAGTCAGTTTCAACCACTGTGTAATCAAAATCCTGGTTAGCTTAAACAGGAGGTGTGTAGGGAAGGGAGACCTGAACCAGAAACTGACTTCAGGTTTGCTAATCAAGGTTAGAAGGCAACCAGAATTATGTCTCCACCAGTGTAGTAGTCACTTTCATTCATTAAGTTTATTTGTATAAACCATGGGTTTCAGGCAGCCGGCTCGGGTCGACTCAGCCTTCCATCCTCCCGAGGTCGGTAAAATGAGTACCCAGTTAGCTGGGGGAAAGGTAATAACGGCCGGGGAAGGCAACGGCAAACCACCCCGCTATAAGACCTGCCAAGAAAACGTCAGTGAAAGCTGGCGTCCCTCCAAGAGTCAGTAAAGACTGAGCCCACAGCTAGACCTAAGGTTTATCCTGGGATCATCCAGGGTTCGCTCCTGCCTGAGCACTGTGTGTCACCTAGATTAACAGGTTTGACCCCTGGACAATCCAGGGATAAATCTTAGGTCTAGCTATGGCCTCAGTGCTTGCACGAGAGGTTCCTTTCCTTTTAAAAAGGTCATCATCTTTACAGTTGACAGAAATAGAATTTAAGGACTCTATGTTTACCTGGCAGGGGAGACACCTTGATCACCAGTCTAGTATTACAGAGATCATCAATCTCCAGTCTGATTGACTTCAGAAATCATTATCTATACAATACCAATAACTTACATAGCCTTTCAATGAAAACCCCTAAGGAAGCAGATTTTACACGTTCTTTGAGAAACCAAACTAAGGAACTGCTTCTTTGGTTAGGAAGATTTTCTTGTTTACCCTAATGATAAGGCTGCATGGAAACTCTGGCCTCATCTACACCAAGCAGGATATTGCACTATGAAAGTGGTATATAAATGACAGGAGCCACACTATTGCTTTATAGTAGTACTGAAGTGCACTGACATCTGTTGGGGCCCATTGACACATACTATATACTGTTTTCATACCACTATGGTGTGGTTCCTGCCTTTCATATACCACTTACATAGTGCAATATCCTGTATGGTGTAGATGAGCCCTCTGTGGAATTAGCATATAACATTCCCAAAATATGTGCTGGGCAAATTTACTCTGAAATCAGTGGTGCATAATCTTTTTGGCCTTAGGGCCACACTGAGGATCTGCTGGAGTGGCGGGGGCCACACTTGTGTGCACATGCGCATGTATGCATACACATACACTGACATATATTTGCATACAACACACATACAACTCAGCGCATATGGCACACACTCACTCACACCACCACTACCCTCCTTCTCTCCCCCCCTCTGTCTAACACACACTATTCCTTTACTATTGTCCCAGTTTGCACAATCAAAACAAGGCACAGTTACTTAAATAGCCCATGGGGGCTTATTTACAGTAATCCCTAGTGCATGCGAGGTACTATTCCCCTAGTTACCTGCCTGGGTGTGGCTTATCATATCATGTCAGGAGGCATAGATTGTTTGAGGGGGAAACACCCTGAAATAACTGTACAACCCTGCAACAGGCCATAGGTTAAAACAAGCCACTGTAGCTTATTTAAGCCATGATGGCTTGTTTGATCATGCAAAGTGGCTTAGTTTATCTCTGTGGTCCAAATCCAGCATGGCAGGGATGGCTTCTTACCCACCCTACAACTCACGACTTGCAGAAGAAGTTGTGGAGTGGGTGAGAAGCCCCTCCCCCTCCACAGCATGCGCTAGATTTAGATGACACAGTAAACCATACTGCATTGCAGGTAATTATGTAAATTGCAGTCCCGCAACAGGCATGCACAGAGGCAGGAAAAGAACCCACAATGGGTTCGTTTGCCTATGCAATCATCCAACCCCTGCCCCAGAGCATTTCAGAAGCCTGGCACCTGCTTTGATCAAATAAAACCCACACTCCACCCAGAAACCTCAGATCTCAAGCCACCCAGCCATTTAGGAATCCTGTTCGCCTTCCTCTAATCCACTGTCTTGCTGAAGAATCCTGAAATCCCACATTGTTACCTGGATCCTTTTCAGAGAAAAAAAAGAGCAGAAAAACTCTAGGGCAGGGGTCCCCAATGTGATACCTCTGGATGCCATGGCTCCCACAGGCACCTCCAGTGGTACCCACGAATGGTCCACAAAGTGCCCACAGGCACCCCAAAAAATAATGTTTTAAAATGTTTTAAATTTTCCCCATTTTTAAATATATATGCACATATTTTTGCATACATCTTTCTAGCAATTTTACATGGATTTCAATAAAAGTGGACCAAATATCCAAATAAGTTTCCATTTCAAGGTGGTGTCTATATGCCACCCGTTCAAATATTGAAAGCATTGCAAGGTCCTCGATCCATTGCCTTATAGGATATGTTTATCCTTCCAGTGTTGTAATATTAGCCTTTTAAGTGTCAAAAGGGTGCAGAGAATCTATTTACACTGTCAATTTGTTAGTTTTCATGAAGCAGGTAACTAATTTAAAGGGCTGTGTACATCAGTGAATATTAAAGACTGTTCCAGTACAAAATGTATCTGTGTAATAACCTCTTCCCCAAAAGAAGCAACTACTGGACACTGCCAAAACATATGTTTAAAAGAAGCAGAAGCTATATTGCACCACCAGCAAAGAAGCAAAAATTAAACAATTAGAGAGACACGAAAGAAACATTTTTGCTGAATAAGTTGCCAAAGCAGTGATCCACTGATTAAGCATTTTGTGTTGGTGCCCACAGCATGGTCTCAAATCCCCAAATGTGCCCATGGCTCCAAAAAGGTTGGAGGGCTGCTCTAGAAAAGGGCTTTATGGTTCCTGCCAAGCGAGCCACATTTGTAGAGCATCCTAGGAACTAGGCAGAGGTCTTCAAGCACTGTTTCCTAGAATGCTCTAGGAACAAGAATTCTATTTCAATAACCATAGAGACTGTTCCTAGATCATTCCCCCCCTTCTGATTTGCTAATTGACTGTAAGCTGTTCTGGAAGCCTTTTTTGGCCAAGAGTGTGATTAACAAACAAACAAAAATACTTTAAATAAACAAATAAAACTGACAGGCATAGCTTGGTGAGGTCACTTTTATAAAAAGGACAGTAGATGAATACTGGGAATCTTCTGGCAAGGACGCAGTAGCTAAGTGCATTTTGAAAACAAACCATATGGAAACAAACTATTTCTGGCTCAGTTTGAAGCAGGATGCATCCAGATGAGGCTTTTATTGCACAATCACACTGCCTTGTTCACAGAATGTTATGAGAGGTCCAGACAAATATGTCTTCATTTTTTAGCCCTCCTATGCTTTCCCGCTGCTTCTTCCATCTTTTTTTTTTCTTACCAGGGGAAAAATGTGTTAAGGAAGAGAAAAGACAATAGCTATACAATGTCTTTTGATAATTAGCTCTAGGGCACTTCTGTTGGGACACAGCTACAACATTTGGAATACCATTTAGAGATGGTTGAAATCAACCATGTGACTGCCCAAATTCCATGTTATATTTGCAAAGCTGAGTAGTTACAGGATATTACATACAGTTATTCTAGGTCTGTGTTTTCAGACTGTTTTCATAAGCTCTCCTGGGACTGTCAGTGACTATGTCCCTAGATGTTCTGTGGCTCCTGACAGGATTCCCAATGACAAGATGAGTAAAAGTTGATCAGGTTTCCTGAAGAACCCCTAACTTTACTGATTTCCCCCTATATGTTCATATGGGAGTGGTGAGCCTGTCTAGGGCAGGATCTACACTACTGCTTTAAAACTGTTTATAACAGTAGTGACAACTGTTGGGGACCAGGACACAATCCATATACAATTTTCAAACCTTGTCATTTCTTGCTTGGTGTAGATCTGGCCCTGTGGTACATTCTTAGTTTGCATGGCTGCCAACTGACGTGAATGGAAGGCTTGTTCACACAGGTTTCAGGAAATGTGAATATTTAAGTTGTCTTGTTTATTTGAATGCTATCCAGTAAAATCGGAGGACCCTGGAGAAGATTTCAGGCACTGTCTTCTTTGCTCTTTTCCTTGCCTCATGCTAAGCAGGGAGGAATGACAATGTGTGTCTGGCAGGTGCAACACCTATCTCTTTGAAAGCCCGGATGCTTTGCTTACCATAGGACCAGGTTTTTTTTTTACATATTAGGGTAGAGCAGGTGCTCTCAGAGCAAGCAAAGTATGCTTGCACATATCCTTTTTCAATCAATGGAACATTCGTGGATGTAAAGCTATTTAGGTCCAAGATCTTAATCACTAATGTTTTAGCAAGCAAAACACTAAGTAACAATGTGCCATTACTGGTTGGATCCCAGCAATAGCTTGTATGGCTGGCTATTATCACCTGAATAAGGAATGGTTTTGGATCTCTGGAGCCAATAAGCATTGGGGGTGAGTCAATATTATGATTTGTTGTTTCAGCCCATATTTCATCTTCCAACCTTTTGTGTGTGTGTCTGAAGGACTGCAAATATGGGCTGAAGTTCTAACTGCTGAGATGACAGAATTAGAGCACTGAAAGCCTAAAATGATGGGATGCAATCAACAGTAGGTGTACATCTGATCATTACCAGACAAGAACCTAAGGCAGTGAGGTGATTTTAATCTAGAGGCAAGGCTTCCTTGTGATGTCAATATGATGTCAAGGGGAGTTCCAAAAATGTATGAGAATCTTCTTATTAAGCTACAATTTCCATATCTCTCTCTCTCTCTCTCTTATTAATAATAATAATAATAATAATAATAATACCATTGCCCACAGTGTTCCTTTTTTTAGACATATGTCCTTCTGCTTCAACAAATGTAGTTAACATAAATGTATTTGCTCTCAAAGGTTGGTGTTACCTTTGGTTGTTTGAAATCTCTCTGCCTCTACACAGAAGCATGTCTGCTGCTTGGTTTCAAATGAGCACTATGTATTTGCACAAATTTAATTTCAGGATCATTTAGGGAAATACTACTTTAGATAGATTCTTCTCCGTTTGTTTGTTTGGACTGCAAATTAATAAAGCACAACTGCATTAAGTTAAATTTTATTTTACAACAGTTAAGTGATTTAGGTAATAAAGGGGGAGCGGGTCAAAGAAAGAAAACACTGAATTTTAATCACTGAAACATGTAGGCAGTGCTTTACCTTGCTTCTTCTGCAGACCATAATTGCTGCAGTCTAGACATGGGAACAGATGCATTGTAGAGCTTTATTATATCCAAGCCTTGCCCTCCTATGATACAGTCTAATTATTTAGAAAATATAATCCTGCGTAAATTATTTCTTATTTGAATAACAGCAACTGTTTTTAGAGTATTTTACCAATTGATAACCATGAATAAGAAAACTGGGAACATATCAGTCTTTTTGTAGGGAAGCAAAAATCTATAGAGACCAAGCTATTTAAATGTACTAACATTTTTATTCTGCATGCTAATTAGATGGTAGCTCTTTTCTTAGCTATGAAAAGGAACCTTAACTCTGTATTACATAGAGCTAGCCACAATCTATGAAAATCTTTTAAAATGCAAGTTCATTTATAATTATAAATATTAAATCATTCTGAAAATAATGTGAGATTTTACTCCCAGCTATTGAAAATGTAATTTAGTTTTTAAAAGAAAAGGAAAAAATAGAGTTTTTGTATACAGTTGATTTATACCGGTTTACAAGAATAGTGTCTTTTCCTAAATTTGCTCATAAAATATGACAATTTTTCCCTGGTAGAGGAGATTGTGAATTATCAAGAGAAGATACACACTCAATAAAAATAAATAAATCAGTAAACATAGATCATTCAAAGCACAGTTACACATTTCTTTTCTATAGAGATGCATCTTAAAAATGCAAATCACCACGCCTAACTTTCCCCAGCATTTTAATAAAGATATAATGTAGCTGTGTTTTTTAAAACAAAATAAAGCAAAGTAATGATTTTACTAGAAAAATGTGGACAATACCTGCATCTTTTGAGTGGCTTTCATGGGAAAATTTAATAGTAACCAGTTTCCTCCCCTTAACTAGAGGCAGAAAAAGCATGGTACTGAAATTATTTAAATTGACTGCGCCTTTTAAGCAAGTAAACACATTTTAACTAGTATTTTTCCCATTCCCTCCATTCATGCCTACTATAGAAATTAGCCTTCACTCTTCCTTCACTTACACATGGATACACACACTTGCATGAACACAAGAAAAATTTCTTTTCTCCTGTCAGCATTCCTACCCAACAATAGTTAGATTAGTGGAAATGAGGGCCTCCTCAGAGAAAGGCCATTCAGTCACAGAAGGCTCCCTGCAGGAACAGCTGGTAGGGGTTAATGGCTGCTGAACCTCACAGCTAGGGCCTATTCTCTATTGTGTGTTCAACTCCTGGGAAGGAGGGAGACTTGTGACAGCTTCTGGGGTGTGGAGGATCAGAGGTGTAGCAGTTAGGTCACAGAGGTAGTGTTCAGAGGAAAAGGCTAACCTTGGATTGGAAGGGGGGGGGAAGAACTCTGAAATAGCAACAGCAAAGGCTGAAATCTGTAGAAAATTGTACACAAACTGCCACTGAGGAAGCCACAGAGGATTATTTAGCAACATGCCTTATAACCTTTTAAATTCATATTGCAGTTGTTAAAAGAACAATTGAGCAGAGATGTTGGATGAATTATTCATGTCCTGAAATGGATGGAATCCAAATCAGAGCTGCACACACACACACACACACACACACACGCACAGAGCTAATGTATATTGTTTACATTGGTGATCTCTTTGTGTTTGCTCCTTGGGATTACAGTGTGAATACTGTATCAAACACACCAGCCAGAAAGTTTGGGTAATCATTTCATAAACAGCATGCTTAAATTTAAACACAGAATGATTCATAAGTATGCCTTTCCCTCCAAAGTTGAGGGTTTTTTTCACATAACATGCATCTAAGGAACCCCCCTTAGGGGAATAATAGGTGAGAAACAATAAATGTTTGAATGTGTATCTAACTACACTAGTCATGTGTCTTCATCATTCTAAATATTTATATTTGGCATAGACTTCTTGGATCTAAACCTAGGGAGTAGCACAACTGTTTCTATGGGGGGATGGGGGGAGAGTATATTCAACAAGCTAGACAGAACGCCCTAATCAGCCCCAGCCATTGGCTACATATCTGTCTAGCCCTCCCACTTTGGGGGATTCCTCCATCACACTAAGGTTTGGCAGCTGATTTAATCTGCTGTTGTTTCCTCCATGACAGTCCATCACTCACCATATCCTGGACATCTGTAAATGCCCACTTTTAAATCCACTTTGTTGCAGTAATACAGCATAGGTAAAGCCCTCCCTTTTCTTCTTTTTGTGTCAGCGCAAGAGACTTCTGCACTACAGCTATTACATGTCATAAATGCTTAGAACATTTCACACCCTTTAAGAAAGCAAGTTCCATGTTAATGCTGCTGCTGTGACTGAAGCTGCCTGCTGTGTTTATTTAAGCCTTTGCCATGGGTGGGTGGGAGAGAGAAGAGAGATAAATTGTTCCACTTGGGGTTTTCACCTGCCGAGGAACCCATGAGATATTTTCATTGAGTGCACAGTGAGTCCATTGGAAGAGTGCAATGCACTCATTAACGTTCCCCACAGTTTAGATTGCAATGGCTCATTGGAAACCTGAAGCTAATGCCTGAGGTGTTTTAAAGGATACTTAAGAGGTGTTGAAGTGTGTCATGCATTTTTTCAACACATCTTTGAACTGAGGAAAGGGGGTTATAATATCAACAGTTCCTATTTTTCCAAAGTGAAAGACAATGGAGAAAACAGGCAGACCTCTATCCTGCACATGTATTTATTTATTTTTGGTTTTATCTGGTCATTGGGCTATTTATTCATTCATTCATGCATTCATGCATTCAAGCTCCTTTTATACCACCTGACATCTCAGGTTTTCCAAGCAGTATACATAAAAACACATACCATGCAATATAAAAAACAATATAAAAATAGTATAAAACAATAAATACCTTTAAGAAGTTACAAGTGATGCAGTAAAACAGAGCAGTGTCATGATCAATTATAAGTCAGGGAAAGTCTGAGTGAATAAATGCATTTTAAAGAATTATTTGAAGTCTTGCCAAGGTTTCTGCCTCTCTAACCACTTATGGAAGAATGTTCTGAATAATAGGTGCCACTAATGAGAAGGTCTACTTATGTGACCATTACCTGACAATACATTGTTGATCACGGAATGACCAATAAGGTCTCCTTGGAAGTCCTCAGGAGCTGATTGGTGTATATGGGGGAAGGCGATCAGCTAGCTTCCTGGCCCACAGTTGCTTAGGGCTTTGAATGTTAACAACAAAATCTTGAACTTGGCTCTGTAGCTAATAATGCTTTCTGCACTAGCTGCAGCTTCCAAACCAAGCACAAAAGCAACCCCACAAAAAAGTGTATTATGGTATTCTAATCAAGATGGTTATCAGTGCGTGATTCACCATGGCTGGACTATCCCCTATCCAGGAAAGGGCATAGTTGGCACACCAATCAAAGTTAGTAATGGGTGCTCCAGGCCAACAGTTATGATGATGGATTTGTGTTCTTCGGTTTATCATGTTACTAGGATTATCTGCAAGAATTTATTTATTCATCACCACCATCCCCATGTTGCCTGGGGAAGTTAACATTTATCTTTGTCTAAAACATAGTGTTCTAGTTCATAGAGCCAAAGAGCAGCTGCCACAAATTTCTCACTAATACACAATTCACTAAATGTAAAGTTCTCCAGAGAGAGAAATAGAATTATGTTTTACTGGAAACCATGCTCTTCAAATAATAAAGCCCATGTGAAAAGAGGAAAATATGTGGCTTTCAATATAAAGAGCATATTCCCAGCTTCTACACAAGGTTTCCACTTTATCATTGACTCAATTCACATAATCACTATGGCTTCAACAAGCTATGATGGCTTGTTTAAATTGGCGGCATGTGCAAGCATATGCCGGGTGCTATTTGCCTACCCACCCAGCCACAGCTTGTCATGTCATCTGAACTAAGGTGGCATGGCTTGTTTGATGGGAAACAACCCTCAAATAACCCAACAACAGCCCATGGGTTATTTGAGGGTTGTTTCCTCTTCAAACAAGCCATGTTGCCTGGGTTTGGACAACACTGCAAGCCACATCCAGGAAGGTAATTGTGCAAATGGCTTACCAAGAAAAAAGAAGCTTACTAAGGAAATGTAATCAGGTATTCAAAATACCGTCTACTGTTTGACCAAGAATAAAAACAACAATAAAACATCAACAAACCCAAATTCTAAAAAGGTGGGGAAGGAAATCACATGTGGACATTATCTTTTTAACATCTTACTTCAACTCTGATAAATTGGTATGAATTGCTATAAATAAGTCTCATTGAACCACAATCCTAGTTGAGTAATGACAGAGTGATCCACTACCAGTCTTAAATAGATGCCTTTATATTTCCTGTTTCCTTTCAGTAAAAGAGACGGTAAGAAGGGAGAGGAGGGGCATTTTCTGACCTTATTACACCTATATTCATTTAAATTTCATAATGATACAAAGGAGTCTAAAATTAAAAAGTCAAAAAATATCCATGACAGACTTCTATATTATGGGTTTGCTACATTTAATAAATTCCCAATCTCCCTGGGGCGCAGCAATTGATTCCAATAGTTGTCACATTTTTTTCTTTCAAAAAGTAGTGGTTAATTCAGGTTTCTGAAACAAATTTAGGAGATGATGCTGTTGACAAAACCCAATGTTCTTTGTAAAACCCGCTATGCAGGACAGGCTGTCTGCTGCACAAGATGTGCGAAATGAAAGGGTTAAGCTTTTTCCGACTTTTGGATACAATGAAATTATGACAGGAAGAAAATTGTGCCATTTTAGCATGAAAATGCTTGTACAAATACTGTCGTTCCTTCCTTCTTACTTTCTTTATAATGCCTCAGCGATAGCTAAGATGACAGACATTTGACAGGTATCTGTAAGCATACAACCCAGGCAGCTCATTAAAGTTTTTCTTTCTATGCATCAGCTTTCACAAAGGCAAAAACCCATTAGCATTGACTATTTTGCAGATTAGAAGAATTAAGGGCTTCAAACGTTGGCTTATACTAAGCAATGTCATTTGTGAAGTGATGTTTGCTTTATTATTTCCCTTTCTCTCCCTCTGAAACTAGACTGACATGACTTTAGCGCAACGTAGGGCGTAATGTTCAAACCCAAGGACTGGCTCACCGATGAAAAGAAACACATTCCCTTTTTATACATGACTGGAATGGCAAAAAGGGGAGACTTTACATGTACTATTTAGGCTCATTAGAGCCCTGATTATGATAGTTCTCCGGTGTAATCTTTAATCGACTTTGACACTAGATTTGCCCCGTTACAAATCCTGTCATGCAAATTAAGTCATTTGTGTTGTTTGATATGGAAAGATCTGCTATGAAATGAAAGATTAGTTCACAGATGAGGCACAAGAGACTGCTGCCCTTGTGCACCATGCAACTGATTACAAGGATGAGAGCGTCCATTTTTACACTGCTGTTAACATTTAGGAAAGCAGATTAAATTAACGGAGCTTATTTTTGCTTCATATACATGGCTATTTTGAACGCGATTTCATATCCCATATTATTTTACTACCTACAAAGGAGTAAAAGATGAAATGTCACACTTGCAAAAATTAATATATACATTTTTTTGTTTGTGATTTATTTCTGATGCCCTTGAATGAGATAGAATCCTCCACCCTGCTCTTTTTTTTTTTTTAGTGATCCAATATGGCTGGATCTTTTTTTTTATCTCAAACGAAAAATATCAAAACCCAAAAAGAGAAAGCACAGCAGTCTATTTTTCATCACATAAATTTAGGAGTTTTAAACTAAGATTTGTAAAATATCAGAAGCAGCGTCATGTCTGGAATGCTTCCAAACGATTAAAGGAGATGCGTGATAACTCCGGATTTTTCTGTTCTTGAAAAGTGATTTATTTGTCTTGTGTTTTGGTCATGCAGCATTAGTGCTTTATGTAATATTGTAAAATGTGTTATTGTTGCTTAAATTGCATTAGATGTATTGGTTTGAGTGGGGATAAACACAATATGCAAATAAGCCAAATAATTTTCATATTTTATCTAAATAAAAATATTGCTACAAATTGTGAATAGATTGAAGTTAACACTGTCTAATAAGGTTTCTACTTATGTGTGAAAAGGATCTTGTAGTTGGAGTTGATCACAAGCTGAATATGAAGTAGCAGTGTGATGTGGCAGCAAGAAAGGCAAATGCAATTTTAGGTTGCATCAATAGTATAGTTTCAAAACCCCGTGAAGTAATCGTTCCACTGTACTGTGCACTGATAAGACCTCACCTCAAATATTGTGTCCAGTTCTGGACACCACACTTTAAGGATTCATATAAAATGGAACATATTAAGAGACGGGCAACAAAGATGATCAGGGAACTAGATACTAAGGGCATTACTAGACGAGGCCTTAGCGTGCCTTCTGACCCGGTTTCCCTGCTGTGCGTCCAGATGACGCACAGGGGAATCTGTCGGCAGGCCGCGCTGAGGCCTGGTCTAACGCACCATAAGCGAATGCGCTTATGGCACGCCTTTTCCCCAGCTCCGGCCTCAGGCCGGGGCTGGGGGAAGTCTAGTGACTTCTGAGGCTTTTCACGGCTCCTCGCTCACAAGGAGCCGCGAAAAGCCACGGACCTGGCACAGCGCTCATACGAGTGCTGTGCCCATCGGCCGGGGGGGGAAGAGAGGGGAGGGGGAAGGATGGCAGGGTGGGTGGCAAGGGGTGAGGGCGGGTGAGATCGCGCTGCGCGCCGCCACCACCCGAGCAAGCAGCCGAGCGGCGCTTGCCCGGGCAATGCCGCCCCATGCCAGGCATTGCCCGGGCAAGCGCCGCTCGCCTGCTTGCTCGGGCGGAGGCGGCGGCGTGATCTCACCCACCCTCACCCCTTGCCACCCACCCTGCCATCCTTCCCCCCCCCCCGGTAAAAAAAACCACCTACCGTCTCCGCCGTCTTCGGGCCGCACCCAGCCCCTTTAAAAGCAAAAAAAAAAAAAAAAAAAAATGGCGGACGCCGCAGGGATCCAACGTCCCTGCGCGTCCGATGTCTGGAACCCAGGGTGAGGCGCACTAACATTAGCGCGCCTCGGCCCCGCCTCCCTGCCAGCAGGTCTAGCAAAGGCCTAAGTCCTACAAGGAATGAATGAAGAACCTGGATGCTACCCCATGTTTGCCTAGAGAGCCATATGTTTTTTGAAGAAACCTTGTAACCAGTCCACCCGACCTGTCCTGATAAAGAGAACTGGAATCTCCTACAGATATTAATGAAAAGTAAATGGATGTTTTAAGTCCATTTCCAAATAAGACTTGAGACACAGGTGTTAGTTTTCAGTCTTTCTCATTTTGATGCATTAAGCATCACACTCCAACTTTAAAAACACAGGGAACTTTCTTCTGAATGAGCTCACCACATTATCCATATACCTCAATAATGCCAGTTTTTAAATTTCTTTTTTTAAAACTGGAAATTCTTTAAACTTTAGTCCACCAATTTCAAACCATATTGTACCAAGCAAGCATTGGATACATCTATAAGCTCTCTATTAGTTATGTTCAGTTGCTCCCCTTGGTAATAAGATCTTGTATATATTATTACACTGTGTTTTATAGAATCATCATAGAATTATAGAGTTGGAAGGGGCCTATAAGGCAATTGAGTCCAACCCCCTGGCTGTCCAGCTGCATCTTGAATGCCTTTAAGTGTGGGAGAGCCCACTACCTCCCTAGGTAATATTAATATCTTAATTAATTAATATCTTCAAGATAAGGGTTTCTATTCAGTAATAGTACATAGGTAGATTTTCACAATTCTTGTGTGCAAAAGGACATCATTAACACGAACCTAGAGGTAAAGGATCATGGAACGGGTATGAAAATATTTAAAATATCTACTGACCATTCTGTTTTGGTTGTATCATTGACACTGCTCATTTTAGAGCCAAGGGCCAGATCTATACCAAACAGGATATTCCACTATGAAAGCGGTATGAAAGCAGTATATAAGAGGCAGGAGCCACACTACAGCTGGGGCCCATTGACAAATGCCTTATATCGCTTTCATACCACTTTCATAGTGCTATATCTTGTTTGGTGTAGATCTGGCCAAGGACTCAGCAGAACATGCAGAGGATTTGGAGAAGAAAGTTGATGAGGAAAGGAAAAGGACAAGATTTGCTGTGGATTAGAGACAGCAGATAAGATGAACTGAAAGCTCATAAGCCACAAAAATTATAATATTTATTAGGGGTGTGCACGGACCCCCTGCTCTGCAGGCCGATCCGAAAATTTCGGATCGGCCTGCTCCGCGCCGCTCCGCCCATACTCTGCTCCTCTTCGCCGCGGAGCTCCGGCTCCGAATCGGAGCTCCGCAGTGGAGGGGAGTGGCGCCAGGTAAGGCCGGGAGAGGAGGGCGGGAGGTTTTAAAAAAAACACCTTACCTTTGTTGCTCAAGTGCTCGTGCACTCATTTTTGATAAAAATGGCGGGCACAACGTCCTCTTCCTCCCAGGACATCAGGATATCATGAGATCCTCCCCCTCCACCCCCCTGGTCTAGCCATGGCCACTGTCTGCCATAAAAGACTAAACTTGTCGATATAATATAATACGTTAACAAATATTGCTCAGGATTACAAAATGTTTTAACTTGCTCCTTTTTATTCCTCCTATTAGCACTTCAACATATTTTACCATCTGCTAACTTCAACATATTTTACCACTAAGTACAATAATGTCCCTAGATTCGTATGGATAGATTTAAAGGGTTTAGATCAAGTTTAGGTCTTGATCTCCCTCTCAAGTTTTTGGTCAGATCTTCTTTAGTTAATATTATTCCATCATTAATTCTGCAAAGTGCCTTTACGTCTAAGGGCAAAACACAGGGTAACATACAGAGCTTTTCTATATGAAGCTGTTCATCCGCTGTATCTACTTTCAGTTTCCTCACAGATTTGAGATCAAAGCTCTACATGAAGAGTGTTTCCCTTTCTGCTTTCCCACTATATAGCCTCTAGGTGGCACTGTGGTATAGCAGAATAGCACAAATCACAAGTGGAAAAATTATGTTCATTCACTTTCACAAATAACACTGCATTTTTCCTGCTCTAAAAAACCCCTCACTGAAACAGAAGTGAAACTGGAGGATCACAATGTCATCTCAAGATTCCATAAACAACCATGAGTAGAAATGATAAGTACACAAGAAATGCCTCATGTAGAAAAGTTCACAAAAGGCAATCTCTCCTATAATCCTACATCTTTAGCATGTCTCTGAGATGGGGATTGTCATTAATACAATCAAGACAGATTGCTTAATATTGGGAGAAAACTGCTATGAGTGAGGGGAGACATGATAGAGGTGTACAAAATTATGCATGGTCTTATCCCATGAAGCTGATTGGTGCAAGATTCAGGACTGATAAAGAGAAGTACAGTACTACTTCACCCAAACTATGGAATTCACCATCACAAGATGTAGTGATGGCCACCAATTTAGATGCCTTTAAAAGGGGACTAGACAAATTCATGGAGGATAAAACTATCAATGGCTATTAGTCCTGATGTCTGTATACTTCCTCTCATATCAGAGGGGATATGCCTCTGTACAACAGTTGTTGGGGAACACAAACAGGAGGGTACTATTGCACTTAAGTTCTATTTTTGTGTTTCTCATAGGCTGGTTGGACACTGTGTAAACAGAATACTGGACTAGGTGGGACCTTGGTCTTACCTAGCATGACTCTTACAGTCTTATTGTTGATGTGGAGCAGTTGATCCTCAAACCAGAAATTACAAGGATATGACAGAGTGGTGCTCCCCCCTTCTTTTTCAAAGTTAGAGGTTTGGGAAATTGTCACAACCATCCTACCAAGCCATTTCACATTCTTGGGTGTCCTTTTGTAATCCAGTGCTTGCCTAAAAATAGTAAACTTCATTAAATCAGAAAAGCCTGGGGTTACCATAATGTGTTGATCCCTCTACCTTTTCTGCACCCATGTATTGGAAACATGCTCCAAGACAGATAATTTAAACTGGGAGGGAATATGAATCTCTTTTAATATCTGATTTGGACAAATTGATCATCAAACCAGAGTTCTATGGAGAGGTGGCAAAAAAAATCTTAAGTTCCATTGATTTTAATGAGTCTACTATGAGCATGACTATGGCCTTAGTTAGACCTAAGGTTTATTCCGGGATTGTCCCAGGGTCATCCCTGTTCATGTAAATGACACACAGGATATCCCAGGAGCAGGCAGGGACGATCCCCGGATAAACCTTAGATCTAGCTAAGGCCTAAGTCTGGATCCAACCTAGAAGCATTGTGTGTCCCTCATATTTGTACTCCATAAATCTGAGGATTATTTCTAACTGCATCAGCCAAGAAATCAGTTGAAAGCCCAAGAAGCAGAGGGGAGAGTGGATAGCCCTCCTTGGTGTCTCTTCCTAGGCTAACAGTGTCAAACTGACAGCAATTTGCTTGAATGAAGGTTCTCAAGCCAGCATAAAGGCTATTCTGTCATTTTAATGATAAGAAGCAAATGTGTATTTTTTTAAAAAGAAAAAAATGGGCCTACTTCTCTTTTTATTAACTTTGATATTTTGAAGTGTCTTCCTACTGAAAGCAACAAGGTAGCCTATTTTGCACCACAGAAGACAGATTAATGACGGAAACAAACACAGATTTTACTCAAGGACTCTGAGGAGGATCATGTATAAAACATATTAATCCAAGAGTTGACAAGGTATTACAAATTTCTCACAACTGATTGAATCCACAGATAATCTTAATATCGCCCTGATAACATTTGCAAAATGAAATTCTTGAGTGCCACAGAAGCCATATTTTTTTCTGAGACTGTCATATGGAAATGATGTACTATAAAAATGCCAGAGTCCATGAAAAACTAGATATTAGATATATACAATTATAATAAACTGGAATGAGGTACACTTAGCCAATACATTTTAGGTCTTAAGAAGAATAAAAGACCTAAGGTATGTTTGTTTTCTTTTGTACATACTCTCAGGTTGTTGTTGTTGTTTTCATTTTCCTTCCTTAATATTATATACAGAATAATTAAGTGATATTTAGTAAATTTTGAAGAATGGCTTTAAAATTAACAAATTGATGAGATTGTAAAATGGGATAGCATTGATAAGATGGGTTTTGGTTGAAAAACAACAACTTTACCTGCCCTTTCAATCCAAGATATTTTCTTAGATTTATTTAAGACTATAAATTTCAATGTTATAGATGCTCTCTTACAATTTGTTCTGTTTTGCAAAATGTCATCTGTTACTATTCAACATTCTGGAAGAATGAAATAAAGGACACAAGTGTCTCATTTTTTTCCCCAGAGATGATTTTCTGTCTCATGCTGCTTGAAGCTGCTTGCATTATAGTAATGGAGTCCATAAAATGTAATAAGCAAAAGGTGTACTTTAATTAGCCAAGTCATGCTATGAATGTATAAATTATGTATATGTATGTATCTGCAAGGTTTATATACAAAAGTTTAGAGCTGAATGGTCACTGACAGTAGAGTTTGTTGATTAAAGAAAACCAGAATGGTATTCCGTTCTAGTATTATTTTGACCAGTACATTAGTTGACAAGCTGTTCCTGTTTCAGGATCACGCTTTGGTTTGGCTCTGTGGGTGGTTGATCAGTTCTGTGAGGGATTCAGCTGCCAAATCTTGTTTACCTAATGAAAGCAACAGAATTGCCTAGTATACCATAAAGGAGAGAAGGAATACCAAGAAGGCTCAGGAGAGGACTTTTAGCACTATTATCCCCCAGTGCCTCTATTAGCTTCTGCTTCTGTTGCCACTGAGAACCACAATTCCAGTGACCCTACCCACCAGAGAGGCCCTACCCACCAGAACCATTACATCTTGTTCTGGCCAACACTAACTTTCAGGAAATGGCTATGTCTTCTACAGCCCCATGGAGCAAACATTAGCTGCAAGAACACCTAGAGGACTCTAAAGAGGCCTTTACCCACCACCACCACCACCACATTTCTATTAGGCTCTACTATTAGGGCCAGCCTGGAGCAACCATTGCCATTCTATTTGCCCAGGGTTCTTGATGTAGGGTAAGACACCTGCTTAGAGCTGACACTCCAGCAGGGGCCCTCTGACAAGAGCCCTCTGGATGTTCTCCTACTCTACACCATTGCAACTTGCTTGTTCACCTGCCTCTCATCTGGCCCAAACAATGGTGGCTGTAAGAAGGAACAGCACTAAATGTCACTGCCTACTTGCTCACTGGCTCCTTGCATGCGAAACAAGCAAGTAGAAGCAATGATGAGAAAGAGGATGAAGAGCAACAACAGCTGGTGACAATGTACATTGATGGTGCTATATAAATAAATAATAATAATAATAGCAGTGAGAAAGTAGACTCGCTGAGGAAAGAGGCCCACTGAAGGTATTTTGCTCAAGAGCCCTCGAAAACCTGAGCTGGCACTGGGCTGAAGGAAAGAGAGAAGATTGCCCCAGTGCTGCCTATGTGTTGAAGCTTCAGTAGCTGGACTCTGCCCCACAACATCCACCTTAATCATCAGGCAACCATTCATGGATACCTACAGCAGTCTCTCTGAACCTAACACACTCACATAGCAACAGCTGAAGCTAGTAGCAGACTCTATTGAGGGGGGAAAACAACATGTGAGGTGGATAAATAAAAAAAATACAATGAGCATCAATAGAAGACTGTAGAGTTCTCCCCCCCCCCCACCCACACACACACCCAGAGTATCGTTTTACAGGATAAATGTCTTATTTGCATTATTTATTGCAAGGGGGAAAGCAGTCTAAAAATGTTCTAAATAAATACAAATAAATTCATATACATTTCTTCACAAATGATGACTGTATGTTAATGCTGTATCTGCAGTGAGCCAACAGATATCTCCATAATGGTGGTAACTGAAAGAATGCAACTATAGTCACAGAAATGGCTGTCAGCTAATCGGATTTATAGCCCTGTTCACACCACTGCATGGAGAAATTGAGCCATGTGAACTGGCTCTTATAAGTTAGGAGTTGAATCTAGATTTACACTGGATCAACTGCAGTGATGGAAGTAGACTTTCTCACTCCTCTTCCCACAGCAGCCATTTTAGCCTCCTTAAAATGTTACACAGAGGCCTGGTTTGCATGATCAAAACAAGCCACCTTGTTTAAATCCGTGGCACATCCCTCTGCCCAATTTTTGGATATGCCCCCCCCCCCCCGCCAGCTCACAACTCATTTAAGGCATGGTGGCTTGTTTGATTGTGTGAACTGGCCTAGAGTGTCAGGGAACCTTGCTGAATGGGCTGAACTGTGATCTTGTGGTGAAGCAAAAATCAGGCAGAGAGACCTTCCTGAGCAGAGCCCTTCCCCTCACGGAATGTCCCTTCCTCTCATGGAAGGCAGATCCTGAATCCAACCCCATAGCTGGGATCAGTACAGCACCATGTACATTGATGGTGCTATATAAATAAATAAATAAATAATAATAATAATAACAACATTGCTGTCTGAAACCTCTGGCTCTGGACTGAAACAAAGAAACATCTTTTTGCATAGCCTATCATTTATTTATTTTTATTTATTTTATTTATTACATTTTTATACCGCCCAATAGCCAAAGCTCTCTGGGCGGTTCATATGCAGCTGTCACTTTAAAATAGCAGAATCCAGGTAGTTACATTGCCATGTAAAAGACAGAAACAAATGACAGGATTGACTTAGATGTATAGATTCATCTGCAACATAGAATCTAGGTTTGAAGTGACACAGAAGTATCTTCCATATATTGCTCACATGAAGGGGACTTCATGCAATGACTGGGGAATGGGGGGAACACTACTGGCCATGCCCTGGGTGCACTATTGGATCCATCCTTCGGTGTCCAACCCTTAGCACAGACATCAGCAGGGAGGAAGCACAAGTAGTTGGTTATGCATAGGCTTCCTACCTGCAGGTGATTGGTGCAGAGCCCCCAGGGTGCCCAATGTTGGGATCACGACCAGTGGCATGATTTTGCTTCCCTTGTCATTACATGGAGATCCCCTCACATGAGTCATGCATGAAGAAAGCTAGAAGATGTTATAATACAGCACCTTTTTTTTTACTGCCACAGCCACAGGACACTTCTGTATCTGTCCTTTACGAATATGAATTAATAATGGTGTCATATAAAACAGGGGCGTAGACTTCTCAAGTTTCCGGGGTGGGTGGGTGGAACTAAACCTGGAAAAGGTGGCTAGGTTTATTTGTTTACATTTATGTATATATTTCTATTTCTATTTTTGGAAACCATCCTTCATCAATGGATCCTATACTGTTTAAAGCCACATATTAAAATAACCAGTATTCAACAAAAATATTACATTTTAATTATAATATTATGATAGTTTACACACTATCCCACCATTCATAGTCTTATACAATATACCATCCAGGTTGAAGCCCAAAATAAAAACCAATAAACTCTTTTTATTAATTAAAACAAATTTGTTATAGCAAACCAGAGGGAGCATTGAAGGGTAGATAACTAAAACAAAGCACTAAGGAGAAGAAATACATTCAGGATATCTACTGCTGCTAGCTAGGCTGTGAGCTTACTGACGTTACCTGGTTGGGCATTACCCACCCACCCCAGGAAATCCCAAGGGGGCTTGATCCATAGTTTACACCCCTGTATAAAAGGTTATTTTTTTCTTCACTGCTGCTACTTCAGCCATGGCATTCCAGCCTCTGTTTCACATCATGTGTCCTAGAAGAAGGAGATAGACCACAGCTCAGTGGTACTACATATGCTTTGTATGCAAAAGTTCCTTGGTTCTATTCTATTCTATTATTTTTTTGGTCTGCCCAATAACAAAAGCTTCTCTGGGCAGATTACATGAAAAAGGAATAAAAGGGATAAAAACAAGATGCAATAAAAACAAGAATAATCAGCACAGGAAATGTGACATATATAAAAGCAGCCATTCCAAATCAAGAATCTAACATCTAAAATGCCTGGTGCCAAAAAGACAACAGTGTGGGCACCAGGTGAGTCTCCTTGGATAGGGCATTCTATAAACAGGGTACCACAACTGTGAAGGGGCCTCCTCTCTTGTAGTGACTCACCTAACTTCATTTGGTGTAGACACCTGGAAGAAGGGTTCAAAATATGAACCAGTGGTCTGGGCAGGTACATATGGGAAGAGCCATTCATTTAGGTTCAATCCCTAGCATTTCCACTTTGGAGGATTAGATAGCAGGTGATGGGAGTCCCCTGCCAGTCAGAGAGCAGACAATTCCAAGCCAGATGGACAAATGGTCTGTCCTGGTATTAGGAAACTTCCAATATTCCTAATAGTGCTTCAGGAGTTTTTTTTCCTACCATGACATTGGATTAATTGATGTTTGATTATTCTGAAAACTGAATTAAAGAGTTTTCTTAAACACTGAAAGCGGGTGTGAAACTTTTAAGTAGACAATTACAGGGTTTGTCTACATAAAGGGCTGTAAATGTTGCAAGGAACTCTACCCGCAACATTATTTCTGTGCCACAGTTCTTGATGGCATTTGGATTTGGAAAGAATTCAAAGTGTTGTTTTTATGCTTTTTATGTTTTTAAACTTTGTATATTGTTTTTAATGTTTACTGTTTTTAACTTTTGTAAACTACCCAGAGAGCTTCGGCTATGGGGCGGTATATAAATGCAATAAATAAATAAATAAAAATCCTGATTTAACTATCTTTCCAGATGCTTCTGTACCACCTTTCCTTCCACATGTTTTTAACACACAACTAGTGAAGCAACTTGCCCATTCATTTTCCCCACTTAGCACCGAACAGCTTCTTGTGTGCTTACTGCCCAGGGATCCACATTCATTTTTATGAAAGGAGCCAAGTTACACACGAAGGAATACATGTATGTTTCAATGCCCCATTTAAATGGATGGACAATTGTGTGCCTTTTGGACACACATGAATTTCTAGATTAGGTTGTTGTATATGTTTTTGTGTCTGGTAGTACTATATTTATATAGGATTGGATCCAGGCTTAATCATGCTTAGAGCAGAACAACTGAAATCAATGGGACTTAAGATTGTTATGACTTAACTGTCCCATTGATTTCAATGGGCCTATTCTAAGCATGACTTGTTCTGGATTCAATACACTGTCCTGATGTGTATATTATAATTGACTTCAGAAGAGACTACCAGCAGTGCCAAATTTAATATTCTGATATTTGCCATGTTCCCTAAGGTTTATAGATATGTTTGAAGGTCCTCAAAAGAAATTCAGATAAATCTGGCCAACTTCACAGATTTTGAAATATGTAAAAATATGAACCGAGAGATTAATGTAACACATCATTAATTCTTCCTTAATCAGATAATATGTACTAACAAAATTCCTTTCAAATTAAATGTAGAAAAATGTGAGCATATAAAATTTACAGTAAATTGCTGCTTGTCTTCCAAATTTATAGTCCCTCACATTAGAGTCAAACTTTCCAGGGAAAATTCTTATTGAATACGTAGGAAATGCCTATAAATTTGTTTGGATCAAGAGGCTTCCCCCCCCCCCCCCCGAAAAGTTTGCAGCTCTCCTAGGATTATCTATGTACCTTTACCTCACTTTAGAACTTGCTTTGTTTTGTGCAAATTAACTTATATCCCAGATGAGGTTGAACAAAGACAAATTTCTTTCTATAGCCATAAGCTTATTCAGGAAGGCCAGATGGTTGTTTACATTCGCTGCCATCTGTTGACATGCCATTGTGGGCATTGGCAAGTAGGTCTCTCTGCTCACTTGGTTCAGGGGGCAAACGACAAGGGATGTGTAACATCAGAAATATTAAAAGTCACATAATGGTTCAACAAAGTATTTTTGTTAGCAGTGCACTGTGGGATCATTATCTTCACGCTGCTAAATAACTTTTGCTGGTTGATAAGGGATTAACAGTATGATTGATGCATCATGATTGTTGCATAAATGTAACACAACCATATCCACCAAAATCTTTCGTCTACATCAGGCAGGCACATAAAATGTTCTGTTACGGACTGCAGAGTAGCATGCAGGCTTCCTAATTGTTCACATGTTGAAGAGTAAGAGCGTCATCAGATGGGTGTTTTATCGCAAACTCGTTACTGGCCACTCCCAGTTTTTCACAGGTCCTTTTGATGACACCGTCCGCCTCACACATTTCTCCCATCCCTTCTGTTCATTTTCCCATCACAAAATAAGCCCCTGGTAAATCTGATGGGGGGGGAAGGGAAGCAAAACATGCTGCCATTTCCTGCTGTGTGCAGGAGAAGCAGCAGGATAAAAACACCCAGTGAATGGGCCACGTGGTCATTGTTTACTTCCTCTTTCTTCCTTGTGTAAAGAAAGAGAAAGTATTGTGGGACAGAAGCGGGGAGGGGAAGTGACAGTAGAGAAACACAGTCCCTCACCCATCTGATGATGCTTTAAAACTGAACAAGGGAGGTAAAAATAGTTTTGTCATTGCTTCTCAATGACTTGCCAATGAAACAATGACAAGAAGTTAGGTATGGCCAGATCTACACCAAGCAGGATATAACACTTTGAAAACAGTTTGAAAACTGTCTGCAGAGTCTGTCCTGGGCCCCAACAGTTGTCACTACTGTTATAAACCATGTTAAAGCAGTAGTGTAGATCAACCCCCATCCCTGGTAGCACATCAAAAGATGTAAGCACAGCATGAAAAAGGGGAACCCTTAGTTTATTCTCTTTTATGCCTATATTTGCAGGGATATTCTGGGGCATATATTCTGCTTCCTGATGATCTCTCTACCCCAGAGATGATTACATCTCAATTACAAGAAAGGATCTATATCTGCAATATTATTTATACCATCTGAACATTTTGAAGTGGATTATCATCATCATCATCACCATCATCATCATCATCCTTTTTAAAAGTTTTATTGCAGTCTAAGGCACAATCTACAGCTCTCATTGTGCTATGCTGTGCTGTGCTGATGACACATTTCCTTTCTCCCAGTATAAGTGCAGCCAGCTAAGACCTGTCAAGAATTAGTCATACCTTGGAGCCAAGGTACAGTTTGTAGAAGTACTCAAATCACTTCTGCTCCACCTCTGCACCATTCCTTCTCTGCCTCCCTTGGACTGCTGTCTGCCATTCCTTCTCTATGATTGATAGGATGTTACCAATGCTGCAACAAATGCTTTAAGTATCACATCCTTAGGTACTATTGAATAAGAACAAGAGTGCCAGTTGCTCCTCATGGCTTCTCCCTGGGTTCCGTGCCCAACACAAAATCATTACAAAAATCATTTCAAAATCTTTTGAAAGAGGAAGTGAACAACTTGCACGTCACATTCAAAACGGCCCATTCAGTTTGAGCGCGCTGCTTCTCCTGCACAGAGCAGGAGATAATGGCAACTTCTATCTTTAAAAATAAGTCAGACCTACTGGGGTGGTTTTTTGTGGCGCGAAGAAGGCTAGAAGGAGAGCGGGAGGCAGACAACATCGTGAGAGGGACCCGCAAAAATCCGTGAGTTCCCAGTAATGAGCGTGCAATAAAACACTTGTCTGATGGAACTCTGAATTCCTCCTGGTTGAGCAGGTTGAGCCAGAATGCATTACTACAGATTTCAGTGAGCACATAGGGTTGTTGTGAAGACGGAATGGGAAGGAGAGCTTCTCAGAAGAATGCAGGATTACAAACAAATAAATATGCATAATTTAATAAATAAAATAATAAATATGTGCAAGCATTAATCCAGAACATGTTGACAGATTAATTACACAATTGGTACATGTCCTGCCATTTCAAATTATAGATAGCACATGTGCACCACGATTGGTGATTTCAAAAAGTAGAACCACAGATCTAGAACGGATCCTAGTATTACCAAAAATCCGAAATATGCCCTGAATGAATTTCAATGGGAGTGACATTTAATGTCATCCCTAAAGCTGTGAATGGTGCCATGTGACTGCAATCCTAAAATAGCACATGTATTGGGAAACAGGTCCAATTGAACTCAGTGGGATTTACCTCATAAACAGAATTGGGGTGTTAAGTGAGATGGCTCTACTGTTTACTGTCATTGTGTGCTTTTTTTTTTTTAGCCAACTGTACCAACCGATAAGCTATATTAACATAAAAACATACACTTGTTCAGAAAATTATCATCGTTTTTTCCTCACCCTCCTCTCTTTCTTTCTCTACATCAGAAGGAGAGATGTAATTAAATGGCTTGGGCAGAGACCCATACTTGAGAAAGTTCCTCTTGCTTTTAAGTACTGCTGTTAAATCTCCAAGGAAACCATTTCTATTTGTGACTCGTTTAGTGGTGAGAAAAGGCATTTTTACCTGCATTTCCCTTGCTGATGTGTCATGAGAGATTCCTAAAGACTACTGCTAATTGATTATTAATCAAGCTTTTCTGTATTTTTAGTTCCCCCTTTTAGATACTCTAACAAAATTTCTCAACTATGTTACCACAAAACCAAAGCAGAATCATGTTAAGGACTGTAGGGAATTCGAAAGCCATACAAAAATGTACAATACTAATAAACTTTTCTGTCTGACGGCTATCACAAATAGTATGCGCCTATTCATACAGCATTTGCAAATCCTTTATTTGGGATGTATGATTATAGGGTTTAAAAAACCAATCTCAGCCAAAAGTAAAACCAAAAGCCTGTTACTTAATCTCAAATCTGAATACTCCCCCTTTTTACTCTTACCATATTCATCAAAAAAACAAAGCTTCTTGATACTTAAACATTTGTGCAAAATACATTTTCTTGTAGTTTTGAGTACAATCGAATGTACTGCCAACTACTTGCATTTGCTGCAGGCCCCTTTGGGGATCCTGCCATTAGACGAGTCCATCACGTCTGGACCAGTGAAGCCCCTTTTTGGAAATGTGGCTAGGAGGGTTCACACATCCCTCTGTACGTTGAAAGAACATGTAGAAGGGTTGTCAGGATTATGTGAGCTAACCCTGCCCACTGCCAGAACCATATTCCACTTCTCCACTCCCCTGAAAACCTCTAATGGAATGAGTTCTTGCAGACAGATATTTATTTATTTATTTATTTATTAAATTTATATACCGCCCCATAGCTGAAGTTCTCTGGGCGGTTTACAAAGGTTAAAAACAATGAACATTAAAAACAGATATACAAAAATTTAAAACCATCAAAAGCATAAAAGCAATATCTATTTAAAAACAATATTGATTTAAAACAACTATTCTGGGGTCAATTAAAAATTCAGCATATGTTGTTAGCTGCCTGAGAAAAGAGAAAAGTCTTAACCTGGCATGAAGAGATAACAATGTTGGCACCAGGCGAGCCTCCTTGGGGAGATCATTCCATAATTGGGGAGCACCACTGAGAAGGCCCTCCCCTTTGCTGCCATCCTCCGAGCTTCCCTCGGAGTAGGCACTTGGAAGAGGACCTTAGATGTAAAGCGTAGTGTATGGGTAGGTTCATGTTGGGAGAGGCATTCTGTCAGGTATTGTGGTCCCAAGCCGTGTAAGGCTTTATAGGTTAAAACCAACACCTTGAATTGGGCTCAGAAACGTATAGGCAGCCAATGCAAGCAGGCCAGAATCGGTGTTATATGTTTGAACCTCCTTGTTCCAGTTATCAATCTGGCCACAGCATTTTGCACAAGCTGCAGCTTCCGAACCATCTTCAAAGGCAGCCCCACGTAGAGCACATTGCAGTAATCTAATTTGGAGGTTACCAGAGCATGGACAACTGAAGCTAGGTTATCCCTGTCCAGATAGGGGCGTAGCTGGGCCACCAAATGAAGTTGGTAGAAGGCACTCCATGCCCAAGGCCACCTGAGCCTCAAGTGACAGGAGAACCCCCATGCTACGAACCTGCTCCCTCAGAGGGAATGCAACCCCATCCAGAACAGGTTGAACACCCACTATCCAGTCAGAAGAACCAAATATATGTGGAGAGAGCTCCTACACTTGAAAAGACATCCAAGTTGGGTGTCACCAGGCATTTTTCAGGGGAGGGGGAGTTGACATGTTGTTTTGTTGATGAGCTGAGCTAGCCTGCATGGCCCCACATCTCCCTTTGTACATTCTTTCACATGTCCCTGCCTCTTGTCACGGTAGCTCTTTCATGGGCAAAGCATTTTGTTTATTTGGCAAACCATTTTGTTTGTTTGTTTGTTTACAACATTTATATAGTTGTAAACAATAAAACAGTGGGCTGTTCTATCGTGAGAACTGGCCCAATGAAAGAAGAAACACAACTGACAATGTAAAGGTGAACCACAAATTGGAAATCTTTCCCATAGGCTTGAATAATCCCTTTGATTTCAAACTGGTGTAAACCAACTCCCATACGAATATCCCACTTCAGTAATATCAGTGGGACAAAAGTAATTTACATGGTTTCTGGGTCACACTGATATTTTAATTAGAACCTACCTGTGAATACTTGCTGGTTTTATCCTGGTTGTGCTTTTTATACTGTATTTTGTATTTGTGTTTTTAACCTGTTGGTTGTTTTATTATGGTTTTAATTTTTGTGAATCGCCCAGAGAGCTTTGGCTATTGGGCGGTATAAAAATGTAATAAATAAATAAATAAATAAGTTGAAAAGCAACTAGAGAGGACACGCTATGTCACTGAAGGGTATCACTTTAGGGTCCCTCTACCGTTTTATGGCTGCAAAGTATTCTTACTTGAAAGTTCTATACAAGATATAACGTTCATTCACTAATGCCACGCCTGCAAGAAAGACACTTCAATGAAAAAGATTGATTGACAACCTTAATTAGCTCTTTGGAGAGACCCCAGTTTCACTTATAATATTTGAAAAGAATTTTTTTCTTACTTTGAATAAGATTATTCATTTGATTAAGTGATTGCCCCTTCCCCTTTCATTTGCTTGAATCCTAGAACGAAAGGTGTATGCAGCTGATCGGAGCAATGTAATGCAACAATTCATTCATGACTCATTTTGTATTTTTCAGCACTAAAATGTAGTTGCCTCAGATAGATTTTCAAGCCTGGTCAAAGCTAGGTAATTATTATATTCCATTAATTGCTCTCAAGTGTAATAATAATTATTAAGGCTTCACATTTATTGAGCTAATTTGCCTCACAATTCTTTTAATCAGGGACAGATTAATTTAAATCATTTACTGAAATGTATTCATGTTGTAAATCCATTCGAACTTTTCTATAGCGAGTCTTGTGACCCACACCACCTCTGCAAGCCTGCCGTTATTGACTTCCAAACATTGTTGCTAACCCTTCTGCTGGTTTTACTTAGTACAAAGAAAGGAGTGTGTCCTGTCACAGGCTGCACGCTCCAGCCAACGAAACTCTTCTAGCTAATATCTTTCCTTTCCTTGGCAGATTGTTTTTCTGATTAATTAGATGACAGGGGTTGTGTGCGTGTAAACGTGCTTAGGGCTGAGGCCTAAAATTGTGTCATTAAGGTATGAAATATTAGTGGGCATATATGTCCTGACTTGTTGTAATATACTGCATTAGCTAAGAAGAATGCCTTTTCCTTCCCATCTGTGGTATGATGACCACTCATGAATTTTGGAAGTAAATTAAGTGAACATGTTCAATTCTCAGGATGACATTCTGCTATCATGAAATCTTTGGGTAGGGATGTGTGAATAAGGAAAACTCAAGCTTGCTGAAGTTTTCTGAATTCCATTCCAAAGTTCATTCCGACTCAAGTCTGTATAAGACTGCAAACATCGTTTCATTATTTTTACATGAAAATCTATGCAAATTCTTGTGCGTATGTTTCCAGATGTACACATCAATTGTGCACATCTTTGAAATGTACACATTCTTCACCCACTGAGTACAGTGGATTTATGCACTTTTTTTCAAAAGCATGCATTTGTTCATGCACATTTTTCAAATGTACGCATGCTGCTGAACACTTTATTTTAGTCTGTAAATTGCATTGCAAGTTTGGAAATGTAGATTGCGTCCAGGCTGGGGTTCAGCCTGGAAAGTGTGAATTGCGTAAGTCCTGATCAAAAATGAGCTGAAACTAATTTCTCATCTATTCCTACGTTTGGGGACTTTTTCTTTATTTTGCCTTCTTGCAATGAAACCTGTCTATGAAAATAATAGTAGAAGATAACAGAAAGGTATAGACATTAGTGGAAATGTTAGGGGAAAGTGTGGAAACTTTTCAGCATGTCCTCTCCCCGCACCCCTGCAGAACCATGGCTATAAACTTGCTTTTAAAAGAATGATAACTTGAGACTTGGATACTGATTTCCAGGCAAGGCACTTGAGTCTGAATAGAAAAGATTGCCATTCCGTGGTTTTATTCTACATCACTTAAAATGTTTTGTCACCTCTCAAATCTAGAAACGGGGAAATATGGCCCAGTTCAGGAGTTGCATACCAGACAGCAATTCCTTTTTCTACCCGTTCAAATACCCTTTGTGTTACAGCAAACTCTTTTCTCCCTGCTAACGTGTTTTGTGCAGTAAGGGTAGAGTATCAGCCCTGATTTGTAGCTGTAAAAATAAATCTGCCTTGTGACATTGCTTTACAAAACAACAATGGTTAATGGTTCTTGTTTAGTGCTAGAAGACTATTATTAAGAGATATCACAAGTGTACATGTACAGATCTTGATAGTGTGCTCCTATGAGAAGCCGAGTGGGGCTGTGGATTGCCATCTTCCCCAATACTTACTTAGCTACTACTCATTCTTCTGTCCCTTGAGTGGCTTTGCTGACTCACTAGACAGACATAGATAACAGGTATTTAAGTGTTTGCACATCCTTCTTTCTGCAAACAGTAGACTTTTAGTGTATTGCATTCAAAATCAGATAGTTTTTACTTGTCAGACACACGCGCACGAGGAGACACAAATATCAAGCACCAATGGCGTATGCATGAGACATTATCTTTTTGTCGCTCTTTCTCCCCCTTTGCCTCATTCAGATCCAGTCAGCAAGACCACAAGCAGAAAGCTTGTAAAGTGATTAAACTCATTTTCTTCATTTGCTGCGGCGCCAGCTTGCTACGTTCTTTATAAAAACTAGCTCAGTCATGCGTCCGGGGTGAGCTAGAGATTCCACATGCAGATCATTACTCTCTCATAAATTATCTCAGCCTTACTCTAGTCAGAGTTGGAACCAAACATTGACAGAGAGGATTTATTTTCTTTCATATAGCTTGCTTTTTTAAAAAAGTTTCTCTATAGGGATTGTATTCGGAATGCCAATCTTGCCTCTCCAGGGATAGAGCCCATGTGAAAGTGAATTCCAAATACCCAGTCGTGTGATGGGACACCATCAACACCTGGCACACTCTTTATAATGAAGATGTGCAAAGCATACGTTCTGCCTCTAAGCTACGGCCTTTAAACTTTGCATACCCACCACTGTGCAATACGTTATAATCCATGAGTGCTGATCAATGTATTAGCTAATTAACAGACTCATCCCCCCCACCAGTTAGTTATTAGTTGCCTGTTTAATTATTTTAATTATGGTGATTTTACTTTAACCACAAGACCATAACCAAAGACTCATATAAATGGGAATGTTCATTACAAAGGGTCACATTGACATGAAGATGAGTGGAAATGGATTTTGGCTAGAAATGGAGTTTTGCTTTTCAAAACTATGGTTCAAATAAAACAGGATCTGTGGTCCATGATATGAACACATTCTATTCAGCAACAATGAACACCATTAGTGCTAAGTATTCTTCAGTTGTGGTAGCTTCTTTCTGCTTATGTTTAGCTGCACCTGGTGAGACAGTTCATTAGTCAGAACATCTAGAGTCTAGTCTTGCTGTGGGGTAATATAGGGGGAAGAGGAATTCCTGCTCTCCTTCTCAGTGGAGGCTGGTGGCTCTGATGTTAGTGGAGAAATGAATCCACTCCAAGTTTCAGTCAGAACCAGTCAGAACTCTAAAGGACCTTCCCCCCCACAAAAAAAAAAAGGAGGCTAAGGGGAGACCTAATAGGGGAGTACAAAAATATGCATGGTTTGGAGAATGTGGATAGGGAGACATTTTCTCCCTCTTCCATAATAGTAGAACCCAGGGTCATCCCATGATGCTGTTTGGTGGGCAATTCAGAGCACATAAAAGGGAGTACTTCTTCACGCAGCACATGGTTAAACTATGACTTCACTACCACATAGGGTGACCATATGAAAAGGAGGACAGCGCTCCTGTATCTTTAACAGTTGTATTGAAAAGGAAATTTCAGCAGGTGTCATTTGTATATATGGGGAACCTGGGGAAATTTCCTCTTCATCACAACAGTTAAAGCTGCAGGTGCCCTGCCCTCTTTTAAATCTGGTCACTCTAGTATAGCTCCTGCACCTTTAACTGTTGTGATGAAGACGGAATTTCATCAGGTTCTCCATAAATACAAATGACACCTGCTGAAATTCCCTTTTCTATGCAATTGTTAAAGATACAAGAGTCCTGTCCTCCTTTTCATATGGTCACCCTACTACCACAAAATCTGGTGATGGCTACAAGTTGGATGGCTTTAAAAGGGGTTTGGATAAATTCCTGGAGAAGGCTAACAATGGCTACAAGTCCTAATGGCTAAGTGCAACCTCTAGTACAAAAGGCAGTCAACCAGTATACACTAGTTACTGGGGAACATGGGTGTGAGGGTGTTGTTGCACCATGTCCTGCTTGTGTCCTGGTCAATAGCTGGTTAGCCACTGTGTGAACAGGGTGTTGGACTAGATGGACCCTTGGTCTGATCCAGCAGGGCTCTTCTTATGTTCTTACAACAGAGCAGATTCACCACCCCACTGACATCAAAGCCATCAGCCTCCACTGCTCCTACCTACAAAAATGGGAAGTGGGGCAGTTTTCACAGGGTTTTTTTTCCCTGCAGCTCAGCTGCGTTTTGAGGTCCTTTAGAGAACATGACATTGTGGCCAGCACACTCCAACCAGCCACTTCCACCTGGAAAAGCCACAGTATCTGAGAGTCATTTTACTCCGTTCTTTTTCGTGAAAGCAGCTCCCAGGCACTTGAACTGCAATGTGTCCCTGGGGCTCTGCATTAAATCCAGGGTACACCTGTGACCCAGCTGCGATGTGGGCTGGCCCCTCCCCCATTCACTCCTTTAGACATCTATGTGCTTCCTGCATTAGTTAACTCCAGAACTTTGTGATATGGTGGTAGCTCCAGAGCTGCAAAACTCCTGAGTTGCAAAGGGCCTGTGTTAATTCGTTTCTGTGATGTGGTGTTAGCTCCGAGCTACATTAATTGGGTTCTCTAATGTAGTGTTAGGACTGGTGTGTTGTTGTTTTGGAGTGGGGCTTATTTGTGCTGATAGGGGGCTCTCATGGGGAGCCAGCACTGTGGATCAGTTAATCCCCATTCCCATTCATTAAACTGTAGCGGCAGGGGTAGGGTGACCATATGAAAAGGAGGACAGCGCTCCTGTATCTTTAACAGTTGTATTGAAAAGGAAATTTCAGCAGGTGTCATTTGTATATATGGAGAACCTGGTGAAATTCCCTCTTCATCACAACAGTTAAAGCTGCAGGTGCCCTGCCCTCTTTTAAATCTGGTCACTCTAGTATAGCTCCTGCACCTTTAACTGTTGTGATGAAGACGGAATTTCATCAGGTTCTCCATAAATACAAATACAAATGACACCTGCTGAAATTCCCTTTTCTATGCAATTGTTAAAGATACAAGAGTCCTGTCCTCCTTTTCATATGGTCACCCTAGGCAGGGGGAACCTGGGAAGGGGCAGGTAACAAAACTCTCTCCGGGTGATCATGGTTCTACTCTGCACCCCAACCCACCCAGAAGTATGTATTTTCCAGCACTGAAAGCTGGGTTTTAGGGACAGCTGGCTCCACCATGTAACAGTGATGGAGCAGAGCCAATTTCAGCATACTGCGGAGAATAACAACAATGCATGTTCCTCCCGTGCTCGTGAAGATGAGGCCTTGGTGGTAAAGGCAGGACACTTCAGTCAGCCTTATACAAGTATGCAGATGTTATCTGGATGGCCATCTTTTCCTGATGTATCCATGCTTTCATCAGGGTGGCTATCCAAGCAGCAACTGTGTTTTTGCAGTGTGCTGAGGAGCCCCCTACTTCCACTTCAGCTTCTTGATGCTTTCAGTTAATGGTGGGAACTTTCCTCCTCCTTTTTCCTCCTCCCCTCTTTCTCCCAGGCCCCATAGGGACAAACTTCTGAAAAATAAATGGGAAGAGACTAGAGCTAAATGGGTACAGAATTTCCTTCATATCTTTCCTATAATTCTAGCTGCCAGAGTGCATTGACTTTGTTCTAGTATTCTTGGGGTCACACAGAATAGGGTACTGATAAGTCTCATCATGCCTTGCCAGCAGTCTATGGCCTTAGCTAGACCTAAGGTTTATCCCGGGATCATCCCTGGGTCATCCCTGTTCATGTAAATGACATACGGGGATCCCAGGAGCAGGCAGGGATGACCCCGGGATGATCCCAGGATAAACCTTAGGTCTAGCTATGTGAACTTTCTATGCATCCTAAAACATGCCCCAGAGTCTAGGTACACAGGGATCTGTGATGTGGCCAAGTCAGTGGACCAGTTTGGATATCACAATATAGCATGGTTTATCATGATGGGAATGAGCCACAGTGATGCTTGGGCTTGCACATGCCCCTCCCCAATTTTCCAGTGCAGCCAGGAGGAGGAGAACAGAAGCCTTGACTTCACTTTTTTTATTAACATGGTCCAGAGTTCTGTCTAAACCCTAACTGTGATTAATCTTAACTAAGTTTTGTTAAAACAAGCCAGCATCATAACCCATGGTTTGAAGCTTGATGGTTCAAATGAAACAGTTTGTCAGGTTCAAATGAAACAAGCTGCGGTTAACTAATAGTGGAAGCAAAACCTTCTGAATTCTTCCTTACAGCCACATTACAGGAGAAGAGGGGAGGCAGAGTGCACCAAATTCTGTACACCAGATTCATGTGCAATTCCTAACCATAGGAGTTGTGCAATTATGAGTTCCTATGAGCATGTAAGTATCGTTGGCCCTGGGTAGCTACTTCTGGGATTAGTTCAGTAAGCTTATTGCTTAAAGGAAACATTGCAGTAAAGCTTAGCCTGTGGAAGTGTTCGAAACCGAGACCTTGGAGAGAAACTGTAATGAGGCTGCCAAAACCTGTAGGGAGGAGCCTACTGTGTCTCATACCATTGGGATGTAAACCATAAAATGGCAATTGTAAAGACAAGAACAGTTGAATAAAACTAATCCTTTTTCAATCATCTTTTCCCAAGGTAATAAAATGAGTCTCTTTGAACTCAGTGAGTCACAAAGAATGTTTGAAGTGCATGTTTCTTAGTTTGAGGAAGCAAGTCGTCTTTTTCTTTTTCTTTTTTTATTGATGTTTTCACTTGACTTGTGGGAGTAGTTAAGTCCTTAAGATGACTGTTGGAAAGGCGCAAGACAAATATTATATTCTGCTATGACCATATACAGGCTGGGCCATTGCTTAATGGGACGAAAAGGGACAACAATAAAGCATTACTATTAAAAGTGTAAACATGATTGGCTTTAATAGAGAATTGTAAATATTGATGGAAAATATCATACTTGCAGCCTGATGTTATGCCAAGAACTGCTGACAGCTGTCCCCATACTAAGATGTATAACTGCAAGCTTTCAACAACTGCTGACCTCTGTCCCATGTGGAGAGTTGCACAGCTCTATAGCCTCTCTGGAAAGAACCTTCCAGCTCTGGTCTGGCTCCACCCATCTAGGTTGGCCATTGTCTCCTTCCCAGGAGAAAGGGGGTGTCCTGTTTTGCTAGATCCTTGTTTGAAGAACAAGGTCTATTTGAGCTCTTTGGCATGTCTTTTGACTCTAATCTTAGGCCAGTTCTACACCAAGCATGATATAGCAAAGTGGTATATAAGAGGCAGGAGTCACACCAAAGGACAACATCGTATGAGTGTTGCGGGGCAAAACGATAAACAAGGCAGGATGACAGTGCAATAAAATGCTGGTGTGATGGAGCTCATTAGGAAATGGGTGCACGTTTTGCTTCAAACCAAAAAAGATGGATTTCCTGGATCTTATTTTTTCACAGAGAAAGGCCCAGAAGGAGCAGGAGATGCATGGAAGGTAGACGATGCTGTCGAAAGGACCTGTGGACATCTGTAACAGGCATGCTATAAAACGCTCATCTGATGATGCTCTTAGGTTACAATACTGTTTGTAACCTGTATTACAATGATTCCGCACTGGAAGTAAATACCAGTGATGACTGAGGAGATGAAGCATGTATTATTCCATCACGAAGCTACAAAGGCTTTGTCTGCTTTATATGCACCGGTGCAAAAATTCAAAGCATTGATTAGATACATCTGATACATTTGTCTGCACTGAAAACATCTTGGAATTGGTGGAGAAGGAGTTTTACTGTGCTGAATTCCCCTCCACCCCACCCCCCCAAGTTTAAAGGAGAGGTTCTTCTGTCTCAAGTTCTTACTCAACAAAAAAGTGTGCGGGCAAAAATTCTGACTCTTGCATCATATTTGTCACTTTTGAGTATCTGATGCTGCCTTTCTTGCCCAAATTACAAGTTTTTCTGTTGCTAATTGTACTGGCATAGTATCACATGAATACACAATAGTGAGTCTATTGTGAAAGATTACATATGAAATAATAATGGTTGTCTTGAAGGTGTCAGACAGGTGAACCACACCTACCATAGATCATTACATTGGTATAACCTCAAATGTATGGACACAGGGGAAATAAAATGGACATTAACTAGCACTGGATGGAGTACAAAAAGCCAAGCAAATACATTGTCATCAATACAAGCCTAAACCACACAAACACTTTCATGGTTACTCTGCGGTTCTGACGGTGCCTTAAATTTTATTTTTCCGTGGCACAGACCCAAAAGCATAACACAGCCAAAGAGTCTCCTGTGATGGCATATATTTCATTAGTCCATTTTTATATTCTAGTTTAACATCAACATTCTGCATGACTTGATGAGATATGGGTTGTAATATTTTTCCAAACAACAGATGAGCCAGTAATTAAAGTCCATCAACAGGCCTTACTTCATTGCCATAGCAAGAAAAAACCAAAGCCAACCAAATTATACTTAACTTTCATTTCTCTGTATGATTAAGCCAAACCCTGACCTTGATCCTACAATATATAAAGAGCTTTAGATACTGAAGTTGTCCATGTTTAATACCTATGTAATGCTTGTGGGGTCATGGGAAGGTGACAGATGCTATCATGCATTTCTTGCTGAAGATGATTAATTATGGAGAAAGATCTCTATATGGATGAGAAATAGAAATTTCAGCTGATATGCTAAGCACATGCATTACCAGGCAGTCTGTGAAGGACCACTGTTCTTTTCAAGCCATTGAATGCTTCTCAGGCTTAATATGCAATTCCTTGCACAGCATAGCTATCTAGACTTATAAGAGCAATGAAATTTCAGTACAAGCAAGTGTCAGAAATTTGTTCTCAAATAAACAAATATTGCCATCAATATCCCAAGCTTTATATAACTGCTACTATAATCAGAATTACATACTGTAACTTGGTTCCCTAAACTACACAGCTAGTGCCTAAATGTATGGATTTATTATCACATTTGGCATATATTATTTATAGCATA
This sequence comes from Elgaria multicarinata webbii, assembly GCF_023053635.1. Classification (NCBI taxonomy): domain Eukaryota; kingdom Metazoa; phylum Chordata; class Lepidosauria; order Squamata; family Anguidae; genus Elgaria; species Elgaria multicarinata. The sequence goes on from NC_086171.1 coordinate 17,778,051, forward strand.
AAAAGGTGAAACATCTTGCAGCATGCATGTAAAGATTAGGATTTATTGTCCAAGAATCCTTGAACAATTTTATCAAAAGCCCATTTCTAGGTAGTGTTTTTCTGCAATAAATCATACAGCAGAAATCTACCACTGGACACCAGGAAGAGATAAATGAGATTCGAGGAAAGAGGGTCATCACAGGTTTGGTGGAATTTTTTGTGTGTGTCCCATGACCTGTCATTGGCAGAAATCCATTTATTATAGTTCTTAGATTATTTTTTTACCTGCTTGCTGTGTTTTCCATATTGGAGACAGTTGCTGAAAATAAAATGAAAGCTAAGTGAAATCAAAATTTCAGTACGCATGAAAAAAGAGAAATGTGAAAGAAAATAATACACAGAAATAAGGTAATGAAAAAATGTCCTTTGTGTTTTAGGGCTATTTCTCAGAATCATGCAGTGCTAAATGTGTGTACACATTTCACTGTGTGTTCACATTTCAGGATGGCACAACCAGCCTCAGTTCTTTGACACATGTGCATATTCGATACAGGTTACAAAAACACATTGCAATGTACACATCCCATAGTATGGAAACATGTAGTTTTTGTGTATGTAATTTTATTGGATTAAAATATGCACAGTGAAGAGGCCCCGTAATATTTAGAGAAATCCAATTTTCATGACTTCTGATACCTTGTGCTTTAGTCTTCAAGAGGAACATTATGGTTGCAAAATCTAAAAGAAAAAATCTGTATGCCCTCCATTTATAAAAATAGATGTGAGGACTCTTGCTGACAGATATGTGTCTTGTTATCAGTTTATTAAGATGCAAAGTGCCACCTACAGTAGGGTGACCATATTTGGGAAACCAAAAAAGAGGACACCTAGTGTGTGTGTGTGTGTGTGTGTGGAAGCAGCTTTCTGAGTCCTGCAGAAAGTACGTTATTCCCCTGCCACCTTAAAGAACCCGATTGGAGTGGAGGAGGGGAAAGGATTTTATTCTGCACCACCACCATCCACTCCAATTGGGGCCTTTTCTATAATGTCCACGAATGACCCACTTTCCCCTTTAAGACCTCAATTGGAGCTCGGGGTGGGGGAATGATGTGCCTCAAGAAAGCATGTCATTCCCTCCTGCCATGCTAATGGCAGCCTTAAAGGGGAAGGTGTGTCATTCCAGGACATTATTGAAAATTATAGCAAATCCCCCCTGACACCATGGAAAGAACAAAAACCAGGACAAATCCGGGGAAATCCTGACAGTTGGTCACCCTAACCTACAGCTAGGTCTGTTTCAGTGCTGGTGATGAATACGCTTGTGGAAGAGGAGGGGAGACAGGAAGGATTCACTTAGAAAAGCCCAACTTTGGATCTAGAGGCTGTCCCTGTGGACAGAAACATGGCTTTTTCCAATGTCCTCCCCCTGCAGAACTTCTAGGGGGCAAGCAGGGAGGGAGCTAGCAAGATCTGTGGAATAGAGTAAGAGTTGGGCAGACTGGGGTCTACATGGAGAGGAGAAAGATAGGTACCATGAGTCTGAGGAAAGGCATGGATACATTTGCCCCTCAGGGTGAATCACTACTCATTGTTTAAACTGCTAGAAGTTGTTATTTCACACAATATTGGGAAGATAGTTCTTTATCTGACAAAGCAACAGAAGCAATAAATGTCCTTAAAGTTTGGCAAAACCCAACATGTCAAGGTAAACATATTAATTTCAACAGTCTCACCACAGTGGCCTTAGCTAGACCTACCTCTTAGTCCGTGACGGAGGGGTGAAGATCTCACAATGGTTTTTATCGTGAGATCCCCCCTTTGTTTACACACAGCATGCAACGACCTCAGACGGAGAGGCGTTGCACCCGTCATTTTTTTTACAGTTAAAGGGCCAGCGGCACATGAACACCCGTGTGCAAAAGGTAAGGTTTTTTTTGAAAAAAAATTACTCCCCCCACCCCAGCTCCAATGGGCACAGTGCTCCTGAGGAGCACTATGCCCCATGCATGGGTCCCGGCTCCTTGCGAAGAATCATGAGGAGCCGGGACAAATTGCGGCACCTGGCCACATGTTCTGCAGTTTTGGGCTCAGCCCAAGACCGTAGAAAAACTGGGCCTAAAGGGGAGGGTGAAACCCCGGGGCAAGGGAGGCATCATCGCTCCCTGATCCCAGGATCCCCTGTGCATCATCTGAACACACAGGGACAATCCCAGGGATCGTCCCGGGATTTCGCCCCATCTAGCTATGGCCTATGTTCATGATACTAGGTTTTCATAAGGACTGGGGGCCAAAGCAGACACTATGGCCATGGCTAGACCAGACCTATATCCCAGGATCATCCCGGGACCATCCCTGTGCATCCAAATGACACACAGGGGATCCTGGGAGCAGACAGGGATGACCCCTCCATTTGCCGGGGATAATCCTTAGGTCTAGCTAAGGCCTATGTTTAAAATGTAGCAAGTCTCTTTTGTTCTCTTTCTCTGTCTTTTTCTTTTTTACTCTAGTGTAAATACTGGGGGTGGGCTGATCTCAACTGGGACCCTAGCATGCAGGATAGAGGGGCTTTAAACCTTTAGCAATATGTAATGAGCCTGGGTCTGGGTTTTTTGGCTCATCATTTCTAAAGTTGTTATAGTGGTTTTAAATGTATGTGTATATTGCAGGTTTTTGTGGGTTTTAATTTTTGTATATTCTTTTTAAGTGTTTTTATCTTATGTGAACTGCCCAGGGAGCTTCGACTATGGGGTGGTATACAAATACAATAAATAAGATAAACCCACTTCACTCTGAATCTGGATCGCCGCTACCCTTATGCCTGAACTTTACAGAGCCAAATAGTGATCGATTAAAGCAAATGGATCACAATTTAACACTATAAATTGCAGGTGCGGATCCCGGATCTGGATTGGGACCAGTGGGGGGAAAGGGCTAAAAAAAACCTACCCCATTCTAAGATCTCAATCTGTATCAGCCCCTCTGTACTTACACTAGAGTAAAAACAAAAAGGTGTCTTTAATGTAATATCTGCCTTGATCCTGGATGCATAAGAACATAAGATGAGCCATGCTGGATCAGACTAAAGGGATATCTAGAAGATCATTCTGTTTGCATAGTGGCCAACTGGATGCCTATAGGAAGACCACAAACAGAACATGAATGCAATAGCAGCCTCGAACCCCAGCAACTGGCATACAAAGGCATATTGCCTCTGATACTGGAGGTAGTATAAAGCTATCTAGCATTACCAGTGTCCACTGTTAGCCTTGATAGTGTCCATGAATTTATCTAATCATCTTTTAAAGCCAAGTTGGTGGCATCAGTGCATACTGTGGTAGTGAATTCCATAGTTTAGCTGTGTGAAAAACGTCTTTTGTCTGTCCTAAATCCCCTACCATTCAGCTTCATGGGATTAGTATTATATATTCTGAGACCAGTATTATATAGTATTATATATTCTGAGACCACACGCTCCACACCATTCATAATTTATATACAGCTTCATCATGTCTCCCCTTATTCACCTTTTTCCTAAGCTAAGAGCTCCAAAGTTGTAAACATTCCTCACAGGAGAGTTGCTTCAAGTCCTTCATTATTTTGATTGCCCATTTCTATACCCTTTTCCAGCTCTACAATGCCTTTTTTTTTTAGATGTGATGACCAGAACTGAACATGGCATTCCAAGTGTAGTCATTCAATAGGTTTGTAGAAGGCTATCATGACATTGGCAGTTTTATAAATGCAATAATAAATAAATAAATAAATAAATAAATAAATAAATAAATAAATAAATAAATGTTTGATTTCTTTCCATGGAATTTGCCTTTTCCACAGTACCATGTACTGGGTTGACATTTCCATCAAGCTATCCACCAAAATCCCAAGATCTTTTCTTGACCAGTTACTGCCAGCTTAGATCCCATCAGCATCTATATGAAGTTAGGAATACTTCTTTAGTGAGACATTTGCATCCAAAATGTTGTCTCTCACAAGCGTATATGTTTATCTCCAAAGAATATTTTCACAAAGCAACTCAAAAGTGGACATAACTTCTTCAGTCATCCTGCCAGTTCGCCTTGGGTAGCAGGTGCTGATACAGCACAAAATCTAGCACTTGACCTATGCTACTCCATTAGAGAGCATTGTGCTTCAGTGCAGGTGATTTCCTGTCACACTGTATTAGCATGTGTGCAGCTAAATTGCGCAATCAAACATTATAACATGCTGTATGGAGCCAGCAAATACTGAGAGGTTGCCAGTCCTGTCTAACATTTTTCTTCCTAATATTAATTGCTATATCATACCAATGAAAATCCAAAGGCGCATTCAGAAAAGGCAAGTGCTACTCTTCGGTAGTGATTACGGAAAGTATCTTGTCTTGCGCCAGTCACATGGATTGCTATACATCAAATTTTGTTTCCCATAGCTTGTTAACATAAAGGGGAAGAAGGACAGTGACTCCTTCTTCATGAGATGATCCATGAGGTCTCCAGTCTCCACAGGTTGTTTTTTGGTTTAGTTTAAAGCTGATACAAGGAGCCTAGATTGGGCTTGGGGAAGCGGTCCTAGTAGATGGGGATTTAATCTTTCCCCAGCACTCTTTTCCAAATTTAATATAGAATCATAGAATAGCAGAGTTGGAAGGGGCCTACAAGGCCATCTAGTCCAACCCCCTGCTCAATGCAGGAATCCACCCTAAAGCATCCCTGACAGATGGTTGTCCAGTTGCCTCTTGAATGCCTCTAGTGTGGGAGAGCCCACAACCTCCCTAGGTAACTGATTCCACCGTCGCACTGCTCTAACAGTCAGGAAGTTTTTCCTGATGTCCAGCTGGAATCTGGCTTCCTTTAACTTGAGCCCGTTATTCCGTGTCCTGCACTCTGGGAGGATCGAGAAGAGATCCTGGCCCTCCTCTGTGTGACAACCTTTTAAGTATTTGAAGAGTGCTATCATGTCTCCCCTCAATCTTCTCTTCTCCAGGCTAAACATGCCCAGTTCTTTCAGTCTCTCTTCATAGGGCTTTGTTTCTAGACCCCTGATCATCCTGGTTGCCCTCTTCTGAACACGCTCCAGCTTGTCTGCATCCTTCTTGAATTGTGGAGCCCAGAACTGGACACAATACTCTAGATGAGGCCTAACCAGGGCCGAATAGAGAGGAACCAGTACCTCCCGTGATTTGGAAGCTATACTTCTATTAATGCAGCCCAAAATAGCATTTGCTTTTCTTGCAGCCATATCGCACTGTTGGCTCATATTCAGCTTGCAATCTACAACAATTCCAAGATCTTTCTCGTTTGTAGTATTGCTGAGCCAAGTGTCCCCCATCTTGTAACTGTGCATTTAGTTTCTATTCCCTAAATGTAGAACTTGGCATTTATTCCTATTAAATTTCATTCTGTTGTTTTCAGCCCAGCACTCCAGCCTATCAAGATCACTTTGAAGTTTGTTTCTGTCTTCCAGGGTATTAGCTATCCCACCCAATTTTGTGTCATCTGCAAATTTGATCAGCTTTCCCTGCACCTCCTCGTCCAAATCATTAATAAAAATGTTGAAGAGCACTGGGCCCAGGACTGAGCCCTGCGGCACCCCACTCGTTGCCTCTCCCCAGTTTGAGAAGGTTCCATTGATAAGTACACTTTGAGTCCGATTCTGTAGCCAACTGTGAATCCACCTAATAGTTGTTCCATCTAGCCCACTTTTAGCTAGTTTGTTAATCAGAATGTCATGTGGTACTTTGTCAAAAGCTTTGCTGAAGTCAAGATATATGACGTCCACAGCATTCCCACTGTCCACAAGGGAGGTTATCTTATAAAAAAATGAGATCAAATTAGTCTGACAGGATTTGTTCCTGACAAATCCATGTTGGCTTCTAGTAATCACTGCATTGATTTCAAGGTGTTTACAGATTGACTTCTTTATAATCTGCTCCAGAATTTTCCCAGGGATGGATGTCAGGCTGACTGGTCTGTAGTTCCCAGGTTCCTCCTTTTTGCCCTTTTTGAAGATAGGGACAACGTTAGCCCTCCTCCAGTCGTCCGGCACCTCACCCGTCTTCCATGATTTTGCAAAGATAGTAGACAAAGGTTCTGAGAGTTCTTCTGCTAGCTCCTGCTAGCTTCTGCTACTCTAGGATGCAGTTCATCAGGCCCTGGAGATTTAAACTCATTCAAGGAAATTAGGTGTTCTTTGACCACTTGTTTATCAATCTCAAACTGCAGTCCTGCCCCCTCAACTTCTGCTTCACTTTTTCCAGGGGGGTCATAGACCCGCTTTTGGGAGAAGACCGAGGCAAAGTAGGAATTGAGCACTTCAGCCTTTTCTTTGTCGTCTGTTATCAATTTGCCATCCTCATTAAGCAGTTGAACCACCATTTCTTTCCTCTGCCTTTTACTACCCAAGTATCTGAAGAAAGCCTTTTTACTGCTTTTAGCATCCCTTGCTAATCTCAGCTCATTCACAGCTTTAGCCTTCCTGACACCATTTCGGCACTTCTGCGCCACTAGTCTGTACTCTTCTTTTGTAGCCTGGCCTTCCTTCCACTTCCTATATGTATCCCTTTTTGTTTTCAGGTCATCTCTAAGCTTTTTGTGGAGCCACATTGGTTTCCTCTGTTGTCTTCTATCTTTTCTCCTTGTTGGAATTGTTTGTAACTGTGTCTTTAAAATTTCATTTTTTAAATACTCCCACCCATCCTGCACTCCTTTTCTCATTAGGCTCCCTTGCCACGGGACCTTACTTATTATAGTTCTGAGTTTATTAAAATCAGCTTTCCTAAAATCCAGAGTACGTATATGGCTACGCTAGACTTTTGTCTCCTTCATAATCAAGAATTCAAGTATGACGTGGTCACTTGCCCCCAGAGTTCCCGTAACTGCCACTTTATCCACTAAGTCATCCCTATTGGTCAATAACAAGTCAAGGATTGCCGATCCTCTAGTTCCTTCTTCCACTTTCTGTAGGAGAAAGTTATCACCCATACATGTCAGGAATTTCTTGGAAGGGCCACTTTTGGCAGTAATGGTCTCCCAACAGATATCAGGGTAATTGAAGTCCTCCATCACTACTACATCACACTTCCTTGAAACACAGGCAATTTGTTTCTCAAAAGTTTCGTCCTCGTCTTCTCCTTGATTGGGTGGTCGGTAGTAGACTCCGATTATCATATTCTTTTTATTCCTAGTCCCATTTATTTTAATCCAGACGCTCTCGACGGGGCTCCCAGTCTCATCCGCCTGTATTTCTGTGCAGGGATAGGTATTTTTAACATATAGTGCAACTCCACCTCCCTTTCTATTTCTTCTGTTCTTTTTGAACAAGTTATATCCTTCAATTGCTATATTCCAGTCATGGGAGTCATCCCACCAAGTTTCAGTTATACCTATCAAGTTGTATTTGCCTTCATGTAATAAGAGTTCAAGTTCATTCTGTTTGTTTCCCATGCTCTGGGCATTAGTATATAGACATCGAAGACCATGTGTTTTATAGTCTGGCTTTGTTCCTACATTGTTGCAGACGCTATTTTGGGACACTGTTGGAGCTGTTCTCTGTACTGTGGTGCATTGGCCTTCATCCATTGTTGCCTCGAAATTTATGTCTCCCACCCCTGTAAGATTCAGTTTAAAGCCCTCCTGATCAAGTTCTTCATGCTGTGGCCGAACTCATTCTTTCCAGCCCTTGTGAGGTGCAACCCATCCCTTGCCAGCAGTCCATGTTCCAAGTAGCGTAGCCCGTGGTCCCAGAATCCAAAACTCTCACGACGGCACCACCTTCGAAGCCAGTCGTTCATCCAGAGTATTTTTCTTTCCCTTTCTAATCCTCTTCCAAGAACCAGGAGGATGGATGAGAAAACTACCTGGGCCCCAAAGTTCTTCAGTTTCCTTCCCAGAGCTTCAAAGTCTGAAATGATTTCTTTGTTGCTCTGCTTGGAGACATCATTTGTTCCCACATGGATGAGAAGAAAGGGGTATGTGTCCGTGGGCTTTATGAGCTTCGGTAACCCTTCAGTCACATCTCTAATCTGTGCTCCAGGGAGACAGCACACCTGGTGAGTCCATGGGTCTTCACAACATACTTGGGTTTCAATCCCATGCAGCAGGGAGTCTCCCACAACGACTACTCTTCTCTTCTTCTTGGTTGACCTACCTTCTGCCTCTTAGTCACTGTTGCATGGTGTCTCCTGTACTTCTTCCTCTGCAAACTGTCCTTCAGTCTCATTCTCCAGAAGCTGAAAGCGGTTGCTTAACGCTAATGGTTCCACCGGTGCAGAATGCCTTCTAATTCTTCTGCTCCTAACTGTCACTCTTTTCCAGGGAGTTTCCTCTTCATTGGCTTCCCTCCCCTCAGCATACTCCACTTCTGCTTCTGCTGGCTGTTGTTCTTCAATCTCATGTGCTTCTTGTTGCTGTTGCAGTTCCACCGTTCCGTCTAAGAACTCCACGACTTCTCTTATTCCTTGGAGGGTGGACACTCGCCGCTCAAGTCCTCTCACTTTTTCTTCCAAAAGTGCCACCAGCTTGCACTTGTTGCAGGTATACGCCATGTTGAGCTCAGGCAGAAACACGAACATTGCACACCCTTTGCAGGTCACCACCTCTAGGGACTCCTTTCCATCCATATTGTCGATTTCTGCTTTGGTTTTTTTTTTCCTTTTTGATTATAGTGGAATTGCCTTTGCTTTGTTGTGTCCTCTCTGAAGGTACACAACTATATGAGTATGTCTTAAGAGAAAGTAAGATCTTTTGGGGGGGGTTGGTGGTGGTTTTGTGGGGGGGTGTTTCTCTTTATGTTTTTCTTTGTTTTTCCCACCTCTTTTTTTTTTTTTAGAGGCCTCCCCCTTGACCTCCCCTGCCGAACTCCCCCTGTCAAACTCCTGTTTGCTCGCTCCCTGGGAATCTGGCTTACTTTTATAGCTCCTACTTGAGCTGGGCCAGCTGCTCTTCCCTGCTTCTGCTCAGCTCCAAGTCAGGAACCAGAATGAGGTCACTGAAAGGCCAACAACAATCAACCTCCCCACCCCCACATATCTCCCCACCCCCACAGCTGCTCCTTGGCACACAAAGGAAAAGATACAGCTGTCTTCTGTTTCCCCTTGAAAAGCAAATAGCAGCTTCACAGGGGCAATTTAGATTGGGGGGAGAAGGGTTAAACCCCTCTCCCCACAATGTTGTTTCCACAGACCAATTTGGGGGTGCCATAGCTACTTTAAACTAAAATAAAAATAAAAGTTGGAGATCTGATCACGGCTCTCCCAGCATCTCATGTAGTTTGATCATCACACTAAGCCAAAATTATGCTAAAACAAAGGTCTGTGCGCAGCGATAGCCATGTAGAATGGGAAAGTCATTCATTATAAATAAAAAAGTAGAATATATTTAAATATTAAGTATCATTATATATGAAATTTCGGTATCAAGATTCACTATTGTGAAGACTGCCTGACTACACAGTGCTTGTCTCTTTAAGGATCTCTCTATCTGCCCTTAATGATGTAAATCTCAAATCTACGTTTCCCCTTTTTCATTTATCAAACATTACTCCAAATGCTCAGGATGGAATTTCTCCTCTAGTGAATTCTGTCTGTAAGAATCAAGAGCAGACTCTTACCTATATAAGCTGTAGGCAAATGTAAATGACCCACATGCTTCTAACACTTCATATGATCATGTTTCACATGATTAAATAAGCCATGATGGTGCATGTAGGTGGCTATTTTCACTATTCAGGCCCCATTGGGATTTAACATGGTTTGTTGTGTTATCTGAACCTGAAAGGCAGAGGTTGTTTAAGGGTTAAACAACCCTCATATAACCGTCCAACAGACCATGGGTTATTTGAGTGTTGTTCAACCCTCAAGCAACAAGGGCACCCAGGTTTGGACAACACAAGAAGACACAGGACTTGAATAGGCAAACTGGCACCCATGTACACCATGGCTTGTCATAGCTTAAATAAACCATGTTTAACTATGGTGATCATGAAAACCAAGTCTTTGTGTGTGATTATTTGCACGTGTGAGAAGGATCCAAAGCAACAATCATCTCACGTGATTGGTTGAGTCTCTCCCCACCTTCTTTTGTCATCCCCCTCATTCCAGGCATAAAATGAAGCACTGTGTGCCTATGATTTTTTCATTCTCATTTCATTCATTTTCATGCAACTAAACCATGGACTATCTTGGGACACTAACATAAATTATTAGAACTTTCTTTAGAACTGAGTATTGCCGGATTATGGCTACCCTGCCTCTTTCTATACTTCATTGGTATTAAAATTAGATAAGATGCATTTTTACCAATTTCATGGGGGGGTTGTAAGAGAAATTGCCACATGACTCAGCGCATGTCTATACCACAAGGGTGTAGGAGGAGGATCGTGGACCTACCAGCTTCTGCAATTCTCCCTGGGTGTCCAGACGGCCGCATGACGTCCCAGAAGGACAACATGGCCGTCATTTTTTTAAAAAAAAACCCTGAAGCACATAGCATGTGCACTCCTATGAAAAGGTCAGTAAAAAAAAAACCTCTCTTGCTCCCCCACCCACATCCCCGATGGGCACTGAGCGCCTGAAGAGATCCATTTTTTGCGCCCAGTTCCCACCTTCTCGTGTTTATTCACAAGGAGCTGGGATGAAACCAGGATGGCTGCCCACATCTCCCACAGTCTCAGGACGATGCCAAGCCCATGGGGAAAATCGGGGTAAAAGCTGTACCGGTTATCCCAGGGATATGGAGGGTTCATCCCTCCCTGCCCCCGGGATCCCCTGTACGTTATATCGATGCACAGGGATGATCCCGGGATGATCCACAGGATAAGGCATGGTCTAGACATGCCCTAGGTGTGTGTATCACTAGAAAGAGGTACAAGCTTAAATAACTTTCCCCCCCCCCCTTGCGTTGTACACTCCATTCCATCTCATCCCATGCAGGTTCTTAGTTGGACATTGCACTGGAAGCAAAAACACAAACTAGGAGCATGACCCACTTGAGTATCTACATCTCAGTACTTCTCATCCTGTCTGAAACTGCAGCGAGACTCTTTGCTGTAGCCGCGTGCTACTGATCCGTTTTAGAGGCAAACTCTGCTGCTGTATCATGTTTCTAACGTGTACAGATCTAATTGGGATATTGTTCTGTACATGCTGTTAGACACGGTAGTGACAAGAAGAATCTTAGCCAATGCTGGCAGCCAGCCAGTACATACCTTCCTGGAACAAAGTGCAGGGTAATTAAAGAGCGAGCACTGGTGGAGCACTGCAGAGAGGCACAAAAATAGCCATCAGTAAAATGCCAGAGAGCATATTTCTTAGCCATATCTGAGCATTGTTCCACTCACTTTAAAATGGCTTTCATTAAAAGAGATTTTCTCCTCTCTGTTTGTGTGCAACATTTGTGCGTTATAACAAACGTAAGGTTAAAAGATTAATGGTAAAGCGCTAGAAATCTGAAAAAGAAAGAAAGACTTTCTGATTAAAATGAATGTAGGTGCATAAATGACAATGTATGCAATAGGAAGACACAGAACACTGGAAGAAATATAAGTTTTAGGTTATTGGGATTATACTAATGTTTTATATTGAGAATGGAGTTTAATAATATTTCTAAGAAAGGCCTTTAGCTCAGCTCTCAGATCTAGGAATATGCAAGCTTAAGCTCTTGGCTTAAATTGGAACTGAGTTTCATCTACAAGCACCATCATCAAGTGTTAGGGGGAAAATATCTCTTTTTTTAGGGTTCTAAATTGGTTCACAATGTTTTATGTTTGTCCTTGCAATTGTGCTTGGGAATTATAGGGTGGGTTGAACGAAAACAGTGTATTTCCTAGGCCAGATCATTATTATTATTGTTATTATTATTATTTATTACATTTATATATTGCCCCATAGCCAAAGCTCTCTGGGCGGTTTACAAAAGTTAAAAACAGATCATGAAATCACAAGTGATCCAGGTGGTTTGCACCTATACTACATATCTGCCCCACACAAGCAAATCTTCCCAATGACCCCACGGATGAAAATCTTCCCAGTCACCTCCAGAGAAAACACCCAGAAGTGGAGCTCAAACTGGAACATGGGGCTACACGTTCAACCACCTTGTCAAACCATAGAGAGGACCACTCATTGCTGAGTCAGCTGTCTGCTCAAGAACTAAAAGTGCTGCTCTGATGAATGCTGAATATGTAGGAGCAAAATTAAAACATCAATATCATATCTCAATTTTCATGATTAACTGACTGAGAATTTGTGTTCAGCCTGCAGTATAGTTGAGCATAAATACATGTTTATTTCAGCCTTGTTTAAAAATGCACAACTGCAAATATTATCAAATTCACAAGTTTTCACAAAGGAAATACAGTACCTCCTTTTGAAACTTTGAGTGGTGATGCTCTCATCATAGCAAATTACCAATGGGACTTTGACTGCTTGTGAGATTGTCTGAATGTTTTGACCCTCTAGTCTATTAGCTAAAAACAGAAGCCCTATTCAGAAGTTACCTTCTTCTGAAGTTACTCATCTCCCATTCATGCGTAGTGCAAATGCAGGGAGGGGTGTCGTGTGTGGTAGATCTACCCCCAAAATCACTGCAGCCCACAGCTCCATCCATCCCAACCTTCATGCATTCAGTGAAGGTCTGAAGGGGGAACCTAAGCATGTGTACACAACTGGGGCTCCTACTCATGTGGAGGAGTTTACATGTGTAGAGTCCTATTAAGATCTTCACCAAAAGAATGAAGGCTGGGAGGCAAAGAGCTAGCCAAGGAAAGCAGGGACAGCAACATTGCAGGGCAGCATGCGTGACTCACCCACATTAGCCCTTTGAGTGAGGTTTCAGATGTCCCATACTTTTAAACTATTTTCTATGAGCAATTTTTGCATGTCACTTCATTTAAACAAAGAGACAAAGACACATCAGTGGCCAATGCCAACTTTTTTTTTCTGTTTGCGAGATGAACAATATAGATATGGTAATTGCACGGCCTGGAAGGGCCTACATAGAAGATCAAAAGGACATTTTATGGACATTTTATGCACAAGTTTTACTACATACTCTGATCTCTCTCTTTATAAATCATTTTATTGTGTAGGACACATCTTTCTACAGCAGTGACGGCTCCCCACATCTTAGTTCCAGTGTTAAAATCAAACTTAATACTGATAGGGAAAGGGGGGATCAAGGAAGCTCTTTAAAGGGTCACTTAATGACATTGTTAGGATTCTTAATGTAGTTACTAGGTGAAAGAGCTGTCAGTAAAGCATAAAGAATGAGTTGTTCTCCTGCTGCCAGCATCTCAACTGATTTACAACCACTTTGCGTTTGATGTTGGACAGGATAATTTCATCAGTCTCCAACCCTTGTGATCATGTCCCAAAATGACTAGTCAGGTGAAGCCCTGGCAGAAGATTGCTTGTCACCTGTAGGAAGTAGCTGTCTGCTATGAGTAGTCTTCACTCATAAATGTAATCATCTGTTAGTTATTCATTGAGCTATACTTCATGGTCTGGATATAGCAGTGTGGGTAATGTACAACATCGTGGTAGGGAAGTATTTAAAACAGCCAATGTGTCCATTAGACACATTGATAGCACATCTTAAGTGAAAACTATCTGCATCCAAGTTCATCTCTGAATGTAATTTAGGGGAAATCACTATGTCTTGTGGTAGCGAATTCCATAGTTGAACTACGTACTGAATGAACACCACTGTCCTCTGGAAGCCTCCTGGAAGTTGCAATATGGGTTATCTCAGTGTGTTAATAGCCCCTCTCATGTGGCAGAATATACATATGACCTGATCTCTGCTGACAGGGATGGTGGTGACCTATTGAAGGTGTCATGATCAGATCTACACTCAGATTCTGTGCTCTCCCAATCTCTGCAGGAGTAGTAGACCAATTAAGATGGTCTACTCCCAGAGACAGATGGATATAATTAGCTATCAGAACACTCTGGGGCAGGGGTCCCCAACCTTTTTGGACCCTTGGGTATATTTGGGAATTTGTGAAACTGCTGTGGGCACAAAATGGCTTCCACAGAGAATGTTGCTAGTCACGTAATGGCTGCCACGAGGGCCTGGCTAGTCAACCCTCTTCTGCCCACGCAGATGGTTCCCCTTTGCTCTCTGTCTCTCTCCCCACTCCAAGCCTCTAGCCCTGCTATTTCTCTCCCCTCCAACCCCTCTTCTTGCAATTTCCCTCCTTCCCCTGTCCCTAGCCTTCTTTCACTCACTTCCTAGCCTCTAGCCTTGCTCTTTCTTTTCTACTCAGCCCTTAATCTTGCTATTTCTCCCTCCTCCTACCCACACCTCTTTACCTCACTGTTTCTCCACCCTCTTAGCCTCTAGCCTCGCTCTACTCCTTTTGCCTTGCTTTCTCTTCTTGCCCATGGATAGGAGAAGTGGCACCCTAAAGTTGTTTTTGCTGTTGTTGTTGTTGTTGTTGCTGTTGTTGTTGTTGTTGTTATTATTAGGCAGGGGGTGAAGGGCTTTGTGGGCACCATTTGAGTTCCTCCTTCTGATTCTCCTGTCTGGTCAGAGTGAGAGGCAAGTGAACAAGCAGGTTGCAATGATGAAGAGGAGGCCCAGGTCCAGGGGGCTCTTGTCAGTGGGGCACCACTGCGATGTGGATACTCAGTAGGTGCCCAACTGTGCATACCAGTGATGCTGGGTCTGTACAGGGCAGTTGACTCATGTGCCCTTAGATCAGGGTAGGCAACTATTTTGGGCCATGGGCATATTTGGCAAGTTGATAAATTGTCCTGGGCATCATCAAAAATTGGCTGCCATGGCAAATGTGTCAAGGACAAGCAAGCTGCCCCAATACACTAAAGAAATGCTTTGAATCCACAGTTTTCCGCACCAACAGAAACTTATTTCACAGTAATCCCAGGTGCTAATATGGAAATGTGTTGATTATTTATTTTTAAGCGTGAGGAGTTGGGTACTTGGTGTGCACCAAGAAAAGTGTCTGAAGGCACATTATTTATTTGTTTATTTATTAAATTTCTATACCACCCCATAGCTGAAGCTCTCTGGGCGGTTCACAAAATTAAGACCATTCAAAGTATAAAACAAAAGTATAAAACTGTAATATAAAATACAATATAAAAGCACAACTAAGATAAAAACATTAGCTCCCATGGGCTCCACATTGCCTACCCCTAGAGGATATAGTATAAAAGTTTTAAATAAGCAGAAATCTGGACAACTTCACATTAATGTTGTGAATGCCCAAAATAAGTGTCTCCCAATGTATTGGACACACACATGCTGACATCCAAATTTTGGAATGTCTTTTAATTTTCAAATATTCACAAACATCATCTCAGATTCTCAATGTTCACATGTGAATATCTACATTCATATTCAGAGGGCCTTCTCTGCAGTGTCCCCCAAACCTCTGGAACCAACTCCCATAGGAGGTCCACCATGCACCATCCTTGCAGGCTTTTAAGAAGGCCTTAAAAACATTTTATTTTACCGTGGCCTCCCCATGACTATTGCTGCTTTTGTTGTTCCTGCTGGTTTTATTGTTTTAATAATGATCACGATTTTATTGCTTTTAATATTTTAACTGTTTTATGTATTTTATTATTACAAGCCACCTTGTGAGGGCTTCTGCCCTGAAAGGGGCCAAGAAATGATTTAAATTCCCCAAATGTTGGACATTCACTAATAGTTACATCCTTTATGTGTTCACTATTAGACAGGACTAGAACTGAATAGGGAAATTATTTGCCGTTAGGTGAGTTATACACTCTTCAGCATGTGACTTTTCCTAGTGCCATGATATCATCTTTCCCACAGTACCTATGTACTTTTAAAATGCCATCACTTCTTTTTTAAGGTTCATTTGTTTTCTATTGAGCTGGTTAAGGATCAGAACATTTGCTGTGCAAAAATAGCTTTTCTCTTTAAGAGAAGAGCGCCTTACTTATAATTATATTGCTTTACTCTGGTTGTTTAAAAGGGGAAATGAGGACCGCTTTACACGCCATTTTTCCTACATGTAGGAAAGAACATGTGTATAAAGAACATGTGGTCATGATCATATGGTGAAAGGGCATCCTGCCTGGGGACCCTGCATGGAAAGGCAACCAATAAATTTATTAAATAAATAAATAAATTTGTTTATTGCCTCCTAATTTGCATTCAGCTTGCTAAATTTACATAAATTATATCTAACCTTTTATGGTCTTTTCCTTCCTGGAAGACATAGCAGTCTTAGGAAATGGGACAGCATAAAGATCATTTTCAGTACAAATTAGGAATAGCATCAATGTTAGCATTTCTCTTACTCTTCAACACCTAAAACTTGGCAAATAATTGTTCCAGGGATGAGATCATGTGCTTCTGACTTCACTACATGGAAATTTTGACTAGCTAAATTTTTTAAGGGGGGAAATACCCTCCGAAAAAGACAGTTTATAATGGACATACTGATGTCTGACTTTGCAAAATCCCTTCAGGCACCACTGGTAAAAAATGTGTTTTTGTTTAATAAGCCTTTCTACATATAATGAGTGAAGAAAGTGCCTTTGGCAATTGAAGCAGCTCCTTTTGTGGCATCCAGTGCCATTTGTCTCTTATAAACACACAGAAAAGCTGTAGTAGCTGGCGTCAAGAATATTCCGTATTCACCCCTGGGAGGCATTGCTTCACACACTGCTTCACACAAGCCAAATCTTGTAGTTCACTGAACAGTCTTGTGCAAAGCTCTTGGTTATAATGCAAGATAATCATTTTCACTCTCAGTTTACAATTATTTTAACATATCTCACTGCTTGAGAGAGAGGCCAGGGAGGAAAAAAAAACCCTATTCAAACTACAGAGGTAGAGCAGGTTAAAGCCCTACATGGTTTGGGTCCAGGCTACCTGCGGGATCGCCTTCTCCCGTACAATCCACCTGCACACTCAGGTCCTCTGGGAAGAATCTACTTCAGCTAGCAAAAACTAGATTAACAACTGTTACCCAGAGAACCTTCTCTTCTTCTGCTCCCAGACTGTGGAATGGCCTGCCGGAGGAGACTCGTCAACTTAACAGTCTACTAGCATTCAAGAAAGCGATAAAGACTGATCTCTTCTGGTAGGCCTATCCAGTGGAATTTTAAGATGTTTTTAGAATATTTTTAGGATGTTTTTTTAGGATGTTTTTAACAATGTATATTATGTTTTAATTCAGTTTTATATATTTTATCGTTTATTGTTGTTCCCCGCCTCGATCAGAATGGAGAGGCGGGTAAGAAATAAATGTATTATTTATTATTTATTATTGTATGTGGTGTCTAGGGTGACCATTTGAAAAGGAGGACAAGGCTCCTGTATTTTTAATAGTTGTTTTGAAAAGGGAATTTCAGCAGGTGTCATTCGTATGCAGGCAGCACCTGGTGAGATTCCCTCTTCATCACAACAGTTAAAGCTGCAGAAGCCCTGCCTTCTATTGTATCTGACCACTCTACTATAGCTAGTGTAGCTTTAACTGTTGTGATGAAGAGGGAGTTTCACCCTCTTCAAATGACACCTGCTGAAATTCCCTTTTCTACATTACTGTTAAAGATACAGGAGCCCTGTCCTCCTTTTCATATGGTCGCTCTAGTGGTGTCTATGGATGTGTGCATACATATGGATCTGGCACCTATGCAGAGCCCCTTTTGGAGAGCCCCTTCTGGGGAGAGCCTGCTTTGCATGCAGAAGGTCCTAGGTTCAATCCCCAACATATTCAGGTAGAGCTAGGAAAGGATCCTCCCTGAAACCCTGAAGAACCACTACCAGTCAGGGTTGACAATGCTGGGCTAGATGGACCAATGGGCTGACTCAGCTTCCTTATGGAACCTTCTAGAGCAGCCTTCTCTAACTGGGTGCTCTCTAGATGTGTTGAACTACAATTCCCATCATCCTGTCCCCATCTGGGGGGAAACCCGCATTAAGGAAGGCTGCTCTATTCAGTTCCCAGGCTAAATAAAAATGTTTTTGCCTTGCACCTAAATGATATAAAGCTTTACACAGCTCGGGCCCACTATACCTGATGGAACACCTTTCCCAACATGAGCCTACCCTTACACAATGTTCAACATCTAAGACCCTTCTCTGAGTGCCTACTCAGAAGGAAGTTTGGAGGATGGCAACAAGGGAGAGGGCTTCTCAGTCCTGGCCCACCAACGTTGCTATCTTTTTGGTACCAGGTTAAAACTTTTATCTTTTCCCATGCATTTAGCAATATGTGACAAGCTTTATTGATCCTGGATCTGTTTTTATCGCTCTTTATAAATGTTTTTAGATATATGTTTCTGTGTATGTTGCATGTTTTTGTGGTTTTTAATTTTGTATATTGTTTTTAATTGTTTTAATCTTATGTAAACCACCCTATGGGGTGGTATAAAAATGTAATAAATAAATAACAATGTTGGCATCAAGATAACCTCTTTGGGATGGTTATGCCATAACCATGGTGCCACTGCAGAGAAAGTCCTGGCTCTTGTAAATGATCTTGTCTTCATACCTTCATACCTAGAGAAAGGCCTTGGCCGAAGATCCTAAGAATGGGGCAAGTTGTTTATAACAATAGGCACTCCTTGAGATATTTAGGTGCCAAGATGTTTAGGTCTTTAAAGGTAAGAACCAGGGATGGAAGCAAACAGGTGATGGATGGTCCTTCCTGTTTGTGCTCAGCATAGTAATTAAAAACATAACTCATGAGGCTTCATTGAGCCACTATGGCTTATAGATGTCAATAAATCTATCCTCCGTGAATTTTATCTAATACTTTTGGAAGCCATTGACCATCACCACACCTTGTACTTGCAAAAATGTTAAGGGTGCAATCCTATGCATGTTTAGACAGAAAAAAAGTTTCATACAACTTCCAGGGTGCTCCAGCAAGCATGGAAGAATCTTGGGAGTTATAGGACTTTTTCCTCTGTCTAAATATGCATAAGATTTCACCCTACGGGCCTTGCTAGACGAGGCCTTAGCGCACTGTGAGGCCCGGTTTCCCTGCTGTGCGTCCAGATGACGCACAGGGGAATCCGGGGTCAGGCCGCACTGAAGCCTCCCTTAACACGCCATAAGCGAAGTCGCTTATGGCGCGCCTTTTCTGCAGCCCCGGCCTGAGGCCGGGGCTGCGGAACGTCTAGCAAGGTATGTGGCTTTTTGCAGCTACTTGCTTACTCGCGAGTAGCCGGGAAAAGCCACGGACTGGGCACAGCGCTCATATGAGCGCTGTGCCCATCGGGCCAGGGGGGAGATCCCGGGGGGGGAAGGCCGGACCCGGCAGGAGAGGGGGGAGAAGGCTGGGCACCGGGATGGCATCAGGGAGAGGGAGGACGGGCGGCACGGACATCGGGGAGAGGGAGGACGAGCGACACGGACATCGGGGAGAGGGAGAATGGGCGACATGGACATCGGGGATTGGGAGGACGGGCAGCACGGACATCGGGGAGAGGGAGGACGGGCGGCACGGACATCGGGGAGAGGGAGGACGGGCGGCATGGACATCAGGGAGAGGGAGGACAGGCGGCACGGACATCGGGGAGAGGGAGGACGGGCGACACGGGCATCGGGGAGAGGGAGGACGGGCGGGGAAAGAGTGGGCAGGGGGGCATCGGGGATGGCAGGGGGGATCAGGAGCAGGGGGGCCTTAATTTTTTAAAAAAAGGCGCTTAGCTTCTCCGGAGTCTTCGGGGCGCACGTGGCCCCTTTAACAACAACAAAAAATGGCCGACGCTGCAGGGCTTCCGTAGTCCCTGCGCGTCGGCCATCTAGGAGGCGGGGCGGGGCGCGCTAAAGTTAGCGCGCCATCGCCCCACCTCCCTGCCGGCTTATCTGGCTGGGTCTAGCAAGGCCCCAAGTTAATTATAGAACTCTTCTATATAAAATCCCCAAATGCAAAAAGGTGCTGAACTAAATGGCATTTTTTTATTCCAAACGTTTTCGACATTTGTTTTGTTCACGTTATGTTTTGGGGGTTGCAGCAGGGGCTTCAGACCTTACCCCAAACCTCTAGTGCTGTTTTCACTGATGTCACTTAACTGGCAAATGCATGGGAATAGAGTAGGAAGATTCCCTGATGGCATCCTTGGCTGATCTGCCTGTTAGCCCAACTAGATGTACTATCTGCATGCAAGATAGAGCCAGCTGCAAGTCAGAGACCTGGTGAGCACATAACAAGAAACCTAGTATGGGTTCAGTATGGGTCGTTGAATCATAGGTTGTTGTTACATGTGAACCCTGCACTATTGTTTAACAATAGATTGTTAACTATGAATAACCCAGGAAGAGAACCCATGGTTTGTTGTTGGGTTGTGAACTCTGAGTTGTTTGTGATTAACAACTCATAGTTAAACCATAGTTAAATCATTCTGGCTTCAGGCCTGGTTATGGGACAGAGACTGCTTTGGTCACCTTGGTGGACGATCTATGCCAGGAACTGAATAGGGGAAGTTGGTGTTGATCGACCTCTCATCAGCTTTCAATACTATCAACCAGGGTATATTTCTGAGGCGTCTGTCTGAGTTGGGACTGGGAGGCACTGTTATACAGTGCTTTTGGTCTTTTTGGAGGGATGATCTCAAAAGCTGGTGCTGGGGGACCCCTGTTCAATGCTGTGGCCATTGGCCTGGAGTGTCCCTCAGGGTTCCATCAAATACTCCTTGCTGTTTAACATATACATGAAAGTGCTGGGAGAGATTTTCCAGAGTTTGGGGGTTTGGTGATGCCAATGACATCCAGCTCTATTTCTCCTTTTCATCCAAATCCAAGGGAGCTGTTCTTCTAGTTCTAAATCAGTATCTGATGTCAGTAATGGACTGGAAAAGGGCAAACAAATTGAAGCTTCATCCAGAGGTTCTTCTGGTTAGTCAAAAGGCAGGTCAGGAAATCGGGATTCAACCTGTGCTGGATGGGGTAACAGTCCCTTCAAAGGCTCAGGCTTGCAGTTTGGGTGTACTTCTAGACTCGGCCTTAAATATGGATGCCCAGGTTTCAGCATTACCCAGGAGTGTGATTGCTGAGGCTAGCGCGGCAACTATGCCCATTTCTAGAGGCGTCTGAACTGGCCACAGTCACACATCCCTTAGTTACATTCTATCTGGACTATTCTAATATGCTTTATGTAGAGCTGCCTTTGAAAACTGTTCAGAAACCTCAGCTGGTCCAGAATGCTGTGGCCAGCCTGTTGTCCAGAGCCGGGTACAGGGAGCACATGACTCCCTTTTTTACAGGGGCTTTGCTGGCTGTTGGTCTGTTTCCAGGCAGAATTCAAAGTGCTGGTTATAATCTATAAAGCCCTATACACAGCTTGAGGCCAGGCTACCTAAAGGGCCACCTTCTCCCATAAGAGCCAGCCTGGTTCTTAAGATCACCTGGAGAGGAGATTTTAAGAACCATCAGAGGCATGTTTGGTTTACATGCAAAAGAGAGCCAGCTTGGCAGGGGGTGGCCTTAGAATAGCTGTGAACAACTGACACCCCAGGTGAACCATGTGATCGCTGCCACCACCCCAATCCCCAAGGGCAGATCTAGGCTGAGGTGTTTGGTAAAAAGGGAAACACTTTGCCCCTTTTTTTCGTTTAATGAAAAGCTCCATCTGACGAGCGTTTTACTGCATGCTCGTTACTGGGCACTCGCAAATTACTCACATGATGTTGTCTGCCTCTCGCCCGTCTTCTGCCCCTTCTGGTCATTATTGCATCACCAAAAAACCCCCACCTCATTAAGTCCGGTTGCTGCTCTCTCCTGCTGGACTGAATGGGGCTAATTCCTTCCTGTTTTCAGGAAGCGACCTGGGAGCGGCGACAGAAGAAGCGACAGGAGCCGCGTATTTGACTAGGTGTGATGAAGTTTGAAGAGGCAACACCCCTCCCCTCCTGCATCTTCAGAAGCAGAAATATTATCATTTATAATAAAATGCACCCAAAATGTGCGGGTTTTTCTTTTCTTTTCTGAGCACTGTATAAGGACAGAGAGTCTGATAAAAACAACAAAGGAGCCATGGGCAGGTGGGCGGCCTGACTTAGCCCCACAATTCCCAGTTGATCCCTTGCTCCTCTCCGCAGCCTCTGTCATGTTTCCTCTATACACACACTGAAATTAAAATAACATCTTTGTTATTTTATTTATATTTCTTCTCTTTAATTTTTTTTAAACTTTGTCCTTGAATTTGGTGCCCCACTTAACTCCAAGCTGACTACCTAGTTCACATATATGAATGGGCAGCCCTTGCTTCCTGGTGGCCATTTCCTGATGAGGGAGGCTAGGTTTAATCTCCATCTCCTATCCATCAACCAGCAGGCCAAGGCCATTTTATTCAAGTGGGCCTTTGGTGTGTTAGCGGACTGCAGGTTGTTTTTACCATGTTACTGTCGTGTTGGTAATTGTTATTCATCGTGTTTAATGTATTTGTTTTATTATTGCTTCTTTTCAAGTTTATTAGTTTTATTAGTGCTTATAAGCCACCTTGAGTGCCATTTTTGGAAGAAAGATGGGGTACAAGTCAAATAAATAAATAAATAAATAGTGCCATAATTTTAAGGAAAAGAATTATTTGATTATGAGATTTCCTTCATTCCCTACTCATGGTTGTTTATGAGTTCTTAAGATGATGTTGTGACCCTCCAGTTTTACTTCTGTATCTAAAGAACACTTTCAGGGAGTTTTTTCTAGAGCAGGGAAAATGTGGCATTTAATTGAAAAAGTGAAATAAATCACTTTTTTTACTTGTGTATTTGCACTATTCCACCCTACCTCAGTGCCACCTAGCAGTTATGTAGCAGAAATGCAGGAAAGGAAACACTCTTTGTGTAATGCTCAGATCTCAATTCTGTGACGAAACCTAAAGTAGATATAGCGTATCAATAGTGTATTAAAAGGCACGTCTAGAAAAAAAACTGTAATTAACAGCCCCAGTCAACAGCTTCATTGGTTTAGCTGGCATACATGTTGGCAGATGGCGGGATGGGGAAGGAGGCAGGAATAAACAATTTGTATTATAGTTTAAGTTCCACCTGGCCCTGGCAGCTGAATTGTGGTAAAACTCAACCTAATAGACCTGTCAATTTGCAAAATAATTGCGTATAAATATCAGCCCTGCAGCTAGCAGTTTAGTTTTTAGCATCACCTGAAGAATAGTTATATGTATTATAAAAATGAACACAGGACATTTACATATCTAACAGTCAACCCAGGGAGCATTTACATATATTTAATTCTGAACTCCTCAGAGAGCCTCAATTAATGGGCAGTATAAAAATGTAATAAAATAAATAAATAAATAAAAATAATTATACAAATTCCAGAAGAAGTTTAATTTTTAAAAAATAAGTTTTATTGATTGTATCTTACATTTCAGCACCTAATTCAAGTCCTTGGGTGTCATACGTGTATGATTAAATTCACAGTTACATTACAAAACATGGAATTTGGTATTCAGCAACCAGGATTTTAAAAAACTATGGAAGTGGTTGCATATACCCAAAGGAGCTTTGGGCTGGAGTTTCTTAAAGAAAAGTCCCCCCCTCCCTTGCCACATGCCAAACACTTTTGAAAATGAAACGAGTTTTGCTGTTCAAAGAAAAAAAACCTGGGTGAGCCAAAACTCTTGGATGAGCATTTTTAGATCCTGGCCACTCACAGCTTTCATGTTTGTTTGTTTTTTTAAAAAAACCCAGCAAGGTTTCTAGAGCTCCATCAGATGGGGGGAAATCACGCTTTCCTACTGTTGCTTCTCCGCCCCAGCTTTCATTGCTTGATACTTCCTCTTTCAAAAGAGGGAGTAAACAACATGCACGTGGCCCATTCAGTGGGCTGTTTTGATTGCGCTGCTTCTGCTGCACACAGCAGGGGATAGCACCAACTTCCGATTAAAACATATATTGGACTTTCTGGGTGTTTTGTTTTGTTTTGTTTTAATGTGGTGTGAAGAATGCCAGAAGGGGCGGGAGGCGCACAGGAGGCAGACAACATTGTGAGAGGGACGAAAATCCATGAGTGCCCAGCAACTAGTGTGCAATAAAACGCTCATCTGATGGAGCTCCGAGAGTGTAGTCCATATGGGAATTTAGTCAGGGCATGTGGATTTCAAAGCCAGAATTTCTTTCTTCTATTTTGGGACAGAATATGCACTGCCCAACATATGTTAACCTCTACGTACTTTGAAGAAGTGATCATAATATATTTTTCTTCATATCAAACTGTTGTGAATTTGCAGTTCAGGGCAACTAAATGAAAAATAAATATTTATTCTATTTGAAAGGCATTTTTTAAAAGATACAGTCACAATCCACATAAACCAGAGTTCTTGAACTTAAATCAGTGAAATCCTAGTAATTTAGCTGGATCTTGAATAGCTGAAATGGAAGTATTCTAGAGATTGTCTGCTTTGTATCTTGCAGTTCTATAATATTAAACCTGTCTACACAATCACAGGGTGGAAGTATTGTTCGTTTTAAATTTCCAATAATATATTGGATTAAATATTTCACATGAATCAAAAGATTTAAGTCTGAAGGGGTAGAGCAGCAAGTAGAGTGCAGTTAAGATAAACAAAAGTGGCCATAATGGGTGACAAACACATTCCCTTAAGCTTTGCTGGGTTATTATTATGAGTTAGGGTGACCACTTACACACCACCCAGAAAGAGAAAAATGTATCGTTAAAAAAAAGACAACAGAGAGACCGCTCAGTAGTTTTACTTCAGTGGCTGTTGAAGTTCAAAATTAGAATGAATAGACCTTTTCCAGATGAGTAACTCACATATAGTTCAAATGAACTGTGGTTTGGGTGCTCAAATCACCACAAACAACAACTATTTTACTTGATGAACACCCATTCATTGCAAGGATGTATATTTTAACATCAAATTCACAACAGCAGCTTGATAAAGACCAGTCGCCCTGCCTGCATTAATATCATTTGAAGAAACAAACAGCCACTTAGTCCCATCAGTATTGCAGTTTTACAATACCTTACATTTGCATGTGGCAGCACCATTATCCACAAAATAAAATAGACAAAATATGCGCAGCCAGTCATCTGGATCAATGGGAAATGGAGACAGCATTTCTCCTGCCCAAGCTTGTGCCATGGCCTTCACTACAAACAATATCAGAGCCATCACATTCAGTTGCCACCACAGGGTGCCTTACAGATAGACGCGTAAGAAGCAGCGCTTTATAGCTACCACCTGCAAATTTCACAGTGTTGGCAAGTGCACAGTAGTGCAGTACTAGAACAGGATAATTGCTGGAGACAGAGTTGGCAAGAACAGTAGATGGGAGATATGTTCAATTGCACATGAGTATAGTAGGTGAACTGTTAAAATAAAGACCTGCCATTAAATGCTGAGCAGCTGGCAAATCTAGATAATCTGTTTTGGTTGCTGCAGATAGGGTAAGAAGTCATCAACTAATACGTTTTTAAAATATGTTTCATTTGTATGATAATAGGCTCTGATTCTAATTCATTCAAATACCTATAAAATAGAGGTTTTGGACAGATCTCTTAACAAAGTTATTCTGGAGCCTTCTACTGAGCAATACCACAAACTTGAAATTCAAAAAAGAAAATTCTGAAACCGAGGGTCCTTGTGGATGCATGTGGAAGCAGGGCTGATGCCCACCCAGTGCTTAAAGTACAAGAACAAGGCTTCGTCATTCCCTACAATGTCAGCAACTGGCCAGCACATACAATGAGAACCCACACATGGATCTGACCCTGCAGTGAATAAGGGAGTTCTTGAATATGAGTTCCATATCCATCTTGGAATTCCTGCATGCAGAAACATAACTTTGAACAGTGCCTGTGAGCTTCATCCCACATACCTGTTTCCTCGAATTATCCCCTGTAGCGCTAAGCAGTCGACGTTGTTGTTGTTGCTACCGGGCGGCAAGATCCTTTGCATACCAAAGGAAAAAAATCATTAAAAATCAACGGATGACCCAATCCGATTCAAATTTGGTATGCTTAAAGCTCTCCTTAATATCTATTACTGTGCCAATTTTGATATCTTTATCTTTAAAGCTTACACAGATGTAAGCATTTGTTTTTCTTCAAATCCTGCTCCTGTGCTCCAGTGGCCGCTCGGATGATACGCTCGAAAAATAGTATCAAAATACAGCAAGTCTTTTGGCTTTATAGCACAATTAAAGCAGGATGCATGGGAGTACTTCACAATAAAAGCAGATTATAAACTGGAAAACTTCGGAGTCCTTTGCACGCAATTCAGTGATTGCACAGTATAATGCTGGTGTGATAAAACTCTGTTTGTGTTGGATTCTCTCTCTCTCTCTCTGTGTATGAACTTTAATACCAACAGACATTTATTGCAATGCAGCTCTACTAAAAACATCCCAAAGTGCTAGATTATTGCAGTGTGTTGTAAACAGAGCCACCTTTGGAAACAGCTTGGAAAATTCAGTTGCTTCAAAATACAGTAGATATATGATTGACTGGGACCAAGTCTATGGAACACACCTCCTCAGTTTGTTTGCTTTTTAAACTACTCTAGCTCCCCATCCATTTCAAACTGAATCCATGGTGCTGGATAAGGCTTAAATCTCTGAAGGTCTAAATGTATTGAGAGCCAGGTGTGTTTAGGATCACCTACTCTCTCATGAACCTGCCTGACTATAAAATCTTTCTCTGAATCCCATCTCCAGGTCTCCCTGCCTTCCAAGGCGATGAGGAAGGACCTTTTCAGCAATGGTGCCTCAGTTTGGGAATGCTGTTCCAGGGAAACTTGCATGGCGCTGAGTCTCATGTCTTCTCATTTCCAGCTGTTGACCTTTTTATTCAGCTATCTTTTGACTTGTTAATTTATAATCTCTGCTTTAATGCTGAATATGTTGTTATGATGCTGTTTTTATTTATTGGCCTTTGGTCTATGAGGTGCTGCAGGGTTCTATCTGGTTCCCCATGCTTTTTAATGTCACATGAAATTGCTGGGTGTGAAAGTCATCTGGAGCTTCGGACTAAGGCGTCTTTAGTATGCTGATGATATGCAGTTTCCTGTCTGTCTCTCTTGTCGAATCCTGAAAAGATAGTGGAAGGTCTGAAAAAATGACAACTGGTGTCTGGGCACATGGATGAGGTGAGAGTAAATAAATTGAAGCTTAATCCAGAGAAGACAGAGGCAGTTTTGGTCAGTCATACTAATTAGCTGACAAGAGGTGTTCAGCCTATTTTAGATGGGGCTACATTCTTCCCCGGAGCAACAAGTTCACAGCTTGAGTGTGTTCCTAGACACACCCCTGCTTTTGGATGTGCAAATGACAGGAGTGCCTTTTACCAGCTCCATCTATTTTGCCAACTATTTTCTTGGTGAAATTAAACCTAATCGCTTAAGAACATAAAAAGAGCTATGCTGGATCAGACCACGAATCCATCTAGTCCATGGATCCATTCACACAGTGGCCAACCAGCTGTCGATCAGGGACCCACAAACAATATATGGGTGCAACAGCACCGTACCACCTATGTTCTCTAGCCTATGTTCTCTAGTATATAGGCTTACTTCCGCTGATAATGGAGGTAGCACATAGCCATCAGGCAAGTAGCCACTGATAGCTTTCTCCTCAAGCTTAGATTGCTTAATATGGAGCTTCCCTTGTAGACAGTACAGAAGCTTAAACTGAGGCTGGAGTTTTGTCTCGGGTCAGCAGGATGGACCATATTTTGCCTTTTTGTACCAGCTTAATTGCTTCCAGTTTTTCCCCCAGACTCAGTTCAAGTTGTGACACTCAAAACTATGGAAGAGCATCTCAAGGGAAGTTTGTTTGAACCCTTCTTTGCCCACTTTTAAACAGGGTCTTCAGAGTATTTTATTCCAGCAGGCATTAGTTTAGTGAGATCCATCAAATTATTTTAGTTTGATTCTGTATGCTCCTTTGAGTCTATCTTGACATAGAAAGCTGGTATATAAAATAATGAAATGGTTAAATAAAATATGTATGTTGTTGTTATGGTTTTTAAAACACTTTTTTCAAGCCACTTCAGATGCCAGGGCCTGAAGAGTAGCATACCGTGGTTGGATCAAGGATCTACCCTCTGCAAGAGGAAGGGCTGTGCTCACAGAAGGTCCTTCCCACCTTATTTTTGGGGAATCCCTTCCCCCCACATTACAGCTCCTCCCATTCAGCAGGATCTCCTGACTCTCTGTGTAGTGTTTTCAGGGGGGTTGAGGGGCTGCTGTTGGAAGGAGTGGGCGGGGAAGTCCACTTCCATTAGCACAGTCGATACAGAATCTGGATCAAACCTTAATTATCCTAAACTTGGGAAAGGACCTGGCTTCACATGGGATGGAATTGCCTTTAGGTTGGTACAGAGAAGGCTTTCAGCAAACTTACACATCTGTCAGAGAGAGTTGAACACATTGTGCCACCCCATCTAAGCAAAGCCATGCCCACTAATACTCCTAGGCTCAGCCCCTGCTGTGGTGCATCCCTACAGCCCCCTGAGAGAGGAGTATGCCCCCGAGGAAGGCTGCCCCACAGCAGAGGGAGGGTCAGGGGTATAACTGTGTCCCTCGAACTACTAATCTGTTGCTGCTTCAGACAGTATGGAGTGCAAAGCTATGTACTAGTTAGCAAAGTCTGCCCCTAGTGGCTGAAAATGTAACTGCAGGATTTAACCACATGGACTAGGGCTGTGCAAGCCTCGGCTTTGGAATTTCAAAGCCTTGGCCTCCATTTTATGTGGAAATCACCATTTTAATGCACAGCCCTAGGTTTTAGCCATGAGGAAGGGGCTGCAACTACCAGCATGCAGGGCATGGGAGGGAGGGACTTACCAGGCCCAGGAACAGCAGGCACTCTTGGCTTCGCTGCCAACGCTGCAATCGCCTGTATGACATGTCCTGACCAGCCATGTTATACAGGATGCACAAGTCCCTGAAGGGCTCGCCACACGTTCCACGAGCCCCCTTCTTGTGGAACACATGGCAACCCCTCCAGGGACTTGCACATCCTGCATCATGTGGCCAAGCAGGCGATCGTGCCAGTGGGCAGGTGATTGCAATGGCATTGGTGGCAAGGCCAAGAGTGCCCGCCATTCCTGGGCCCGGTAACTCCCTTCCTCCCAGGCACTGCATGCTGGGAGTTGTAGGGCCCTTCCCCAATGAGAAAGAGAACATAAGTGGAACACAATGAAAGCAGAAGAGCTAGAGCAGGCAAGACTTAAATCAAATGGATAGTTTTGTGAAAAGGGAGAGTCAAGAGAAAGCACGAAAATATGTCCGAGTAATCCTGTTTAAGTGATTGTCCTAGGGAAGCAAGTTCTTAAAAAATAAAATAAGATACTGCAGTAGCCCTTACCAAGACAAGTTGAAAACAAAACAGTAACAACAAAAAACCCTGTGTAGTGTAACATACACTTACTCACCACCACCCTTCCCCAAATGTCATGTATAAAAGTCCCTATCGTTGGCAGCTGCCACATTTTCATTTTGGCAGACATCTGAAAATTGCTGGCAAGGCCATGGAATAAGGGTAAAAGACAAATGGTTTGTCATGAAACCTTTAACTAAGCTGATATTTCAGCAGCAAGGATGCCAGCATTTTTCTTTTGTTTCTGCTTTGTAGAATGTACATGACAGCCTCATCAGCATTGTTAATACATTGGCATTACCTGGCTTATTATTCATTGCTATATCAGTCACTCAAGTGAATTTCAGGAAAACATGACAGGCCAAAGTCTTCCTCATGAAGTGATGTCTTTAGCTATAATAAAAGAGAGAGGAATTAAATGTTAGTATTCTATAAAAGTAAAAGAAACTGGTTTTAACTGATAACTTTTTTTTAATGATTGTCCAAATTCTACCAAATGAAAGATAACACTGGTACTGTGGAACTCAGTAACAAAGGCTTTATGAAGGAGGCAAGAATCATACTCAGTTTTTTAAAGATTGCCAGTCCAAATGTGATGGTATTGGCAAAACTGCAATGGTGACCCCAAGTGAGTACCTGTTCAATTCCTAAAAACAATAATAATAATAATAATAATAATAATAATAATAATAATAATAATAATAATAATAAAATATTTCTTACCCGCCTCTCCCCTTGGATTGAGGCAGGGAACAACATTAGTACAACAAAGCAACACATCTTAAAAATTCTTGATTTCACATTCATCTGGGTAGGCCTGCTGGAAAAGGCTAGTCTTCAAAGCTGTCTTAAATTCAGAGAGAGAGAGAGAGAGTTAATTTTACAACTCTTCTCTGGCAGGCCATTCCACAATCTGGGGGCAACAGAAGAAAAGGTCCTCTGGGTAACAGTTGTCAGCCTAGTTTTGGCTGACTGAAGTAAGTTCTCCCCAGAGGACCTGAGTGTGTGGGGCAGACTGTATGGGAGAAGGCGATTGCCACGACACAGGCTCTTTATAATAGGCCTGTCCGCAGACACTCCCTGCTCAAGCTAAGTGCCACCACTTTATGAGCCTGAGGTGAGGGACAAATACCACCTTTCTACAAACTATGTGGAGAAAGGAGTTAAACAGGAATAATTTCAGGAATAAAATAATGCACTGTGAATTATATGTGCTGATGGTGAATTAATGTTAGAACCAGTGTTATATGTATATAACTGCAGATGATAAATGCCAAGGAGACATGTGGGATTTTTGTGGTAGCAAAACAAACTGAATAAAAAATTATTTCAATGTTCACAAACTTTGTTTCATAATAAAACTTTTCAGACCCTTGTTAAAACCTCTCATCTAATCTTTTCTCTCTTCTCATACACACTTTCCTTTCTCTCACACCTTCACTCTTGAACTTTCTTTATTATCAGGATTGTTTAATATACATCAACTGACTATCTGCACGCTCAAAAGACAACCCTCTTTACCCTAATCTTCTAATTCTCCCTTGAACCAAAGTACTTTAAAAACACACCCTATTACCTCAGTCATTCCTTTATATATCCTCCTCCCCCCCCCCTAAGATATTCAATCTCCACCCACTCAGGTCAACATTCTAAACACAATAGACTTACAAATCTTAGACATACATTCGGGAACTGACTTGTGGGGTGTACCTTATCCCTCAGGTAACCTGGACACAAACCATGTAGGGCTTTAAAGGTACTGACCGACACTTTGTACTTTGCCGGCAAACTAATTGGCAGTCAGGGGAGTGATTTTAATGTTGGGGTAATATGCTCACCCCAAGATGTACTTGCAACCAACCTGGCTGCCATATTTTGAAATAATTGAAGCTTCCGAACTAGGCACAATGGTAGCCCTATGTACAGCGCATTGCAGAAGTCAAGCCTTGAGGTTACCAACGCGTGCACTACCATCTTTAGGTCTATGAGTGGAGAGGGGGAGCTCTGCCATACTGATGAAAAAGCTAAGCAATAGTTTACCTCAAATTCTTTCACCAGCCACCTCTGCAAAAGACAGGAGGCTCAAAGTATTTTCAGAAGTGATGCTATAGAACACCTTTTAAGTTAGAATTTATTTTTTTGCTAATGTACCACAATGAAAGGGAGCCATTTCAAAATTAGATGTATCTTTAGATAGTGTAGCTTTTTTCATTCAATTTACAAATTTAGAACACGGCATAGTGGAGGCTTTGATAACAAGGGGCAGCAGGCTTGGCGTTGGAAACATTTGTATAATCTGTTGCCTTGTTCTTTCTCATTAGATACCACACTTAAAAGAAAGGGCATGCTCCAGTAATGATGCAAAACTTATTTATCCTTTCATATGTGAAAGAACTCAGGAGGAGTATGATAAAAAAGCTGGGAACAAGAAAAGTGTGCAAAGTTATGCCATAATATTGTTAAAAGGTTTGTCAGATGCTCTTATGCTTTGCCCTTCTTCTACTTGCTGGGAGGCGGGTAATCGGATTTATTTAACAGAATGTTGCAAAGCATTACTGCTTCCAGGAGAATGTAGTGAGATACTTTTAAAAACCAAGATCAACAGTCCAGCCCGATCAACAGTTATCTCAGCAGAAACCTATTCAGTGGCAGAGATATTCTCTCGTTCATCCTTACATGGGTTTTAATGATAAATTGCAACAGTGAATGAGGAAATGGCTTGTTCATCTTCACAGATACTTCACCTTGATAGTATCGCAGTAACACATTATAAACCTGACATCATGGAAAGAAGCAATTCATTCTCTCTCTCTCTCTTTCTCTCTCTCACAGGATCTACACTACTGCTTTAAAATGTTTTGTAACCATGGCCATAGCTATAGATGGGGCGAAATGCTGGGGCGATCCCCGGGATCATTCCTGTGCATTGACGTGAATGTATGTTTTACTAAAATCTGCAAAGGACTCCTTATCATGATGATCCAAGAGAACTAAATATCAGAACCTTAAACATAATAGGTTGGATCCAAAATTTGTCATACATAGGGCAGACTTGCTGAAATCATTGGGACATAAGTAAACTATGACTAACTTAAGTCTGATTGATACTTAGGTTATCTGCTCATAGTTATATTTAGTCAGCCGTACATATAAAATTGGCTCTAACTCCTTAATGTAAACATAAGTAGAGATGTGAACTGCCCAGAGAGCTTCGACTATGGGGTGGTATCGAAATGTAATAAATGAAGTGAAAATGAAACAGGCAAAATTCAAACAAGAAATTCAGCCACCTTCATTTCCCCAGTTTGATGCACTCAATTTCTAAAGAAAATTATTTGGCCAGTTCAACATTTTTAGCTTCCTTACACCAGGAGCTGGCAAACTTTAGGCTTACGGGATTTGCTTTGTTTTTCCTTAGAACCCTGAGGTCCACCAATTGGAGTCAGTTGTAAAATAGTAGCTCAAGAAAACAGAACATCAGAGTTCATCTCACTTTTTTAATGCTGCCTTATCTGTTCAGGTCTGGGGAGAAAAAACAGCATGGAAGAATATTTTACATAAGAATATTCTTTGCTTCAGCACTTTAATCAAAACATCGTGGGATCACTATTAAATATCCACCGTTAACTTCTTTATTATAACGTTAACTATGCGATATACTTTGAGACCAAAGCGACCCTGTTACATGACAAGGTTGCTCAAATGGAGCATAGCCAGGAAGTTATTGCTCAGCTCTTTGCAACAGCATCAGCTGAGGGAGCAGCTATAAATAAATAAATAAAACAACCTTTGCAGCAGCAACACATCTGCCAGCAGTGTTTTGTAGACTTTGCCATCTGGGTCCTTCAGCAATCAATCAGTCCTCTTATGAGACTCCAGCTGTTTAATCCATCCCTTCATGTAGAGGAAAGAGAGGTATAAAAAACACCTCCATCCTCCCACACACAAAGATTGGGAGAAGCTAGGGCATCTGGAGACATTCACTACTGACATTCAACTTGCAATTCAATTGCATTGCTATGACTTTGACATAATTTCCATGTACTGGGAGTAGGATCTAATGGAGATGAAACGGAATTTGACCAAGGTGGTATTCTTCATTGATATGGGGATTCTAGCCTAACAGAACTTAAGATGGATTTTGGGAGGACTTATTGGTAGCCATGCCAGGTTCTAATGAAGGTTGTTGATGATATCAACTCATGCCAATGATTGAGGCCTCTTCTAGACTTCACAAAGTCCAATCATCATTTTTGCTAACAGGGAGGTGGAGGTATGGGGTTGGTAGAGAGTCTGTATGGTGCACTGGTAAGATTCTTGAGTTTATCTCAGAAAGACATGATATGTAATCATTCCAACAAAATTGTATGAATGGGATCATCAGATCACTTCGCTCATCTTCATACTTACCTTCTCTGAAGGATAAGATGAACCTGATATCCCTCCTATTAAGAGAGCTAATTATCCTTTGTGTGCTTTAGACTGATTGTATCCATAGCAGGGCCCTGGGAGATTAGTTTTGTTGCCAATTGCACAAACAGACTGCTGACTGGCTTGGACGCCATGTGCTGTTTTCGTTATGGCAGCATATGCCCTATGCCTAGTGTTTCTTCATCTAGAGGCTGTACAAAGCACTCCATCTGTCAAGACGCAGTGCACTGCTCTGGTTCAAGTAAACCAGAAGACCCCACCACTTTCCTCCTTTCTGGATCCTATGGACAGCTAGGGAGTTCTCATTTCAATATACTGAAGCCCAAGTGTTTACACTCTAAAGTCACAATAGGAATTTACTTCAGATTTTTAAAATTAATTTATCTAATCTTGGGATTAAATGAGCAAGAACATTCTATTGCCTGCAAATCAGCAAGTTCTGTGCTTTAATTTAAAGCCTTATTTGTGTTTGTAATAAAAACTTAGCCATATTTAGAGTAGACTCATTAAAATCAGTCCGCTGGTCTCTGTCCACCACTCTGCCGCTAAGATCATCTTCTTGGCCCGCCGCTCTGACCATGTCACCCCACTTCTGAAATCTCTTCATAGGCTTCCAATTCACTCCAGAATCCAATATAAACTTCTCCTGCTGACCTTCAAAGCTTTTCACGGTCTAGCTCCTGCCTATCTCTCCTCTCTCATCTCACACTATCGCCCCGCTCGTGCTCTCCGCTCCTCTGATGCCATGCTTCTCGCCTGCCCAAGGACCTCCACTTCGTCCTTTTTCTTCTGCTGCCCCTTACGCCTGGAACGCTCTTCCAGAACACTTGAGAACTACAAACTCAATCACTGCTTTTAAAACTCAGCTAAAAACTTTTCTTTTCCCTATAGCCTTCAAATATTGAGTTTGTTCTGACTCTATACTGTTAGCTTCACCCTACCCGGTGCCTGTTTACACTTCCCTCTGCCTGTTTGCATTCTCCTTCCCTCTTTATTGTTTACTACAACTTATTAGATTGTAAGCCTATGCGGCAGGGTCTTGCTATTTACTGTGTTATCTGTACAGCACCATGTACATTGATGGTGCTATATAAAATAATAATAATAATAATAATAATAATAATAATAATAATAATAATAATAATAAAATCAATGGTACAAGTAAAGCATGACAATGGCTAAATGTGGATCCAACCAAATTTGTTTTAGGTAGCTCTGTCTCTATGATATTTTTAGATCCAGATCTACACCATGCAGGATATAACACTTTGAAAACAGTTTGAAAACACTATATGGAATGTGTCCTGGGCCCAAACAGCTGTCAAAACGATTATAAATTATTATAAAACAGTAGTGTAGATCCTGCCCCAGTGATGCCTGTTTGAGAGCTCCATCAGATGAGCATTTCACTGCATGCTCATTACTGGACACTCTCGGATTTTCACGGATCCCTCCCACCACCACCACGTCTGCCCCCTGCGTGCCTCCTGCCCCTTTTAGCCTTCTTCGTGCCACAAAAATCACCCCAGTAAGCCTGATTTATTTTTAAAGACTGAAATTGCCGCTATCTCCTGCTCTGTGCAGGAGAAGCAGCAGGATCAAAACAGCCCACTGACGCTATTTTCCCCCTGTGTGATGGCACTCTTAAAGCTCCATCACACTGGGGGTTAACATGCTCCCTACCTTTTTTGTCATGCAAGGAAGACCAGTAGGGGCAGAAGGCACGTGGGAGACAGACGACATCATGTGAGGGACCTGAGCAAACTCCGTGAGGGCCCAGTAACAAGCGTGCAATAAAACGCTTGTTGGATGGAGCTTTTAGTCTCTGCTGCTTTTAATTGATTGCTGCTGCTTTTAGCTGATCGTTTTACTCTTATTTTAGATTTTATTTCATTTTTTAACATATCATGCCCTGAGAGCTATTAGCTAGAAATAAAATAAAATGAAATAATTACGACTATAGTAAGGCCTCAGCTAGGCCAGGGGGTTGTACCAAGATGATCTCGCGATTTTATGATCGCGAGATCGTCGCATTGGTCTACATGCGGCGTGTGACATTGCGGCCGCCATTTTTTTGTTTTAATGAAGAAGGAGCGCATGAGTGCTCGTGCACAGAAGGTAAGTGGGGTTTTTTTTAAAAAAAAATTCCACGTTCCCACCCCACCCCACCCCTGATGGGTGCAGAGCTCCTGTGCATGGGTCCCGGCTCCTCGCGAGGAACCGGGAAAAACTGTGACACCTGCACACAAGTTCCGCGGTTTCGGGATCATCTCAGGGCCATGGAAAAAGCAGTTTCGAAAGGGAGGGCAAGATCCCGGGGCAAGGGAGGGATCATTCCTCCCTTCTCCCAGGATCCCCTGAGCATCATGTGGATGCACAGGGATGATCCCGGGGATCGCCCCGGGATTTCGCCCCATTTAGCTATGGCCTAAGTCACCTAGGAGATTATCAAAACCTGGGTTTGACTTCACAAAATGTTATAGGTTAAGAATTAGTCATATTAGAAAGAAGGTGGTGTACATTACTGGATCAGTTGGAGAAGAGGCATAAGACCATACTCATTCAAATTACACAGAGTAGTAGCTTGATGGCTTACTCTCAAGTATTTTAGTCACTGTAAGTAAATTCTGCCTAATCACAAACAGTTCAGCATTTCAGACTGATGTGATGCAATACTATGGCCGACAGGCGCCGACAGATTGATTTAATTCCTTGTCTGGCTATTCTAATTGTACTTGACCACCACTTTGTTAACTGTTCTGGAGTAAATTAAGCAAAAAAAGTTTGTGGTACCTTAAAATTTTATTATGGCATAAGCTTTTGTGGACTAGAGTCTACTTCATCAGATGCATGAAGTGTTCTATATGATGCTTGGGGTGGGAGGAAATAGCAAGGTCAGAGAGAAATGAAATGTAAAATGTCCAGACAGTGACAATTATATTATTAACAGTGGGCATTCATAAAATAGTTGGGTATCCCAGCATTGGGTAAAATAGTGACCACATGTAGTGCGATTTCAAAAAGACCTTTATCCTGATTCAAGCCATAGAAAATAGAACTGAACCTTCTGATGAATGTTAATTCAATGGTTTTTCATTCTAGTTGCCCTTTGAAGTTCCTTTGCTCCAAAATGCCCATTATAAGGTACATGGCAATATCATGGGAAATGGAAACATTCTCCTATTG
The DNA here is from genome assembly GCF_023053635.1 of Elgaria multicarinata webbii. Classification (NCBI taxonomy): domain Eukaryota; kingdom Metazoa; phylum Chordata; class Lepidosauria; order Squamata; family Anguidae; genus Elgaria; species Elgaria multicarinata. Next base: position 17,814,954 of record NC_086171.1, read on the forward strand.
GTGTGTTTTTTTAATATTGCTACTTCTGACATCTGATTTGTGTCTATTTATTCTTTTGTATTTGCATAGAGACTGGCCTTTACTCAGAGTGCAGAAGACCATTGCAGGAAGACGATGGCTTATATATGTGTTATATACCTCTTCATGTGTGGATGTAATTAAATATTAACTTCTGGATACAATTAATAAATACAAATTGTCTACATCTAAGTCAAAATAATTAAAACAATTCAGATCTCCATTTGTTAGTGAATCTTAGAAATGCTTTAATTGACTAAGAGGCAAATGTAATTAAAATGCTAATTGCCCGCACGCTAGAGGCTGTTGAGAATGGCTTGAAAAGTCCTTGAGAACAGTTTGTTTGCCTTCAGTCTTAAGCAGGCTAGACAGCCTCCCCCCCACCCCACCCCACCCCACCCCAGTCATGTTTACGTTATTAATTTGCTTAGCAAACTTCTGTCCTCTCGTTTTGGATAGTTAGTGCACACAGAAGGAGTGAAAGCCATGTTTGGAGAGCTCTTGTCAAGAGTGTTATTTGCTCTGGCTCAAACAGATGAGCAGACACAATCAGACTGAAATGTGAGGGGGGTGGGCTTCCCCCTCCAGTCACATAATAGACCCTTGGCTTATCAAAGGCTCTTATCTGATTGGGGGGGGAGATTCAAAGGTAAACTTCAGAGCTCATGGAATTAAAAGACAAATGAGATGTCATAATTATCAAAGTGGCTAATTTAGAAAATTAAGCCATTCACATAGGTGACATAATTGCTTGTCACAATCACTCTTTTTCTCATTAGCCTTCTTCCCGTCAGCAGCACCAACATGCAAAGGAACATTCTTTAGCACTGAGAAACAAACTCTAGGCTGCTGTAGCTCTAATGGTATGAAAATGGTTTCTAAAACAAATGATGATTTAGAGGGTCTATTAAAATCTCATATCAGGTTTCTCTTCTGAGTTTTAAAAATTAGTACAATAAATAATTCAGTTATATGAAACCACCAGTATGCACCATATTGCTTTAGGGCAGAAAATGCTTTATCACATATGACACCAACGTATTGAAGCCATGCATATGATACAGGGTGGATCTGCCTTTAATGGATGAAAGAAGTCCACAACCAGCAACTGGGTAATTCTCCATGTGTTACTTCAGGGAGATTCGCATGTGCTTAAACTTTGACTAAAGAATTTTTGCACATATAGTTCTACTCTGTAGGTATCTAGAAATAGCTACAGAGTAGAACTGGAAAGCTGTGTGCTACAACACACCCCTTTGCTGCTCCTGTGGCTAATATTAGAAGAGCCCTGTTGGATCAGACCCATATCTATCTAACACAGCATCCTTTAACAATAGTTGCCAGCCAATGTTTCTGGAAAGTCCAGGGCATAAAGGTCACAGCTCCTTCTTCAGTTTGCCCTCCCCTGAAACTGATATTAAGAAGAATACAACCTCTGAACCTTGAGGTTCCATTTTGCTGTCAGAGAGCTTTATCACACCAGGGTTATACTGCAATCACTGCGAACTGCGTGCAAAGGACTCCGAAGTTTTCCAGCTTACAATCTACTTTTATTGTGAAGTACTCTGAAGTTTTCCAGTTTATAATCTGCTTTGATTGTGAGGTACTCCCATGCATCCTGCTTTAATGGTGCTATAAAGCCAAAAGACTCACCCTATTTTGCTATTAGTTTTGGAGCAAATGATTTGTTGTTTTCCTAGCGGCCACTGGGGGCGCAGGAGCAGGATTTGATATGTTTAAAGAAAAATTAAACAAATGCTTACATCTGTGTAAGTTTTAAAGATAAAGACATCAAAATTGGCACAGTAATAGATATTAAGGAGAGCTTTAAGCATACCAAAATTGATTGGGTCATCCATTGATTTTTTAATGATTTTTTACATTTCCCCCCCTTAAACCCATTTCCTGGTATGCTAAGGATATTAGGAGTGCTGCTGTCCAGGGTGTGATTTAGCTAGCAACAACAACAATGCTGCTGTAGGGGATAATTCGAGGGAAACAGGTACATGGGGCAAAGCCTAGAGCTAATACTTATTGATAGACTAGTCCTCCACCGAGTTGTGTAAGCCATCCAAGACTGTGGCCATGTTTTGTAGCAATGAATTCCAAAATTAATTTATGCACCCTGTGAAGAAATACTTCCTTTTGTGTGTTTGGCATCTACTGCCAATCAGTTTCATTAGGGGATGAAGAGTTCTAGTAATTTGAAAAGGGGAGGAAAAACTCCTCTTTATCTACTCTCTGCATCATGTATAATAATATGAACCTTAGCATGCTCTTTTGTGTAAGCTAAATACACCCCACGCACGCACGCACGCACACACACACACACACACACACACACTTGTTCAAATCCTTTGACCACTTTGGCTGCCCTTTTTCCAGTTCTGTGATGCCATTTATAACAGTGCTTCTCAAATTGTGAGTTGCAGCCCACACAATTGGATCCTGACATGTTCCTGGGTGGGGTCTCCCCCCTTGATTTCCAGGGGCTGTTTTTTTCTTTCACAAAGCGCACAGCACACCACTAAGGTGCATGGCTCCTTTAAGAGGCAGGCTCACACACTCATCTCCTCCTTCCCTAAATGGCATACTTCAATTCTATTTAAATCCATGGGGCCCATACATATGTACTTCAATTTCCATTAAAATGATAAATAAAACATAACCTTGTTCAGTGTTAACTGCTGATGTGATATTGTTCTGTTTTCTATGGTAGAGGAGGAAAATAGAAGTTGAAAAGTATTAGTGCAGTTCACAACTGAGTCCCAAAAGACTGAGTGAGTTTACTTCAAAACATTAGATGGGGTGAACAGAACTGTACACAGTAATCCAGTGTTATGATTGTCAACTGCCCCAAAGGCATTTGCCAGTTGGGTGTTATAAAAATCTGATAATAAATAAATGGGGATGCAACAATGAGCATCGTTTAGAGAAGCATTTTACAATTCTTTGAGCATTTTGTGGTAGCATTCCTCCCACCTTTTGTGTGTGTGTGTGTGCGTGAGTGCGTGTGTTGGTGCAGTTTTCAGTCCTTTTGGTGGTACCTTTCTAGGAGGAATGGGATAAGGTGGGAGCCAGGAAATCAGAGTCAAGAGATAGACACAAGTCAGGATTGAACAGCAGGGCAGGAAGCAAAATTCGAGGGCTGTAGCTAGACCTAAGGTTTATCCAAGGATTGTCCTGGGGTCAAACCTGTTCATCTAAGTGCCACACAGGGCATCCAGTGCTCAGGCAGGGACAAACCCAGGATGATCCTGGGATAAACCTTAGGTCTAGCTACAGCCGAGAAGTAAGCTAAAAGTTGGGATTGAAAGACAAACCAGGAAACAGGATCAAAGAGTAAGCCAGAAATTATGACTAAAAGACAAGTCAGTAGGCAGAATCAAAGAGCAAGTCAGGACCAAAGGACAGAGCAGAAGTCAGAAACGAGGAACAAGCCCGAAGTCAGGACCAAAGGATATAATCACCCAGCCAAGCTCAGGAAAACCTTCTTGTTCAAGCAAGAAGTAACTGGAATAGGAAGTCCTTTTATATTCCTTCCCTCAAGGAGGATCCAATGGCTTGTGTGGGTATGATCAGTACAGATCCTGTGGATACTAAATTGCCCAGGGCAGATATTAAAAAGTTCAGTAGCTCACCACACTGGGCAGCTGCACACAAGATGAAAAATGTGAGCCTCAACAATTCCTGGCACCTCTTTTGTCTGCTTCTTGCGACTTTACACTTATATCCCATGGGCCAAAATCCTTTTCCCCCCTGGTTCAATAATACATCAGTGAAACTTACTTCTAAGTTAGTATTTAAACTAATATTGGCCCCGTTCAGGAGGCACCTTAAACTATGTCTTTAACCATGTTGAATAAGGCTTTTTTCTTTATTCACCATGGTTAAAACTATGGTTTAAGGTGTCTTCTGAACACAGCCTGACTCTCTGGCTTAATCACCATGGTTAAAGCCACGGTTTCAGGTGTCTTCTGAATGGGGCCAGTGACACAGCCATCATAATTATCAGATCTAGACAGATTAAAATGGTTTTCTTAAACTCTGAATTACAGGCAAACTGCTTTGAGTATAAACTGAAAACCTATGTTGTCTTTATAATGCCATTTTGGCCAATTTAAATAGTATGCTGTATGAGAAGGCTGTTAAGTATTTGTTCTATCTGGACTATAGTATTCTTTTATGAGTCAGCAAGTACAAAAATTATTATTAAGGTCAATTTCCAAGAAAGGAAATGAGTCTGTATTGCTATGCGAGTTTCAAGGCATGACATTGTAAATGGGCAAGGTTAAACATTTTGGATTAAAAACATGACTGCGAGATTGATTAGGGTCTTACAGTCTTGTAAAGTTGGTGGAACCTAGCTGACATGACTTATAGTTTGCTGAATTCAGAGAGATTACATTGATGTCATTCATTTGAAGAGATAGTTCATCCTGAATGCATACAGTGAAGCTGTCATCTGTATGTTTCACAAATATTCATGTGACTAACATGTTTTGATTAGAGTAACACCAGGCCACAGCATTCAGCAGGTCATATGTCTGAAGAGTTATTATGCTAAGTCAAAACGTGCCATGAAAAAAAATCCTCCAACAACATTGAAACTAATGGCACCATCAGAATCAGGAGTCAGGAGCACAAGTATCCTGGTATTTTATTCCAAACCTTATAATGTCTGGGAGTAGCCTTTAATAATATAAGATATAGTTAACACTCTACACTAATAAAAGTAACAAAGAGTCTTGTAGCATGCCAAAGAATACCAATTTTATTATGGTATAAGCTTCCATGATTCTCAAAAGAGGAGGCCAACAGCTGAAAATGCATTAGCATTTCATAATGAATATCATTTCTGTGGCACAACTAGGTTATCTCATTTGGATGGCACTAGATTGGTGAAATTCTCTTGTCTCTGTGTGCCAGTTAACTCTAGCAGTGTGTGTGTGTGTGTGTGTGTATGCATGCACTTGTACAACCTTTGGGATGGATCCAAATTTAGTCATATTTAGGGCTCATCTACACCAAGCAGGATATTCCACTATGAAAGAGGTATATAAAAGGCAGGAGCCACACTACTGCTTTATAGTGGTATTGAAGTGCACTGACAACTGTTGGGGCCCATGACAAATCTACACCAAGCAGGATATAACACTATGAAAGCGGTATGAAAGCAGTATTTGGTATGTGTCAATGGGCCCCAACAGTTGTCAGTGCACTTCAATACCGCTATAAAGCAGCCGTGTGGCTCCTGCATTTTATATACCACTTTCATACCACTTTCATAGTGGAATGAGCCCCCAGTCATCCTAGTCACATCCATTGAAATCAATAAACTAGTCAGGACTTGTCCCAATGATTTCAATGAGGCTATTCTAAGTATGATAAAATCTGGATCCAACCTTTTTTTGAGTTGGGTAAATATAGAAGGCTGATGCAGTGGCAATGCTGCACCAGGGTTAAAGTACTGAGATAGGGTCATGTAATCCATGAACATTTTTCTCTCAGCAATTGCCTTTTTATTCACAAATTCCCTTTTTCCCCACCAGCCTTATCCATGGTTAGATGTTATGTCTGCATTAAAATTAATTGTGGTTAGTGCTAACAAGGATACTCCTAACCATGATTTGGAGCTGATTACAACTTTGGGATGGGTGTCATTATGGATCTCCTAGCCCTTAAAATCTGCTACATTACTTATAGTATTTTGTTATTATAAATATATTTAGCTGCCATTTTTATCTTTTATCTTATATACTATTAAGATGCCCACTTAAGTTGTTAAGTGCCATTGGCTTCAAAGGGACTTAAATGTATGTAACTTTAACTGGAACATGCGTTCTCTGTTATAAAATAAGATGTGGGCAAATTTATGAATTGACAGAGGAACTGATTTACTTGAAACAGAAAAGCTGTAATCCAAAGAATCTTTATTTTATCCTTTACTATTTATGATCTCATAATTAGAGAAGTACAAGAATTTCAATTTGATTTCATTTTCATTTGAATTTTCCCAATTCACAATCATAAGCGCAAATGGCAGCACAGTTTTCACAGAAAGCTCACACACTCCTGAGCTTGCATTAGGATTTGCAAAATGTGTACTTTTGAAAAATGCAATAATAATATTTTTTAAAAGCGCATACATGTTCACATTTCAGTCTATGGGAGAAGCATGCATTTGGGTGAACACTTTCGAAAAATGTGTACCAAATACACATTTTTCTCATTTGAATGAAAAGAAAAACAGATTGCAGCTGAAAATGGGACTGCGGAAATCCAAGTTTCAAGGTAGAGTTTGGAAAATCTCAGTGAGCTCAAAAATCACTAATTTTTCCATCCCTACTCATGACACCATACCTGTGCTTACTGAATAATTCTTAAAACAAAGTATGCCGAGTTGATTCATAGCTTAAATTCCAAAATCCACGATCAGGCAATACTTTTATTAGAACCAATGGAAAATGCTCACAATTGCATGAAAGCTTTCAAGCTTTCCAGATGTATCAGGTTACATGTTACCCAAAGTGGTGGGTGTGGGGGTGGGGAGAGAAAGAAATGCTGACTTGATGTTGAAGTGAGAAAGGGTGCTTCTAGACAGAATAGGGTGACCATAGGGAAAGGAGGACAGGGCTCCTGTATCTTTAACAGTTGTACAGAAAAGGGAATTTCAGCAGGTGTCACTTGTATGCATGCAGCACCTGGTGGAATTCCCTCTTCATCACAACTGTTAAAGCTGCAGGAGTCCTGCCCTCTTTAGCTAGAGTAATCAGATACAAAAGAGGGCAAGGCTCCTGCAGCTTTAACTTTTGTGATGAAGAGGGAATTTCAGCAGGTGCTGTATGCATACAAATGACACCTGCTGAAATTCCCTTTTCTGTTCAACTGTTAAAGATACAGGAGCCCTGTCCTCCTTTCCATACGTTCACCCTATGAATATAAGACACATGGCTAGGATATGCTTTTTTCTGTTGTGGCAGCTAAGACAGTGTGCTTCTTCAAAAAGGACAGGATCTCCCATCCCCACCCCACACTTAAAGACTGAGATTAACAGGACACAGGAAACATGATATCCTTCACCACATTTCTTATTTGGCAGCAAAATATTCATCAATGTGAAGCAACAGATAGGTTTAAGAAACAACTGATCCCTTGTGAAACTCAGGGACAGCCATTCTCACACTTTGTAAAGTTTCCTTTCCTTGCTGCTTCCTCATGTAATACTGTGGTAGCAAAGAAGCAGGAGCATCTTCTGATAATGAGCACACTTCATGTATCATCTTCATTATTATTATTTTTCTTGGTATGAATGCTTTCTTCCCATTTAATCAATTTATTTTATAGGTGATTTGATTTGATTTGATTTGATTCAGGACTAGGACTGTGGTAAACGAAAGGTCCCCAGTGACCCTTTTCAGAAATCCCCTGAAAAGTGATTAGATATATTTATGATGCCCTTTGGCTACGTGTTTGATTTTCATGACAACCCCCCCCCCAAAAAAAAAAAAAAAGACGAGAGAAGAAGAGCTTTTGACTCTTTAAAGGTTGCTCTTTAGCTATTATTGCTGGCCTGCAGCCACGCATTCTCTTAGATAGAGGATCAAAGACACCATCAATATGAGAGTCCGTCAATACAAAGCAAGCACTACTTAAGCATATTGCTCACAACATTCCTCAAACGTAGTGCATGGCCATTTTGCGGTCCTCAGCAATTTTGTGTTTTGTATATTTTAAATTTTAGTTTTAGTTTTTAAAAATTCCTGCCTTCTCAAATTTAGCCTAAGCTAATTTACAACCTGGTTATTCATACAAATACTATCTGAAATACAGGAACACATAAATACCAGACCAAAAGTAGTATCAATTTTTAAAATAATGGTTTATACAGGGCATTTTTCTATTGCATGGCTTCGGACAGTAGGACATCAGAAAAGCAAAGTGAAATTTGTTGCTGCAGAAAAAATACACAGAAGTAGATGTCTGGGCCTATACCTCACAGGTACAAGGCATATAACGCAGACCTTTTATAATCATGCAAATAGTATCTGAATGTATGTACAGCTCCCCCACCACAAATTGATGGTTTCCAAAAAGTGTGTCTTGGTGTACGTTGGAAGCCTAGCAGCATCTTCATACTTCTGAGATACTGAGGGCTCTGGCATGTATGCTTGTATTGTAGTCTTTTTGTATTGTACTGCAGGCAAGGCCAATGGTATCTTAAATCTTAGGCTGCTGTTTGAGGCCCCTGCCAATAAGATGGAGAGATAGGGACCTCCACATTAATTTGTGGTGTCATAGATGTTTGGTTTCGCTGCATGAGGGATGGGTAGCATGCGGCCCATATGCAGCCCCTGCTGTGCCTCCAAAGAAATGGGCAAATGTAGCTTGCAAAGAAACTAAATTTAACACAGAGCTAGAGAGTACTGAATTTTGTTGGCAGTCCATGGGGTAAGGTCTGGGAGTGGGGACAAAATGGCCTCCAGTCTTTCTGCAGTTGCCCACCCATGAACTAGAGGAAATATATGTCTGTCACAAAACCCTGAACCTGACAAGCCTGACATTTTAAACCTTCCATACAGTAGTCCAAACAGCAGCTCTCATGTTGCACACCCCTCTCAGTCACATGCCATACACCATCCCCTTTTAGCTCTGCAAGCCTGTCTAATAGGAAATGCTTAGCCGCATCCTTGCCAATTTTCACCTTCCTAAGGTAAGTGCCTCCTTTATACATAAACCTCCACTCATCAATCAGTTGCTTCTCAGCTGTCAATAATGATCACCCTGATTAAACAGCATAAATCCAGGACAAATGACCATTATGATGTATCCCTCTTCATCCACCTTTGAGTGGCAGGAGAACTTCTTCTGAATGAATAGCTAAGGGACACTTACATAACTCTTTTTGCTCTAGTAGATTACTAAATAATCTGGATTCCAGTAGACCAGTAATCTGGTATTGTTTTTTGTACCTTTTACTATTGTGCATACTCACTGCTTCCGTTCACTATCCTGTTTTCCTTTTTGTTTGATAAACTTTACTCAATGGGACTCTTAGGCAGGACTGGATTCCTAATTGCAACTTCATATGTCAGTTTCTGCCTGCCCCACCTGCTGCCTTACACCTGACTATTAGTGCTGGCTATCACTATTCCTGAGTGATAGCAACACTCACTTCTAATATAGGTTAATTAGGAGCAAGTGGTGGCAGTAAGAGAGTAAAAGAGGCAGAGGGCACATCGCCTTACAGGTTCAGTGCTGGAACAGTTGTTCTCTTGACAATGTCCTCTCCTGTATTCTGCCAGGCCTTGGCAATGGTGACATGGCTGGGATGTCTAGCCACCAAACAGCTTTGAAAGGGTGGGATTGGCCATCATCATCATCTCCTTTATCTACTCAACTGTATGGTTTATCAAAGAAGGAAGTGGGTGATTTTCTTAATACAACTTATTGATCTAGCATTTACTGAGTTTTCCCTTTGTGCTTGGCAAACATGCATTAAATTATTCTTGTTTATTTCCTTTCAGATAAATAGGGTTAGGGTACAAGCTGTAGGCCTTTTTTTTTTGTCTAAATGTGCATAGGATTGTGCCTTAAGAATCACATCCTCTTGTATGAATCTGGTCCCAATCTCCACTCTATTATGGGGCCCCTGCTCTGTGTTTCTATGCCATCTGGGAATGCTGGAAGTTGTAGGACTTTTCTCTGCCTAAACATGCATAGGACTGTGCCCTTAAGTCCAGATAACTGGGTGGAGAACATCTAATGTCTTTTAGAAAGAGAGACTCTCTATTCACAGAACAGTTTATGCGCTGTGTTCATGGATCCACCTATGCCTCGCCACTTAAAAGGTGTTCCATTCTGCTAGTATGGATTGCTTGTTATGCAGGCTGCATTGTAGAGCACTTGCTTTGCTTCCATGAGGCCATAGGTTTGATTCCTTGCATTTCTAGTTAAACAGATCATGTAACAAGGGATGGAGAAGATCTCTTCCTGAGACCTTTGAGGGAAGCTGCAAATCAGAGTAGGAAATACTGAGCAAGATGGACTGACCTTGTATAAAGGCAGCTTCTTATGTTTCCTATGTAATTGTTTCCTCCTCAGCACCACTAATGGTCAAATAGCACTGTCAGAGTTGATAATGCCAGGCAGGTGCACACAGGGTGAAGGAGCCACACTAAATACAACTGGCCGAGTGCACGCTTGCTCGCTCGCACACGCACACACACACACACGCACACACACACACACACACACACACACACACACACACACACACACACACACACACACACATATATATCTGGGAGCTTCTTTTTGCATACCTGGAAAGGAAGCTCTATGTGGCAGAACAGCAAAGGCCAGTATGGAGATGTAGCAGATAGTTATTGGTGCAACCAGTGAAATACACTCAAATGGTTGTCACACAGGGGTGTTGGAGGAAGCGGTGATAGCAGCACCTTACACATCCACCATGGGTAAGGTGGGAAACCATGCAGATCTGCTTAATGCATGCAAGTTGCTCTTCCTGGATTGTGGAGTAATTGTTTATTATTTGTTCTAACATCTTGACTTGTAGCAGTCTAGCCAATTGGCCTCCAGGGTCATCCTCCTTATCTTTTAAAAAGAGGGATACTATATTCACTCTTCTCCCATCTTCAGGACTGAAGCAAAGTTCGCCATGTGCTCTCAAACTCAATTGCTAACGTTTTGACATTTGCTGAGCAGACTTCTTCAGGGTCCTTGTGTGAATGACATCAGGCCCCACAGACTTGCATTCATTAGGATTGTCTATGTATTGTTTGACATGCCCCTTTGTTATCCTGACTTTTGGCCTTTCCCCCTTCCCTTTTGTCAGTGCTGCTAAATGTGTCATAGCTTCCATTCTTTATAAAGGCTGAAGTAAAGTAGTTTAGCCTTCTCTTCCCCACCCCCACCCCCAAGCTCTCTTGGAGTTCTTGGCTCACCCGCACAGGCTCAAAAGCCAATGGCAACATGGAGCAATGAGTGAATGTCCAGGTGAAATGGAACTGTCAGAAGCACATGTAACAAATGCTTCTTACCACCTGTTCGGTGAAACCTAATCTTAAGTTGATTTTGTTGCCACCCCTGCCAGCTAGCCAGATGGCACTGGTGCTTGTAGTCAATGGCGGTTTGCCACCGCAAGATGGATGGTCCAGCCTTGCCTAGCTGGATCCTTCAAGTTGTCTCACTCTTTGCTTCTGCCTCTTCAAGACCAAAACTGAATGCTCATGTTATCAATGCAGCTTCCAGTATTTATTTGTTTTTTAAATCAAAATTCTACTTTTCCTGGACTAACATTAAAAAAACCCAATTCTGTCCAAAAGCATTCATGGGAGTGGGTAAATCATTTTTATTACTATATATAAAATATTTTATCCTGCCTTTCCAATACAGCATAAACAATAATAACAGCATCCGCATGTTAATAATGTAGCCTCTCTCTTCTGTGTCATGATTAGCTTTTATGAAATTATTTGTCCAAAATATAAATTCTATATGCAATATTTATTTGACAAATGGATCCAAAATATTTTGAGTAATTACAGGACTGGATAACTTAGATATATATTATCTGCAATTAAATAATTTATACAATTAAACCATTTGTTTATGCAAGTCCAGGGCTCATCATAAATAATATGAGAGATGGCCAGTGGCCAAGTTTGCTTACAGGAGCAAATTTCCATGTATCAAAGAGGAGAGCTTTAGACCAATCATGATCCTTTTGAAATATTGGCAACAAACAGGAATACGAGAAATCCATTCTCTGACAGTTTATGGTTATAGAAGTCTTTTTCACTAGTTGATCAATTATGTAGTTGTATGGATGCTTGTGAGTCAAAGCACACTCCTAGATAAGAGACAAACATTTTTCTCTTATATATGGAAACTTGTGGGATGGTTCAGACAGCTTTTTAAAATATTGGGTACAGATCCGGGGGCAGGGCATGCAGTTTGGATCCGGATTTAGGTGTGTACAACTGGGCTGGTGGGAGTGGAAGCAGAGTGGAGAGGGAGTCTTGCCAAAAATCAGGCAGAGGGATATTCCTTGAGTGGAGCCTTTGGAGCACACACACACACAAAAAAACCCCACTTTGTGTGGGCAGTTGTTGGGGGTGCAGTCATAATGACAATGGCAGTGATGACAGCCTGGTAGGAATGTTGTCCCGTCGTGCCACCCAATGGAAGCCTGAGAATATGGTGGTATACTGACCTGCCAACCTGGCGGCATGCCAGCATGCTGTGACCAAACAACAAAAGTTAGGAGCAAAAGTCGGCACAACCCAGAACCCATTCCAGAAGTTTGCCAGGCAACCGAGAGACGTGTCTGGTGGGGTGGGGGTAGTGGGGTTGCAGTCATCTGCATTGCATGTCAATCACAAGCCACCAACCATGGAAGACAGATTCTGGATCCAATCCTCTGATAGTGGTGTTGTGTGAACTTACTTAATATTTATTAGATTATTTTAATAGTTCCATATTCTTGTGACTTGTATATTCTAACCACCACGTCGATACATTCTGATTTTAACAAATCAGGATATAACACTTTGAAAGTGGTTTGAAAATGGTGTATGGAATGTGTCATGGGCCCCAGCAGTTGCCAGTGCTCTTCAATACCATTATAAAGCAGTAGTGTAGATCCTAGTTGTAGTTCAAGAGACTAAACTAGTTAAGGTTGTCTTTCAGAAGTTGGGCTCATTCACAACCAAAATTCATAAGGCAGAGGAAAAGACTATATTAAGCAATTATATCAGAGGCAAAATTACTCAGGCAGACAATTGTACCCGCCCTTTGGGAGAGCTCTGACTCTGGAACCTCTGACATATTCATAGTCAAGCTAATGAAAGCCCAGCTGAGCAGGAGACAAGAATGAGAGTTTTGGGGTATTGTTTTTTTAACTACACCTCTTTCTTTGTCTCTTTTTGAACTGTTTTCCTCCCATTATCATTAATGTGAGGGAAATGAATTACACAAGTTCCAAAGCTGGTGAAGCTCTCCTCTCTCCCATTTTGGGGGCACGCTGGGGAGACTCCCAGCATGCCCAGGGACCACTCATCAAACTGTCCCATTTCCCACCTCTTTGACATCAGAGTCTACTATCAAAGGTTTCTACAGGAGTTGAGAAGAGGGTCCCAAGGTCAGTTCTTCCCCCTGAGGTTGGACCTTTTTCTCCGCCCCCAGAGGGGGAGTTCCGTTCTATCCTACGACCCCTGTGACACCTTTTGTAGGTCCATATGATTGCAGGCCAACTCTAAAGAACAGTATTTGTATGGTTAAATATATCTTTTATTAATACTTCCTCCTTTATGGGTGGCTTATGGCTTATTTTTCCAGTTGTTTTAGAGATACTTTATGTCAGTAGTTTTAGAGCTCTTTTAAATAAGCATCAAACTACTACTGGTACTAGAATAAACATGGACCATAAAAGGAAGAATGAAGTACTATAAATAAAGCAAGATCTAAAAATTCTGCTTTTATTTTTGTCCTTGCTGAATTCATAAAAGTAAATTGCTTTCTCATTTACCAGCTTTTTTTTATTTAAGATCAAGAAATCCTTGGGAAAAAAATTACTATAGGATTCATATAAATAAACTTGGCAGCTGAGGAAAAGAATATCACATGGTAATCCCCAGCTCTGCTATTAACACATTGCCAAAATATGTGGCTGATGGCTCTTCTGGTATTAAAGAGATTACACTTTGGCCTTAGCCGTACAATAGCAATCTTTCAGTACATCCTGGAGGATAATTGGAGGGGATTTCGTTGTTCACTTTTAAAACTGGAGTGTGCATCCTTAACGTCTACTAAAAACCTTGATGACTAGTATTGACACACTGCGGTGCTTTAATGCTGTCAGGTTTTTTTAATTTCAGAAAGTGTAAACATGGCCAGGCTTCGAAGGTCTTGAACCAAGGATACTGAATAATTTTCAAAGGCACAGATAATATTTGTGCTGCCTCCCCCTCCACATAAAACCTAGGGACTTGACATGAACCACCCTCTTTGTAATCTCTTTCATGCATACCAATTCAGTCCACTATCTCTCCCAATTATTTGGCAATCTACATGCTGCTGAACCATGGTTTGCATACAATTTCATTTTATGGCTGATAACTGCTTCACCTGTATTTAGTTCCACTGACATGGAAAACACTGCAGCCAATTGTCCCTATTACAGTCCCCATGTATTTCTCCCCAGTGCCCTTGCATAGGGGGAAAAAGTGAGCGTGGAGTGTACTTAACTGCCAGGCTGAATGTCTCTGTAATGTAGCTTCAGCATGGCATAAATTAAGCTGTCATTTTTTTGGCAGCAAGTGCAGAGAGGCGATTTTCCTGTACTGTAACATTTGAAACAACAATTTTTGGGCTCCAGAACTAACTGACAGATCTGTGTGATACATGCTCGATATGGGTGCTTCAAGTGGCTACAGCTGGAAACAGCCTTTAAAGGAAGCTATTGTCTATGAGGAAATCAAGCCTGCAGTAGCACTTCCTAGTTTTCCAAGGATCCTGCCATTCAAACTATTTAAGAAGACGAAGGTGGGGTGGGGTGGGAAACACCCTCTGCTTCCAGTTTTTCCTTTAAAGGAAGCTATTGTCTATGAGGAAATCAAGCCTGCAGTAGCACTTCCTAGTTTTCCAAGGATCCTGCCATTCAAACTATTTAAGAAGACGAAGGTGGGGTGGGGTGGGAAACACCCTCTGCTTCCAGTTTTGTAGGTTTTGCCAAGATATATGCAAAACCAGCTTTCCTATATGCAAAACACTATTTCTGATCATGGTTCAGCCCTGTATCCATTAGCAAGATTGCTCACAGAGAAAGCGAGACAACCAGTAGGTTTTATTGGCATGTGTGATGCAATGACAGATTGAATGATGGCCAGGCTTTAGAAGTGTTCTTGGAAATCTTGGCAATGTTCAGTTTTGTGAAAAAGGAAGGCGACTATGAGACACTGACAGCTTAGGGAGGGGGGAGTGAGCAGCCCTTTCAGGTGTGTTGGTAACGAATGGCCGCATTGGTGGGAAATCCTCACTCTAACTAAAAGGAGAAAAGCACGGAAGCTTATCCAAAAGAGCAGGAAAAGGATAAATGCAAGCCAACTCCTCCAAGTCATTGATGTAGGCTCAAGGTACCACCCATTTCTTTCAGACCAACATTTGACCATGCGCTTCTTTGAGACAGTCGTAAAGAAGAAGGAATTACAGAAGGAACACCTTGTCATGCTGCAGTGCAAAACAGTCTGAAAATTGGCACTTCCCCAAACTTCTGCTAAACAACTGTTTACTGAAGCCCTAATAGCAAAAGGCTGCTAATTCCTGGTTTATTCTTAAGATTACCTAGGTATCCCTTTAAATCACCAATATGGAGAGTGAGAAAAGGTGTGTGTGTGTGTGTGTGTGTGTGTGTGTGTGTGTGTGTGTGTGTGTGTGTGTGTGTGTGTGTGTGTGTTTTCAGTCTCCCAGTGTGATGTTTATTATATATTAAGATGTCTGGGAAATTCTGACACCCATCAATATGGATTAGATTAACTATTCTGTCATTTGAATTTTGTATAGAAAAGAGGAAAAATCCATCCTTTGACTACCTTTCCACAATTGAAAAGAATAGTAGTTAAGGTGTTTTCAAGGAAAACTAATTTGTATGAACTGATCCAGAAGATGCATCCTTAAATTAGATTGTCATGGCATGTCTGGTGTTGCCCTTTACTATATACTAATTTTAGGATCATTTACTTAAATAAATAACTAATTCAATCTATACTATTATTATAATAGATATTACTTCCATTATTTTAATATTATATGGTCATTGCCTTGACTTTTCTGCAATCTTGCTTGCATGCATTCCTTTTCTCTAAATATATTTTGGTACTGGCAAGTATTGTATTACCTATGAGCTGCATTACTGCAGTTCCTTCCCAATTGCTCTCCAGGGAACTTATATTAGCAGACATTCAAAGTACTGTAGTCAGTCCTTCTTGCTGTTAGTTCCAAGGGTTCAGGTCATAGTGCTCTAATCTGAAGTTGTTCCATTAATGTCTAGTTCATTCTTGTATTGATTTGTAAGACCTTACTATTAACTTTAAGACCCATTTGGACTAGGGTTTGTAATCAATCTGATTGACTGACTTAAGGGAGTATCAAAAATTGTTAGGGTGCTTCTCCACCAGCTAGAACGTTAAAATATAGTACACATGTAAACCAAGACAACGACTACTAAAAATGTTTGAAAAATTAGATACTTTTTCATCAAACAATAAAAACTCCAGACATTAACTTTACCTCTTTGCACTCTGGCAATGAGCAAGTCATACAGGATAGAATGTTAGGTCAGATGTGAGATGAGAGATGTGATAGTACCACAATCAAGCAAATTTGCTACACATGAACATTCATAGGTTCACCCTTGCCCACAATTGCATGGAGATAATATGGGAACCAGAAATAGACACATACATGGTTGCATATATTTGCAATACCTCTTTTTACTTACATATTTAAAACATCTTTATACCCCCTTCATTCTGTTTAGAATTGCATGATAGTGTACAGCCCTTTCAATATAACAATAAAACAACAGCTAAACATCTTAATTCTTAAAAACAAACACAACTTAAAATGCCTGGGTAAAAAAATTAAATAGCCTGGCATCAGAAAGATTGCAATGTGGTCGGCAAGTTAGCTGTTTTTGACTTTTGTAAACTGACCAGAGAGCTTTGGCTATGGAGTGGTATATGGAGGAGAAGAAGGAGGAGGAGGAGAAACAGAAGCAGAAGCAGAAGCAGAAGCTGTTGCAGGGAAGGCACTCCAAAGTCAGGGTGCTACAGCTGAGAAGGCCCTTTGTTTTGCTGGCACATAGACTGTGTTTTGCATGTCACAACAACCCACATTTGAACAACCCAGTCAAAAACTGTAGGTTGTTGATAATGAAGCAAGAGTAAATGTATATGTTAGCTCCTGACAGCCTGACAATTCTCATAGAGTCTTAAGGATGCTCTATCCCTGGGTTGTTTATCATGCTGTCTGAACCAAGGTTTGGAGGATGTTGGAGGCAAAACAATCCAGATTTGTATCTCAAGAACATACCATGGATTACAAGTCTGGGCTGTTCTTCCCCCAACAATCTCCAATCCTGAATTTGGACATCATAATAAACAACCAAAGGACGGAGCATCCTTGAGTTGTTTAACTCGGTGAGAATTGATTGTCCCTGTATCGCTTAACTCAGCAGGAGTGGGTGAGCAGGAGACAGAAGAGACAATATGCTTGCTTCCACTCATTCATGGCTACCCAGGATTTAAACAAATCATTTAAACAACCCAGGATTTAACAAATCATGGGCAGCAGTGATGTGCAAACCACATAGAAGCAACTGAAGAAAAGCCTCAGCAAAGAAATATTAATGCAAAGACAGTCTAGGTAATCCACATTTATGTGTAACTTAGTATGTGTATACTTCCAATTCACATACTACTGCCTCCACATGAACCATGACAAGGGCACGCTTAGGGACATTTTAGTATTAAGAAATTTAATGCCCCTATCACATGTGTGGGGTGACCACAAATGCATCCCCACCATATACATACACACATACTTAGGGTCTGTCTTGATGAAGACACAATGGCATCACAAACCCCCATAACCCTGCAGTTTCACTCTTATGGGGTTGCTCCAGATAATCCCCACCCCAAGGAGCAAGCACAGGGTTTACATCAACCATTGGAGCTGTCGCCGCTGCCCATCCCTCCCTGGCTTTACTCCCCTTCCTTGCTATTCAGGATTCGGACCTCTTGGCTGTCAACATCCCTCCCAAAGCCCCAGTCAGCCGCCACATCCCATCTCCAAAGATACAGCAGCTGGGGACCCCACGTGGCTTGCTGGGTGTACCTGCGGAATGGGGTGGGGGCAGAGACTGTCTGTTCTCTCCACACTGGAGGCCATTCAGCTCACCAGCTAGCCCCCTACCCAGGCGGATGGCGACCAATCAGGGGTAACCATCTGCCTGGCTACAACTCCGCTACAACTCCAGAGCGGCAATAAACAGCAGATGCACTGTCCTTACCTCGCCCCGGAGAAAAAAGTCAGGGTAAGTCCCTGAATTTTTTTACTTCAGAGCTTCAGGGGAAAGCTCCAGGATGGCTCTGCAGTGGCTGCTGTATCATATAAGACACCCAATGCACTGCAAAACCACCCTGGGGCTTTCCCCATGGATCGACAATCCCCTAGAATATATTTAGAGTATTTGTCCCACAACTAGGGGTGTTCACCAGTCAAAGAATCTGTTCATTACTGTTCTGTCTTTTAACCAGTTAATTGATTAACTTAAAATGCATATTTAAAAAATCTCAGTATTGCTCTTTGAAATATTCACCAAAATGTAGGCAACGTTTAATAAATAAATGCTGCCACTCATTCTTAGAAAGGTTACCATTAATATTTTCTGATTTCATTTCCTACTGCAATAACATACCCAAACCAAAATGGTGTAAAAAATAAAAGAAATAAGCCAAAAATCCCTCTCATTCCCCTTGATAAAATTGGCGATTAATACCTACCTATTAAACGTTTTAAACTTGCAAACCTATTCACAATACATCTTCTGAACTATAGTTAATAGGTCATATGCCCTATAAAATAAAAGGTGGAAATAGTTTATTCCGTAAGTGCCATCTTATATATCAAATTCTGCTTATAAAGATGAACATTTATTTTATCCTTAGTGTCTTTAGCTGTCTACCTATATATCTAACATAAAATTGTTAGAACTCATCATTCTAGTAGGAACAGATTTAGTTTAGGGTGTTCTACCATTTTCCTACATGGCCTCATATTTGAAGGAAAAGAAAGTGCTCACTAAATCTTGCTACACTGTTTAATGGAACTGATATTTCCATTGTTTTCTAGCTTACAACAGACATGTCAAGAACCATGTTTGTAGCTCTGTTACTTTATGACTGTCATTTTGTCATTGCCTGATCAACACTGCTGAGTTTTAGTATTACCCTGTTTTGTCAATGTTAATGCAATGGCAAGTGATTAAGATGTCCTTCGCTTGGAACACTGCTAGCCTCTAATAATAAACAATTTCTGCACCTCAAAATACTAGTATATATGAGCAGGTTTAGTCAACCCCTGAAGAGAACCTGCAAGTTCTCATTAGACAGCAATGGTAGAAGGAAAGCAATTCAAGGGGGGGAACCATAGGGTTGGCAATCACACATATTTTTTGCTATGAGTAAATAACTTCAATTGATTTGATCATAAAAGAATAACAGGAAAACTACATTGATTACCCAATGCCTAATGTGAACATCAGAATAAATTGACCAAGATGGTGCAAGAAGTTTGTATGAATTGAGAAATATCAATATTTGATCATTAGTCCAACAAAAAGATGTCAATTTGGGCTCTTCTCAAAACTATCTGAATAACACTGCACAGAACTGTTTTACGAGTGGTACTTAATAATACTTTATAGTGTTCATTAGGTTAAAAAAGAATGAAAACCATAAATTCAGTTAAATAGCTATCTTGGTCGCTGTAACATGCCTTTTACAAAATACTAGGACATCAATAATAAAAGATCAGATCAAATTTTTAAATCAATCTAGAAAATTCATTTGCATTTTCAGGAGAGTGTTGCTGCTCACCATGTTTAGTGCAACTTGAGAAAGAGCGAATAAGGAATACCATGGCCTCAGCTAGAACTACCCATCTAATGCAATGGAGAGTTGAAGTTCTCACAATATTTTTTATCACAAGGTCTCCCCCTCTGTTTACACGTGGTGCGCAATGACCTCAGAGGGAGAGGACGTCATGCCCGCCATTTTGTTTCTTGGTTTTTTAAAGGGGAAGGAGCGCAGGAGCGCAAAAGGTAAGTGGGTTTTTTTTATTTCTCCGCTCCACCCCACCCCACCCCTGAGGAGCTCTGCGCCCTGTGCATGGGTCCCAGCTCCTCGCAATGAACCGCAAGGAAACGAGACAAACCGCGATGCCCGGCCACATGTTTCGCGGTCTCGGGATCATCCCAAGACTATGGAAAAAGTGGGCCTAAAGTGTAGGGCCATATCCCGAGGCAAGGGAGGGATCATCCCTCCCTGACCCCGGGATCCCCTGTGTGTCATGTGAATGCACAGGGACGATCCCGGGGATCGCCCCGGGATAAAGCCCCATCTAGCTATGGGCCATGTATTTTTAAAAGCTGTTTAATTCTAAAAAGTGAAATCATAACTTTTCTAGTGGAAAACAAATCACAGAATCATTCGTTATTTTAATAAAAATTATTGTTAGCGTGTTGCTACTTTAAATGAACAGTCATAAGGAATCTCAAAGAATAGCAATAAGTAATCTCATTATTTCATCTATTTTATTATTCAAAAACTAATATTAATACCACCATTACATTTGCTGCTGAAATGTGCCATAAAAATGAGGTACAACAAACTTTTCCCCATAATATGATCATACCTTAATAAGGGGATTGACTAATGAGCCACAGTCCCTCCCATTCACTATCATATAACAATCTTGTGGCACCTACACCAATTGCTTACTTGTGTGCAAAGTAATAGCTGAAAAGTATTTAATGTATTTTTAGAAGGAATCTAATGTAATTTAGCAGCTGGAAACCAGGGGAAAAGCCAGAATCATGTGACCAAATAGCTCTTTGCAGGCCACAGCCTGAGAACTGATTATCCTAAAATGCAACTGCATACAGAGAGATTCCATCCTGGGCTTCATGGGCATGCATCAAAATTATAGAGTTTGCTCGAGATAGATTATGCAGCCAAGATATGTGTATTATATTGCCTAGGGCAGCTATAGTACAAAGACCATCGGAACACTTTGCTTGATTTCTATGCATGTTGCAGTAGGTCTCCCAAAGGTGTACCCATGTGAGGACTTCAGGCAAACAAAGCAAAGGGCTGCGTTTCTTGTAAAACTATGTCACCGTTGTAGCAGCCCCCTACTGCAAATGACTGCTAGTTAAATAGGAACGTGCTATTAATTACAAACAGTGCTTTCAAAAAGCACCTATATACTGTTAGATTACTATTAAAATAAATAAGTCTGGCCAGAAAACTGTAGGACTAGAACTGTGTGCCCAGCAGGACTTTAGACTGGATAAGCACCACATTGTTTTCGCAGACCCTCTTTGGAACTTGGAGATGGGGTAGTGCAGGAGTCCCCCAACCTTTTTTGACCCATGGGCACATTTGAGAAATTGAGAAACTGCTATGGGTGCCAACACAAAATGGCTGCCGCAGTGGATGTGGCTAGTCACTTAATGGCTGCTGTGGGGGCCTGGCTAGTCAAAAGTGAGCTATAAGCAGGGGGAGAGAAATAGCCAGGCTAGAGAGAGGGGTGGAGAGGAAATAGCAAGATAAAGGGGGAGAGGGGAGAGAAAGAGCAAGGCTTATTTTGCTCCAGATGCTCTCACTGGGGCTACCAGGCTCATCCTCCTGTATTTCTGTGCAAGGATAGATATATGTCACTGTGCCTCCCTTTCTATTTCTTGTTCTTTTTGAACAAATTTTACCCTCCAATTGCTATATTCCACTCATGGGAGTCATCCCACCAAGTTTTAGTTATACCTATCAAGTCGTATTTGCCTTCATGTATTAAGAGTTCAAGTTCATTCTGTTTGTTTCCCATACTCTGGGCATTAGTATATAGACATTGAAGGTCATGTACTTTATAGTCTGTCTTCTTTCCTTCATTATTGTGAAGACTATTATTGGGCACTATTAAAGTTGTTCTCTCTGTTATGTCATATAAGCCTTCATCCATTGTTACCTCCAAGTTTACATCTCCCTCCCCCATAGGATTCAGTTTAAAGCCCTCCTGATGAAGTTTTCCATGCTGTGGCCAAGCACATTCTTTCCAACCCTTGTGAGGGGCAACCTTTCCCTTGCCAGAGTCCAAGTAGCACAGCCTGTGGTCCCAGAATCTGAATCTCTCACATCGGCACCACCTTTGTAGCCAGTCGTTCACCCAGAATATTTTTATTTCCCTTTCTATTCCTCTTCCAAGAACTGGGAGGATGGATGAGAAAACTATCTGGGCCCCCAAATCCTTGAGTTTTCTTCCCAAAGTTTCAAAGTCTGACGTGATTTCTTTGTAGCTCCGCTTGGCAGTATCATTTGTTCCCACATGGATAAGAAGAAAAGGATGTGTGTCAGTGGGCTTTATGAGATTTGGCAACCCTTCAGTCACATCTCTAATCTGTCCTCCAGGGAGACAGCATATGGGTCTTCATGACATACTTGAGTTTCAATCCCATGCAGTAGGAGGTCTCCCACAATGACTACTCTTCTCTTCTTTTTGTTCTAGGCCTTGGTGTTGTTGCCTCTGCTCAACTGACATTATGCCTCTTGCTTACTGCTACATGGGGTCCCCTGTGATTCTTCCTCTGCAGACTGTCCTCCAGTCTCATCTCCCAGTAGCTGAAACAGGTTACATAGCTCTAGTGTAGGGTGACCAACTGTCAGGATTTTCCCGGATTTGTCCTGGTTTTTGTTCTTTCCATGGTGTCAGGGGGGATTTTCTATAATTTTCAATAATGTCCTGGAATGACACACCTTCCCCTTTAAGGCTGCCATTAGCATGGCAGGAGGGAGTGACATGCTTTCTTGAGGCACATCATTCCCCCAACCCGAGCTCCAATTGAGGTCTTAAAGGGGAAAGTGGGTCATTCATGGACATTATAGAAAAGGCCCCAATTGGAGTGGATGGTGGTGGTGCAGAATGAAATCCTTTCCCCTCCTCCACTCCAATCGGGTTCTTTAAGGTGGCGGGGGAATAACGTACTTTCTGCAGGACTCAGAAAGCTGCTTCCCCACACACACACTAGGTGTCCTCCTTTTTGGTTTCCCAAATATGGTCACCCTACTCTAGTGGTTCCACTGGTGCAAAGTGCCTTCTAGTTCTTCTGCTCCTGTCACTGTTTTCCAGGGAGTTTTCTCTTCATTGGCTTTCCTCAGCATTCCCCACTTCTGCTTCAACTTGCAGTTGCTCTTCCACCTCCTGTGTTTCTCTCTGCTGTTGAAGTTCCACTGTTCTGTCTAAAAAATCTTCATCTTCTCGTTTTCCTTGGAGGGTGGACACTCTTAGCTCAAGTACACTCACTTTTTCTTCCAATAAGCTTGCACTTGTTGCAGGTGTATGCCTTGTTGATCTCAGGCAGGAACACAAACCTTGCAGGTCACCACCACTGGAGAATCCTTTCCTTCCATAGTCCCTTTTTGTCTTTGTCCTTCTGACTGTACTGGAATAGGATGTGCTTTATCCTGCCCTCCCTGAAAGTTAACAACAGAGTCCCGTACTATATGGGTGTGTCTTACAAGAACAAAAATATTTTTTGTTAGGGACCTCCCCTGCCAAACTCCCCTTGACAAACTCCTGTTTGCTCACCCTCATCACTCGCTCTCTGAGAGCTGGCTTCCTTATGTAGCTTCTAGTCCAGCTGGGGCAGCTCCTCTTCTCTTCTCTGCTCAGCTAGGAGTCAGGAAACAGAGTGAGATACACACGCACCCGCCACCCACTCAGCTGCTGAGAGCAATCAGGCCACACCCCATCAGGCCCAGCAACACATCTCAGGACACGCCCCTTGACTCAGCACTCAGGAGCACATGGCAACCACATGGCATCTGAATAGACAATTCCCTAGATTTACTTAAGTCCTCTCTCCTCCTTGCCTTGGTCTCCTCTTCCACTACACTCCCCTTCACAAACTCTTGTTTGTGCACTCTGATCTCTCTCTCTCTCTCTCTCTCTCTCTCTGTGGGAGCTGGCTTCCTTATGTAGCTTTTGTCCAGCTAGGGTAGCTCCTCTTCTTTGCTCTGCTCAGCTAGGAATCAGGAAACAGAATCTTTATAGGTGCCATTGGAGAAAGCATCATAGGCGGTCTTTAGAGTATGTTCCTGATACTTATTTTTATATTATATATACTCGTATTTCACCTCCCCTTGCAGCTGCTGTTGGCAAACGTTAGTTCAATGGCCAAAGGAAAATAAACAAGCCCAGCTTTCCTCTATGATTTGAGTGCTGATTTGTACTGAGAGCTGCTGATTTGTATTACTGAGATTGGCAGAGTACTCAACAGTGCACCACTCTTGGGAGGGAAGCTGTGTTCTGGAGAACAGAGGGAAGAAAACCCAGGCCCAATCCAACTGAGCAGAGTTTATAGCATACAGCATCAACTGCAATGAAGAAGCTGTTGTTCACCACCACCAGTGTGCGCGCTATATATCAGGGTTGGGAAACAAGCATGCATCCCACACTGCCCCATGTTAAAAAAAAATTCACAAACAAAATGGCACTGAGTAGTAGCAGCTGAGGAGAACTAAGAAGTTCAAATTTACCTTGTTTGTAAGCCAAATTTAACTTTTAGCTATAGAGCACTAAAAGAGTCAAATTTAGCTTACAAACAAATAAAATTTATTTATATTGTTGTTATCTCATATGGCCCATGGGAGGAAGCAAAAATGGCCCCTGATCCTCCTGCAGTGGCCCACCCTGCTCTATATTATCAACTGGAGCTTTATCATGTCATGAAGGATCTGTTACATCCGTCTATTCTTAGAGGGACGGACCCCTTCAGGTCACTAGTTTGCTAGATGTTCTGCAGACAAAATTGCACACATCCATTCTGACATGGACTCCACAGTTGAAGCAGGACTAAGGAGGGTGTATGAAGTATCTTGTCCAGTTTTGATTAATAAATTTCAACTCGTATTGTCTGAGGAGATCTGAGACCAACCTTAATCCTTGCCCTTTGTGGTCCGAAAATCTGCTTGGCCTTTTAACTTTTAACAGATGTCATGAACAAGATCATAGAGCAGAAGATGCTTTCTAAGAATGTAAAGGTAGCTGCAATCCATCCACTCGGGGGGGTGGGGGGGTGGGGACACACACATTCACCCAAGATCTGTTTGATCTGAATAATTATAGACTTCTTCCAATCTGTCTTTTGGGGAGCAATGTAGTCAAGCAATGTTCAGACAGCTCCACAAATTGTTTATGAGACCCATATAAGTCAGGAGTTTAGGTAGGGTTGGCGACTGAAAGCTCTTTGGTTGCACTGATCAATGCTTTTCATCTAGAGTTGAACAAAGTGGTCATCTAGAGTTGGACGAAGTGTAACTCTACTTATTCTGCTGGACTTCTCAGTGGCACTGCAGACTGTCAAATCCTTCTGAACATTCTGAAACTGATGGGAGTTGGAACATGGTTTGTCAGGTAGGCGCACAGAACCACTGCCTGGCGCAGAGAGTAAC
Organism: Elgaria multicarinata webbii; assembly: GCF_023053635.1. Lineage (NCBI taxonomy): Eukaryota > Metazoa > Chordata > Lepidosauria > Squamata > Anguidae > Elgaria > Elgaria multicarinata. The sequence goes on from NC_086171.1 coordinate 17,840,282, forward strand.
ACTAGGCTATTGTTCCTCTATCTCTTAAGTTTTGACCTGTGGGGTATTGTGAAGTTCCATCTTCTCCCTGTTGTTCAAGACTGCATGCAACCAATGAAAGAGTACACAATCCTCTTTTTTGTCCCATTTTTCTCCATGCTCAGATCAGCCTAAGATGGAAGGGATGAGGAAGTTCACTGAGCACTATGTAGGATGATGCAAGGAAAGGCAGAGGAAGGGCTGAGAAAAGCCACAGTTCACTGCATGTAGGAGAACCCAGTAGGGAGCATCACGCTCACCAGTGAAGTTATGGAGCAAGTAAGGAGACAGGTCTGGGGACCTCGGCCAACCGTGCCAAATTCTTTTAAAATAAGGATTTGTCCCCAATTCATGCTGTAGTAACTTCTAATGCTGACTAATATAACAAGCTGTATATGGTGATGCCTTTGAAGTAGGTTTGGAAGTTTCAGCTAGGACAGAATGCTACAGCTCATCAGCATGATTCCTAGGAAACGTGTTACATCATTCAGGCCACAATCCTATCCAGATAGTCACCAGCCTCTGAAATTGGAGGCTGCCAACTATCCTAGGCAGGGTGGTTGGAACACGGATGGGCTCCTGTCCTCCATGCTCCAGCTGCCCTGCATTTTGCCTAGATAGGGCTTCAGGGAGAGTGAGGGAAGGAGCCTGGAGTCCCGATAGGAAGATGCGTAAAGCAGTTGCTGTGGTCTCCTCCCCTTCCCTCCCCCAAGACTGCCCCCTTTTCTCCCTGTCTGCACACCATTTCTAAGCATGGAGACATAGCTGGCAGGGAGAGAACTGCATGAGCTACAGGGGAGGAAGAGCAGTTTCTGGGCTCCGAGGTTGGAGCCTTGGTTCTCAGAGACCGAAGAATCCTATGTCCCTCCAGATGCTGTCGGGGGTGGGGGCATAGGATTGCCCTTTCAGAGTATCTATGTAAAGATGTCTACAAGTTTAATAAATAATATAATAATAAATTGTGGGGAACTCAGAGTGAATTTAGAGTTTCAGGAGGTCTAAATTTAAATAATAAGTGTTTCATATATTTATCTTTTTATTATTATTGTCCTATGCTATCTTCATTTTTCCCTAATATGTAATAACAACAATAATATCAAATTTATTTCTTCCCCCCTTTCCATTTTGATCAAGATGGGGAACAACAGTAAGTAAAATATTGTATTTATTTATTTATTTATTTATTACATTTCTGTATCGCCCAATAGCCGGAGCTCTCTGGGCAGTTCACAAAAATTAAAAACATTCAAAGTATAAAACAACAAATACATAAAATACTGAGTAAAAACATAGTATACATTGTTAAAACATCCTTTTAAAAAAAATCATCCTAAAAGCAGACTAAAAGCATCCTTAAAAAAAGTAATCAATGTAGGACTTTAGAAAAAAATATTTTGTGAGTTGAAAATAGAATAGCCAACAGCCATCCCTTTGCCCTTGTTTAAAGTTATTTTAGTGATGAGTACAGTACATATCTCATAGATGAAAAGGAACTGGTGCCTTTTGCAGTGATAGAGAGCCACACCATTATCTGTTCATAGGGAAGAGTGCCACCTACTGAATGACCAGTTCATGATAGTTATGATAGTTCACTCCCAAATGTAGAATCTCTCCCCCACCCACCAACCTACACCCCATGAAAATATATATTTTTTTGTCTTGACAGCATTCTACATGACAGTATTGAGTGCAGAACTTGCTGGAATTTTATAGAACACCAGGCCCTTCAAACTTGCAGACTGGTGGAACATTATGTTCAATTGGTATCGGGATGTAAGTCCATCTCCTGTTCCACATGCAGTCTAGGGCACTTGTTGTTGATGTTTATTATGTAGTGTAAATCTGATCTTCCTGTATGCTTTAAAGGGCTTCTCTGGGGAAACAGTTGGGGAAATGGAGATTAATCGAGCAGGTGGCAGACATGAATTCACATTTTTGAAACACAAATCTGCATATTTGGAAGTGCCAAATAACTATCATATATTTAGCTAAATAAGAACCCATAAAAAATCCTTGAAAAAATCTGTGACACTAATTTCCAGAGTTGTTACATGGTTTTAGGGCTCTCATAAACCTGTACTAGTTTGAACAGAAATATGATCTACAGCAGCATATTTTATCTTCCAGTACTGAAATAGAAAACAACTGAACAAGCAGAATATGGTAAAAAAATTAAACATTTCTGCATACTTCTACCTGAAATATTTGTTCATTAAATGTATTTCATTAATTTATTTATATCATTTTTATCCTCAATTTGCCCATGCTTGAGTTATCATAGGATCCTCGCTGTAGAAGTCATCAAAGTTATTTCTGATGGGATATAAGACAGTGATTTTGAGATGTCTTTCCAAATATCAAATGTTTTAATATTTTAAGAAGGCCTTTTGAAAATCACAAAAATCTATTAATCTAAAGAAATAAACAATGGAAGAAAGTCATCAGACAAATCTTGCTCTCAATTTCAGTTCTTTCTGTAGAATGGAAATAATATTTATCTTTTGATCACAAAGAAGACCTATATAAGTATTGGACATTAATAATTAGAATAGATTGGATCTAGATTTAGTCATATTTAGAGTAGACCCATTGAAATTGTTTAACTTGTCCATTGATTTCAATTGGTATGCTCTAAGTATGACTAAATCTGGATCCAACCTATTATAAAATAGTATTTGTAGATATACAGCAATTTATGAAGAGGAAAACTGTTGAATCTCTTAGAGCAGAATGAAATAAATAAGGTTATTAACTATGAAAGCTTGGGCCACAATACATTTTATTAATCTGTAAAATGCCACAATATACTTATTAATTTAGTTTTAAATAAATCAGATTTTTAGACTATAAGACATAACTACTATAGGACATTAATAATATATATAAAAGTAGCATAAAAGACAGCAGTAAGAAGCAATAACAATAAAATAGCAACAAAGCAACAATTGCAATAAATGGCAAAGTCTGACTCAGCACAATATAATTAAAACAAAATATTTCAGCACCAGGTCAATCAACAGCAGCAAAATATACCTTTCCAGAACAAGCAGTTTACAATAAATAGAACTTTAATGCTTGTTTGAAGGCTTGCAATGATGGTGCATTTGAACCTCTGTTGGACAGGGTTCCATTAAACATCTTGTTATACAGGTAGTGTGTTATATTATACTTACTCCTACCCTATCCAGAGCCCTAAGGTGGCTAACAAAATGCATAGTCAGTCCCTTTCCATTCCCTTTCATAAACACACTTGACTCCATGCCAATGATGAGTTCAACTTCATCCCAACCCTTCCCATTTTGTGATCCACAAAAGCTTATGCCATAATAAACGCGTTAAACTTTAAGATGCCGCACAACCCTTTGCTGTTTCTACTGCAACAGATTAACACAGCTACCACCTCTGCCTTTCAATATGTGGTGTCTTTTCTTCTTCTTTGAAGTCAATCCTGCCTCTCAGCTTGTACCTCCTACTCCCGTAAAGGGGTGTGATTTCTCCTAAGCCTTGCCACTCATTCCCATTCCCCTAGATCTTGATAGGGAATGGGGGAACTTTACCTGTTCCATAATGCCCACTCTCACTACAGGGTGTGACTGTACTTTAACCCATATATCTTTTCCCATCTTTTAACCTTTGCCTTCCCTACTGTATTGAAATCTTGTAAGGAAAACTCACCTCAGTGTTCTCTTCTCCTAAGTGACTGAGAATGCATTTCTATATTTCCTTGTCATGCAGGTAGAATGGACAAGATGACACTTTTTGCAGGTATTTGGACACAATTGGACTTGCAACGATACATCCATTTAGAACTTCCTGGGTTTAAACCAAATAACTGGAGCTCAGCTGTGATCACTATATAGGGAAACAAAAGGCACAATGTAATACGCCCTTATGAATCCACCTCCATCAGCCTGCATCACCTTCAGTCTTTCAAAGGTCTTCACTGCCTGTTCAAAATTCCCAAAACTATGAATGACAGTCACCAGACCTAACATCTGAAAGACAGGATCACATTATTCATGTGCTGGGACTACCCTTGAAAAGGGCCTGGAATCTTCAGTTGCTGAAGAATGCAGACACTGGAGTTATGACAGGATCCAGGAGACAGGGCATATTACATTGTTCCGATACCAGCTGCACTGGTTGCTAGTTTCTTTCCAAACTCAATTCAAGTTGCTGGCTTTGTCCTTTAAAGCTCTAAACAGAGTACTTTAAGAATCACATCTTCCAGTATGAACCTGCGCATGATCTCCACTCTATTATGGGAACTTTGCTTTGTGTTCCTTTGCCATCTGAAGTTGTTAAGTGGGCACTAGAGAGAGGACCTTCTCAGCTGTGGCACTTGGATTGTACCTGGGGAGGTATGCTTGGTCCCCTCACTGCTTGCATTGTGGCCAGCAGTCAAAACAGTTTTATTTCAATGAGCATTCTCATAATCTGGACTTTGATTATAAATTTTAACTGCTGATTTTACTATTTTATTATTAGGTTACTTTCCTGAGTTGTAACTGCTTTATTACAAACCTCCTTAAGCATACTTTGGTGTGAAAAGCAAGGGTAGGAATTTTTAAATAAATAAATTCCTTTTCACCACAGGAAATGTTGGTTAAAAAAAAACACCTAAGAACTGCCTGGATGTCAACCTAATCAAAGGGTTTAAATAAAGAAATGGATTCAGGGGCATTCAAGGCTCTGAATGGACAATAACTCCTATCATCTCTATCCACCATGATCAATGGTCAGGGATTATGGGAGCTGGAGTCCAAAAAATCTGAAGTGTGCCAGGTTGCCTACCCATTATTGTCCCTATACCACTACCTCCTACCTAACACAGTAATGGTTTATTCAGCCCTTATTCTTGCATGCTTCATGCATAGAAAAATAGCATAGTGGGCGGCCCCCATTGAGTAGGATATATGAAAAGATCACCTACGCATGTACCATTCTATGCACATCAGTGCTCCTTTCACACGTTCCACTTAATATGCTGAAATGGGGCATTGGGGCGGCACAGCAACATCAGATATGAAGTCAGTGAGGCTCCAGTTCCACACTTGATTATTTTACATGGGTACTTTTATTAACGTGTAAGGTATGTTCTTCTGATACACGGCTGAATCTATATAATGACAAGTCACTATATTAAAATAGCTGAGTAACTGACATTTTACATGGGAAAGTCACATGAACAAGGGCAATAGCCTTCTTAGTATATGTGAACAAGCATCCTATCCAAAATAATAATAATAATAATAATAATAATAATAATAATAATAATAATAATAATAATAATAATAATAATATGAATAGTATACAGTGAGAACCATTAAGCTTATCTGGCTCGAATTCCTGCATCATACAGGCCATAGAATTTCATAAAGCTCACAACCTCACTATGAACTTCAGCATAAGAATTCACGGTTTATATAATCCCTTACAGTGTTCTTGTATGCATATATCTGCACCTGCTGCTATGAGCTAGTGGCTATTGTTAGGAAAATCATCCATCAGTACTCTGGTTGATCTTATTTACTTCCTGAGAAACCTATTTTGTTTAAGGAAATTAGACCTGTCACTCTTCTCATTCAATGTTTTTCTACAAGTCTTAACTACAGAAAGTGTCTGTGTTACACCTTCCACTCTTTCTTAAACAATGGGCAGGTTCACATGAATGAGGAGCAAAAATAAGTCACAGTGGCTTGGTGGTTGTGAGCTGCCTAATTTCCATAATTACCCTCGCTGGGTGCAGGTTGTTTTGATGTCCAAACCCAGCTAGAACAAGCTATGAGTTCCATAGTGGTTTCTAAGCCACTCCCATCACTCACCATTTCCAGGTTCAGACATCGTGACAACCCATACCCAGCAAGGGTAATTATAGAAATTAGGAGGCTTGCAACTGGCACGGGTTGAGCAAGAAAATAAGTTACGATGGCTTATTTCCCCTCCCAACTCATGCGATTCTGGACAATGAGTAGAAGAAGTCTCTCTTCAACAAATAAAGATGAGATTACTAAAGGCAATTTATTATGGGTGTACAGGTGGAATATGATAACCGGACAGAGCGCTTCGGCTACTGGGCGATATAAAAATGTAATAAATAAATGTAAAAAATAAGCTTTTAAACTCTGAAATACTTTATCATTACTCTAGCTCACATCCATTTCATTGTTGGTTTTTGGTAGTACCTAAATGTTTGCGGGCATGTAGGGGTGGGGGGATAAAACTTAAAACAGCAGATTGAAGAAATGCATTCAAAATTAACTTTCTAGATCCCATGAGCGTGCATCAATCCAGAAACACATGCTATGGAACACATTGTAGATAGCAGCCCATTGAACGGTGCCTTTCTTATTCAAGCCATTTTAACTGCACTTAAGCTAAGTGAAAAACCAAAGGAAGAGGGTGTGGGGAGAGGAAGCTTACAAAGCTAAAAGGCCGCATTTTCACTTCACCAGTCGTAATCATGAGTAACTGTAAATGCAAGATAATTCACACAGATAATCATCCTTTGAAAAAAGTGCTGGTTTTGAGTAAACATGATTTGAAAATGCTTTCTTTCACATTCCGTCTTCCCTTCCATTCACTCCTCTGTTATAGACAATATAATTTAGGTGCTACCATACAACGCTCGCATTGAAGAGTTATTTATTTTAAAATAACTCAGACGGAGAAGAGATGCTTTAAAGTGTGGGTAGATTGTGTCTGCATCATGTGTTATTTACTTGCTCAAGCTTCATTCTCTTCTCTGTGCCATGTGCTGACTTTCTAAGTTGTTAAAAAGAAAAAGAAGAAAAAGAACCCAGCAGGAAACAAAATGGCTTTACCTGTCTTTATTCAGCATTTTCAAATTGTGCCATCCTTGCAGGTGTACCCACTTTCGTACAAGCTCTTGTTGTTGTTGTCATTTGGCTCCTTACCTGCTTGAATCTGTCAAGAACCCATTTGTATGCATACAGCTAATGTGGTAGAAATAAGAGTCACAACCTGTCAAATAAACTCCCTGCACCTGTATGGAGCAGTTAAATTCTTCCATCTCCCATTCTTCTCTAAGATCAAAGGACCCTTACTGTGAGGGACTCCAGAGAAAATGATAGACCTTCTTATCCTTAAGGGAGCGGGGAACTGGGGGGGGGGGGTGAGTGGAGTCGTTCAACTACCTGAAGGAGCTTTTGTTTGGCATGGACACAATGTGAGCGCATTCTTTCACATTAAGAACTGCAGAGGAAGAAATTCATTCACTCCTTTTTATGGTGACGTCACTGTGGCATTCATGTGTTTTTAACCTTGAATAATTTTTGTCTCTAAAGCTCCAAACAAGTTTTATCCTGTCCACAGGTCAGTTTTGTTACAAAGGCCAATTAGCAGTGCTACCTTAGCCTGCAGCAAAAAGCCAAGCAATGGTGGGGCGAGCCCCATCGAGAGGTGATGAATAGCCCATAGAGCTATAATTTGAGAGAGGAGGAAAAGGGTGGGGGCAAGGGTGGGGTGGGGGGCTTTGAAGCATTTACCTTACATGGAACTCCATTGTCACTGCAGGCTGTTTGATCTTAAAATAATTTACTTAATGATCTCACCATGGAAGCAATTGGCAGAGCGAGATTAGGTTGTAAGGGCCTAATGGACCCGGGAAAACTTTATTCTGCCAAATAAGGTATGTACAGGACTGAGATTTTGCTCATTTGATTCTTGGATTTGAATAGGAAAAGCTGCAGTAACACTGACTTTGCATATGCTGCCAGAGGAAGCCAGGTGAATATCCACTACTTAGTGAACATTTTAATACATGTAATTCAATTTTGGGGTAGATTCTAAAGATTAGAATCATTGCAAAAATGATCAACATACTCAAAGTGATTTTAAAAAAAGAATTAAACTTAAAGCATGATTTATTTATTTTTATTTTTTTTAAAAGGACATTTCAGGACAAACAGAAATTACCTTTAGGGGGAATTTGATGGAAATATGAGATAGATGACTGTGGCTGGGACCCAAAGAACTATTTTAGGCATACTCAAGGACTAGGAAATGCTCAGTGGTCAACCTAGTGTGCTTGTTGTGACTTTTTTAGGTTTATTCTGCCATTTTATAAATTGCTGAAAATTCAGTAACAACCGCCCCTGCCAAAAACCACCAAAAGGTGGTGTCATTCAAGAATCATGCAATATTATAGAAATCTTGCAGCGCCATCTACTGGCTGTATAAATGAAACATATGGAACATGCCCACAAAGTAACCAGGAAAACCAGGAGGGGGGCGCTACTGGTATTGTACCGATCAAAAACCCGCAAAAAATCCGGAAGACAAAGCCCTGGTAAGGTTGCAGGCTTTCCCCTTAATGTAGAGAAGCTCTTTATTTTCAAATATAGTTTGTTGTGTAACAAGAGGGAATGATGTTTGAGAAATATAAAACCAAAGCATCCTTTAGTGAGCTGAACTAGTTTATCATGTTCTTTGGATCCCAGTTCGTGATAAAATAACCTTTATATTTATAAACTACCCCAAGGGCATTTTCCAGTTGGGTGTTATACAAATCTAAGAAAGAAAGAAAGAAAGAAATCATGTATTTGATATTTGTTTTTTCTAATGTAAATTTAACATTCGGATTTATTTATTTTTATTGTAGAGGTTTCTAAAGTGTAAAAGCATATCATGAAAATCTCACTTTCAGTTTACAAATCTATATTCAGAAATTGCAAATCCTTTCACAGTATTCACACGATAGAACTTTGTAACATTATATGAAAACGGAATGTGCAATTTCTTCTGTTCTGAGTAAACTAATCTCTAAACTTTTTATTTGGCCGCAATAGCAATTTAGAGGGGGAAATCCCATTTCCTAAACCAGGGATGGAGAACCATCCAGCCTGTGGAGCCTCCTGAGATTCCTTAAGCTCTACCTCCTTCTGGAATCCCTGCTTTTATCTCCAAATCAGAGTAGATCTAAGATTGGGAGGAGGAGCAATGCTAGGGGAATCCCTTTGTTGTCTCTTATCTCAGGTCGGAGATAACAGAGGGGATGCAGGCACAGGAGACTTCACTGGCGCGCGGAGAAGTTACTCGTCTATGCTGTGCCTTTCCCTATTAGGGAGGATGCAGCATGGACTAAGCATCCCCAGTGGCACTCCAGCCACTGCCTGGATTGGTGTGACTTCACCGGCAGTGCACCTTCCATCAATGGGCAGGACGTGGCACCAGCAAAGTATCTCCAACCTAGGCAATGGCTGGAGAACTCTACATGCCAGAAGGGGCTCTACATGCAATCCAACATATGCACATAGAGCTTGACATGTGGGCGAATCCTGATTTGGCCAGGATCCCCTCTCTTGTGAGGCATTCTATATACCAGACACATGGACAGCAGGAGGCATGGATGGTAAGTATAGTGGGAACCAGGGCTACCCTGTGAAATCCACAGCTCCCTCACATGTTCTTTGAACGTGCCAGAAATATTGTCTGAATTCTGCTACTATGCTTGTCTAAACTTGTCATCTCTGCCTCCCCCATCCCACCAGTATTGAGTACTGTGATGTCACATAATGTTCATAAATATTCTAATTTATCACACAGAATGCTGAAATTTCTGTGAGGGAAGTAAAAGGATGCCTTGGCTGGAGCAATCTCCTTGCAGAGCCTGCAGAAAATATGGTACCTGGCTGCAAGAGAGATTTAAGATAGATCATTGAAGGCAGGGCAGCTGGGCAGCAAATAAGTTCGAAGGGCAGGGTTGGCAGGAGGAAGGAGCTTTCACACAAGTCCTAGGGACGGGAAGGGGTACGAGCTGTTCTTAAGAAGGGATGTGGAGTGAAGACAAGGGCGAAGAGGTGGAGAAGTATTTTACATATTGATTAAAAGTCACCAGACAAATCTTTGACTGGAGTAGCTATTCTAACTGCCAATCTGTACTAATTTTGCATTATAATAAATCAGAACCTAATGATGCAAGTAAAATTAACAAACAAATCCAATTGAATAAAAAGAATAAAGGTTCTTCAAATTACTTTGATTGTGGATGAAGGCCCTGTTGACCACAGACCTCCTAACAAGGATTAATTAGGATATTGACTTTAGCTTCTTGTAAAGCTCTAGGATGACACACTAACTCATGATGGATTAAATAACCCATGGCGGGTTATCATGTCATGTGGCAAGATTTTTTTTTAACACACACTGGGTTATTTTGCTGAAATAAGCCATGCAAATAACCAATGATTGTGGACTGAGTTATTTAAACCAGTGTTGGTTATTATGTCATGTAGCAGGCCTTGTGAGTAATTTTGGTCACCTACAGAGTCACTAGGCAAAAGCAAGGGCGGAGGGTGGGTGGTGAGTTAATCAGTGCACAGTTGCTTAATAATTCACTCACAGTTCCTTATTTAACTAATTGCATGGGGAATAACTGCAAAATAACCAAGTGTGAGTTGCTTATTAACCCATCGTTGACTACTGCGGCGTCTGAATGCAGCCTAGGAAAGTTCAAAATGTTACTTTTCATTGTACAGTTTTTTTATATTACAAAGAAAAAATTGGGGGGACTGGAACTTTGATTTCTAAGTTCATTCAATAAATGGTTGAAATACATGGATTAATTCTTTAGTAAAAGTTAAAGGAAAATTGTGATTAATATTTTCGTGATTAAGAGCGCAATCCTATTCAATTTTTCTGTTTATTTAGGGATTGCATCCTAAATTGCATTCATTTCAAGATCACTGCTCTTAAGTTGTATCTTTCTTTCTGAGTGATATCCCACTAAAGAAATTGCCATATTACAATGGCAAATATATAGCCCATATAACATTTTCTGGTTTTGTATCACTTTCCATTCTGAAGTATTTTGCAAATAAAACAGACACAGCATCACTGTACTGCAGGGCAGCTTCTTAGAATTGTGGCTTGAAAACTATAGGTTAGATCCAGACTTAGTCATACTTGAGAGTTCATCCACTGAGATCAATTGGACTTAGTATGATTAAATCTGGATTCAATCCAATGTACACAGTGGCCTTCCTCAACATGGTGTCCTACCGATGATTTGGACTCCAGCTCCCATTATCCCTGACCATTGTCCCTGCTGGCTGTAGTCTGAAACATCTGGAGGGCACCACAGTAGGGAAGCGGTGTATAAAGCAGGAGAAAGCAACTTGTGGCCTTCCAGATGTTTTGACCTATAATTCCCATCAGCATAGCCGATGATGCTGAGTCATGGACGTCTAGGCCAAAACATCTAAAGGGCCATAAGTTGCCCACCCCTGGTATAGAGTGATGAGAAGTACAAAATGGGACTGCATTTCTTTGTATCTGGTCATTCTAATTATAAATGCTTTCATCGTGGCATTTAAATGTTTCATAATTGAATTCTTGAAGTTCACTATTTGCAAGTGGTAAATTCAACTCCAAGGGTCAAGGAATACAGAGAGATTTTTATTTTATTTTTCTTGAGGATGCAGAATGCCAGTCCAACTGCAAGTTCCACTCATAAGTTTTGATGCCTCCCAGGCCAGGGAAGAATGCTTTAGTCATACACCTGTGGATAAGTCCAATATTGGGCTCCACTACTGCCTATCTTGTTGATTACTTAAATTGTATACTTATCTTGAGTTGTTCCTTTTGATTGCTTCCCTGTCTTTTCCCTTTTGCTAAATAAACCCAAGCTCTTGGTTTTGGTTTCTATTCTATTAAGTTGACAAATGTAGGGTGACCATATTTGGGAAACCAAAAAAGAGGACACCCAGTGGGAGGGCAGGATAGCAGCTTTCCGGGGCCTTCAGAAAGTGTGTCATTCCCCACCACCACCTTAAAGACCCTGTTTTGAGCAGAGGAGGAAAAAATGTGTCATCCCCCCCACCCCGATACTCTAATGGCAGCCACCATTAGTGTGGCAGGAGGAATTATGTGTTTTCTGGAGGCCTCATAAAGCACTTTTTCCTCTTCTGCTCCAATCGGGGTCCTGATTAGAGGGGAAAGTATGTCGTTTCCACCCACCTCGACTGCTCCAATTGGGCCTTTTCTATAATGTCCAGGAATTACACACTTTCCCCTTTAAGGGCCCGATTGGAGCAGTGGGGAGGAAAGTGCTCCAGAAAGTGCTAATGGTGGCCTTAAAAGGGAAATGGTGGCCTTAAAGGGGAAAGCATGTCATTCTAGGACACTATAGAAAATTACAGAAAATCCCCCGACACCCAGGATAGAACAAAACCCAGGAAAATCCTGACAGTTGGTCACCCTAACTCCCTACATTCTTTCAGAAAATGTGGAGCTGGTCTGTGGGAGACACAGTGTGCTATTTGGGGGGCTTCATCCATCCCACTTCAGTTTGAACCCAGGTTCCAGAATTTCCTCCCACAACAAGGGGTTGCAGCTCATATAGAAAGAGGGGCTATATTTAGAAGTAAGTCACACTGATTTCAATGGGACTGATTTGCAGGTATCTTAAGATTGCTGCAACATTGCTGGCATTGTTTCCAGGGCCAGCATCAAGGGTAGGCATGTTTGGGCAGCAGCTAAGGGCCCATACCCCACTGGGGGGGGGCCTTTGAAAAGAACTCCCTTGGCTTGCCCATCAGCTTCACCATTGCAACCAACTTGTTCAACTGCTTCTCACTCTGGACCAGGGAATGGTGGTGGTGGTGGTGAAGAGGAGGAGGAGGAGGAGGAGGAAGAGAAGGAGCAATAGATGCCACCACCTATTTGCTCACCGGTTCTCTGCCCATCAAGCAAGTCCAGGATAGCAATGATATGAAAAGAGAAAAAGGAGCAATAGCAGTTGATAGTAATGGCGGTGAAAAGGAAGATTCACTGATGGAGGAAGCCCATTATCTGGGATTAAAAGAGCCTTGTGTGCAGAAAGTTTTTGCAGGTGTGTGTGTGTGCTGGTGTCACCATCCATCCTCAGCCACTTGTTACACATCAAATGACTAGTCAGGGTGCCCCAACTTTCAGAGGTGGCTTTATAGGGTACACAAAAGGCAGTAGTGGAAATGCAGCCAACAAAGCTCCTTGTACATTAATGGAATAATGTGCTCAGCCTTTTGCATTCTGGCCACTGAGCTCCACTGTGTTGTACTGTGGCCGTAGAATGTACATCCAGAAGAGGTAATCCATGAAACGCTTCCACCTATTCATCGTTTTGCAGATTATAGTAGAGTGTATATCTGTACAGCCACTGTACAAATGGTCTGCATATGCACTGTAATACTACCAAGGTTATAAAGCCCCCACTCCCCGTAATGTTTATAAGGGAATGTCAAATTGAGAGGCACTTTATTTCATTTCACTCTGGAAATCTCATGTCATCTAAATTCTGAAGAGCACTATTGTTCCATCACTTATGCCCATGCAATTCTGCTTTCAGCATGATTAAGCAAAAGAAACGCATACCAGGACACTTTTGTCTGCATAATGCTACATCTATATTTTACTCCTCGGGCTGCATTTCAATTTTTTCATAGCAAGGGTACATCTTTGGCAAGAGCATTACAGAGGGGCAGCAACTGTGTTATATTTTCTCTTTTACAGTAATCCAATTTATCCACAGATGTCATTATTACCCTCTGGCATCATAAAGGTATTGAAATAGCTATATCTTCCCTTCTCTTTAGAACCCGCTTAGAATAAATCCACACAACAGTTTGACATGATGATTAATGCGACCAAACCCTTATGACAATTTCTCTAGCATGATGACTGGTTGTATGAATGCGCCAAAGTGATATGCAGATCACTAGCTCTTGGAGGCCCTTTGAGATATGGGATGAACCAGAAGGCACAAGCCATAATTTCCACACATCAGAAATGTAAAGTACTTGCACGTCACATTGACTTCAGTGGGTGAGATGTGTGGCCTAATCCTATGCATTTCTATTTAGGAGTAAATTCCATTGAGTTAAATGGTACTTACACTTAAATGTAGCATGCATATTTGGATTGCACCTGTAAACAGGTACTTAGATTCTGTTGAAATCAATGAGAAGTGCTTAACTCCAGCTGAATCGTACCTTTTGTTATCAATAAAATATGCTCACATCTGGGAGAGAGATTTAGGAGACAGAATTACTATTACAGAATTATACAGAATTACTATTTCAAAGACAAACTGCTACCTGACAATATAGAAAATACCATTTTAAACATATATTGGAGTCGAAGGCATCCAAAAACCCAACAGGTGAAACATAAGAATATTTGGTCTATACTAATCCTCTTAGTGCCTAGGCACTAATTTAAGTAATCATTCATTTTGACTAGGGTGTGGTTTGTATTTAATAAGCTATTTAATTAACTCAGTCCTACATTCTGCTGGAAGGATCTAGAGAGCTGTTATATGTATGACCTTTCTGTTTGATGTACTACAATTCCACCATGCCAATGTCTTCTGTTTTACCTTGATGGTAAATAATCACGTTTTAGAACTTAATGTTAAGATGTGTTTGAACACTTTTCAATTGGTTGAAGTGTTTTAAGACCACTAATATTACTCAGAGAATTGACTTGCTTGAGAAGGAGGGCTAGCACTCTGCATAAAACCTGCTTTTTAAACTCCTTCAGAAAGGGTCAAAGACCAGGAAATGCTCTCTCTATAATTCTCATTTTCAAGTGAATTGGCCATGGCAACTGCATGAAGAATGTAAGTGTGAATTTCATTATGTTCCAGAAACCTTTAACTTAGCATCATAATGACTTGCACTACAACAGCATCCAACTGCAACCATTTTCAACAGCATACTTTAATTTATAATTTAATAAAGTAGCATTTTAACTTAAGTACTTACCTTCAAATACAGAGAAAGAAAAGGGTTCATTTGATAGCTACTAAATGCATCCTTTTGCATGTTACCTGAAAAAAATATCCTGTGCTTGCTGACAGGTTAAATGTATAGTATACACAGAGAACCAGTATTTGTCTTTGTAAGACCGCAGCAGCCTTCACAGCTTTCTTATTATTTTAAACTCTCTCCATTGTCTTCTAAACACCATAATTAGAAGCTGAAAATCTTATGGCAAACCAAACTCAATAAATTTCCATAATGAACAAAATATTTTAGTGTTGCTCAACAAGTGACCTATGTAGACCAACATGATAAAGCTTTCCTTTGTCAGGAATAGGTCTATTTTATTTTCCTTTCTCTACTCGCTCTTTCGTAAATCAGTGCAAACTATTAAGATATTATCTGCTGGAATATATAATCATATTAATTGTATCTACCATAATTATAATATCTCTTTTCTCCTTACTCTCACATGCAGGCTCAGTACCAGCACATAGCATCCATGCACAGATGCTTGGACCCCAGCAGGGCTTTCGGGGGGGGGCGCTTTGGGAAAGTATCTGGGTCCAGGGGATAGCATCTAATTTTCTGACAATGCCAGAAAGCGATGCTAGACTGGGGGAAATTAAAATATTCACTCCTGGACCCAGCTGGCTTGGGCTGACACCAGGTAAGCCAGACCCACCAACATAAGAGCATGTATCCCAGAGCCCACTCAAACCTAGAGCTGGTCCAAATGTTGGCTTTTACAGTTACTTTTGGATTCAGGGTGCAATTTTATGCATGTTTAGAAAAGGAAAAAAAGTCCACCAGCTCCCAGCATTGTCCAGCCAGCAATACTGTCTGGGGAATGCTGTGAGTTGTAGGATTTATTTATTTATTTTTATAGCATTTGTATTCCATTCCATATCTAAATCAGATTCTGAAGCTGTGACCATAAGATGTAAAAGGATTTTAAAAAAATCAAACACCATATTAAAAATTATACTTTTTTGTCTAAACATGCATAGGGCATTTTCCTTTGGAATAAACAATAAGAATTTTAACATGCAAGAATGTTGGCACTTCCAGCACTCAGAAATAGAACCATTCAAGTAGATGAGCATTATTTGAAAGCCATGAGACACTTGTCTGGAATGCAATAGAACTGTGACTATGTGCATATACGGTGATTTTTTAAAAAAATAGCACAAAATCATGACACTAGAAAGAGAAATGAATTTGCTAAGGCATGCTCATCTCATAATCATGTTGTTGTTTACAGGTTATTGTCACTTGCTTATCTTTATTTAAAATGTTCTTCTTTGCTTTGTCCTTTGCTTACTGGCCACTAACTGCATTGTACCAACAGCATAATGTAGTTAGGATCTCATGAGCTTCAAACAGTAAAATAGAAACAAAATGACACCACTTTAAAGGAGAGAGAATGTTGCAATAGCGATAGATATTTTCCCATTTTCATGGCAATACAACTGCCACTCACCAATCATAGCATTGCACACTGGGTTCCTACTTTAGACCTCTGTGAAGGGAGCCAATCAATTTAGAGTGATGGCAAAATGTTATCCTGAGATGACACCCCACACCCAGTGGGGTGTCACAGTGGATAGTCCCCAAGGTCCTCTCCTACTGAGAGCCATCCTGTAAGCCTATGTGCACCAGTTGCTAGAGAACATGGATGGGAGGATGCTGTTGCACCATGTCCTGCTTTTTGGTCACTGGTTGATGGCTGGTTGGCCACTGTGTGAACAGAGTGCTGGACCAGATGGATCCTTGATCTGATCCAGCAGGGCACTTCTTATGTTCTAAACAGAGCTCAGGTAACAAGTGGTCTCGTTCACGCACTGGTTATCTCTCGGTTGGACTACTGCAACCTTCTTCTCTCTGGCCTTCCTTCGTCTCACATCAGTCCGCTGGTCTCTGTCCACCACTCTGCCGCTAAGATCATCTTCTTGGCCCGCCGCTCTGACCATGTCACTCCACTTCTGAAATCTCTTCATTGGCTTCCAACTCACTCCAGAATCCAATATAAACTTCTCCTGCTGACCTTCAAAGCTCTTCACGGTCTAGCTCCTGCCTATCTCTCCTCTCTCATCTCACACTATCACCCCGCTCGTGCTCTCCGCTCCTCTGATGCCATGCTTCTCGCCTGCCCAAGGACCTCCACTTCCCTTACTCGGCTTCGTCCTTTTTCTTCTGCTGCCCCTTACGCCTGGAACGCTCTTCCAGAACACTTGAGAACTACCAACTCAATCACAGCTTTTAAAACTCAGCTAAAAACTTTTCTTTTCCCTATAGCCTTCAAATATTGAGTTTGTTCTGACTCTATACTGTTTAGCTTCACCCTACCCGGTGCCTGTTTACACTTCCCTGTGCCTGTTCGCATTCTCCTTCCCTCTTTATTGTTTACTACAACTTATTAGATTGTAAGCCTACGCCGGCAGGGTCCTGCTATTTACTGTGTTATCTGTACAGCACAATGTACATTGATGGTGCTATATAAATAATAATAATAATAATAATAATAATAATAATAATAATAATAATTCCCACAGAGAAGCAGTCAAAGCTTTTAGTGAACAGCACCAGTGATTGATTGAGCTGCGAAAACAAAGCAGATTAATAGAGTTAGCAACCTTCTTGTTCTGATAGGACTCTTGGGCCATTGAACGCTGCATGACATGCATCAGGTGCAGCTTTCCCCATCACTGCAAACTCATGTCAACAATGGTTGGACCAGTTGCATAACTGCCTGTTATTGTGGTAATTGCAGTTACCTGGACAGTGATCAGCACTTTGCAGAGGTGGCTGAAGTGGGAAAAGACCATCATGCAAACCATTTGTTGGTGTAGCAACAAAGCACAGAAAAAGGCTGGGACAGCAACCGATACATTTTGCCATATGACAGAAGGCGATCCCACTACTTAGCTCTTCATCTAGCAAATAAGGGAAGTGGGTTAAAGAGAATTTGCAGAGCTGGTATCTCCAACTCTGCAAGTCTAAGCAGGACTAGACTGGTGTGTGTGAATCCATGTGTGTGAAATCGCATTCTGCTATTACAGTTAGAAGTTGGCCAAGCCTCTTCTATATATGTAATGTTAAGAATTTAATAGGGAAAGATCTGATTGCAGACATCAGCATTATGCATTCTGTTTCCCCCCATATGCGGCTCATTCCCAAATGCTGAAATGGTGAGGAAAATTAGCTAAAGGGGAAATGAGAGTTGCTTGAGCAATGTTTGATGTTGTAACCATGTCAAGCTTGTTAGTGTCTTGGGTCCTCAGTGATAGCATGTGTTGTACTACCTATCTAATTTGCTATCTATATATTAGCATAATAGCAGAGTTCTTATGCATGCAAAGATAGAAATGCTTTCAGTAATACTGTTTTCTTCATCCCAGCTTTAAGGAAAACATCCTGTTTGGTTGGTGGTGGATTGTGTGGATTTTCCATGATAATAGGTGTTTTGATCTTACATAGTCACAGGACACATAGGCCAGCACATATTGAAAAAGCAGTGGAAAACGATAGAGCAATTCATTTAGATTATGAGCTCTATCTCACCAGCGATTTAACGCACACTCCCCCTGCCTTGTATGCAGTTTTGCAGCTCGATACCCAGGTGATGTTGTCCATGTCCTGCACTCATTTCGGCTCTTATCCTCCATGTTTCATTTCTTTTTGGAGCACAGAAAGTCTGGATTATGTTCCCTCCCTGCTAAGTAAATGCTCTCCTCCCTCCCGTGTATTTCTGTGGTTGCATTCTATCAACCATCCCGTCCTTTGTTGGGGGAGTGTGTGTCTAAGGGAGGTCTGGCTAACAAAAGAGGAGGGCAGTCCAATTCCCCACTCAACTGTGAAGGGGGTGGAAGAGAGGTCCATTTAACTCTATGCATGACCAGGGGTACATCTTCACCTTAAAAGAAATGTGGATGCCCCCTCCTTGCCTGCAATGCCCTCATTTTTAAAGATAAATATTCAAAACTGGCACAGTGATAGTTCTTAAGGAGGGCTTTTAGCATGCTAATTTTGAATCATATTGGTTCATCCCTTGATTTTTTATGAATTTTTAAATCCCCCCCCCCGCTTAAACCCATTTTCCTGGTAGTTCTCAAGTGTGAAGGATCGATCTTCCATTCCTCTGAAGCTGTGCATCTTCAAGTTCATAAACTATAGATCTGCTGGTTCCCTTACTCAAGAGTAAATCCCACTGATTTCAACTGCATTTACATCCAGTTCATACTAAAACCCCATGCATGCTTATCTTTGAGTAAACCCCACTTTAGTAAGCCTGTCTCTGTTCAATGGGGTTTGCTCAATGGTAAGAATGAATGGGATTGTGGTACGGATTGGATGTAAATGCAGTTTAAATCAATGGGATTTACACAATCCTGCAACCCTCTCCATGGAGAGGTGTCCAACTTCCACCAACCAATGAACTAGGAGGAGGTACAAAGGAGATCTGAGAGTGCATTTCAATGGAAAAATAGTGATATGCTTGTGCACAGAAGAGGAGAGGTGTAAAGATGAATGAAACGTAAAAGCGCAAAGGTGTAAGTGATCAGGCTTTCATACACTATGGAAATGAAGATGGATAATTTGAGGTGTGATGGAGCCCAACATGATGAGATTCCTAGTCTTTCGACACTGATCTTGGTCTTTAAGACTTTGACATTTTTGCACAGGAAACTTTAGTGGGTTACCTTCATAATTTTAATAGAATTTTTGTTTCGAAGGTTTTGGTGAAGAGTTGCCAAATATGGCTGCACCTCCTGTATAAACTTTCAAATTGGGGAAAATGTTCCACAACCAAAATTTATTAAGATGAATAATGCTGCAATCTGGTACACATGTAAGCACAATTGAACACAGTAGGGCTTCATTTTGAATAAGCAAAGAATTAAATCGGGCTGCACATCATTGTGGTCCTAGATACAAGGGATTCTAATTCTTGCTCAGAAATGAACTAACCTGGTAGCCCTGAAACTGATTCTATGGGAACAAAATGACATTATATTGCTCTGGGCAGTGTTAAATACAATCCACAAAATCAACTGAATTAATAGTTGAATTAATCCCCTTAGAATAGTTGTTGTTTGAAGCTAAATAGTTAAAAAAATGTACACTAAGGGCAGAACGTGATGTTACTATGAGTTACAAAATCCAGACGATTGCTTGCGTTTTTTTAATGGAAAACCTACTTTGGGAGGGGCAATTTGGATCAGAGAAGTTATGGGAGGGGGAGCTTACCCTCTTTCCTGCCTGCTACATTTTATTTTTTATTTTATTTATTTTTTACTGCAATTTCACACCTTCTCCCCCAAGAGATCCAGATGCATACTTGTGTGGATAAACATGTATCTAAAAACCTATGGAGGAAAGGGATGGCAGAAAAGTGGCAGATGGAAAAGGGACTAAAATCCCTTTCTAGAGATTTCTGCGGTCCTAATCACCTCCTCCCAAAGTGGCTTTTCTTTAATAAATGTGGCCATCCGCATTTCCACACACGTGTTTGCATGTAACATCTTATACAACGCTCAGAGTACAACATAAAAGATAGCTATAGTGGCTTCCTATTCTCTGACAGAAAAGCTTGAGCCTTGGCTTTTTCAAAAAATAACCCTGAGAATAAATGTGTAAAGATTTAGTGAAGGCAGAACTGCAATATCAGGCCCTTAAACTTTACAAGTGATATTCAGTATAAATGTACCAAGGCAGAGGAAAAGCCTACATTGACTTTCAGAACTCCTGGAGGTGGGAGAGAAGTACAAAACAAGCTTTTCTTTAACCACAACAGCAATCTTCTAACAGCATACCCACTCACTCAAAAGCTCAGAACTCAAGGGTTGATAATCATCTTTCGGCTCAGGTTATTGCATGCAATTTTTCACATTCATTCAGCTTTCTTCATACAGCTCTTAGTAAAGTAACTCTCTTAACAATAAAAGCTTTTATTGTGACCCATTACACTGGAGAACTAACCACTCCTAGTTTTTTTTTTATTGGCTTTTTGGAATATTTATAGCAGTCTTTGTTCTCTTTGCGAGCTTATGCAGCTGGGTGTGTATGGCCATGGGGGGGGGGGGAGATGCAATTCAGTATGCCTGATCAGTGTGTGTGTGAGTGTGTGTGTAACACAGATGTGAGGTTTTATCCTTGTTTTCTACCATATACTGTTTATGATTGCTACTCAAATGAGCATTTCTCCCCTTTCTTTAATGCTCAAATATATGCTGGTGGCCAATTTTCATTCCCTATTGCTTGACATAAAACTTTATGTGATACAGTGCTTCTTCCTGATAAACTGGTTGTATTGTACACACAGGTGGAGTAGTATTCACCTATCAGGAACAAGGCAAAATCCCTTTGCTCCAAATAAAGGGATTAAATTTCCTGTGTATGGACTGTACATTTTTAATGGAAACAACAACAACTCCAACTTAGTGCAGTAAATGGGCACTTTTGCATAGACTGATTGACCACTTAGTTCTTGTGAAAGTGAATTATTCAAACACATATACTTAATTACTTTAATGCCTGTAATTGTCTATATATAATAGAGGTGGAGTCAATGTGAAGATTTGGACATCTTGTCATGGTGTTATCAATCGTTTTAGCATTTACTCTTATTTATTTTAGATAATGGTGCCATATTCCTTTTATTCCGGAGACTTAGAGCTCCATCAGAGAAGCATTTTATTACTGGGCATTCACGGATTTGCAGGTCCCTCTCACAACGTCGTCTGCGTCCCATGCTCCTTCCACCCCTTCTAGCCTTCTTCACACCACAAAAAAACACCCAGTAAGTCCGATTTTTAAAAAAAGACAGTAGTTGCCACTATCTCCTTCTGTGTCCAGGAGAAGCAGCGGGATCAAACCAGACTACTGAATGGGCCATGTGCAAGTTGTTTACTTCCTCTTTCAAAAGGAACACATGGGTGGAGAAGCCACAGTAAGCAAACACAATTTCCCCCATGTGATGACGCTCTTAACCATCTTTGTCTGTTGTCGCAATAATGACAAACAGTTCTGTGGCACCTTAAAGACTAACATATGGAAAATTGTTAATATTTAAGGCACCTCAGATCATGTTGTTCTTAGAAACCTGCCTATAAACAACTTGGATTCAGCTCCACAAGTTAACTTCTCTGTTTCAGCTCTCAAAAGTGGAGAATGAAGCACATGCATAAATCTTTTCCCTTGAAATTAATGGGATTTCAATTGTGCCTTGACTATTTTCATAGTTTAGAAAACAGCAAAAGAGGTATTATCAATTGTGATTATGGGGCATGAAAGTCTGAAGTACTTTAATATTTCATAATAACTATTATTTATATATATTTGTAGTCTTTGCTTCCCTCACCTATAACAAAAGTAATAAAATACACATTTCTTTTCAACTTTTCTGGTGTAGAAGTTTTGGGTCTAAGCAAGAACAGATTACCACATTAAAGGTCTAGTTTGAATTCATTTTACTGAGACATATATTATCCATTTGAGTGAAATGCTATGAATGTATTAATGTTATTAATGTATTATTTTAGCAGAATTTTAAATCTCATAATTTTGTTTGTTTATTGAAGCAGCAATGAATGAAATAAGGAACAAATACTAAGGAAAATAATCAGAATGTATTGTTATTTATTTTGCATCAATGCCAATGTTACTTTAGATCTGCAGGCTCTTTATCCCAGTTGAAAGGTGAAATTAATCTGCAATTCTATACCCATTTCCCTGGGAGTACTTCTTCTAGTCCAGTGAGACTTGCCCTGGTAAGGCTTTAGAAATATGAAGGTTTTAGAAGTAATGAGTTTCAATAACTTTTGTAAACCGCTCAGAGAGCTTCAGCTATGGGGCGGTATATAAATGTAAATAATAATAATAATAATAATAATAATAATAATAATAATAATAATAATTAATAAGTGTTGGACAGTAGCCATTCATTCATTAATTTGGTAAAGGTGGCCAGCAGAAAGTTTCAGGTGCAGCAGCATCCTATGTATGTTTAGAATCATAAAAGTTGGAAGGGACCTTAGAAGACCTTCTAGTCAAACCCTAGCTTGGTGCAAGAAATCCAGAAGTCGACCATCCCCAGCAGATGACTGCCCAGACTCCACTTGAAGACCTTCAGTTAAGGAGATCCTATCCCCCACTCCAGGTAATTGGTTCCATTGTTATTGTTAAGAAGCTTTTCCTAATGTTCAACTGAAATTTGTCCTCCTTTTCCCATAAGTAACAAGCCCTTTAGACTAAGGCCTTAGCTAGACCAGGCTATATCCCCGGGGCGAACCCTGAGATCATCTCTGTGCATCCACATGACACACAGGGGATCCCGGGATCAGGGATAGAGCCCTCACCTTTGGGCCCACTTTTTCCACGGTCCCGGGCTGAACCTGAGACCGCGGAACATTTGGCCCATTTCCGTGGCTTGACTCCGCCGGCAGTTGCGCCCATCGGGGGTAGGGTAAGGAGAGCGGGGAAATTTATTTATTTATTTTTTAAAAAAACCACTTACTTTTGCACACAACCGTTTGTGCGCTGACGTCGCTTTAAGAAAATAAAAAATGGTGGGCGCGACACTCTCTTCCTGAGGTCATTGCGCCTTATGTGTAAACGGGGGAAAGATCTCTCATTAATCCCAACACAAGGTCTCCCCTCCTCTCTCCCGGAACAAAAGGTAGGTCTAGCTAAGGCCTAAGGCCTGCCCTCTGAAAGAAAAGTTTGTGACAGTCCTTCAGATATTTGAGGAGTGCTATCATGTCTTGCCAGTCTTCTCTTCTGCAAGCTAAATATACCCAGTTCCTCCAACCTTTCCTCATAGGTCCTTTTTTCCATACACCTGTCCATCTTCATTGCCCTCGTTTGAACCCATTGCAATATGTTGACATCCTTTCTTAATCAGAAATGGACTTAGTACTCAAGATGAAGTCTGGCTAGTGTGGAATAAGGTTAGACTAGTACTTCTCGTGACTATGAAACTGGTTTTATTAATGCAGCATTTGCGCTTTATTTGTACGTGCACCACATTGCTGACACAGATTTAGCTTATGACTAATTGCAGTGCAGATTAGGGGTGTGCACGGACCCCCCGCTCCGCCCCGCGGGCCGATCCAAAAATTTCGGGTCGGCCCGTGCCGCTCCGCCCATACTCGGAGCTCCACAGTGGAGGGGAGTGGCGCCAGGTAAGGCTGGGAGAGGAGGGCGGGAAGTGTACCGGGCCCTGCCGCCATCGCCGCCCGTGCGGCGATGGCGGCAGAGCCCGGTAAGGGACCAAGGGGGAGGGGGGGCCTTACCTGCCTCCATCGGCAGTCCGTCGGCATCTTCAATTGAGCCTGCGGTTCAACCAGGAAGTCTGGGCCGCAAGCAGCCCAGACTTCCTCGTTGAACCACGGGCTCAATTGAAGACGCCGACGGACCGCGGATGGAGGCAGGTAAGGGAGAGGAGGGCGGGGGGGTTACCGGGCCCTGCCGCTGTCGCCACATGGGTGACAGCAACAGCGGCAGGGCCCGGTAAACCGCACTTATCTTTCCGGCGGAGCTCCGGATCGAGGCGAAGGATCCGCCTTCACCTCGATCCTCTTTGCCACGCTCCGCCGGCCCCCCAATCCTCTTCGCCTCCGCCTTAAGGGCAGGTGAAGCCCCCCGCTCCACTTCTAATTCGAAGCGGAGCACATCCCTAGTGCAGATATCCTTTTCAGGCCTGTTACTGCCACTCCAGCTATCCCTCATGCCATTTTTCTTTGCTTCTGCCTCTGCTGAATTTTGTGGTGTTCATTTCATTCGAGTTTTCCATTTGATGGAGATTGGTTTGAACGTTATTCCTGTCTTCTGAGGTGTTAGCCATCCATCCCAGTTTTGTGTCATTTGCAAATTCGCTAAGGATTCCTTCCATCCTTGGGCCTCTAATGCAGTGCCTGCAGGTGCCCCCAAAGAAATCTCTTGTTGCCCAGAGGCCCCTTGCCTCACCTTCTTTCTTTATTTTTTCCTTAGGCTGAGCGTGCTAGAAAGAGAAGTGTAGGCCCCTCTTCCACCCCTTTCTCCAGACATTTCTGGGCTTCACATGGGCTAAAAGGCATTCATAGAAAGGGAAGAGGAGGATGAAGGCAGAGCAGCTCAAAACTCATGCTTTGCTTTCCAACCTGTTCAAACTGCCTTTAAAAAGGACAAGTAGGTGGGGGGAGAAAATGGGACGCTGCCCAGAAAGCTGTGGGAGGCAGGACTGAGAAGAAGCTGGGGAGGGCAGCAGGAAATGTCCTGGGGGGCGGGGCATGTTGTCTGTTGTTTTGGGGGGAGATGTTGGCTGCCTCTCTGTACATGTGTGTGTTTGGGGAGTGTCGCTACTTTTTGTGTGTAGTTTGGGTGTGTGAGAGGGGGTGGTTACCTGGGTTTGTGTGTGAGTGGTTTGGGGTTTGATTGGCTGTGGGGGGTTTTCTGGTGGCTTTTAAGTGAATATGTGTGTGGTGGCTGGTTTTTCTTTGTGGGGGAGGTGTTTGGTTCAGGGGTGTTGTTGTATGTGTTAATGGGTGTTATATTTGTGAATTTTTTGTTTCTTTGTTTCTCTTTGGATGGAGTATTACTCTTGGCTTATTCAGTCGAATGCCAAGCACTCTCAGCGGCTCTTTGCTTCCTTTAATTCTCTTTTGAAGCCCTGCTCTCCGTCCTTACCTCCTTCTCTGTCTGCCACTGACTTTGCTCTCTTCTTCAACTCTAAAATTCAAACACTTCGCTCCAATCTTTCTAATTCTGCCCCCTCTTCTATCTTGGCCCCCCTTTCGTTTGTTCCTTCTGCTACCTTTTCTGAGTTCTCTCCGACTTCGGCAGATGAACTTTCAAGAATATTGTCCTCTTCTAATCCTTCTACCTGCTCTCTTGGCCCCATCCCTTCCCGTGTTTTTATTAATCTTACTCCTGTTATTCTTCCTTCTCTGCTCCACATTATCAACACTTCTTTGTCTTTTGGTTCATTTCCTTCTGTCTATAAGCATACCACAGTTTCTCCTATTCTTAAAAAAAAACCCTCTTGACATGCTTTCACTTTCTAACTACCGCCCTGGCTCTTTGTTGCCTTTTGTCTCAAAGGTTTTGGAACGGGTAGTCTACACCCGTTGCCTGGATTTTCTCTCTACTACCTCTGCTTTGAATCCTTTTCAGTCTGGTTTTCGTTGTCTTCATTCCACCGAGACCGCCCTTACTAAGATTACTAACGATCTCCTTCTTGCCAAGTCCAAAGGCCTCTACTCTGTCCTTATTCTTTTGGACCTTACTGCAGCCTTTGATATGGTCGATCACGATCTTCTGTTGGACTCCCTTCGCGACCTTGGTTTTCGAGATTCAGTCTATGACTGGTTCGTCTCTTATTTATCAGGCCAGTCATTTAACGTGTTGGCTAATGGCCTCTCGTCTGCTTCCTTTCCCCTTTCAGTCGGGGTTCCACAGGGCTCTGTGCTTGGCCCATTGTTGTTTTCTCTTTGTACATTATCTTTGGGTAATCTTATTCATTCTCATGGTCTTCAATACCATCTGTACACTGATGATACCCAACTATACCTTTCATCTCCTGATTTGTCTTCTGATGTTCAGGATCGTACCTCAGCCTGTCTCACCGATGTCTCAGCCTGGATGCTTCGGCGTCGCCTGAAACTAAACATGGCAAAAACAGACCTGCTAGTTTTCCCTCCTAAACCCTCTCCTGTTCTCCCATTTTCTATCACTTTTAATCTATCCTGTTGAGGAAGCTCGTAGTCTTGGTTTTATTTTTAACTCTTCACTTTCTTTTCCTTCCCATATTGAGACTGTAGCTAAGTCTTGTCGTTTCTTCTTGTATAACATCTCTAGAATTCGCCCATTCTTATCGGTCTCTTCCACCAAGACTGTCATTCATGCCTTGGTTATTTCCCGCTTGGACTATTGTAATCCCCTGTTGACTGGTCTTCCTTCTTCTCATCTTTCCCCATTGGTTTCCCCCATGCTGGTTGGCCTTTCCCCTCCCTGTTTGTTTGTTACTGTGATTTTAGAATGTAAGCATTATGGCAGGGTTTTGTATTTTGTTTTATTTTGTTCTGTACAGCACCATGAAAATTGATGGTGCTATATAAATAAATATTATTATTATTAATAATAATAATAATAATGGATGGGTGTGTTAAAGGAATGGCTGTTTCAGCCCTCAGCACCCACATCCTTTTGTGCATAATAATGTTAGCTACCATTAGGCCAACTAGGCCTAGGGCACAGTACTGACCTTTAAGGGTCACAGTTTTATACAAATTAGCTGTTTTAAGAAAAAAACGTTTTGTGCTTTTTATTTTATCAAGTTTTGTGCTTTTTATTTTTTCCACAGAACACCTTTTCTTAAAAATCAAAGTTGGCAATTTTTTGGGGAGGGATGCAAGTAGCTTGCCTTGCTTAGGGTAAAAAATAGTCTGGCACTGCCCTGTTAAATCCCTCTGAATTCTTTGCAATGCAGGTGGGGATTTGAAATAGGATGCATGAGTATTTCTATAACATTTTTTATTTATTTTATTAAAATACATTTTCAGTGCCATGAAAGAATATAGAAGTGCATTGGATCAAATCCTCATTTTAGTTAGGTAAGGATGCTACATCATTCCCCACCCTTATTTTTCCATTTTCTGTAATTAAGCAAATATTTTACTCATCGGTTTACTGTATTAAACATGTCCATTGTGCTAGTAGGTATTGTGGTAATCAATCGGCGGGAGGGGGGGGACCTGGTGTAAAAGTAATTATGTTTTTGCTCTTCTGTGAAAGCTCACAAAGCATCATTCTGTACGAGATCATTAGCAGAAAGGATGAGAAATAAAATAGTCTTCCTGTTACATGATGCAGTTTATGAAAATATCCCTAGACAATTCATTAGTTTTAAGCTGACATGAAAATCAATTAATTTTAATAGGGAATAACAGATTATGTGTTTAATAATTCATCTAATTTCATGGGGCAAAGCAAATTAGACAATGCAATGTAAATCTAATAACAGTTCTAACCACATAATTCGACTGTTTGTCAAGAGGAAAGCTTAGTAACTCATCAAGAATTAAGCACATAGCCATGCAAAGAATTAATTGTGTGTAAACTGAGTGACAATCTTTTGTAAACTCCAAAGGCTGCAGGTTTGGAGTAGCCATATATTTTAAACTCTTTTAAATTTGTTGTTCTAATAAGCAAACAAAAGTATTTTCTCATTAAATAAACAAATTTATAAACAGCCCCCTACCAAGAATACTTTCCTACATTTTTACTGTATGAGTAAAGGATTCTGATGGTGAAAAGAACTATATGAAAATTAGTCTATATTCTACAGTAATTAATCAATAGTGGGAAGAACTGGGAAGGGGAGAGCAGAAAAGAGTTCTCTTTATCATGTTAAAAGGCTTGCTTTTGAGGGAAAGCACTTGTATATTCTTATTTAAGAAAAAATGAAGGTAAAGAATACATAAAACACAGTAGCTGATCACTACTAGCATATACCAAAACAGATTTTATGAAGGTTTGGTTGCATATACATTATGGTTCAATCCTGAACCTCAGGCATAAGTCTGCATAAATGTAGAAGTGACCAATATTTTGGGCAAATGCAAATGAGACTCTGTCCGTCATGCCTGAAAGCGTGGATTTGAGTGGGCGTTCTTAGAACTGCTCATTGCCCTGTAGAGTAACATATTATCCAGTAATTCACATGTCATACGCTACCCATTGAACAAACTTAGGGTGCCCATGAACGAGTGGGATTGAGGGAGTGTGCTGGCTCTTGAATTCCCACCTCCTCCCACTAAGTTAAACAACCCAGAAATGCTCCATCCTTGGCTTGTTTATCATGACATCCAAACCTGGACATGGAGGTTGTTACGGGCAGACTAACCAAGCCTTGTAATCCAAACTTGTAATCCATGGGTTACAAGGCTGGGTTGTTCCTCTCCCAACAACCTCCAATTCCAGGTTCAGACATCATGATAAATAACCCAGGGATGCGATGCCCCTGAGTGGTTTAACTCAGTCAGGAGCAGCATCCACACTCACTCCACTATCGTGACATGCGTTATTTAACACAAGCGGACTGGGGCAATGTTTTAAGGAAGCCCCGGGAAAGTGGGCATTTCTAGATTTTTGCCTCTGTAAATCTAGAAATGTTCATATTTCAGAGTTTCTCTCTCATCCATAGTTGTATACATCTCTGTGTGTTTGTCTATATATGTGTGTGTGTGTATTAGGTTACCATGGATGCAGGATATGAAATATTGCCAAAATA
The DNA here is from genome assembly GCF_023053635.1 of Elgaria multicarinata webbii. Lineage (NCBI taxonomy): Eukaryota > Metazoa > Chordata > Lepidosauria > Squamata > Anguidae > Elgaria > Elgaria multicarinata. The sequence continues at coordinate 17,869,334 of NC_086171.1, forward strand.
ATACTAGAATTAAAATAAATACTGTGTAAAGTACTTCTTTTCTTATAGACAAAGCTAGATGCAAACACCACCCGGGATCATCCTGGGGTCATCCCTGCCTGCTCCAGGGATCCCCTGTGTGTTATTTACATGAACAGGGACGATCCCAGGATGATCCCAAGATAAACCTTAGGTCTAACTAAAGCCTGAGTTGGCATCACGTTCTAAGGAAACAAAGGGGGCATGGAACAAATTGTTGCAGCGCAGAGTGGTTCCGTTCAGGATTCATAGAATCATAGAATCATAGAATAGCAGAGTTGAAAGGGGCCTACAAGGCCATCGAGTCCAACCCCCTGCTCAATGCAGGAATCCACCCTAAAGCATCCCTGACAGATGGTTGTCCAGCTGCCTCTTGAAGGCCTCGAGTGTGGGAGAGCCCATAACCTCACCAGGCAACTGATTCCATTGTCGTACTGCTCTAACAGTCAGGAAGTTTTTCCTGATGTCCAGCTGGAATCTGGATTCCTTTAACTTGAGCCCGTTATTCCGTGTCCTGCACTCTGGGAGGATCGAGAAGAGATCCTGGCCCTCCTCTGTGTGACAACCTTTGAAGTATTTGAAGAGTGCTCTCATTTCTCCGCTCAATCTTCTCTTCTCCAGGCTAAACATGCCCAGTTCTTTCAGTCTCTCTTCATAGGGCTTTGTTTCCAGACCCCTGATCATCCTGGTTGCCCTACTCTGAACATGCTCCAGCTTGTCTGCGTCCTTCTTGAATTGTGGAGCCCAGAACTGGATGCAATACTCTAGATGAGGCCTAACCAGGGCCGAATAGAGAGGAACCAGTCAGTACCTCACGTGATTTGGAAGCTATACTTCTATTAATACAGCCCAAAATAGCATTTGCCTTTCTTGCAGCCATATCGCACTGTTGGCTCATATTCAGCTTGTGATCTACAACAATTCCAAGATCTTTCTCATTTGTAGTATTGCTGAGCCAAATATCCCCCATCTTGTAACTGTGCCTTTGGTTTCTATTTCCTAAATGTAGAACTTGGCATTTATCCCTATTAAATTTCATTCTGTTGTTTTCAGCCCAGCACTCCAGCCTATCAAGATCACTTTGTTGTTTCTGTCTTCCAGGGTATTAGCTATCCCACCCAATTTTGTGTCATCTGCATATTTGATAAGCATTCCCTGCACCTCCTTGTCCAAATCATTAATAACTAATAATTTATCGTGTTTCTCCAAAGTGTTTGTGGCAGAAGGGGATGCTGCTTTGGCTATATAAGGATTAGCATTCGGATAATTGAGATTGGTATTAGTGTGTGTGTGTGTGTAAAGCATAATGTGAACCGCCCAGAGAGTTTCGGCTATTGGGCGGTACAAAAATGTAATAAATAAATAAATAAATAAATGATTCTGACACCCAAATTATGTTTTACATTTTATCAGACCACATGATACTTTTCCTACTTGGAAATTAATCGCTATAGTTAAAATCCACATATTGTAATGTATTAAGTATAGCAAAGGAGTATTTTTCCTGCTGCATGTATGTTAATCACGCCCTGCCATGCAAGGGGGTGAAGCAATCTGCTTCAGGTGGCATCATGATGGAGGGATAGAAGGGGAGGGCATTTGAGTTCCACTTCAGGCAGCAAAATATCTTAAGTTGCATTTTTGGTAATACACAGTAATTCTTCAAAGGACATGTCTACACCAGCCGTTTATTCCAGAATAATATTGCAGTCGTCCCTACCGGGCCACATGATGTTCACCTACTCCATACAAAATATGGCTATTGTAAATCTGGTTTGCCTTCTGATGCTCCTAGGCATAGTGGCATCTATGCTCAGTTGGAAAGTATCATTCTATCTTACATTTTAAGGTATGTATGTGTTGGTGGAGGGAATAAAAATAGATACTGAGCTGTTTTCCACTTAACACTATCTCATATTATATTAATCAATGTTGACTTCTGGGTTGTTATGATGTACAAACCCAGCTGCACAAACAAACCATGAACAACCCAGAAAGAGAAACCATGGTTTGCTGTTGGGTTGTGGACTCTGGGTTGTTTAAACCACGGGTTGTCAGTAGATGTGAACACAAAAGTGTGGGTTGTTTCACCAGGCTACGGAGCTGGCAGGCAAGAGTGATGAAAAACCTCAGTCACTCTACATGGCGGTGCTGCTGTGTAGCAAATGTATTTGGGATACAGGGAGGAAGAGGTTAAAGGAGGAAGGAAACAAACATCCCAAGGACTGAGAAAACAAACCATGGTTTGTTTGATTTTCTGCCAAACAAACCCTGAGTAGGGCAATAAACCATGGCTTTAACCATGGGTTAAATAAACCATGGGTTAGTGTTATACACAAACCAGATCAGTATAATTAACTTATGGTCATTTGCCTTACTAAGAGTTAACCCATGATTTGGCTGTCAGGTAATTAAGCAAACTACTGGTTATTTTTGCCAAATGTTTTTGTGGCGCTGTATAACTGGTAGGTAGAGAGGGTGAGGTGTTTTTTTTTAACCCTCTTGTCTATTACCTCTGTAGTCTGGAAAAGCAACCCATGACCAATCCACAGTTTGGAGTTTGCATGTATTGACAATCCATGGTTTAAACAACCCAAAGTTCACAACCCAACAGCAAACCATGGGTTCTCTTCGTGGATTGCTTGTGGTTAACAACCCAAGGTTAATCCATAGATCCAGTTTCACATGTAATTAGAACCCATGATTTAACAACTCTTAATATGTGTTGTCATTATATGTGAACAAGGTCAATCTCTCTAGCAGGCAACTGACTTGACTATTCATGTGGTCACTGATGATTACAGACGAGCTGCTCACTATGAAATCCAAGATGTCTACTTTGTTCTCATCTTCCTTTACTTCTCTGCTGCTTTTTGATACCGAAGTTGATAGCTTTTGCTTACTTGACTCCCTTTGGGCCGTAGCTTTCTGTGACTTTGTCCGCAGCTTGTTACTTTCCTATTTAATAATTCCACATTTCCACTGGGTAAAGCTCTTCCTTTACTTTTACTTTCGATATATTGGGGTCCTTCAGAGTAGACATGGTCATTAGACGACCTTATTTAGTCCCATGTCTTCCAGTTAGGCTGATAAGAACCAACCCTCTCTACCCCAGAATTTTTTCCTTCCACCTATCCAATCCCACATCTCCAACTGCTTTATATTTCCATTTTGATGTTTTGTTGCCATCTCCCTTTTTTCTCCCTGTATCCTTCCAGGCCATCACCAAATGATGTTGCTTTTCTCTGTGTATTTTCACTAGCCAAGCAAAGACAATTAACATTGTTTTGTACTTACTAAAATGGCTTGAATGGAAACTCTATTCTACTACAACTAAACAGATGTTGTGCATTGCCCTTTCTCCATCCAGGGTAAACTGTTCTTGAAGCCAAATGTTAAAATACTGTCATGTGATTCTGTTACCTTTAAAATACATCACTTTAAAAAATCTTAAACTGAACTACTGTTTCTTGAGCATAGCCCTCAGCATCTACCTATGCCACTCTGTTTGTGACCTATGATACTGATAGGTATTGGGGAGATTTAAGAGTGAAGCCAGGGCCCAATTGATGATAGGAAATAATAATTATCCATTTTTTGTGAGTATTTGAATGTTAAAGGAACTGGTTGTGGAACTTGTGTAGGATGTTAGTATAAATACCTCTGCTTGGGGCATGGTTTTTCCACAGGCATGGCAGTAACCACACCACATTCCAGTCGCATTTAGTTGGGGAAATAAAGATGAAACGGTTAAATGAGGGGATAGAGAAATAGGTGGAATCACTTGTGGTTGCTTGGCAAGCACATTTAACGTGTCCTGTTAATCAGGAAGCAATAAGGAATACTTGCATGGTTGCCTGGCAACTGCACACAAGGCCTTTCTCCCAATTTATCCCTCCCCTCCCTTTCTAGCTTAACCTTCCCTGAAGCCAGCCAGCATGAACACTACTGCACCTTAGTTTAAAGTGGCAATGAGGGAGGGAATGAAACCTGACTTACCAACCAACTCTTCCACCCTCAGCATTGCCCCAACAGCCAGCTCCCCAGGCTTCTGTGGCCCAAGCTCTTCCTCTGTGCTCCTAATTCCTACCATATAGTCTATGAATCTAACTGTGGCCACTGGAAAATGCAAAGCAGAAAAATGAATTCTAAGGCATTCACTTGCATATACTTTTCATTGCATTAAAAATACTGGCAAAGAGAGAGACTCAAGCCTGAGCTCCGTGTTACATGTTGTTCATTATTTCTTTTTCAACAAATATTTTTGTTTGGTAAAGAATGCAGCCAGTAAAGCTAAAAATTTGAAGAAGAAAAACAGCATTGGGAAGAAGGGCTTCTTAAATGTGCCCCTCAGCTAAAAAATCACATGCGCCAAGCTGCTTTTATCTCTGTTGGAGAAAACATGAGTAGTCACACCTCTTCCTGAGCTGAGGTTAAAGTAGTTGGGGTATATTTTTGGCAAGAAAATAGCCCAAGGGGAAAGGGTTAATATGCCCCCTGTTCCCCTCATGACAAGTTTTCCCCTTCAAATTGCAGCCTTGCTTGGTACATTCCATTAAAAACAAAACAGCCCTTACATGTAACATGACATTCTGCCATCAGTTAAACTCAGTAAAATATCAAGTAGTTCCTAGGTAATGCAAAATGTGTTGCTTCTAATTCCTCCATTTAAAGAAATCTAATATTACAGGCTAGTCACAAATAGAAAATGCATTCTGTTTAATTAAATTTTTAAAAGAAATCCAGGTCAATTTCAACTGAATCTTATTGATTCTCCTAGTTAATAAAGAGTTAAAAATAAGCTGAGGGTGTTGGGGTTTTTTTTTTTAAGTAAGTGCTCTGAAGGTGCTGGAAAGTGAAAGCAGAGTCTTAAGTGGTCATGTGGCTAGTGCCATTCATCTTGGTAGTGACTATCTGTCAAAAGTGGCAAGAGCCCCTTGTTAACAGCCCTGACCTGTACAGTAATGAAGGGAGAGTGCACCGCAAAGTGTCCATTATCATGCAGTTGGGAGCAGTAAATTGGTGCAGTTTGCCTCAATCTTGCAGCAAGTTGAGATGTAAGATAGTGGGGATCAGCAAGAGGCAATTTTTTCCTATGATCATTTATGTCAGATCACATCATAGTGGGAACTTAGTCACATTTGTGATTTCAATTAAACAGGTCTCCGTGATAAATGACCACTTCTGGGGAAGCATGCTCTGGTTATCTGTGAATAAGCAAGTAAACTCACCTGCTAATATTTAGACAAGAAGCAGTGATGGAGAAATAGGGAGCACCAAGATGGCAATCATGTAGACAAGTACCAAATACACCACACTCCCCACCCATATACTTAGTAATACTCTGTATACAGTCAGTGTCCACTGGCTAACTTGCAGTGCAAGCCTGTGCTTGTTTACTGAAAAATAAGTAGGAACGTCTTGAGGGGATATACTTAAGTGAACTTACAAATAAAATATGTATCTACTGTCTTCTCCAGTATGTACCTGTTCAGGCCCTTAGTTCATCTTTGGAGGCCCTCCTCCAAGTGCCCTCACCAAAGGAAGCTAGGCAGGTGGATACAAAAGAGGGTCTTCTCAGTTGTAGCACCCCACTTACGAAATAAACTCCTCAAAGAGGTTTGCCTGGCATCTACATTATTATCTTTTTGGTATCAGGCAAAGAGTTTTCTTTTCTTCCAGGCATTTTAGAGACTAAGGCCTTAGCTAGACCTAAGTATTATCCCAGGCAAATGGAGGGGTCGCCCCTGCCTGCTCCCGGTATCCCCATGTGTCATTTGGATGTACAGGGATGATCCCGGGACAATCCTGGGATATAGGCCTGGTCTAGCCATGACCCTAGTTCCAGCTTTTTACAGCAGTTTTATTGATTCCTGTGCTGTCTGTTGTTTCACATTGCACTGCATTTTATTTTTTAAAATATTTGTACTGTATAATTAACTGTTTCCATAGCATTCAAGTTTTTTTTAATAGTTTGTAATCTACCCAGAGAATGTTAGTTATCGGGAAGATTAGGAATGTAACAAAGAAATGAATATAAGTACTGTAACTTGCTATGTCTGTCACTAGCCACAACAGATACAAATCCTTAGTTCAGCTTGGTTAAGTGTTATTGAAAGTCTTCACCTGTGGATTCCACAAAGGGGGTACAACAGAATAAGAGTAAGGGTTAATTTCCTAAAAATCTGGCTAATCAGAATAACAGCCTATAAAGACTGGGAAGGCACCTGGAAGGGACCATTCACACCTATCCTGCAGAAAACCTTTTGCTGTTGAGTGAGTGAGGGGTTACAAACAGCTGTTCTGACACAGAAATGAGGTCCTTTTGCCATGGTTGTTACAAACTGGGCCAATATTGACCATGAATGATAATAGTTGGCCAGTGTTGTGTTTCAAAGTGCACAACTATTTTGGGAAACACATAGCAAACAAAAGTTTGGCTTACTAGATATTCTTGGTATTTGCTGTTAATTTGTTTAACCCTGGCTGCCCCCCACCACAGATTAGAGCTTCATAGAAAGTGTTTGCATGCATAGTCTATTCAGCCTGTCCTTCGTAGTATTCTCAATGTTAATGTTAATAAGCTTTGTTGCCTAGTAGAGGAGTGGCATGATGGCATTTATGATTTGTGCAGTTCTAATTGGCCCAGCGCCCTGGAGGCATGAAGCTATAGTCTTGTTACCAAGGTGTGAGGTTTTAGGTATTAAAAGGGCAGGTAGGGTAGTTCTCTTCTTACTCAGGCCATAGCTAGACCTAAGTTTTATTCCTGGATCGTCCAAGGGTCAAACCTGTTCATCTAGGTGACACACAGGGGATCCAGTGCTCAGGCAGGGGCGAACCCTGGATGATCCCAGGATAAACCTTAGGTCTAGCTGTGGCCTCAGTGTGCTGGATTTGTGCCACTTCAACTCAGCAGTGGCCTCAGTCTGTGGGTTTCTGTTCACCACTCTGCCGCAAAGATCATCTTCTTGGCTCGCCGCTCTGACCATGTTACTCCGCTTCTGAAATCTCTTCATTGGCTTCCAATTCACTTCAGAATCCAATATAAACTTCTCCTGTTAACCTTCAAAGCTTTTCACGGTCTAGCTCCTTCCTATCTCTCCTCTCTCATCTCACACTATTGCCCCGCTCGTGCTCTTCGCTCCTCTGATGCCATGTTTCTCGCCTGCCCAAGGGCCTCTACTTCCCTTGCTCGGCTCCGTCCATTTTCTTCTGCTGCCCCTTACGCCTGGAACGCTCTTCCAGAACAATATGTGAGGCGGCAGAGTCTTGCTATTTACTGTTTTACTCTGTACAGCACCATGTACATTGATGGTGCTATATAAATAAATAATAATAATAATAATAAATAATAATTTGAGAACTACAAGTTCAATCGCAGCTTTTAAAGCTCAACTAAAAACTTTTCTTTTTCCTAAAGCTTTTAAAACTTGATGTTGTGCAGACTTCATACTGTTAGTTTTACCCTACTCTGTGCCTGCTTACCCTACCCTGTGCCTGTTTGCATTCTCTTCCCCTCCTTATTGTTTCATTATGATTTTATTAGAATGTAAGCCTATGCGGCAGAGTCTTGCTATTTACTGTTTTACTCTGTACAGCACCATGTACATTGATGGTGCTATATAAATAAATAAATAAATAAATAAATAATAATAATAATAAAGCCCATGTGGTCAGTGCCATTTCAGGCCATTTGAACCAGGGACTTTCAGAATTTGTACCATGCTTGGTAATTCCATTTTAGCCAAGTAGGCATCTGCCTAAATAATCCTTCATTTTGTATCTTTAATGCTCTTGCCTTTCTCTTCCGTTTCTATAAAATACTGCTTCAGAAAGATTATATGAGTTTGCACTCACATTTATTCAAGAGACATCCTAGATTGATTGTATTTACATGCTTTCCTGAAGAGCGGTTCATGCCAGATTAGCAAGGGGAACCCAGAATATTGTCTGGGGGACAAACCGAATATTGCCATGCCTTAAAACTGCTCTTCTCTATGGATTGTGTTAATGATGGGGCCTCCACATGGCCCTTAACAACTTGATGGTGGTGATAACTGAGAAACAGTCCTTGTTAGCAGATTTTAAAACCAAATGCTTGGATTGAGTACTTTAGTGTAATACAAAGCACCCTAAAGTTTAGGGGAAGTATTTTATAAAAAGTAGTGATTATACCTAGCATGCTAGCATGCTAACCCATCATGGGGTTTTTAAACCTTTGCAGCCAGTTTACCCGAAAAAGAGTAGACAAGTATTTGCATTCTTAGTTTCTCACTAACTAGATAGACCTAGCACGTTATCTGAATTTGCCTCAGGCCGTCTAAGCTGAAATGAGATCACTCCAAAATATTGTACCTGCCTCATGTTGTTACTGTTTTAGCCCAATTTAACATGTTTTTAACCTCCATGTTCTCCATAAACCTCCCAGAGAGCTTCGCCTGTGGGGCGGTATATAAATGTAATAAATAAAAATAAAATAAATAAATGGTAAACACTAGGCAGATAGGAGGGGGGAAGCAGAGGTGGAGGGTTATAGCTTTGTGACTGACAGCTGTAGCTTCCATTCAGGAAATGATGTTGCTATGGCTCTGTTCCACCCCACCCCCACAGTTGCAGTGTTTGGGGGAGCAACATAGACAAAAGTTGTCAGAAAGTATTTCTGTTATTCCTTTTGGTCTTTATTTGGTTGTGTCTGTCTTCTGACAGTGACAACACCTGGAAAAGGTTCTACCAACACCCTGCCTTCTTTGTATTGGCAATAGTGCTGCTTCTCCTATCCCCATAGGCTTCCATATGCGCCCTATGAGGCACCGGTATGCCTGCACTACACCCTGAATACTCCAGAGATCTTACCCCCTTGGATCTCTATTATAATCAGCATCTTATAATAGAGAGCCAAAAAATCCAATTGGTGGGGGGACGACTTGCTACTTCAGCTGCGTCTTCCACCAGCAGAGAGACTGTTTCAGTGTTGCACCACACCCTGAATGCTTCAGAGGTCAGACCTGAAATGAACCATCTGTAGCTCTGTTGTCCACAGAGCCTCTAGCGCTTTCTCCTTAGCTGCCTGATAGTGGTAGGGCATCCATCCCTCTTGCTAGAGGGCATCCTACCTCCCGCCCCCTTGCTACCCTCCTTGCAACAGCTTATAACTGGAGGCCACAAAATCCAATGGGGGGGGAGGAGGAATCTTGCCACCTCTGCTGCCTTTTCTACCTTTACACCTCTGAGAAATAGCTGCTCTTAAAATATAGCTACAGTGAGCTGGACTTCTCGCTCTGAAAGAAAAAGCCTCCTGTTCTGTTTGAAAGAGTAGAGGGATCAGGTTCTGAAAGCTTTACAAGCAGGGAGACTGTTTCAGTATTGCTTGATGCACTCTATAATAGTGTGTCACACACACACACACACGCAAGGCTCATCTACACCAAGCAGGATATTCCACTATGAAAGTGGTATGAAAGCGGTATATAAAAGGCAGGAGCCACACTACTGCTTTATAGCCAGATTGAAGTGCCCTGACAACTGTTGGGGCCCATTGACACATTCCATATACTGCTTTCATACCACTTTCATAGTGTTATATCCTAATTGGTGTATATGTGTCATGGGCCTCAACAGTTGTCAGTGCACTTCAGTGCCACTACAAAGCAGTAGTGTAGATCCTGCAGTGCACTTCAATACCGCTATAAAGCAGTAGTGTGGCTTTTGCCTTTTATATCCCGCTTTCATAGAGGAATATCCTGCTTGGTGTAAATGAGCCCACAGTCACACAACAAAGAGCACAGGCACTCTTGCCCACCAGTTAGCGTTCCAAGTGAACAGGCATTTTTGATTCCTTGTGCTCTTCTCTACCTCTAACCAGAGAGAGAGAGAGAGAGAGAGAGAGAGAGAGAGAGTACATGCATCAGAGACAGCATAAGGTAGAAGAATGAGAGAAAGCGAGTGCGGAAGGTAACAGACTGAGACAGTACAAGAGGTAGCAGAGCTGAGTGAGTGAGAAAGGTAACTCAGGGGTTCATCAGATGAGCGTTTAATTGCACTCTCGCTACTGCCCACTCATGGTTTTTCGTACGCCCTTTAGAAGACGCCATCCTCTTCTCGCTCCTTCTTGCCTTCTTTCCGTGCAAAATAGACCCCCCCAAAATCTGACCTTTTGGGGGGGAAACTGATGTCAGCACATTTGCAGCACATGCTATGTGCAGGAAAAGTAGCGCGATAAAAACGCCCCCTGAATGGGCCATGTGGTCTCTCTTTCCTTCCTCTTTCTTCTCTGGAAAGAAAGAGGAAGTATTGTGGGACAGGAGCAGGGGTGGAGAAGCGAAGGTAGGGAACCGTGACTTCCCCCTCCCCCCATCTGGTAACACTCTCAGAGAGACAGAAAGAAAAGCAGCAGAGAGGGAGGGATTTGTCTGAAGGCTGCTGATGCCTTGGCAGAGCATTGAGGGAAGAGGCAGGGAGCCCAGAGGGATACAAGCAGGCTGGGCTCATAATTGATTTTTTTTTTATCCCTGTGGGTAAATTGCCCCTAATGGGACGGGGGGGGGGAGACTTTTCCAGTCCTCAAAATTTAAAGTAAAAAAGAACAAAACAAAAAAACACTCCCACTTTAGAAGCACTAAACACAAAATCTGCATCTATTTATCTGAAATGTAGCAGACTTCATCCTCTTAGAAGTAGCTACTATGCTTCCGTATTTGTTGGATTTCCTTTTGCATTTAGTGGGAAGTTATCCAGGGCTTCAGAAAACCAGGCAAGGTGAGCTTCTGCCTTGAATCCAAAGTCTGATGTCAATCTATGCCAAGGTGGCCCCTTATCTGAGCCAGTGAGGCAGGTTCCAGATTGGCCATTATACAGATTAGGGCATCAACAAAATTGGGGTCACAGCATACCTGACAGTGAAGGTCTCAAAAACCTGATTTAAATGTTTAACATGTTTTTTTTATTTTACTGTAGGTTTAATTCTATTTTAACTTTTGTAATTTATATTTATATGTTTTAATTGTACATGTTTTAATCTTGTAAACCGCCTTAAGTGCCAGTACTGGGGAAAAGAAGAAGAAGAAGAAGAAGAAGAAGAAGAAGAAGAAGAAGAAGATTTCTTCACAAAAAAGTTTTATTTAATAATTGTAACATTTCATGTATTATTTTGTTTTATTCAAGCCTTACTTTATATTATCAATTATTGATAGGTCTAACTACACATTTTGCTAGAATTGGAGATAAAATATCACACATTATTAAATCTCCTTTATTTATGCTGCAAGCAACATTTTTAATAGACAAGGGTGGATACCATCTGTCACTCACAGTGTAACTGTAGTGCACCACAAGTTAGATGCTAAAGACATAGCTGAAGATGAGTGTGTATTTTCACAATGGCTTTTTGGATATAAATGGAATAGGATTGTTATTTGTGTTCACTTGGCTGATACATAAGTATAACTTTAATTGTGAAGAGTTCTGCAGTTTGCTTCACCACATTCAAATCCATTCCAGACTGAATTAAACAGGTGGCATACCACCTGTACATAATGATTAACTTTGCCTATGCAATAATTTATGTGAAAATGCTTATCGAACCCTGATAACTTCACATCTGCTGCTAGAGTAGTATCTACTCTTGGGCAATACATTTTTTATCAAGGTATAATTTGGGAAGTTTATCATGTTGATCCTTTTGCCAAGAGAAATGTTTAAAAATAAAATGCCTCTCATGACAAGTTAATAGGGCATTCCTACAGGGTGCTCATTTTATACCAAAATTGTTGGTGCAAATTCCATTTATTTGATATAACAGATGGCTAGTATAAATTGTAGTCATTGGTATCATTCTGGATAGGCTTGCTGGGATGGGACTTGGGAGCACTATATTGTGATGGTCCAGACACTTGTGCTGGCAACCTATTTATTTATTTATTTAAAACATTTGTATCCTGCCCTATATCACTAGGATCTCAGGGTGGCATACAGATAACATCATATAATATAAAATAATAAATATACACAGCTAAAAAATTAAACCATTAATCAAGTTAAAACCAGTAAAAACAATTAAAACAGTTAAAACAATGTGCAAGCCAGATGAATTTAACCATTAAAGTCTTTGTTTAAAAGCCATGTTTTTACTTGGCGCTGGAATAAAGTCAGCGTTGGCACCAGTCGGGCCTCCAAGGGAAGGGCATTCCACAGTCAGGGTGCCACAACAAAGAAGGCCCTGTCCCATGTCCCAACCTACTGCTGGGGCCTATGCTACTTGTGTTGTGGTGTACCGCAGAGTTTCATCTTGTCTTCCATGCTTTTTAACATCTACAAAGAACTGCTGAGTGATGTCATCAAGGAATTTGGAATGGCATGTCATCAGTGGGGTTCCCTCAAAGCTCTGAATTAGGACCAGTACATTTTAACTTGCTCATAAATAGACTGGAGTTAGTGGTAAGCCGTGAGCTGATGACACCAAATTACTTAGAGTAGTTAAAAGAGTTCCAAAGGGATCTCTCCAAACTGGGGGAATGGACGTTAAAATGGCAAATATGGTTAAATATAAGCAAATGTAAAATGATGTACATTGTGGGGGGGATCCTAATTTCACATACTGATGAGATCTGAGCTGGTGATGACTGACAAAGAGATCTTGGGGTTGTGGTGGAAAACTCAGTGAAAATGTCGACCCTGTATGCAGTTACTGTGAAAAAGGTAAATTCAATATTAGGAATAATTAGAAAAGAAATTTAAAATAAAACTGCCAATATTATAATACCCTTATACAAATTTATGGTGTGACTATTCTTGCAATGTGTTGTAAGTTCTAATCACCACAGTTCAAAAAAAATATTGTAGAAAAGGGTCACCAAAATCATCAAGGGGCTAGAGCAACTCCCTTATGAAGGAAGGTTTCAATGTTTGTGGCTGTTTAGCTTAGGAAAAGGGTGAATAAGGAGAGATATGATAGAGTTGAATAAAAGTAGGCATGATGTGCAGAAAGGAAAAGGTCTCTCTCATAATACTAGAACCTGGGGTCATCCCATGAAGCTAAATGGTGGGAAATTCAGGACTGATAAAAACAAGCGCTTCTTCACACAGCTCATACTTAAACTATGGAATTCACTATCACAAGATGTCATGATGGCCACCAACATGGATGGCTTTAAAAGATAAGTAGACAAACTCATGGAGGATAAGGCTATCAATGGCTATTAGTCATGATGGCTATGTATTACTCTAGTACCAAACACAATATGTGTGATGGTTGCTGAGGAAAATGAGTGGGAGGGTTGCTCTCATGTACCTGTACTCTACCCATAGGCATGGTTGGCCACTATGCAAACAGAATGCTAGACTTGGTAGGGCTTTGGTCTGAACCTGCATAGCTTATGTAGCATATGTATGCTCATGATACCCAGTTCTATCTTTCCTTTACATTTAATTCAGGTGAGATAGTAGAAGTACCAAATACTGGTCTGGATCTGTAATGGACTGGATGAGGACCAGTAAACTAACACTCAATCCACATAACATTAGATTGTTCTCCATTCCAGAATCTGTCTAGATGTGGATGTGTCTATATCTGTCTAAATCTTGTAAATATATAAATAAATAACATGAAGGTACTGTTTGTCTGCTTGGCAAGATGATGTTTATCCTGTTCTGGGCAGGGTTGCATTCCTTCTAAAGGAGTAAGTCCACAACCTGGGGATAGCCCTAAATCCAGCTTTGTCATTGGGGGTCCAAGTGACCTCCATGGCATGGAACACATTTCACCTGATTGAATTAAAATTTGAGGATTGTCAGACTCAAATAAACTGTCCTTCTAGAGCTTACAACTTGGAAACTTGTGAACCGCCCAGAGAGCTCCGGCTATTGGGCGGTATAGAAATGTAATAAATAAATACTGTTAGTTTTACTCTACCCAGTGCCTGTTTACCCTACCCTGTGCCTGTTTGCTTTCTCTTCCCCTCCTTATTGTTTTATTATGGTTTTATTAGAATGTAAGCCTATGCGGCAGGGTCTCGCTATTTACTGTTTTACTCTGTACAGCACCATGTACATTGATGGTGCTATATAAATAAATAATAATAATAATAATAATAATAATAATAATAATAATAATAATAAATAAATAAATAAAACTGAAATCCAAATCTTTAACTTCTTGCATTTCCTGCCAAGTGGATGAAGAGCATTTGCTTGCCATAAATGAATGGTGAAATTCTAAGAGGGATGGGCAGGCTTATCTCACGCTTTGCTTGGTTTTCCTGAGTTTTCTCCTCAAAAAAATTCGCAAGGTTTTCCTAAATAAACTTGGAAAGACGAAGTGCACTGCTCAGCTCTTCTTGCCAGTTCAGTTTGTTTCCCAAAACATATCCAGCTGGAAGGGCTGAGATGGATTCTTCAGCAATTCAACATCTTTAGTTGCTTGGGTTGAGGGTTTCAGCTAGGGCTGTGCACGGGCCCCCCAAACTGCTTCATGGCCCGATCCGAAGCTTTCGAATCGGGCCAATCCACTTCAGGTCGATCTGCCACTCCAGATTTCGCGCCACGAGATTTTGTCCCCCCTTCCCTACTTACTTGCCTCCACAGCGGGCGGCGGAGGCAGGTAAGTGGGGAAGGGGGGACAAAATGGGAGTCAAATAACCCCCTTCCCCCCTGCCCCCTTACCTGGCTCCGCCGCCATTGCTGCATGGACTGCGGCAGCAGTGGAGCCAGGTAAGCCCCCCTCCCCCCACTTACCTGCCTCCATCACGGTCCGGTGCAGGCTTCAACTGAGGCCCAGGCCTCAGTTGAAGCCTGCGCTAGACCACAACAGAGGCAGGTAAGACCCCCTCCCCTTACCTGGCTCTGCCGCCATTGCCGCGGTGGCAGCGCCAGGTGAGCCCAACTTACCTGCGTTCGGTGCTCCGGATGGAGGCGAACTGCTTCACCTCGATCCACAGGTCCCCTGACCCAATTCGGATCCGCCTTTGTCGGAGGCGGATCGGGTCGCTCCGCTCCGGATTTGCAATCCGAATCGGAGCGGAGCACAACCCTAGTTTCAGCACCATTTAGGCCTCATCCTCCTAGATTCTTCAGAACGTGCTTGGAAGAGTCCATTGCCTCTAGGGAACTGTTCCCAATGCTTTGGCTCATTTGATTTACACTTCCCAGACTTCCTGCTGGAAATTGACATTTCTGAGCATTCAAATGAGGCTTCTGTCTCTTCTGAAACCTACATTGCCTGCCTTTTGGGAAGGGGGTGGTAGCAAGAAGGATGGTTGTCTGGCAGTGGGGAGTGCTGACATCAGAGCAAGTCATTGCAAGCCAGGCCTCACTCTCAGAAGGGTTTGGCTCAGTTCATAATAGCTCATTGTTTTCTGAACTGAGGGAGTTGGTTCCAACGTCCATCCCTCCAGTTCTGAACTTCAACACCATCACTGTTCTCGTTTACAACCTGTTTTTGTTTTTTTGTTTTTGGTATACTTTCCCGCCATTGACTAACACATGAATATGTGGATTTTAAAACATGCATTTTAAAAAGCGTAAATACAAGTTTGGAAATTTACAGACATTTTCAGAGAGCATGTGCTCCTGTTCAGAACTGCAAACAGATCATTTTCGAGTGATTTGCAGACTGAAATGAAATTCTTGTACCTCCCTAATTGGATCTGAAAGAAATAATTCTAGTGGTTCAGCCTATAACTTGTTTGATATTTTATCCTCTTCCTATGGAAGAGGATAAGCTGTAAAGTGAAGGAAAGAAGATTAAATTCACAAATGAGAACTCCTTTAATACAAATGCAAAAATATCATTAAACAGTAAAAATTTTAGATACACCACAAAGGTTTTCCTTTGGTGTTGAGAGCTAAAATGCTTTCAACTACATGGCTAAAAACACCTCACCTGTGAATTTACAAGTTTTTTAAAAAAATCATCTTTGGGTAAAACTGATAGCCTTGAGGTTATATTACAGACAGCACTGGGAATCTACTTCATAAAAGGTACAAGAGTGTTTTTGTATTGAAGTCCACAAGGAATCCTCCTGGTTAACAGTGGAGCCATAAGTAATTTTCTTAATTTGTGAACTACACATTAAGCATATCGTCAGCTGTTGTAAATGCGTAACCAACAACAAACCATTATGTATCTTTCATCTAATTATACATGCTTATTATACACCTGTACCAGTGTACCAGGCTAGTATTTGTAATACTTGCGGTTTTCTCCATCAAAACAGCTTTAGCAATATAAAAGTGCTCTAAGGTTCATAGACAGACCAATTTGTGGAGAAGTTTTGATTCTATGCAGCACAGTAAATAGCTAAGCATATTAATTTTCTTATGTTAGATAGTGTGTGTGTGTGTGTGTTTCTCTGTCACTTTTCTTTTTTCTAATAAACTTGTCACAGATGTGAGTTGTAAAATGTGAAATGCAGTGGAAGGATGGATAAGAGCAGCATATATGTGTGTGTGTGTTTAATTTGAGAGTGTATGTGGCACCAGACAAAAAGAAATACAACTTCTGAGATGACAGAGAGGTTGGTGTTGCCTGCATAGTATCCTAAAGAAAGCAAGAAAGACAAATTCATCCAACAATGTTGGCAGATATTCTTCCAAAGAATGATGACAACATACCGTACCATTAGTTTTGCGCCACTGTTGATGGCTCCACAATGGATGGACCTTGGGCATATCCTTCATCTCTTCCCATACGCCCCATTCCTGTACTATGTAGTAACTGTGCAACTGTGCAAGCGTGTATATGGCAATCATTGCTGTTTCTAACACATGAGTCACTCCAGCCTGCTGCACCAGTGTAAAGCTTGATATCTGCTTTTGGCAGAGTCACACACAGGATTGCGATTTTACACTGGTACAGTGATCCCTGTATAAACACACATTGTAAGTGCCAGTTTTTCTATTTAAAGCAGGATGGAGGAGGTAAACTCTATGAGATCTTTGATTGATTGTCTAATGGACTTTCAGCATAGCCCACATCCCAGTTAAGCTGAAATACTCACAGTTTAGCCAGTTTCATGCCACTGAAATCAATAGTTCTATTATTAGACCAATCTTAAGATCTACTACACTAACAAAACAGGATGGGGTGTACCAACTGATGCATCAGTTCAATGGCAAAAAAAATGATGCTCCTTCAGGACTACAGCTGGGTGATGCCAGCATTTTATTTAGAGATACCAGTACCAATATCACAATTGCAATGGGATTATATTATGGGACCTGACAAAAAGAGCTTCCTTGTCATACAATTCATTGTGCTTAGTTTGGATAACATTTTAACATTCTCGCAACAATATCTTTACTTCCACATATTAACACTCAGTTTTTAACACGTATAATTACCATTTTACACTACTTAAATGCCACATACCAACGTGCATTAAAACTTTCATGATTGCAGGACAGGATTTCTCTTAAAAACCCATTATATTAGTTAAGCCTTTCACATCCTCTCTCTTCCTGAGGGAAAAGGTGAGGTTACACTATGGAAGGCAACACATGTTATGATGAACATAATCCTATTATCATAATGGAAATAATACTATTACAAAGGAATAAACAACAAATGGTGCATGAAGCCCTCTGAAAATTGAAATTCATTTGGGACTCCCCAGGGGGATTGCACTAGTCTCCGAACTGAATTTGATAGTTTCTAAGGAAGTGAAAAGCATATTGAAATAAGAAGTATATTCTATGGGATTAGCTGCAAATTAATAGTCACTGTAGAATATCTTTGGTTTTACAGTTGACAGAAGCAAAGAGCAGATGGATGGTTTAATGGAAAATCTGAAATTATAAAGTTCTAAAAATTGGAATTCTGTTTGTTGGCAATTAAAAATATTACAAAATATTTGGTATGTTTTTGAAGTCACCAGCTCCAATTTAACATAACAATAGATATGGGTATTCGATTGTATCAAGTCAATCAATACAGGGAAGTTGCCCTGGTCTAGTAGATGCTAATGAATTTGTTCAGTCTTTGCACCTTTCCATTCGTTTTAGTTGAGGGAGTTCATCCATTTATTCTCTTCACTAAAGATTTATCTGAATCCCTGTAACACCAGAGTTTATTTATATAATTATTTGTCTGCTACTTTTGAGGAACAAGTTTTCACAGGGTGGCTCACATAATAAAACATTAAAATATATACAGCACAGTTTAAAGTTCCAAACCAAACAGCTACACAACAATATTTTAACAGGCCAGTTAGAATAAAATACTTCCAACAGCAGGACAAAGAAGCCAAACACAATTTTAACTTGCAAGAATTAAAACTCAAGAGAAGGCAAGCTGAAAGGACAAAGTTTTAAAATCCTCTTTAAAATCTTCATAGTTTTTAAAACCCTCTTAAAAATCTTCAAAGTTGAGGCTATGTGTACCTCAGTGGGTGGAGAGTTCTAGAACCCGTGGCCACCATTGGAAAAGCCCTATATCTTGTGCCTGCCATCCAAACTAATCTGCCATATGGGCCTTTGAGTGGGGGCTTTGAGACAGACCTGGCTCTTATGAATGCAGATGGCCTTTTAAGTAACCTGGCCCCAAAATATTTAGGGATTTTATGAGCCAAAACTTTGAATTAGGCCCAGAAACACATTGGTAACCAGTGTAATTAGCATAGTATTGGTGTCATATGCTCTGGCTTCCATCAGCCAGCAGGCAGCCACAGTGTGCACCAGATCCTTTGTAGAGGAAGCTCCATGTAGCTCCACTACAGTAGTTTAGCCTGGATGTGATTACTCCATAGTAATCATATGCCTCCAATGGCATGGAGTTCTATGTATAGACCATGGTGTAGATGAATTCTGAGTCGGGGACAGTGTGAATGTGTGGGATAATTGAACAACATATATCACTTTAAAACATGACTTTAGCTGAAGAAGCAAATGAAAGTGACTTTCATCTTCGGATTGTTCCTGTCTATTGTTTCTGACTTGTATTTCTGCTTTTATACTCTCATAGCCATTTACATCACCATTTTCCTACTGTTTTCTAAACTTACACTGATTTTTAAAAGTCAAGTCAATCTGGCTGATTGTGTCTTGCAAATGATTCATCATGTGCCCAACCTACAGGTTAACTTATCTTGGGAAATCTCCAAAATGGTTGACCAAGGATGAAATGATACATGTTCAGAATGTTTTTTTATAAACTGGTTCTTGTTCCAATATTTTAGCAGCTGTGTAAATTATTATTTCTTCCTTAGGCAATTTTCCTTTCATCTAATATCACCCTCAGTCTCATTGCTAACAATCATGCCCAGAGGGATTTTTGAATGTTTTGTTTTGAGCAGCCGATCCTTATGGCTTACCATAATCTTTTTTTGAAAGTGTCTGTCCCCCGTCCCCCTCCAGTTTCAAAAGCAGTTCTGCATGGGGCACTGCTGGTTGATAAAAAAGAAGCCCAAAGATTCCTTGGGCAGATGGTACAAGCTGCATAGTTCCTTAGATCACAGCCTACGTATTTAGATAACACTTTGCTTCCATTTTCAAAGTGTTTTGTGTACATATCTCAGTAACATTTATAATATTTCTATAAGGTTCGCCTACATAATTATTGCCATATTAAAAACTAGAGCCTAAGAGAGAGGAGTTTTCCAAACAGCAACCAATAGCTCATGACTGAGGTGAGGTTGTAATCTGCGGCTTTCTGTTCACAATTCTGCATGTAACCATTATTCTACACCAGCTAGATCAGATGTAATTGAGAATGAGTCTAGAAGGAAACTTGGGCTCATATGCCTTCCCCATTCCCTTCCACAAGATATTCATTACCACAAGATGTAGTGATGGCTTCTATCTAAGGAATTAGACAAGTCTATCAATGGCTACTGGTCACCATGGCCATATATTACCTCCAGTCTACCTCTGAATATCAGTTTCTGGAAAATGCTGCTATTGTGTTCATCTCCTGTGTTCATCTCCACAATATTCTTATGGACGTCCACAAGCAGGAGGCTGCTGTTGTGTTCATCTCCTTCTTTTGGACTTCCATAAGAATATTGTTAGCCATTGTGCGAATAGAATGCTGGACTAGGTAGTCCTTTGGTCCTCTGATCCAGCACGTTTCTTCTATTTTTGTGTGTGTGTGTGTTCTCCTTTCCCTACACACTTAGAATTATTTCTAGTTTTCAACAAATCCTGCTGAAATCCTGGTTTACAAGAGAAGCACAAAACATGGTTTGCTGGTTTAGATATAATGGAAAACTATGTTTTTCTGAAAATCAGGAACTCTGGGCTTACAAGGGGAGGAGGGATGGGAGTTATGTGAGCCTAAAGTTCCTTCCAGGCTCATTGTTGTAGAGACAAATCACAATTTAGTCTTATATCTGAACTGCCACAGTGTAGTGGTTTCACCAATAGCTGCAGGAACGATACGGATAAGCGGAGTTCACAAACAAAGTTAAATAAGAGGTTTTAGAATTAAATCAATTTGGAGTGCAATTCTAAACACTGACATTCAGAAGCACTTGGAATCAGTACATATATTAAGTAAAGGTGTTTAAGGTCAACATATTAGTCCCTAAACGTAAAGACATTACACAGAAACGAGTCCCATCGATTTCAATTAAATTTAATTCCATGTAGTGTGCTAATATTCGAATATTAACCATCTGAAACTTTAGTATTCTAACAATTTATTTTGAGGACTGGAAATAAATTGTATAAATAAATAAAATAAATAAAATAAATAAAATAAAATAAATCCTTTGTAGTTACAGTGGAACAACTTGTCCAATATCAGTTAGAAGTTTAAAGTGATGCAGTTGTTACAGTGGGATGAATTCTGATATACTTAGAAAGTATTCAGTTCCTTGTCTAACAAAAATAAAAGAAAAACCTACACAAAAAGAACGCATAACATATTTTCTGCCCACAGCTGATTCTATACAGTCAGTTGGCCTCTAAGGTGTTACTTTCCCAGCTATAGAATCACTGCCTGTCTCTTAATACTAAGGAAACAAAAAATATTTTTTTTAACAGGCAGACTCTTCTGGCCACTGCAAATAAGTACATGGGTAATCATTTATAATTGTTCTGTTGTGGTAATAATGCCAGTAGAGAAATACCCATTTTACAAAAGATGGTATCAACTTACATATACCATTTCTCATTGAAAGGCCGAACTTTGCACAGTGTTTGTTTAGAACACATCATAAACGTGCCTATTCAAAGGAGTCTTTGAAATCAGTGTACTTTTTCTGGGTTATTTTTTTAAAAAAAATGTTTTAAGAAGCTAAGAAGCAAAATGTACTTATTTACCATTCTTCATGAGCTATACTTGCTTCTAAAATACAAGGGCGCCATTATACTATTTCTCAGAACATATAAAATACCTTTGGTGACATTTCTTTTATTGTGGGTCATGGTCTTTTAAGACTACATTTTCTCAATCATTTTGTGTATCTACAGGAAAAAAATTGAGGGACCATTTTCCCCCTTGTTCATTGGTATGCATTTTGTACAGAGAATAGATAATATTACATTTTCACTTTCTAGCAAAGTGCATGCCTTGACTATATTTAAAAAGCAAAAAAATAAAAAAATAAATCCATTTGTTTACTTTCAGCCTTCAAAAGATGACATTTATTTTAAAAAAACGTTTTTAAACAAACAGCTACAGCTACTTTTACCTTTTGTTTTTTCTTCTTTGCAGTATTGTCCATGAGATTAAGAATATTTACCAATATGCATCATAGATGCTGCTGCTTTTATGCATAACTGTGTGTGCTTGTACTTTCAATTTCCTGCAAGATTTTCAAGGTCGGGGAATAGCAGGGTTGTCTTTAAAACTTCTGTTGCAAGAAGTGACATTAGATTGCAACACAGTGCCCCAGGCAATACACATCTGAAATAGGAAAACAGTCTTTGTACTTGGGTATCTTGATGCCTCAAATTGTGAGAACAAAATCTCATTATTTTTTGTAAAGGACAACTGACAAATTGGCAATTTTAATATCTTATCCCTGCTGCTCTCCTTGTGAAACACTTATGGGGTTTGAATAAGCATAGTTTACAAACCAGTTATATTAGAAGTTTTAGAATTAAACTAAGGTGGATTCCTCCACTGAGCAGGGGGTTGGACTCGATGGCAATATAGGCCCCTTCCAACTCTACTATTCTATGATTCTATAATTCTGAACCTCCTAAATATATTGAAGGCAGCCTTGTAAGTCATTGGATATCCGCTTAACTGACCTTACAAGGCTGTTTTGAAGTTGATCTGGTTGAATGAAGGTCAGCGTGTTTTAAATTGCACATGTGTTTAATTGCACATTTTAAATTGTGTTTGCCTTTGCAAGACCTATATAAGGAAGACTTATGAATCTCATTTTAGAGGTGGGCGATTGCACAAACCTTGAATTCACATCTACAAGCAGATATGCTATTTTGGATCAACATGTGTGGCTTGCAGAAGTAAACTTTTCATGAGCATTATTCTATTTATTTGTTTTTTAGATTTTTCTGAGTTTTTTTTTTTTTACTGGATTTCGATGGGTTTAAATGATGCACTACAGCTTTAAGCAGCTTCTCTTTGATACACCCTGTGACTATCCAGCTGCCTGAATTAGTGAACCACAAAGAGGGTTTTAAAATCTTCTTTAGAGTCCTGCCCTAATCTGATCCCGTGCTCTCCAAGGCTACATCAAGCACTAGGTCTTTGGCCCACCATATTGTACCTAACTTGCAATAAACAGTTTTTCTGATTATCAAACACCTTGGGTTCACAGCTCTGTGGCCTTTAGTCACCCACAAAAGGTATTTATTGCCTCATATACGCCTCCACGATGAATACTAGCTTCTAATTAATGCCACTTAAATCTACAAGTATTGCCACAAAGAGATACTTATGAATATGCTTGATGCCAGATATTACTCACAAGTGGAAACATGCTTGAAAACCTTCCAGCAATCTGACACAGACATTTGAGAGGACACTCAATAAAGGACCAATTTTATTGAACCGTCTGCTAATGTGCTGTGGGCTATGCAGCAACAATACACCAATGCAACAATTTTAGACCTTAAGGTTTTCTAAATGTTTTAGACCTTAAGCGTTGCCATTTTGAAGGACAAAATGAGGCTGGCTGGATAACTGCTTGCTGGAGGAACTAAGGGGGTTTTGGTTTTGTTTTTAAAGGCTTTATTCCTCCAGGCTCTCAGGAAGAGGCATAATTTGTGGGTCACCAGGTGCATGAATTGACTAGTATGATGAGACAGAAAAAAGTCCTACAATTCCCAGCATTCCCCAGTTGGCACGCATAGGATTGCACCCTCATTCATTTTAAGGCTGCCTTTCAGTGTTGCCCCTCTCAAGGCAGGTCATGACATATTAAAGCAACCTATAATAACATATTAAAATCCATAAAAATCATAATCTAAACACATTTTCTAACCTTCTCTCTCTCTCCTCCCTATCCTTTTTCTGGAAATACAGTCCAACAAAGAACATAGCCAGGCAACTGTAGACATCAACTGCATTTATATAACCATAACTCAGGTAAAAGAGGTACTGTAGAAATAACTTGAAGGATGAATGACCAGGTCCTCCCAGTCTATTGATTGGTCAGTTTTAATCTCCCTCCCTGGGAACAGCCCAATCCCATAAAAATATTTTGGTCTTTGAGACTGTACTTTGTGATTGGCGGCTTGGCAAAGAGTGAAGACAAGAACAAGCCAAGTTGGACCCCAAGTGCGCCTCATTCCTCCCATACCTGAAAGCTGCTTTCTGAGTTACTCTTAGGCTCCTGATGAGTTTCATGTAATGCTTCATTTTATTTTAAAAGAAACTGACTATTTCTTAACTTCTTGCTGCTTGGTTCTTTAATAAATATATTGAATTGGAAATAGTAGAGTTGTTTTTATTTTTTTCCTTAGCCTGGAGTTTGCTTTACCATGTGTGCTGGACTGTTTGGCAACCTGGGGCAGTATCCAAAGCTGGTAATTTTCCAGCACTAAACACAAGGCACTAGCAAGAATGACCACAAGTGTAACGGGAAGCTAGAAACTAGCACTTCCAGAACAGGACAAATCAGTGGCTCTCTCTTCCACAAGCTCTGCTGAGCTATCCCATTGTGGTAGTGGCTGCTTCGAGTAGTATTCATTTGCCCTAGCAGTACAAGCTTCCCATTTCTCTTGCTGCTGTTTCTGTTACTGCTTTGGCAACTTTAGATACTTCACCTATTTCTTAAGGAATTTAAACAAGGCTCCGAAACAGAGATCTATAAAAGCCGTAAGTCTGTCTTCTCATGTGGCAGACTAAGGGACATTTTAAAAATATGTGGATACTGCTGCTATCTTGGAGGAATATAGGCAAAAGGGTTATCTTGCAGCCTGTCGTACCTATGGGCTTAAAAGTATAGGCACAACACTTTGTCACATATTTCTTCACTGAGAGGCATGTATTCCTGGAGAGTGCCGCCATTACCTTTGAATATCCCCTGACTGTAAGCCACAACTACATTAGAGTTACAGGAATTTCTGAGAGTAGGGAAATAAATTGTCACTGCCAGCCCAGACCCAATCCTTCCATTCCTGTTTAACTCTTAACTTGGATCAAGGGCAAATGGCCAGGCACCATGGATGAAGTTAGATGCTTGGCTAGGCAAGAATATAACTAAGAGTTCAAATTAAAAGGAACAGATTTAAAGCAGTATAAGAGAATGGATGAAAGGCAAAGCTGTGATAAAAGAAATAAAACATATTTGCAAGTAATTAAATAATATTGACCAAATTGGAGTCTGAAGCAGACCTTGAATGCTTTCTGTGCAATCACCCTGCCCCATTCATAGAATTCTATGGGGGACAGGCCAAATAACATAATCCTCCATTTGTAACCCTCTTGTGTTTTCCCACTGTTCCTAGCATCGTTTTTCTTTCCACACACAAAAAATCTGTTAGAGAGGAAAAGACAAAATACTTGCATAATGTCTTTTGTTTGGTAGTACTAGGAGTCCTCCATCTGGAAGTACCCTGAATAAATTACAAGGTATCTTCAGCTGACATGCAAATATAATGGGTCATCTCAGGCAATTTGTTTGTAGAAGGTATTCTGAATACAATGGCTGATTCACACAACACAAGAGCCCAGTGTGGCTTAATTTATCTATAGGGGCTGTCATGTCAGGCTGAGCACCATTTCTGCATGGTGCCTCCATGTGTAGAGGTGTGAAGGCCCAGAAAAAAAAAACTAAATTTTTTTGGGGGGAGACACACACACACCCGAAGCCTTTTTTGGAAAAATTGGGGGGGGGGGGGATGAAGAAAAATTGATCGTTGAATATTTTATTTTAGCATGATGATTAAAATGTTTAAGACAAGGTGTTCATATATTTATTTCTCCAAATGATTTCTAAAAACTATTATTTATTTATTTAATTTTTATACCACCTAATAGCCGAAGCTCTCTGGGCAGTTCACAAAAATTGAAACCATGAAAAACATAATAAAACAACCAACAGTCTAAAAACACAACCAGGATAAACCCACACAGCAGAAATTGATATAGGTTAAAATACAGAATTAAAACAGCAAAGTTTAAATTTAAGTTAAATTAGGTGTTAAAATACTGAGAAAATAAAAAGGTCTCCAGCTGTACTGTCTACAGTATCAGATTATTATAATTTCTGTGGACTGAGGACAAGCAAATCCTAGGTTGCAAACTGAGGCCGTTGCTAGACGAGGCCCGGTCTCCCTCCTGTGCATCCAGATGACGCACAGGGGATCCCGGGGTCAGGCTGGGCTAAAGCCTCCCTTAAGCCGGGATAAGCGGATTCGCTTATGGCCCAGCTTTTCCGCAGCCCAGGCCTCGCGAGTAGCCGGGAGAAGCCATGGACTGGGCACAGCGCTCATAGGAGCGCTGTGCCCATCGGGTCGGGGGGAATCATGGGGGGGAGATAGGGGCCAGGGGAAAGACCGGACGTGGCAGGAAAGAGGGTGGGAAGAAGGATGGGCACGGGCATCAGGGAGGGGGGAGGGGGAAAGAAGGACAGGCACGGGCATCGGGGATGGGGGATCGGGGGAAGAAGGATGGGCACGGGCATCGTGGAGGGGGGATGGGGGGAAGAAGGATGGGCATCGGGGATGGGGGAAGAAGGACGGGCACAGGCACGGGCATCGGGGAGGGGGAGGGGGAAAGAAGGACGGGCATGGGCATCGGGGAGGGGGGAGGACGAGCGAGCGGACAGGGGGGCATCAGGCATTGTGGGGGGGAATCAGGGGCAGGGGGAGCGGGAACCCTATATTTATTTTTAAAAACACCTACCTTCTCCGGCGGCGCGCTCCTGCACACATGACCCTTTAAGTCAAAACAAAAATGGTGGCCCGTCGCGTCTTACGTGTGGAAAAGGGCGACGGGGGCGCTAGCTGTAGTGCACCCGACTCCTGGCCGGATTATCCGGTAGGTCTAGCAAGGCCCTGAGACTATAACTCTCAAATGCAAGAGCAAGATGCATTTCTGCCTCTAGGGGGCACTGCCATTGAAGCAGAGATTGAAACTGATAGCTCAGAAAATGAGTCTGAGTAAATTTCATACATATTCATTGAATCTTGCCCCCCCCCCTTTTCCCCTCGGTTCTTTTTATGGGTATGGGTGCTTTATGTCTGCTTAACACTGTGGAGGACTAGCAGAGACATAAATAATTTTCCATCACTAATGTTGATGGTTTCTTCTGTTTTTTTTTAAATTGTTTTTTACCAGCTCCTCATAAACTGGCAAAACCAAAGAAGTTCCTTATAGTTCAAGTGTTTCTTACAGTTCAGGAGCTTGTAGCTCCATTTGTTACAATTTTTTTTAAAAAAAAGTAAATTCAATTTGTAATAATTATTTGAATACACTGTACTTTTAATATACCAAGTGTGATAATTTTATGCCAAACCAACTTCTACATAATTGCATTTTATGTTTCTAAAGTAACAAAGTGACTTTCAATCTGTAAAAAGTGATAATATTGCATTTTTTTCATTTTTTCCTAAAATTTCGGGGGGGGGGCGTTTTGAAAAAAATGGAGGGGGGGGGGAGAAACTCAGAAATTTTATATCTCTACCCATGGGTGCCAGGCTTGTTATGTCATGCAAATCAAGCCACAGAGGTTGAGGGTTAGACAACTTTTGTATAACCCCAAAACTAGTGATGGGTTATTTGAGGGTTGTCTAACCCTAAAACAATCCCTGCAGTCTGGGTTTGCATAACATGACATGCCGGCTGCCCACAGGTGCCATAATGGCACCTGCGGGCACCTGTCCCAACATGACTGCCCCCATGGGTAAATTAAGCCACCGTAGGTTGTGTCATGCATACCAGGTCAGAGAAAAACACCGAGAAGCCTTTTACCTCTAGAGATTTAGGAGAGAACCTGGAGGAAAAAGAGCAGACCCAGCAAATCAGCAAGTAAGCATTTTTGTTAAACTTGAGGGACATCACATAGACATAGGATTCTGTCACTAGGACCAGCCTTGACCCAGAAGGTAGGTCAAGAAGGTGTGAAAGGGAACAGTCTCCTCTTGACTCTCTACCAGCCTGGATTAATCAAGAGAGAAGCATCTATTTGTATAATTGGGAAGGGTGTTTGCTTTTGCTCTTATGGAAGAAGTATTTGAGCATAAGAACTCTTAAAGAGACAGAAAGATGGGAGCTTTGGTTTCTGTCACAGCCAGTTAAAGGAGTCAGCTAGCTGGTGATATGACAGAGAGAGTCAATGAAATGAAGAGTAGAAAATATTGGGCCAGAGGGACAAATAGTCTAATCTAGGGTCAGATTACATATATTCCTATGTAATGATAAATAATTAAAATTCAACAGGCTTAATAAGTCACTAGACTTCAGAGCTGCTGTTACCTTTAATAAGGACAATAATTACTTGATTCGAACCTTTGAAAACTGCTACAATTTAGTATGGGTGTATTTTTTATATTATGTTTTCCAAAATTTCAGAACAAAACTTCCAACTAAATGCCATTCCTATGTAATAATAAAGTTTAAGATATATTATCATGTCTGAGGGAAACTAAGAGTTAATCTGGTGTAATTTTCTTAATAAAATTCAGAGCTGTATATTATTTTTATAATCTGTGTCACACGGTTTGACACCATGTAATTTTTGAGGTATTTTATAATTTGCAAGGCAAACAACAACAATGCCTACTGTCTTCTTAAAACTCTTTTCCTGCCAAAGAAACAGCCATTTGCTTCCTCACGATTACCACAGTAAATCTTAGAGTGAAGGTATTTAATGATGGCTACAAAGCTTTCCTTTATTTTATCATGCAAAGAGAAGCATTAGGACCGCATAGACCATTCCTCCATCTCTCTCTCTCTCTCTCGGAAATGAAAGAGTACTCACTGGAGCTTGCTTGCTGAAATTTACCTGCTTGGAGAGACAAGAACTAATAAAAGATCAGGAGTTGCAAACAAACTTCTTCTGTGCACTAGTAGATTAAATTGACACCAGACCATTCTTTGAAATAATTATGTATACTGTATACCTAAATATGTTGGCATATACATATAGGCCTATTTTTAGACATTAAATTGGAATGTACCAAGATGAGTGGATGCAAAGAGGCCTTGTATAGAAGCCACTAAAAACGTCTCCACTGCAAACCACCTTAAAATATATGGGATTTGAACATGATCATAACTTGCATACGTCTGATTAATCCTCCAATAGGCATATGCAGCTGGTTTGTACCCCTTGACAATCTTCTCCCATGGACAGATGGATTTCTATCACCCCCAAACCTGCCAAAACCAGTTTCTCTTTATCTTACATATACCGTTATAGATGAATGAGACCTAGTAGGTTTCCATTTTTTCTGCTTATGATGAGTGAACTTTATAGAACTTCATAGTTCTCTCACAGTCTGTATTTGGTTGAACTATGCTATACCTTCTCATTTATTCCCATATGTGCATTCTGAGGACTACATAGCTCTGTATTTAAATCAGTGAGGATGTGCTTTCTGTCATGTGCCTTCATTGGAATCCATTGAAATGAACTGGGCATTCACAGGAGCAGGGCTTGGAGAACTTCACTCTTCATGCATGTACAAAATAAAACCAAACTTGTATATTGTTAATTTATGTTCAAGCTTGAGTATGGCAACAACCCAGTACAAGTATAGCTGTGCCTAAGCTGTTCTTCACTTGTAGCCTGAACTAGGCTGGTTCTAGCTCCAGCTACCTTTTTTGCAGCATCACTGTGAGCTTTTCTACATTAAGCAAAACTCCTGCAACCTTACTGGGCTTTCTTCTTCTGGAGTCTTTCCATATTTACGAGGGGCTCCTTTAGATGGTGAACACATGATTTAAAACTGAAAACTTCCTTTCTCAGCATTGCTCTATATGTTCAATGAAACAGTGCCATCTAGTGGATGTATTACAGTGCTACACCAGGATTACACATTGCCGATATGCCGCATTATTTTTTTATTTCAGCTTATCTCTGATCTTTTTGAAAGCACAATAAGGGGGAGAGAACGTGGTAGATGTCCTGGAAGTTGATGATGCTGTGTAAAGGGCTTGCTAACTTCTGTGAGTGACCAGTCATGAGGATGCAATAAATCGCTCATGTAGAGAACTTCTGTACCACACAGAAGTTAATGGGACCATGGCCAGGATCCAAAACAGTGTGTGACAAGATTAATATAACCAAAGAGAACTTTGGCTAGTTTTCTTAAACAACATCTCATCATGCCTTATATTAAACCAATCTGAGGCTAGATTCCCAGAATCAGACTGTGAGAGGATATGAGAATCAGCTATTCAAGGGGGAGGAGGGAAAGCCCACTGAACACGCCCTGTCATTGACTTTGAATCCCAGCCCATGACAAAAATTCAAATTTTGATGGAAACTCAACACTTTGGTAAAAACAAACAAACTGTTGGCCTTGCAGTTAGCCAACAGTTATTCATAA
This sequence comes from Elgaria multicarinata webbii, assembly GCF_023053635.1. Taxonomy (NCBI): domain Eukaryota; kingdom Metazoa; phylum Chordata; class Lepidosauria; order Squamata; family Anguidae; genus Elgaria; species Elgaria multicarinata. The sequence goes on from NC_086171.1 coordinate 17,899,256, forward strand.
CATGCAAATAGTGGCATTTAAGGGATTCTTAGAAATAGTAAGCACTGGGGTTGTAGAAATCCCCCACAAGTAATGGTATTCTTCCTGGTAACAGATGGGAAGATGTGGAAGTGTTCTTTGTTCTGAAATTTCCTGCAAGCAGTGATGCTACTAAAACACACACTCTAAAATTGGTGGGGGAAACAGGCCTTAATTCTTCTCTTTCAGATATCTGATCTCTGGAACCAGAAATTTAAGACAGTTCTCCTCATTAGTCTGAACTTGTGTCTACAGAGAAGATTCCAAATGTTCTAGACTGAATACCCTAGAAGTGATTTCTTGTGCTATATTATGCTAGTCTGTTGATAAAAGCACACTTCAAGTTGGAGCAAATTATTTTATTTTATTTAATAAATGCATACATTGCACTTATAGTAATTTTGCACACTACCATATATTCTACCATTGCTTTAGTGTGATTGTAAAAGTATAAAATCCAATCTATGAATTAGATATCCCAACATTATTATCGCTATAAAATGTTAAGGGAGTGTATTTCCTGAGAAGAGCACATATTCTTCTTTTGTAGGGGAAATTAGATAGTACATCAATTAATACTAAATTGCAATATAACTATAAATACTGATGACATTCAGATGAATACCCAATGAATTCATTATAATAAGTGGTATTACAATGAATACCAAATTAATTAATAGTAGTTGAACACTTAAAAGAACCATTACCAAGCAATGTAGTGATATTTGCTTAATTCAATATTAGAGATAGATTTGAACACACTGTTAAATATTATGGGTCAGATTCTGCTTCTACTGAAGGAAATAGGCTCGCTTCAATGAAATCAAGATTTTTAGCCATTGTACTGTGTTGTGGCTTAATATTATTGTAGGAATAAAGGAAAATATATAATAGGTACCTTCATACAAGAAAACTCATCAGATCTTCTTTACTGAAGTGTGCTATTTACCTTCTCTGTTTTAATATATGTGCTGCCTTATAAGAGAACAGTTTAACTTTTAGGCAAGGAATAACTTACAGTTAAGTCTTCCTTAATTATTGGCCTGGACCATCACATTATCAGGGGGCAAATACTGATTACCCAGTTTAAAAGAAACAGTGTGAATAGAATGATACCCATCCACTGTTTGTGCTACAGACCATACTAAAGATAAACTGGGCTGCACTTGTAATATTTATGTGCGCCAATGTAGTACAATTTATATCTATTAGAGATTTAGTAAGACATGAAGGCATAAGTGGATTTAATCAGACATGTAATTATTTTTACGCCTGCAATGCAAAAATATGCATAAATGAATTTATGGTTATTTGGCAATCAGGGAGAATAGTGTTTATAAATGTTGAAACAGCTGCTGGCAAATCTATGTGCAAAAGCAAGGAAAACAGCTTTTAGCATCTACTAGTTAGGTGAGCAATAAAGATCTTAGTGAGGCTTGTTGAGTATCTTATGACTGTGGGTAAATTCAGGGCAATTTCAGTCAAGTCAGCTAAATTATTTTTCTTCTTCTGTGCATATCTATTTTATAGTGCAAGCGCATTCTCAAATTATGCTGACTGGACAATGACAGGATTCCTACTAAATCACTGTTATGTCATTATAGTGAAATTATATTAGCATAGTGACATGGTTACACATTTCTCTGTGCACTTGTAACATTGTAGCTATGTAGGTGGAGATGACAAGCTAGGGAAGGAGTAGAGGAAAACCCAGCTTCATTGGTATGTTACCCTCCTCTAGAGCTGGATCGTGGAGCGAGGTCCCTTATCAGCATGACGTTACATCTGCAAAATAGGTATCATAAGTAAATACGGCCCTGGAGTCAATAGACATTCCAGAGAGAATGTTGCCCCTCACTTCCACACACTCTCCCTAGCTGCTACATCATCATCATCATCATCATCATCATCATCATTGTATTTTTTCCTACAAGGAACCAAAGGGCAGCATACATAATCCTCCTCTCCACTTTATCTTCACAACAACCCTGTGAAGTGGGTTTGGTCTGAGAGTCTGTGACTGGCCCAAAGTCACCCAGTGGGTTTCCATGGCTAAGGGGGACTAGAACCCGGATCTCCCAACTCCCAGTCCAACACTCTAGCCACTACACCACACCGGCTCTTTGGAGCATAGGACATTGGAGCATAGGACTATGTAGCCAGGCTACAGCACAGCACCAGGAATATAGAAGACTCAGCAAGTAGAACATCAAGGTGTGAGGCACAGGGCTAAACCTTTCTGTCTCTGTTGCTTTTGAAGGTTTTTCTGAAAAGATTCATAGTTAAAAGTAGCATCACAGCTCCATATTTCAGCATCATACAGCATCTGGTGTACAGCTTGGTTGCAGGAATAGGAGAACCCTGAATGTGCCCCACAGGGTCACCAGAAACTTGGAATGCCAAGTGCTGATTGTTCAGCCATCAACTTTGTGGCCTTAAAGTGGTTTTCCCAATTACCAGGACATGAAAGTAGGATCTCCAGGTATAAAAAAGTGTTGACGTTTGTTTGGTGTGAATATAATAACCAACTCGGAAAGACAACCATTTTAATTTTGTTGTAATTAATATTCAGTGTTATTTTCCTTATAATAGGGGAAATATCACTGCCAAGCTCAGCAAATATATGATTGATGAAAAAATTTAAAAGGAGCAAGTATACATCCTTGTTTAATACCCAAGGTCACTGATATGGCTTTAGTTAAAAACCCAATGGGAAAAGATCTACCTTTTAAACAGATGTTTTTGATCGAATGAGAGAAGATGTAACTTTTTTTAATTTTTATACAAGTGCTGGAATAAAGAATTTTAACTATTTTTATCTCCCCAAAATCACTTTCTAATCTGCAGATAATGTCAAAATGGCCAGCTAAAGATATGAAGGCAACAAACAAAAGGTCCTTCTGTACTGTCACATATTTGTATATAATGTGAATAAATACAGAACAATGATCCATGGTTGAATGGCCAGACCTGACTCCAGCCTGCTCTTCAGCAAAATACAAACAAAATAAAACAAAGACATCATTAGCATCTGCTCAAGTTTGCTAATTAAATAATTGACATATAAATAAGGCACAATGTCAATTAAGCATATAGGTCTATAATCTGAGAGATTTCTATTCCACTTTTTATAGAGGGAAAATGCAACATTCATATATTTACTAGGGTGACCAACTGCCAGGATTTCCCCGGATTTGTCCTGGTTTTTGTTCTTTCCATGGTGTCAGGGGGGATTTTCTATAATTTTCAATAATGTCCTGGAATGATACACCTTCTTCTTTAAGGCTGCCATTAGCATGGCAGGAGGGAATGACAAGCTTTCTTGAGGCACATCATTCCCCCACCCCGAGCTCCAATGAGGTCTTAAAGGGGAAAGTGGGTCATTCGTGGACATTATAGAAAAGGCCCCAATTGGAGTGGATGGTGGTGGTGCAGAATGAAATCATTTCCCCTCCTCCACTCCAATCAGGTTCTTTAAGGTGGCGGGGGAATAACGTACTTTCTGCAGGACTCAGAAAGCTGCTTCCCCCCCACACACTAGGTGTCCTCTTTTTTGGTTTCCCAAATATGGTCACCCTATATTTACCCGATGGAAAAGCAACCATAAAAGTTGAACAGGACACTGAAAAGCTCTTAATAACCTGGACCTAACACTCTAAGATATTTCTGAAGAACTTCAGATATTATCCTGTAATGCAGTGTTTAATTATTTTCTTAAAGAATATTTAAAAAATGAAATTTTAAATGAGAAAAAGGCCTAGCATATGCAAACCTAAGGGGAGCTACAGATGGTGGCATTGGATAATTTCTGAAGACATTCTGAAGAGAAATGGGAGCAACATTTCCATCTTTGCTACTCTGGGACTCTGCCTGTTCCAACTTTGCTATCTTGATAATTATAGAACTATAAGGAGGAGACAGGGCTGTGGGGGACCTCTTAACACCTAGCCTTATTCCTAATACAATCCGCTTCAGGTCCAGCTAATTTAACTCGAGAAGAAAGGAAGAAAAATACTTTCTAATGGCATTACATGAGTGAGACGTGGGTTCATAAGTTCCCCACTCCCCTCTCATCCCCTAGTATAGCTGGAAGGAGGGCATCAGAACATTTTGCTTTCATTTTCAATTAACCACAGTACAGCATTTGATCCAAACCATAAACTGTGATTAGTCTTAACTCTAGTAGTACATTGGAACAAGCCACTTCATAAATCACAGTTCAAAGTTGGCTTGTTTCAATAAACCATAGTTAAGACTAACTATAGTTTGTTTGAGTTTGGTGGACATAATGCTACGGTTAGTTAAAAATGGAAATGGAAGTTTTCAATCCAGTGGCCATGTTGGAGGACAGGGGAGGGGCACTGCACAGACCTGTGGTGTAGTCACATAACACTAAACCATAGTTTAGCATTACATCAAAATGAGGTCCATGTGTGGCTGTCTAAGTAAGTGCAGACTACATATTTGGATGGAAAAGTAGGATATAAATGGGATGTTTCAATAATGGGTAATTATAAAAGGGAATTTGATCTACACATGCATGTGAATTTCCCATTGCTTGAAATCTCTTCACTTATATATATTTGTGAACCAAATAGCTGGCAGCTGCATGTTTGGACTGATTCCACTAAAAATATTGTTTCTCAGGTAATATGAAAATCTCTATTTGTGGCATTAGATTTGCAATAAGCCATAAATTTGTGAACCAGCTCAGTTAAGGCCAATTCACTCTTTACATTAACAGGGATTTTAATGGACTTGTAATATCTGAATACATTATACCTATGAATAACTCATGTATTGATACAAGTGATACAGGTCTCAGATCCAACTGAGATTCATGGATTAATAGAGGGGGGGAATAAAGTAGGAGTTACCAACCTTTTTGGGGCAGGGGGCACATATGGGATTTTGAGAGGGTGTTGTGACGGTCTCACAAAAGGGCTGATATGTGTGTGGGGGTGTCTCATCACAAAATATTCATTTCCCAGAAGGTAAAATGGTGAGAGTAAAAGGAAAGTAACCTGACCAAGTACCTAAGTGTAAGACAGAGGTGGAATTTCAGTTCCAAAACACAAAATAATTTATTGGAACCCAAATAAAGATGATGTTGGAGGGCAGCACATCACTTTGCATCATACCTGCCTCCCAGTTTTAAAACAATAACAACAACAATAAGAACAACAACAACAACCTCAAAAATAAAATACAAATCAAGAGGGGCAGGGAGCTTGGCGAACACCAAGAGAAGTGACCACAGACACATTGGATACCCCAGAAATAAAATATGCTATCCTTTCACAACTTACTTGATTTGGGGTATATATTCAGAGCACATGTAAAATATGAATCTTTTTTTTAGTCTCATATTTTGTCTTGCATTTGGAGTTTGTCATTTTGACTTGTATTCAGCACATCACAAACTATAGATGTGCAAGTAATGAATATACATAGATGAATGAAGCCCTGATTACAGGTCATGCAAACAGAACATTTGGGAGGAGAGTGCATGTGTCTTAAGCACATATCCAGCTGTTTGAATAACCAGCACACATGTGCCATGTGTGAAACAACTCTGAAAGAACTGGTGGCATGCTTATATATTTACCTAATTTTAATAGGAACCATTAATGTTAAATATTGCAGTTCTAATAATGTCAAACATTGACTTCATCTTTTTCCTTGAACCAGTTGACTGTGTTAGCAAAGTACTATTGCATAAGAAATAATTCTAGTAGTATCATTACATCTATGTGATTACTTTGTTAAAACAGTAACATCTGCATCATTGCCCCAGTGATTATACCACTCTAATTGGTGACAAAATTCCTTTTGAGATAACAGGTTGTGAGTGGCCTTTTCTGCTGTGGCACCTTGGCTGTGGAATGAACTCCCTAAAGAAGTTCGCCTGGAATCTATGGCCTTAGCTAGACCTAAAGTTTATTATTATTATTATTATTATTATTATTATTATTATTATTATTATTATTATTATTTATTTATATAGCACCATCAATGTACATGGTGCTGTACAGAGTAAAACCAGAATAGAACTGAGCAGCAATGCAGAGATTTAAAATACAGATTTAAAACAGCAAAGTTGAAAGAATAAGATGGTAAAATGTTAAAATACTGGAAGAATAAAAAGGTCTTCACTTGGCTTTGAAAAAGGCCTTAGCTAGACCTAAGGTTTATCCCGGGATCGTCCCGGGGTCGTCCCTGCCTGTTCCCAGGATATCCTGTGTGTCATTTACATGAACAGGGATGACCCCGGGACGATCCCGGGATAAACCTTAGGTCTAGCTAAGGCCTTTTTCAAAGCCAAGTGAAGACCTTTTTATTCTTCCAGTATTTTAACATTTTACCATCTTAGTCTTTCAACTTTGCTGTTTTAAATCTGTATTTTAAATCTCTGCATTGCTGCTCAGTTCTATTCTGGTTGTATTTTTATATTGTGGTTTAAGTTTTATACTTTAAATTGTACTTTATGGCTTTAATTTTTGTGAACCACCAGAGAGCTTCAGCTATCGGGCAGTATAGAAATGCAATGCAATCAATCATAAGCTATGCTACTGCATTTTCTAAACAGGAATCCTAACATACAGGTTTGTTAAAACTGTTCTTTTTCTACTTCCTTTCTGCCACATGAGAGAAAAGAAACTGAAAACAAAAGAAGGAAACAATGCATTTTCTCTATCATAAATATTATTATATGGTTAGCATGAATGGTAGCTGTAGAATATTTAACGTAATAGGGAATATTTCCCAGTATCTTACTTAGGCTGCTTTCCTATACCACTTAACTAGCAGTATGACCCATTGGAACTTGCTTATGAGTAGACATGTACAGGATTACACTATTGATATCATTTCTATCACACTAAAAGGTCTGTAGGTAAACTATTCAGATATATGTTAATCCAGCACAGAATAAATAAGTCGGGGGGGGGGTTAAGGAAACTATTCCATTCAATGTACATCAGCCTTATGCTGATAATTTTCAACCCAAGCAAATATCTGGCTGCAAAATAATGATGTGTCCTTGCAGACATAACAATCTCTGGTATCTGGTGGTGGTGGTGGTGGTGTGTGTGTGTGTGTGTGTGTGTGTGTGTGTGTGTGTTTCAAATGATGGGGTTCTCTTTCATTCATGTATTAGATGCTATTGCAAAGATCAGTAATGTTTCCAATAAATTATAGATTGACCAGTCTGCACTCTTCTATTTGTTGTTGAATCATGCTCTTCCACAACCTTAGTCTGTCAGAGCCATGCTCAGCAACAAGACTGCTGCTGAATCTCTTTTAAAACCACAGAGTGCCCTCTGTTGCTCAAAAAAAGGTTGCACCTATGCAATTCCATTTCATTCTCAGCAAGAAATGTGACAGTTTCATAATTCAGTGACCACAAAATGCCAGCATTGCAAAAAACAAAACAAAAAAAAACACGTAAATATTAATTTAAACAATTAAACATGTGCTATCCTGAGACTGTGAAAGCATGGCAAAGCAAGCATACAAACATGAGATGCACATACAAGAATACACACAAATGCTAATCGAATTAGCTAGCTGATTTCTTTTTTCTTCATGTTTCAATTGCAAAATGTGTTGGCCAGGGGGGGAAAAACCATGGTAAGCCCAAGACACTTTGGGGGTCGCTGTTCTCAAACAGCAGCCCTCATTGCTACATGGAAAACTGCTTTTAAACTGAGGAGTAGTTTCTGATATGATGTTGATATCAGCCTTTCAAAGAAGAAAAGTTTATTTGTTTGTTTTTTAAATTACTGATCTAGCTCCCTGTGTGGGCCTCATCAGCTTTTGAATCTCAGATGTTATTTCTGAGGATAGTCAACCTGTAGTTTTGGCTGGATTGCACCAAGAGTTAAAAGAATTCGGGGGAGGGATGTTAAAACATAATAAAAGTAGGTAGGAAAAATAGCAGCCACCTTCAGCACTTGGAAATCCAAAATTGTTTTGTAGATTATTATTACCCAACCCTGGTTAAACTTAAAAGAGCAAAAAAGCTGAGTGTAACATTGATGTCTTGTATTAAGCGTCTGTGAGATGGAAATAATGATGCTCTGGTATGCTGCAAAAAACAGCATGTTTTATTTCATGTAATACACAGACGGTTGATTACACGCTCTTCTTTTCCGTCCCATCTTATTTATCTCTAGTTGGTTTATAATTAGGAAAGGAAACTCTCTCCAAAGCTTAAATGTGCATCACGTGGCAACTTGGCTCTGCTTATTTATTAGTGTGACAATTATTTTTTACTTTTGACAAATTAAAAAAGTGTATGACAAGATATACTGTATGTATAGAGAGAGACTAACAGTGCAATACTACCTATGTTTACCCAAAAGCAAATCCTATGGAGTTCAATGGTGCTTAGTCCCATGGAATTCAGAATAGGATTGCTGCCTAACTTGATATAAACACATCAATAGGTTCCTCACAAATGCTTTCTGCAAACATATTCTTCCTGTAGTTTTTTTTAAAATGCTGTTATAAAAAGTACCTTTATTATAGTTATAAGAAAAATTGTACTTACCGTATTTCTTCGATTCTAAGACACACTATTTTCCCGTATAATCATCTCTAAAAACGGGGTGCGCCTTAGAATCGCGGGTGCGATTATTATTCTTAGAATCAAAGCTTTTTTTCTGTTGTTGGTACTGAAATTAGTGTGCGTCTTACAATCGATGGTGTCTTAGAATCGAAGAAATACGGGTATTTACATTATACAGTAAGCCAGTTATCTTGGAGACAATGTTTATGGAACTTTATTTTACTTTTTTTTTAAGCTGAAATTTATTTAGACTACATCAGTGGCAGAATAATAGAGACTATGCATGCTCTCATTTCATATAGTGTGACTTAAACAGAGCAGCAAATATTCTCCATAGAAACTAGATTAGGCAATGTTTATTCATTCAGAAATAAAATATGAAAAATAAAGGATCCATGCTACAAATATCTCAAGTTACCATTATGGTGCTAGCAAGGGAGAACAATGGAATAGCATACTTGTAGCTATTTATTTTTCAAATGCCAATGTATGATGTGAAAACAGTAAAATGGAATTTAAAGATGCAAAAAAGGAAACAGAGTTATTGAAGGCTCATACACTGTACCTACTTAGCATTTTTCTGCAAATCACATTTTCTTTCTAATGTTATGATTAAAACATGTATTCATGAAACTGATGTTTTAGTATATTGAAAATATGGTAATGTTAAATTGTCTAATGTGCATTTATCATATCATTTTGCATATAATCATATTTTTGTCAAGTCCATAGATTAAAGCATTCTCTCCTCTGAATTTCAAAATCTCATGCTTGATTCCTTATTTACAAGAACTAAAACCAAAAAGGAATGGTACAATAGACAAGAAAAAACAAAGTATTTGCAAGTAACAAATACCACTAGTATTCCCCCCCACACACACACACAAACACACTAAATTTCTTTGCAACACTATCTAAAGTATGACATTTAGGCTGAAATTCTATACCCACCTACTGAATTCAATGGGACTGAGTACTTCTAAGTAAACAAGTATAGGATTGCGCTGTAAGGGTAATGTCTTATAAGAAAGTATGATACTTTGATAGTTTAAATACAAGAACTGTATTTATCAGTATCTCTTTAATCTATATTCCTTTAAAACAACAACTGTACAAGCCTTACATTATACCATAATGATATATATACCATATATTAACTATCCTATATTTTATATAATTGGAAAATCACACCACCCTAATTTTATTTTTTGAGGAGGGATACAAATGTGATTTAATAATGCTGATGACAGCTATTTTATTTCATATGTAACTCACTATTGATGCCTTTTTAAACTTTCATAGGGACAGCCATTTTGATCCACTAAAGCAACAACATCAAAGAAGTCTTGTGGCATGTTAAAGACTGACAGATAAAATGTATGCCATAATTAAGGTGGCACAAAATGCTTGTTTTTATATAGTTTGACAGTGGTGATGATTTGCTTTATAACTTTCCTTTTAGTTCTAATATTTGTGGGCATACTCACAAGTGACCAAAATTGACCCATATTAGCTGTATTCCTTTCAAAATCACCAAACCCTTCGAGTGGCCTAGTCCACAGCATTATGGTGGTAATGACGGTAGCTCAAGAACCAACCATACATTTCAGGAACAGCTTATCTATCCACAGGTAACAAGAAGTGCATGAATTTTAATAGGCACATCTAAATCCACCTTCCTGCGCAACTGATTGAAAAACAAGGTTTTTGCGCATTCAAAACGGCAAAGAGTCATTTACATGTGCATGTAAAAATACAAGATAGGTTTAAAAAAATACTTTCAGGCTGCATTGTTATACACGCTTACCTGGGAGTAAGTCCCTTTGAACACAATGGACTTTTCTGAATAGGCATGCATAGGATTGTGCTGTTGGTGTCACTCATGAAAGTGCCCAAATAGAAAATCTCAGGGTGTGGTGTAGTAGTTAAGAGTGTTGGGCTAGGATTAAAAAGACCCCACCTAGTCACAAAGCTCACTGGGGAACCTTGGACTGATCAAACTCAGCGTCACAGAGGTGTTATGAGAATAAAAGGAAATGGTGGGAGGGACCATTCCATGTGCTAGCTGCCCTAAGAGCACTTGAGCTCCAGGGCCTGATCAAAAATAGTTTAAATAAATCAATCTAGATAAGTTAACAATATATGCAGAACTGATTGATTTTGGTACTCACTGAATTCTTTATTTAGATTAAAAAAATAAGTTATCTTTATTTCATGTTGAGTAAATAACTCCTGCTCTACTGTCTCCATAGATTTTTCTAATTGCAAAATATTCCCATGACAACAGCAAATACCCTATCCATAGAATACTGACAACCCTGTGTTTTAAATCTGGCAGATACTGGCCACAAGAGGGCACAAGAGGGTTTTTGTTGTAATTTGTGTTAGCTCTTAGCTGAGTTTTTGGGTGTGGATTTATTTCAGCCTTCCCCAACCGGGTGCCCTCCAGATGCATTGGGCTACAACTCCTTCAACCACCCTGCCAGCTGTGGTTCATTTATTTACTTACAAATAATTTGTTATTTGTTTTGTATTACACTTTTTTATATTAAAAAGGATTAGGGCTTTTCTACTAAGGAAATTTTAATGTTTTTAGACAGAATAATACCAACTTCAAGCACCACCACACCAAAAAAAATAACCAGTCAAGGATTACTTGCAGCTAGTTCCCATTGAAAACAATGTGACTTCAGTCATTACTAACTTGCCCCATTGAGATTAATGGGACTCAAGTTCAATTAATGTTAATCTAGATCTAACCCATTATCTGTATACATATTATTCTAGGACTTCACAAAGAACAAATTATTTTTAAAAATTCCAGTTTTTACATTACGTGTTAACTGAGGGCCTTGCTAGACCTACCTCAGAATCCGTGTGGGAGGAGCAGCCAGCCCGCGCTAGAAGTAGCGCGGGCTGTCACTCCTTTCCACATGTCAGACGCGACGGGGAAAGGAAAGCCCTGTCGCATCCTCCATTTTTAAAAAAAAGTTAATGGGGCCATGTGCGCAGGAGCACACCAATGAATAGGTAAGTCGTTTTTTTAAAAAAATAAAGGGTTCCCCGCTCCACCCTACCCCGATTTCCCCCCCACAATGTCTGATGCCCTCCTCGCTCGCCCCCCTCGCTTACCCCCTCACTCGCCCGTCTGCTCGCCCCCTCGCCCCCTTGCTCGCCTGTCCGCTCGCTCGCCCGTCTGCTCGCCACCCTGCTCGCCATGTCCAATGCCCCCTCCACACACACCCCGGCCATGATCTCCCCACCCTGGCTCCGCTCTCCCCCCATCTCTCCTGCCGGGTCCACTCTTTCCCCCCTGGCCCCTATCACTCCCCCCCCCCCACGATTCCCTCACCCCCGGCCCGATGGGCACAGCGCTCCTATGGAGCACTGTGCCCAGTGCGCGGCTTCTCCCAGCTACTCGCAAGTAAGCAAGCAGCCGGGAAAAGCCGCGGAAACTGCTAGACTTTCCGCAGCCCAGTTCTCAGCTCAGGGCTGCGGAAAAACCAGCCCAAAAGTGGTGCCGGTTATCCCGGGCCAAGGGAGGGTTTAGCCTGGCCTGACACCGGGATCCCCTGTGTGTCATCTGCACACACAGCAGGGAGCCCGGGCCTCGCACCGGGCTAAACCCTCGTCTAGGAAGGCTCTGAGGCATCTGAAACCCAGAAATCATAAGAACCCAAAGTAGAATCCTGAATAAAGCAGAATAGAGTCATGGTCTTGTGGTCCAAGTGGCTTCCTGTCTTGGCCTTAGTGTATTCCTTTATCCAAAGGATCCCCCCGCCAATTTATGTACATCAGGTGCTTTCTTTAAAGTGTAATCCTATGTAAGTTTAAACAGAAAAAAGGCCTACAACTCCCAGCATGGTGGTATATCTCGTATTCTGCTGGCATAGTAGAGTTTCTCCCAAATCCTGTAGTCCCTAAGCCTACATAACTAGAGCAAAAGGTAAGGGTGGGCAGCTAACAGGGGCTACGGGGATTATTATGACCCTCCAGCCCCCCACTGTGGGCTGTATGAAAACAATTAGATTTGTCTTTTTAGTGGCCATGTTAGCACTATGGAGCACTAAATGGTTCAAATTTAGCTTGTTCTTAAACTAAATTTGACCCTTTTAGTTTCATAGTGCTATTTTAAAAAATAATAATACACAAATGATTTCCTCCCCACTGCACAAAATTTTTTTAGGAGCATGGCAGGAGCAATGAGGGCTAATAGGGGAGCAGAGGCTGAATGCAGCTCAGGTGCCATACATTGTCGACCCCTGGCATAAGGGATGCTGGGAGGTCAGTCAAAGATTCTGCTCCTTTTTAACTTGGAGGGAAGTGTTTAAAGATCTCTCTGTCTATGAGTATCTCTACATGAGCGATTTATTGCACACTCGTGATTAGTTGCTCACAGAAGTTTTTGGGTCCTTTACACGATGTTGTCAACCTCCAGAACATTTCTCGCACATTTCCCTCTTTATCCCACTTTCAAAAAGATTGAAAAAAAGCTAGTAATAAAAGTTAATGGTGCCATATTGCGAGTGTGTAATGCCGGTGTAGCGCTATGAATTTGCTGAGGAAGGACCTTCCTCAATTCAAGCCACGCATCTGCCATGTAAATGTTTGAGCACATTTCTCAATCAGAGGCAGAAGAGGGTAAAACGCCCTCCTGCAAGAAAGGGAGACAGATCTGATCCCCCACCTTGCCAAGTTCAGAATCAACATTCTCTGTTGATTCAGAGCAACCCATTACCCCCAAATAAGTGTGCCAAGCATTGCAGAGTTACAGTGTGATCTTATATCTACTCAGAAGTAAGGCCCATTGAGTTCAATGGGGCTTTTTCCCAAGTAAGTGGGCCTAGGGTTGCCAACTCAAAGCATAATCGTATGACTTCTCAGAAGTTAGTCATAGCTTTCCTGGGAGCTGCACCACAAGTTAAGCAATGATAGCAAGACACACACACCCATGCTCCTTTTCACACATGCCAGGGAGGGAGGGAGGTGCTCCCTGGATTCAAGTCACATGCCTGCTGAGTAAAGAACCCCCTCCTGACCGTGCAAAGAAACCAAAAGCAGAAAGGTGTGGGTGTTTTGCTTAATATGGAGACTCAGTCAATAAACTGTGCACAGCTCCTCCATGGTCATCTGCCGCGCTGTCCCTACTTGTAAATATAAGGGTTAATTGGCTAATTGCTAACCATACAATTCAACGTGCATAGGAAAGAACTTCACTGAACTGTATGTGTGCAGGAGGCAATCGATTTTGCCCACATGTGTATAGTTCAATGTAAAGGCAAATGGGCGGAGATTAACTGTTTGCACACTCACTCCCCTCCACATGTTGGTGCAACTGACTTGATCCTAGGTTCTTATCAGGGTAGTCTCCAGGCCCAGAGCCATTGGAAATATCTAACTCTGTATATTCTTCATACTGGTCCATTATCTCATAGTTTGGCCAAGCTCTGTCACCATAGCAACCATTTATCTGTCTTTTCTTTCATTTCAGAATCCAGAGGTCCAGGCTGAGAGAAATCCCTGCCCTCTTCTCTAACAGGAAATAGACAGTCCTGCTGTATATGTGCCAAACTAAAGATTTCTTATATTCCAGTGATTCTAGAGGTCCAGCTTTTAGGATCCAATGTTTTGGTTCAGTGATGAAAAGAACTTTCCAGTTCTGATTCAGTATCTCTACTATTATTATTATTATTATTATTATTATTATTATTTATTTATTTATTTATTTATTTATATAGCACCATTAATGTACATGGTGCTGTACAGAGTAAAACAATAAATAGCAAGACCCTGCCGCATAGGCTTACATTCTAATAAAATAATAATAAAGCAATAAGGAGGGGAAGAGAATGCACCAAACTGGCAGTAAAAAGTCAGAACAAAATCAAGTTTTAAAAGCTTTAGGAAAAAGAAAAGTTTTTAGCTGAGCTTTAAAAGCTGCGATTGAACTTGTGGTTCTCAAATGCTCTGGAAGAACGTTCTAGGCATAAGGGGCAGCAGAAGAAAATGGACGAAGCCGAGCAAGGGAAGTGGAGACCCTTGGGCAGGTGAGAAACATGACATCAGAGGAGCGAAGAGCACGAGCGGGGCAATAGTGTGAGATGAGAGAGGAGAGATAGGAAGGAGCTAGACAGTGAAAAGCTTTGTAGGTCAACAGGAGAAGTTTATATTGGATTCACAACAGCAGAGGTCAACAGAAGGAAAGGATGCCCGCTGCCTAAGAGAGCAGGAGATCCCAGATGTAGGAAGGAAGAGGCTGGATCTAACAGGACTTGGTGCAAGGTATGGATGGATTAGTAGTTCCTTATAACCTAGGCACTGAAGGCAGAGAGATGCAGAGGTGAGAGGAAAAGGCAGGGCTTTGGGCATGGGAGCGGGAGTTGTTCAAGAATAGTTCAGCCTCCTTCTCTGTATTTTCAGCTATAATTTGGGGGGGGGAAATCCTTAGTTCTCATAAAACATAAGAAAATGACTTATGAGAGCAATCTCCTACTCAATTGATCATTGAGGCTGCAATCTTAGGCCAGATCTACACGTCGTTGTGAAGGCGTTTCCGTGCGCCGTTTTTTAATACGTACCTAAATGAAGCGCCTCTTCCTTTACTGCCTCATGCGCCTTTTCTTTCGTTTCGTTTCATTGGAGCGGTTCACACTCTTCTAAATTTGTCCCTTCCGTCCCTTCCATCGCAAGTGGGCGTTTCTTAGAGGCTGGCTTTGGTGGATGCTTGTGACGTTCTCCCTTGCTCCCCCCTTTTTTTAAAAATTCCTCAAATCCCAGAATTCCCTGTTTGGGCCATTGTGCTCATTGTGGAGAAGATGGAGTCCATGGATAGCCAAACGGAATTAGTCAGCACCATGGCTGTTTCTATCTATTTACTTCTATGTGCTCTTCGAGCGCTGTCTGCGCTCGAGGATGAGTACCGGCATCGCCGGGCACAACTCTGAAAAATCATCAAAATTCACTGCAGACAGAGGATGCTGTTATAGAACCCTGGGTTCTATAAAAATGCAGCAGAGCAGTTTGGGGTTGGCCGCTCGACAGTTGGAGTGTGCTTGGCAATGGAGCTAGGTCTTCTTCGTCGCACAGTCTATCTTGGCGATTTTCGAAAGTTTTTCTTTTTTTCTTCTAAGCTAAATTGGATGCACACGTGCGCATGTGTGACGAACAAATGCGTGTTATGTATATAGGAAATTTTTTTCCTTTGGCCCGTAGTTGGATGCACACGTGCACGTGTGTGATGAACGAACTAGTGCTATGTATAGGAAGGTTTTTTCTCCCCTTTGGCCCCAAGTTGCCGGTACACATGCGTATGTGAGACGAACGATCAAGAGTTTTGTACAGGCAGGTTTTGTCTCCTTTTGGCCCGAAGTTGCCTGTCCACGTGCGTATGTGAGACAATCAGACTCCTGTTATGAATGTAGGAAGGTTTTTTTTTCCTTTGGCCCGTAGTTGGATGCACACGTGCGCGTGTGTGATGAACGAACTAGTGCTATGTATAGGAAGGTTTTTTCCCCCCCTTTGGCCCATGTTGCCAGTACACGTGCGTATGTGAGACGAACTGCTATGTGTTTCAATTTAAACATTCCTGTTGGTTTAAACATTGTCCTTCACTTTTTAATACAGGTAATGGACGGCTTTGCAGCTTTGGGATTCCGGGGTGCCTGCGTAATTCTGCACAACATCTGTGAAGCCAGAGGTTATGCAATCATTAACAGTGACGGACCACAAAACCGTGTAACACTTGCGACCCTAGGGCAACCCTATGTTAATAATGAAAACGAGAGTGTAGCTGAGGGAACCGAAGTTAGGGATGCTATTTGCACATACTTGTGGCGCAATAGGGAGTTGCATAGGTAAAATTAAAGTGTACAATAATTGCAATGTTGTTCCTGTATATTCCTTCATTCTCTTCGCGACTTTATGTTTTGTGTTACATTGTTTCATATTGAATAAAAACCTTTTGTATTGGCATCTGTACTTCCCTTTTCAACCAGTAGCCTCCAAAAAATGAAGTTTTGTTTAAAAAATAACTTTATTTAAATTAATAATGTACATAAATAAAAAATAGCATTTCATTAAAAAGAGAACATGCATTCATCAGCAGACATAAAAAGATCAAAATTAAAGGGTAATCTAAGGAGGGGTGGGGTGGGTTTGTGTGTGGAGGGGAGAAACTTAACATTATTTACATTCCAACATGCAGAAATGAAGTGAGCTTGACCAGGCAGCAAAAGCAGTTCTGCTAAGAAAAATTCTGTGTAAAAGTGCAGTTTTTGGAAAGGGGGGGGGGAATAACAGAAGTATCTGTTCTTACTTATGCCATGTCCACTTATGCCAATAATCTTAAATTATGCCATGAGGTAGGGGGAAGAATACATTAAAAAGAGAACATGCAATCATCAGCAGACATAAAAACATTGGCATTTTCTTCTAAAGAAAAAAGTTAATGAGAACACAGCTCCCCTCTCCTCGCTCGCGGGAAAGGTGAACAGTAAATATGGATGCTGCTTTTCGCGCCAGATTTGTGGGTTGGCTATAGGCTTTAAAGCACAATAGACGCCGCTATGTTAACAGCAGATTAACCGAACATGCACATATGCGCATCCCTATTAACTACTAAAAAAAATTTAAAAATGGGAAAGGCAAAAGAGGAAAGGAATGAGGAAAATGGAACCCACCACACCTGTCCTCGCACGTGGGAAAGGTGATGATTAAAGATGGATGCTGCTGTTCGCACCAGAAATGGTATCGGAAGTCGAAAGCCAACAAAATAAGTCTGAGCGGAGCGGGGCGGGGAGGAAAGAGTGAATAATTGTTACACACGTTGGAAGAAGTAACGCCTTAAATTGACTTAAGATGGAGTAAATAACAGCGCTCAAAAGCCGGGAAAATGCGATTTGAAAGTAAGTCTGTGTGTCTCAATGAGCTTCGGGGCGCACTCCAGATGCACGCAAGCGCCTTCGCAACGACGTGTAGATCTGGCCTTATAGTCCCTGAGATGGTGTCCCAGGGGGGCCATAGGATTTATTGCATCTCACCCTCCAAGTGCAAAAAAGAGGAGTCTGCCCTCAGAGGAAGAGATACATCCTTGGATCTCTCATCCACGCCCCTGCGAAACGTCTGCTGCCGGTCCCTCCAATTTTGGAGAGGGTGGAAAGGAGACATGCTTGGGGCAACAGGCGTGGCAGTGGGTGTGCTGGGAGGGGCTGTGGATCCAAAGGACCTACAGTTCTCCCTGTCCTCAGACCCACCCATCATCCTGGAGCTGACATAGATTAATTCCCTTCCATTGCTTTTTCAGGGAGGAAATCAGTAAATGGAAGACAAAGCCCCATCTGAGGAGTGAGAAAAAAAGCAAAAATGCTGCTTCTCCCTCACTTCTGTCCTGCTGACTTGAGCCTGGCAGGGCATTGGATACCATGGAGGCTCTGTCATTGGAGCTCTCCAAGATCAAGGATAGAGTTGTCATGCCCAAGAAGTGAACCTGCTCATGCCTTCCAGTGTTCTGGTCAATGAGTGCAAAAACACTGATAGTTGACAAGCACCAGGCCTTAGGCCTCCTCATCACAACGTTATTGACTACGGGCTAGGAGAAGGCCAAGACCTTAACAAGAGATAGTGGAAAAGAAGGGCAAAAGAAGGTCTATCAGGCCATAATAAGCCACAGTGTTAGACTGAATGAGTGGTGAAGGACTGCTAGGTCCTTCTTCTGGCACATGGTAAGGAGGAAGCATTATTTCAATATTGCCATATAGGATAAATGCCTAGAGCTTGCCTTGACTTAGTGCCTTAGTGCCTTGACTTGACACCAGTGCTTTTCAATGGGACGTTCCTAAATCTCCCTGACAGAAGCCGTAGTGGGAGTAAATCCCACAAACATTTATCACAAAACACCCCCTGGAGATTTAAATTCGTGTTAGAAAAATCTGAGACAGGAAGATTCTTTTGCTCATCTTCCATAACAACCCTTTTAAGTTGCTGGCAGCAAAGAAAGGCTGCAGCATCTGACTAAATCGAGCCCTTTCTATTCAAAAGCTGTCCCAAAGGACAGGATCTAACTAAAGCACTAGAAGGTGCCAGAAGTTGATCCTTAGCAGTATTTCCTTTTAATAGATGTGGGTGTTACAGTTCATGTCACCTAGTTGGAGAGCCCGGCAATTCCTTTAGTAAGACAACTCTGCCAGTTCTTTGATAACTCACCTAGAGTTTGTTTTACTGAGTTCAAAGAGATGGAAAAGAATCAAATTTTACCCCAATAAAGGAGGACTTTCATGTGGAACAAAATACAATGAAGAAACAGTCCCATTTAAATATATATATATATATATATATATATATATATATATATATTGGGGATTGATTCTATGTTGCTTACAGAAGGGTATTTTAAAAGAATGTAAAAGTTATGAAATGATCAAAAAAGTGAAGGTGTGGGTGAATTAATTGTATATTGGCCTATCTTAATATTCACAAGAAGTTGTTCACTTTCTCAAGGCTTGGACTTCCACAAACTGGGCATTTTAAAGAGCAACCCTCTGCTCTAGTTATACAGGCTAAGGGGCTACAGGATTTCGAAGAAGCTGCACTACACCAGTAGAATATGAGATACGGCACCGCCATGACAGATGCACTGGCAGAACTGCCCAGATATGCCGGTGACACCTTCCACCACTATAGCTTCTCTGCCAGCAAAGGTATGCTGGGAGAATGGCTAAAATGAGGCACAGTTATGGGTGGGGTAGTGCAGTACAATGGAGGAGCAGTATCCTAAACTTCTGCAGGCCACGACGATGCCATTTCCAATGGCAATATTTCAGCCAAGCACCAGGCACAAACAATTTCTCTCCCTTTTACTTCAATGGTGATGGTGGTGGGGATTTCTAAAAATATCCATTATTTCTGTTTTATTTATTTATTTATTATATTTTTATACCACCCAATAGCCAAAGCTCTCTGGGCAGTTCACAAAAATTAAAACCATGGAGAGCATAATAAAACAACCAACAATCTAAAAACACAAATACAAAATACAATATAAAAAGCACAACCAGGATAAAACCACACAGCAGAAATTGATATAGGTTAAAATATGGAATTAAAACAGCAAAGTTTAAATTTAAGTTATTAGGTGTTAAAATACTGAGAAAATAGAAAGGTCTTCAGCTGGCGACGAAAGCAGTACAGTGTACGCGCCAGGCAAACCTCGCTGGGGAGCTCATTCCACAGCCGGGGTGTCACAGCAGAGAAAGCCCTCCTCCTAGTAGCCCACTGCCTCACTTCCCTTGGCAGGGGCTCACGGAGAAGGACCCCTGTGGATGATCTTAAGGTTCGGGCAGGTACATATGGGAGGAAGCGTTCCTTTAAGTAACCTGGCCCCAAGCCATTTAGGGCTTTAGATGTTAATACCAGCACTTTGAATCAGCCCAGACTGATGGTTAGGTTGTGTCCAAAGTGCTGGTTGGCCTACACAGGTGCCAGGTCTATCCAGCACTTCTCCTCAATGCTCAGATGTATCCAGGTGTCTGGGAAATTTGTAAAATGTAAGCTGTTCCAGCCAGCTAGGTTAACTCTGGCAGTCCCTGTTCTCCTGGTGTCTATGACAGTGGCAGAATCTACACTACTGCTTTATAAC
Organism: Elgaria multicarinata webbii; assembly: GCF_023053635.1. NCBI lineage: Eukaryota > Metazoa > Chordata > Lepidosauria > Squamata > Anguidae > Elgaria > Elgaria multicarinata. The sequence continues at coordinate 17,919,478 of NC_086171.1, forward strand.
GGTTTGTAACAGTATTGACAACCGTTGGGGCCCATGACACACTCCATATACTGTTTTCAACCCACTTTCAAAGTGTTATATCCTGCTTGGTGTAGGGCAAGGTGTGAGGGCAAGACAAATGTCCCTTGGTGTGCCTGCTTCCTGTCTGCTGCTGTGCCCGGGTGCTTAGATAAGTGCTCTGTGGTGTTTGCCGTGGTTTCAGTCTTTGGAGCAACCTCTCTTTTGCCCCTGATGAGACTCCTTTTGGCCAGGCACAAAAGAACTGAATAGGGCCATGTCTGCTGCCCCTGGTGTGACTCAAACACCCATCTTCTGCTTCCAAAGCTCACACCCTAAGCAGTGCCAGTGTATGTCTATGGCTGTTCTTGTTGCATGTCTCACCTACTCCCCAGGTGCTTGCAGGTGTCTTTTTCTGCCCCATAGGTCCTAAACCTCCCCTCTCCCCAGGAGGTAGGGGTGTGTGCTCTCTTCAGGCTATGTTGATGCTGTGTTATGTGGATCCTTCATTGTTCCCTTTGAGTTCTGTGCTTTGAAATTATGCTTGTGAGAACCATATGGGGACTGAAATGCCTGCCTGGATGGATTCCAGGGAACTGACAATAGTGAGGGGTGGAATTGCTTCCTGTGCCGCTGTAGCACTGTGGTGCCATTTTGTGTGTTGTGTCCAGCACACACAAGGCATCACGTGTCCTCAACATCGTGAGTTCATTGGCTCCCTCTATGTGCCTGGTATATGGGCATTATTACCAGGGCAGTCTTTGATTAGTAGGCTTCAACAGGATTTCCAAAGATGTTGGAGGCATGACTGCAATTTTTATGTCATTTCAGGGGGTTTTCTGAGTGGTATGTTTTCTTCTCCCAAGTGGGTATAGAATATGACGACCAATCTACCAACATAGTAATGGCTTGCCTCTTCTCCCTCCAATCCCCAGCATACAGTAATTGATGTATAGGATTGTTGATAGACATCTTATGGAGAACCTGGTGTTAAAGTCAGGCATAATGTTAAACAGATCCTTACTTTAAAAAAGCAAAAAAAGCAAAGTCCATGACAGAATAAAGAGGTCTGCATAATGAACAGTGGTTATGCGGACACCATCTTGAAATTCCAAATTAATTTTGTAATTTGTCAATAGTTATTTGTCACATTTTATTTGTCAATCTCTTTCTTAGTTCTTCAGACGTACTTCCTAAAAAAAAAGAAAAGTACATTCAGGCGCAAGTATCTGCCCTAGCTTGAAGGAAGCAGTGATGAGGTCAGCCCTGAAGAAACCTGGTTTAGTTTCTCATAATTACTACCCAGTGTCAGATTTAACATTTCTGGACAAGGTGTTGGAGCATGTGGTAGCCTCTCAACTCCAGGTAGTATTGGATGTACTGATCATTTGGATCTGTTCCAATCTCATTTCAGGTTTTATTTTGAAATGGCAATAAACTTGGTCAATCTTGAAGATGATTTACGCCTGGGAATAGAATGGGGGATTCCTTTCTGAATTAGCAGGAGTTGGTGGAGCCCTTCAGAAGACACCTTAAATCATGGCTTTAACCATGGTGGTTAAGCTAGAAAAACAGGGCGTGCTCAGAAGACACCTTAAACCACAGCTTTAACCACAGTGAATAAAGCTTTTTGCCTTAGTCACTGTGGTTAAAGCCATGGTTGGTGTCTTCAGAACAAGGTCCAGCTTTCTGGCTTAACCACCGTGGTCAAAGCTGTGGTTTAAAGTGTCTTCTGAACGGGGCTGGTGGGTGAGGCAATGATGGACTTCTATCCAATGACCATTGGCTTGTGGGTATCACAAGGCTCCATCTTATTCCTTTATTTTTAAACAACTGTATGGGCATCACATCCTCTAGTGTTTCCCATGACATGACGTGAAGTAATTAAAAAAACAAAAACACCAAAATGGGGCTCTGCTAAAATGGGCACACTTAGCTGCTAGAGAGTACTAAATTTGTCAGATTTAGCTTGCAAACAAGCTAAATTTAACCCTTTTAGTGCTATGGAATGGGCAAACCAGCAATTAAATAAAAACCCATTCCATTCCAGTGCAGCCCACAGCAGGGGAGGGAGTAAAAATGGCCACCAGACTCTCAGGCCATAGCTAGACCTAAAATTTATCCCTGGATCATCCAGGGGTCAAACCTGTTCATCTAGGTGACACACAGGGGATTCAGTGCTCAGGCAGGGGCAAACCCTGGATGATCCCAGGGTGTCAGAGAAATCTGCAACAGATTCAAATGAGTTAGGATTTCTGAGAATCTAGTCCTCATTATCTGCAGTAGTACAGCCTCTGTGAGGCATGCAGAATCCACAGTCCAAGCTAGGTTTTGTTCCCTACAGGGTGTGGGGGCATGGGAGAAGGGGAAATATACGCACCTGTACCACCACCACCCTCATGGGGCAAACATGAGAGTGGTGGTGGTGGTGAGTATACATTTAGGAAAACACATGGGGGAAAGATAAACACTCCCTCTCTGCACTGCTTTGAAAAGATTAGAAGTCCTGATGACTTCATTTAAGTTTTTAAAGGAATTGAGAAAGATTTCCCATGTAAGATACAAGTCTGGCCTTTAAATGCTGCTACAAAGTCAGGTGGTCAGTCATAATAGGGAAGATATGGGTCTTCTATTCTTCCTCCTTTCTAGTAAGTCAATAACTCTCCAGTAACTCACTGAGTTCAATGGGTTGAACTGCCAGGTAATGTGCATAGCACCCTTCCCCAAGTTGGTGCCATCCAGATGTGTTGTACGACAACTCTGAGCAGCCCCTTGCCAGCCATACTGGCAGAGGTATGCTGGGAGTTGTAGTCCAGCACATCTGTAGGGCACCAGGTGAAGGCTAGTGAATAGGATTCCAGCTTGTTCCTTCATGACCTCAACTTTTGTCTTCTTTGGTGCTGCTTAAAAGCTTTCATGTCAGAAGGTCTTTGGCTGATTAGTTTTCTTCCTTCCTAATATAAACATAGACATCTTCTCAATCCATTGTCTAGTGTTTCAAGCTGACAGACTTCTTTCTACTCTGCTGTCTTCGTCAATCCAAGTGAAAGCTTTATCCATTACTTTCTAGATTGAATCCAGGCTCTTGCCTCTTCTTGTTTCAGAAATTAAATGATACTTCCATGGGAATAGTATGTAAAAGCATAATTGGACATTATGAATAAGCTATGGATACCGAATTCTGCTTTCCACTAGGCACAATGATTTTCAAGAAGTACAGACTGTTGCCACTTGTTAGTGAATACTATATAAGGTTTGTATTTAGATTCTATACATATTTAGAAAAACGAACATTACTGTGTGTATAAAATTTTATTTCACAATTCTTCCAAATAGGAAAGGTTTTTGTAAAGATAGAAGGGAACCATTGGCTGGCTGTCCTCTGCTATTTTCTTTGGGAGTGGGGTGGGGATGGATGGAAGAAAGAATCTCCAAGGAAAGGATGAGAGTATGTGGCAAAACCTGCTTTATTTTACTGGCTTTAATTTGACCATTAATTGACTTAATTAAAGTAGTAGCAGATACCATGGAAAGGGCCAGAGGAAGAAACGTAGCAATATATCCAATCTTGTATGAGAAGCCTTGAAATTTGGAAAAGAGTCTCATTCTGGAGATATGCCAAACTGATTCTTACTTCTTGTGACAGATTCTTACTTCATGTCTACACTAGCCTTTTTTCCTGGGGACATCCCTGTGCGTCCAAATGACGAACGGGGATCCTGGTAGCAACCAGGGATGACCCCTCCATTTTCACAGGATAACTGGTTGCCCAGTTATCCTGATTTCCCCCCACAGTCCTGGGACCATCCCGAGGACCACAGGAGGTATGGCACATGCCCCCGGCTTCTCCCTCCCCGCAAGTAGCGGGATTCTTAAAATGGGCATGAAGCTGCATGGGGGCAGTCCATGCCCATTGGGAGGGGGGTTGGAACATTTCAAAGGTTTATTGTTTTTTAAAAAACTTATATACATTGGAGCACAACTGCACTCCATCACTGTTCCAGGGGGGAAGGGAATGCCGACTGCGACATCCCTCTTCCTTTACAGGTTGTCGCACATCCATCAAGGTACTGGGGGATGATCATGGAAGCAAGCAAGTCTGCGATCCTCCCTCCCTCTACACTCTTAGGTGTAGACATGCCCTACGTGGCAATTTTTCTAGGGTTGCCCTTATCTATAGGTTGTTCCATTGAACAGATAAAACATATATACACATAAAAATATTTTTTAAACATAAGAATATTTTGCTAATAGGAAATATTGTAGTACTTGGCTGTGAAGCTTGTTATGTATTTCTCAGTATCTCTAAGAACTGAATCATCCATTATAAGTTAGCCATGATTGACTCACACAGGATTTACTCTCCTGAGCAATATAATGGGTTCAAGTCATACTTACAGAAGATGCAAAGAAACTTTAAAAAGCAGGGATTTTCACACTGCTCATGCATCCTACTGCATCTTCTGTGAGTACTCTTCTCCCATATTACTCTGAAAACCACCCATGTGTGCTTTTGTTCAGAGTAAATTCATAGTGCATGAATAGGTGCCTCTCTTCACGCTTTCCTTATAGCCAATATTTACATTTGTAAATAAACAACACACTATGAAATACTTTAAGTTCCCAGTGCTCTCTACTCCAAAGAATACTGGAGCCTGAAATAAGGCATCTAGAACATCCTACCACTCAGGAAGAGGGAATGCAAGGCTAGAGCAATGTATCAGAGCCAGGTAAATCTTTATGCTTCACACAGTTTTTGTTTGTAAGAGAAACTTCTCCTATGGTTGCTACTTTTTGTACTTTTGAAGAACCCACTGGAATTGCTAAGCAAGGTATTCATCATTCTTTTGTCACACACTAAGAGTGTGTCTTGTGATGTACGGGGAAAAGCCAACACAATTTTTCAAAACCTGGAAGCAATAGAAGTGAGAGCTTTATCACACCAGCGTTATACTGTGCAATCACTGTGAATTGCATGCAAAGGACTCAGACGTTTTCCACCTTATAATCTGCTTTGATTGTGAAGTACTTCCATGCATCCTGCCTTCATTGTGCAATAAAGCAAAAAGATTCGCTGTATTTAGCCCCTACCAATTTTGAGCGTATCTTCGAGCCGCCGCTGGGGGCGCAGGAGCAGGATTTTAAAGAAATGCTTACATCTGCGTAAGCTTTAAAGATAAAGACAGCAAAATTGGCACAGTAATAGATATTAGGGAGAGCTTTAAGCATACTAAATTTGAATTGAATTGGGTCATCCATTGATTTTTTATGATTTTTTACATTTCCCCCCCCTTAAACTCACTTCCTGGTATGCAAAGGATCACTGTCGCCTGGTAGCAAAAACAACAACCGCGAAAGCTAAGCACTACAGAGATAATCCGAGGGAAGCAGGTACATGGGATGAAGCTTTGAAATAGGATGTTTTGCTCTTTTTCTCCCCTCTCAATGTTTTGTGGAATAGTGTTTCTCTATCAGAACTCCCTGAGACTTTTGCTATTTTGCATCTTGGAATGAAAAAAAAAACCAGGCTGGAGATGATGCCTCCATTCCTGAAGTATTTATATGTGTGGGGTGAGCAGGTACAGTTGTATTGGCTGCAGACAGGAATAAAAGCTGTGAGTACCAAGCTGGTGATCAAATGTTTGATCTGCAGCTAGGAAATAAAACTGGTGAGGTTCTGTATGTTCCAAGCAGTAAAATGCTACCAGATCAATTGATTTATTATGCCACTGGCATAGTCCATATTTAAAGCTGGCATGGACACATTCTCACTGAATGAGGGTAACATACGTCCAGTAGCTCTGAAATCTTTTTAGAAAAGGCACTGAAGGTGCTGAGTCTGTTCATAATTAATTATAATACCACCTCTAACTTCACTGCTTCCAGCACTCACTGCAGGAAATAGCACAGTATAGGTGAAAACAAAAATAAAGAAATGTGGTTTCCTTTTTGTCATGAAAGAACAGACAGACTGGACTATTTCCTGTCAGTTGAAGTTGAACGAGTGTGCAGCTTTGCTACCCAAAAGGTTGATGCCAGTAAATCTATTTACTAATAAGCCCAAGTTAGGCCAAACATGTTAGCATTTTACCTATTTGGCATGATGGCTTAGGCAGCCAAAGCAGTTTTATCTGACCCTGGGAAAAGATTTCTCCATAGTTTCAGTTGTAAGGAAACGGAAAACAATGGGTAGCAGCCAATATCAGTCCTATTTAGAGTAGACCCATTGATATTATTGGCCTCTTCATTTAAATGGGTCTACTCTAAGTAGGACTAGCATTGGATACTACCAAAATGCTTACACTCTGCAAGAGATCGGGCTGGTCCACACTTGAATCTCTCTTTGGGTTTATATGTAATTTAGAAATGCCTTACAGAGATTTTTAACCACGCTTCAGGAAAATCTGAACTTCCTCAGTGAGGTTAATGATAGTGAACAAACTTCCTGAAAGACAGCTTGACCACTATTAGTCCTCCTCCTACTTCTCAGTTTATGTATTCTGATTTTCCATGGTAAAATCATGCTCAAAGCTGCTTACAGCAACATTTCTGGATAACTAACAATTATGGGTCATAGAAATTTTTTAATAATCATACAAATAGGCTAAACATATCACAATAAATATGCACCAGGATTAAACACTCTGCTTATAACTCATACTAAGGCCTAACAAAAAGAAATACAAACAAACCTTTAAATAGGAACAAAAATACATCTTATCTAGAACTAAAGGTTATCCCAGGCACAAAACCTAAACAATACCACACACTGATGGTGTCTAGGCACTTTCAGACTCCATTGTTCCATAACTTCCCTGCTGGATGGGACCAATGTTATCAAACTTCATTACCCATCAAATACACTTGCTGCACCTGGACTGTGTAAACTGAGTGTTTGTTCCCAAGTAGACATAAACTGGCCATCCCTGATATGAATTAATATATGTCCCAAGCTATAAGCATATATACATATGTATTTATTTTATATATATAAAACATAAGATAAACAATTTTTCAATATAAAGATTAAAAAACTGCTGAGTTACTATCTCAAATAACGGACTAACAATAATCCACTAATAACTATATATATATATATATATATATATATATATATATGACAAATTTGCATCAAATGTAATAAAATAAATGTAAGAAATAAATGTTTGCCCTTACTTGACCCCAGAATAGTTGTTTTAAAAGAATATTGTTGTTTTTATGTTCTTGATGGTTTTAAATTTTGTATACTTGTTTTAATGTTCACGTTTTTAACTTCTGTAAACCGCCCAGAGAGCTTCGGCTATGGGGCAGTATATAAATGTAATAAAATAAATTAATAAAATTAGAAGAAATGAAGACCATAAGAAGAGCCATGCTGGATCAGACCAAGGGACCATCTAGTCCAAGACTCTGTTCACACAGTGGCCACCCTGCTGTCGACCAGGAACCCACAAGTAGGACATGATGCAACATCACCCTCATGTCCATGTTCCCCTGCAACTGGTGTATATAGGCTTACTGCTCTGATACTGGAGGTAGCACAGAGCCATCAAGGACTCATAGCCATTGACAGACTTCTCCAGGAATTTATCCAACCCCCTTTTAAAGCTATCCAAACTGGTGGCATCACTACATCTTGTGGTAGTGAATTCCATAGTTTTAAGAGTTTGAAAATTATAGGGCGGAGTAGGGGCCTGGATTGGTCCCAGAGGCTGGATTACTTTCTAGGACCAATCTAGGGGTTGGGGTGAGGAAATGATGTTGATGTCAGGGGTAGGCTTCTCTCCCCAAAGCCCTGGCCCTCGATGTCATCCATCCCCATTTTCCATGTAGAAAGAAAGGGAATCCTGAATCAGAGAGAATAAAATAATTCTATGACATACATAGTTCATTTTCATTTGATTTATACATTTTTTATACTGCCACATGGCTGAAGCTGAGCAGTTTACAATTAAAAACACATTATACAAAATACAAAAAAGGCATTTACATAAAACCACAGACAACATATATATCTAAAACAATTTGTTAAACCATCAGCCAAGACGATCCAATAATTAATTTAAGCTCATTGTTTGCTGGCAAATGCCCGAGAGATCCTCACGACAACCTTGTGGCGTAGGTTAGGCTGGATATTGCTATCTAAAAATGTTGGAAAACTAAATATGTTAAACATTGATCTGCTTATTAAAAAGGAGTGAATAATTACTTTAAGATGTTTGTCATCATTAGCTTTTATATATTTATATTTTTAATACTTCTAAAAAAATCTGCTATCTAATTAATCAGGGCATCTTTTTAGTTGATTAAAATTTTCAAAATACTCATCTAACAAATTGATTAAACATTGCAGTCCTAATGTCTGTGTGTGTGTGTGTGTGTGTGTGTGTGTGTGTGTATGTATCCCACTACCTCACTGTCTAATATATCTAAAGTATATTCTTGCTCACCAAAGTTCATGCTGCAACAGATTTATAAGTCTTTAAGGTGCAACAGGACTCACTGAAGTTTTTAATTAGAGAAGGGAGTTCATTTGTGTATATCCAGCAAGGTAGCAGAAGAAGGAACAGTCTACCACACAGATGCTTCAGTATATGAGGTACCACTGTGACAGTTACGAGTATGCATGTAATGTGTGCCTAGAAATCTTGCAAAAGGCTTGTCAACAGATGATTACTTGGTGTTCCCTCTATGACAGTGTGCATATGGAAGGTGAACACCTCATTAACAGGTATTATTTTTATTTACTGTTCTTAATATACCTTAATATGTCATTGTTAGTGTTTGTGATTGGTTTTATTTGCTCTTTTTATTTTATTTTAATACTGTTTATTATTGTATTGTCTCTGTTGTACTGTATTGTCTCTGTTGTTAGTTGCCTTATGCAGAAAGCATGCTATATGCAGAAAGTTGGAAAATAATTTGAATAATAATTAAAAGGTATTAAATTTCCCATTTTGTCCCTCGGTTGGTGCTTGGGCAGCCTTCCCCAGCCTGGTGCCCTTCAGATGTTTTGGACTACACCTTCTAGCATTCTTGACCACTGGCCATGCTGGCTGGGATTGATGGGTGTTGAAGTCCAAAACATCTGGTGGGCACCAGCTTGGAGAAGATAATGTTCCTCTAGCCACTCTTCTACCCTTCCTAGGATTCAGACAGACTACAACCACTAAAAAGAATGATCAAACTCCCATTTATTTTAATGAAGCTGGATTGCATCCATACAGTGCAGTCCCGTACATGTCAGCCCAGAATCCAATGTGACTTAGTCCCAGGTAAGCAGATAAAGAATTGTAGTATTAATGTGCATGTTTCACAATACTTAGCAGAGGTTCGTCATTGACATTTTGAATTTTATTTCTACCTTCCTCAATATTTGAATAATGTAGCAACTTTTTGCATACGAAGTTAGGTTGGATATTAATCCCCATTTAGGCAAATAGTCTTTGTTTAAGTGGAAGTGGCTTAATGGCTTTGGCACAGCATTCCTCCATTTGTCATCAGAAACATGTATTTCAGCAAGAAACCACATCAGTTGAATTAGGATTTCCTGTTGAGCTTTCAGAGCAGTCAAAAGCTATTGAAGTGTCTAGGTAGTTTACAGTTGTTATCTACCATTACAGGAGATACAACTTTGACATAAAAACACTTAGTAGTTCTTCGTTGGTAGACTAAAGTGTCTGGGTTACATGGTGTCAAATTAGTTCTGTCCACCTTTGTGGATTGCTTGCAGCAACGTGCACTACTGGTTCTAGCAAAGTACAATAAATTGCAGCCTAAGAAAGCTGCCTTTGATGTCAGACAACTGTGCTTCTGCTCTAAGATAAAAAATATGTACACTCAACCATAAATCAAGGTGCACTTCTTAGGAGATGGAGATCTGTTCATGGCCGTGCTCTTTAACCACCTCCAAGTAAAAGAGGCTGAACTCTTTTATTCCTTAGCAACAGCATTTTCAAGTATCACATAATTCCAAGGAGTATGGGAAGCAATTTTCATTTCTCTCACACATAATAACTAAACCTTGAAGAAGCAAGAATGTCAATATGATTTATAATTTGATTTTTAACTCAATGTTTTTCTATAACAAAAAGCTCTTCTCATGTGTCTATCATAATTCAATCAGAGAAAACAGCAAGTATGACCACTATGAAAGAGAATTTTGCTTTCACCGATTTTGCTTTCAAATCTCCCTTAAAACAGGAGAGTATTAAGTTTCCACTGTATTCTTGGGTGAAGGAACTAACTGGAACTCAGTAGTACTTCCATTAAAATCTATTCAAGGCAGAGAAGTTGGTTGAATTTGGTTAGTGAAAATTAAGGCAATGCTTACCACATGCAATGCGAATCATTATTTTCTCCAGATAAATCACATTGATTTCTCTGTAGTATTCAGCCATTAAATTTATGGTATATCATTGTCAATATTACTTACAACCTTGTAGATTTATCTGTCTTCTTAATATTTAAAATAATCATTGGCAAAACAATAATACCACTGTCTTTGGCAATATGCAGATAATGTAAGGTATTGGAAAGGTTGTGTATGGTATTTAAAGATGTGTCAAGGCTAAAATATGTGAAATGGACCTTGGTTTTAAAAGCTTGCACTGCCTATTTATGTGCATCTTAGTGTTCGTGCAGTCTGATCCTATGTCGCTATGACCCCCTAAGCCCACTTAAGTCACTGTCACAAGTGCCCAATAAATGGGCCTCTGCAGATAATGGTTCCATCGAAAGGATCTCTCCTGCAGATCTTATTACTTGGCAGATGGGTCTACCATTTAGGGCTTTAAAAGATAAAACTAACACTTTGAAATGAACACAGAAAACAATTGGCAACCAATGCAGGTCTTTCAGGACAGGTGTAATATGACTGTGATTCTCTTAGCAGCCTAGATGCCTAATTTTGCATCAATTGAAGCTTTCAGGGGTTCTTCAGGGGTAGAACACATTGCAATAAACTAAACATGATGTAACCAAGGCATGGATAAGTACTGACAAGTCAGACTGTTTCAGGAAAGTTTGCCGCTGACGCACCAAGCATAATTGTGCAAATGCGCTCCTTACCGCCACCTGATGTTCCAGGGACAGCATAGGATCAAGGAGCACTCTCGAAATATAGACCTGATCCTTTGGAGGAGTGCAACACCTTCCAGAATAGGATGAATTCCAGTCCTCAAGTCAGGCTTTCTACTGAGCAACACCTCTGTCTTGTCTGGGTTTAACTTCAGCTTGTTCATCCAGCTCATTATCAAACCCAGAGACCGTTTAAGGGTTTCAACTGCTTCCTTGGTGTTAGGTGACAAAGAGCAATAGAGTTGGGTGTCATCAGCCCTCTACTACAAAGCTCTGAGTGACTGCTGCCAGCAGTTTCATGTAGATATTTAAAAAGAAAGGGGGAAGAGTTTGTAGCCACAAGCTAAGCACCCCAGCCTCACCCCTAGACAGGTTTGAATCTTCAGGCAGCCCAAGCATACCTAGCAAGTAGTAGAATGACAAGAAAGCCCATCCACCAAAGAGTAACCCCAGGTAACAGACAAAGACAGATTGCAATTTTAATTGTGACAACCCCCTCCCACAAACAGCTGCATTCCAGATTTTTAAAATATCAGCTCTCCCCTATTATACTTTCACACTTTCCAGATCAAAGTATAATAGGTACTTTGATCTGGAACAAAGGAACAGAACTCAAATATGGAACTAAAGAGATGAAGGCCAGAATACCTACTACAAACTTGCTGAAGGCCTTTTCTCTAGTTTTGGAGGTTATTTTGTGTGGGAGAACCAGGTTCTACCAAACTGCAATCCTGTCACTTATATGTTGCCATTTTTAGTAATTATTGACTATCAATTACTATGAACATATGGTTTGAATTTATTTCATATCTGCTGTCCTCTCTGGGTTTGGATCTAGCAAACTGCTATATGTGAACAGAAAGAATATTCCAGGTATTTCAGTAATTCAAATAATCAACTTGTAGAGCAAGTGGGCAACTTCTCACTATTTCTTGCCTTTAGGTTTAAAAGAAAAGGAAACTGAGTTTATTTTGATTTTGGCAACTTTGGCTTTAGATGCCACTGGAAAATGATAGTCTACTCTCTACAGGGGTGAGCAACTTGTGGTGCTCCAGATGTTTGACCTGGTGAAGAATTATGGAAGTTGCAGGTCAAACATCTGGAGGGCCACAAGTTGCTCAGAGAGTAGACTAACGTTTTCCAGTGGCACCTAAAGCCAAAGTCGTCAAAATAGAATCGGGGTCTTTTATTTTGAACATGAACCAAATCTGTTGCTGATCAGAATAAATGATGAAGCATCATTATCGGGAACTATTCGTGTCCTCACTTGGGATATTTAAGTAACCTAACTAAAGTAGTACCTGGCCTGCGTTGCGCAGACGCAGGCTCTATTCTACACTACAAATCCCAGCATGCAGTGCGCCTTACTAAATCCAACCGCAAACAGGGGTTTAAAAACACACACCCTGAATTTGCAGATACATGCCCTTCTAGCGGGGGGCAGCTGTCTCCCTTCCGAGTCCTACAGAGGCAGCAAACAGGCGGACAAAGTTGGCTTTAAAAAGTCTGTCCCGACCAATTAGAGTTCGAGACCTTCCTTCAAACGGGTGAGGCGCCAGTAGCTGGGGAGCGGCTGCGGCATCGCATCCTTCCCGCGCTGTCAGTTACAGGCGCGCGAATTGGTTCGCGCTTCTCTCTCCTTCCTATTTCATTTGTCGCCGGGTTCTCTGTGGCTTGTCAATCAGCGTCTCAACAGCTTCACCGCACGCTTTCGGGTAGAGAGAGGGGCGGGCGGAAAGCACAAGTCCACCTTCGCCCCGCCTTTGATCCCGCCTCCGCTTTCCTTTTGCTGTCAAGTGGGCGGAGGGGAAGGAAGCTACCCACCCACAACGACAGTTAGTCAGGCTTCTTTCCTTCCCTCGCGCCGCCCTGGCCACGCCCACCTCCTCCTTTTGCTCCCCCCCCTTTCCTGCTCGCGCTGCTGTGGTTTCTGTCTGTAGGCCGGCCGGCCTGTTTCAAGGCGAGGGCCTGGCTTACGCGGAACTCGCGCCGCCTTCGCCCCGCCTCCTCCTCCCGCTCCCCCGCCCCTTCCTTCCCTTCAGGCCAGCTGCTGCTAGCTTCGGTTCCCTCCTCAGTGGGTGTCAGCCTGGGCCTCGCAGGGCCCCGCCCTCCTCCATCCCCAGCTCGCTCTCTCCTCTCCCCCCCACCCTTTCCTCTGGCTCCAAGTTGTCAATCAGGGGCCGGGGCTGAGGCAGGCGGCGGCAGCGGGCGGAGAGACGGGCAGCTACGCCACAGCCCAGCGGCAGCCATTCGTGGAAAAATAGGCCGACCTGCTCCTCCCAGCTCCGGCAGCGACCGGCCTTCTCCCCGCCGCTGCCCCCAGCACCCCGCCCTCCGTCCCTCCCCTCCTCCTCGAGCCGCGCCTCAGCGGGCGTTAATGCGGGATGAGCGGTACGTAGCCCACACCTTCCTCCGTCCCCTCCTTCCCGCCCCCGCCGCCCCCTCTCTGCTGCGCCTTCCCGCCCTGCCTTCCCCCATTTCTTCCGAGCCCCCCTCTTTCTCCCCTCCCTCTGACCCTCCTCCTTTCCTCCCTCTTCCATTCCCTCTTTCTTTCCTAGTCCTCCCTCCTGTGCACATCCATCCCTCCTTCGTTTCTGTTTCCTCCCATTTTCCCCTCCCTTGCGCCTCCCTCCTCCTGCCCCTAAAGCATCCTGGGCCACTCAGTAGCCGTAGATGCTTTAGGGGCAGGAGGAGGAGGAGAGTTGTGGGTGGATTTCCCCCCCTCCGCCTTACAGGCTCCGAGACCAGAAACCAATCAAACCTCCCCTTTCTGGGTGTTCACTGGCCAGCCCCCGTAGGCAGGGTTTCAAACCACGTTTCTTAGGTTTCCCTTTTCTGCAATACTCATGTGGACAGTGGCTTTCAGACAGGAGGAGGAGTTGGGCAGGGAGCCGGTGAGAATGCTCTCACAGGTTACTTTTTGTACAAATAAAAGAGGATAACAATGCTTAATGGGTTTGGGTGTTTTGATTTTTTTTTTCAGATCAAAAGAAGGAGGAAGCTATGGCCTCAGAGGGAGAAAAATCTCCTGAGGCTGAAAACAACAATAAGAAAAGCAAAACTGGAGCCTCTCAGGTAAAATATGTAGGAAAATGGGGGAGTTCCCTATATAAAAACTGGCTCAGTCATTTTCAGGTCGAGAGATATTGCTGTGCGGCTTAGTGAACAAGATCAAATCATTATTGCCTGGACATATTTGGGGAAGGGTTTTCTTGTATTCATCAAAAACTTTACTGTGAAGGCCTGTGGAAGTTTCAGTGGAGGAAGAAATTCTTGGTTGGAGTGATTAAAGTTAACTTTAATTAAATTAAATTCTTGGTTGGAGTAATTAAAGTTAACTTCTTTGGATGTTTGATAATACACTAGATGGTAAGCTATCCATGGCCATGTGTATAGTATCTTGTTTCCTAGCAATCTTTAATATTCCTGCTACTGCTTTGTAGTTCACAAGTTCTATTTATCTCTTGACATGCACTATGTTTCTGTTAGGATTCCCAACCTTCACCTCTGGCTCTGCTGGCAGCAACTTGCAGCAAAATAGGGACTCCTGGTGAAAATCAAGCAACTGGACAACAGATTATCATAGATCCGAGTCAAGGTTTGGTGCAGCTTCAAAATCAACCACAACAATTAGAATTAGTAACAACTCAGCTTGCTGGAAATGCTTGGCAGCTTGTTGCTGCTGCTCCTGCTTCAAAAGAGAACAACATCCAACAAGCATCTTCTGTTGCTTCAAGTGCAGCAAGTCCCTCTAGCAGCAACAACGGAAATGCATCCCCTTCAAAAACAAAACCAAGCAATTCTTCTGGAGTAACTCCAGGACAGTTTCAAGTCATACAAGTACAGAATCCAGGTGGTAGTGTTCAGTACCAAGTGATTCCACAGATTCAGACAACGGAAGGTCAACAAATTCAAATAAATCCTGCTAATGCCACAGCTCTGCAAGATTTACAGGGTCAAATTCAGCTCATCCCTGCAGGGAATAATCAAGCTATTATTACAACTACAAATAGGACAGCCTCTGGGAATATTATTGCTCAGAACTTGGCAAATCAAACAGTGCCAGTCCAGATTAGGCCCGGTGTTTCTATTCCACTGCAGCTACCTATTGCTGGTACTCAGGCACAAGTTGTAACATCACTGCCTATAAACATTGGGGGAGTGACTCTAGCATTACCAGTAATAAATGTTGCTGCTGGTAGTAGTTCTGGACAGGTCACTCAGTCCACTGATAGTGGAGTTTCCAATGGAAATCAGCTGCTATCAGCACCTGTCACAACGGCTTCTGTTAGTACTTTGCCAGATTCTCCTTCCTCTACCACTTGCACAACTACTGCCTCCACATCGCTAACAAGCAGTGAAACTTTAGTAAGCACTGCAGAAACTGGCCAGTATGCAAGCACAGCAAACAGTTCTGAGCCTAGTAATGAAGAAACTCAAACAACCACGTCAGAAACAGAAGCTCAGAACTCTAATCAGCTTCAATCTAATGGATTGCAAAATGTGCAAGATCAGTCAAATTCGCTGCAGCAGGTACAAATAGTAGGTCAACCTATTTTACAACAGATACAGATCCAACAGCCACAGCAGCAGATCATTCAGGCTATTTCTCCACAGTCTTTTCAGCTTCAATCAGGACAAACTATTCAGACCATTCAGCAGCAGTCTTTGCAAAATGTTCAGCTACAAGCAATGAGTCCTACTCAAGTGCTCATAAGAGCACCAACTTTAACTCCATCAGGGCAGATCAGTTGGCAGACAGTGCAGGTCCAAAATCTTCAAAGCCTTTCAAATCTCCAGGTTCAAAATGCTGGGTTACCCCAACAACTAACAATTACCCCTGTATCTTCAAGTGGTGGCACCATAGCTCAGATTGCACCAGTAGCTGTTGCTGGCACACCAATAACGCTAAATGCTGCTCAGATTGCTTCAGTGCCTAATCTTCAGACAGTAAGTGTAGCCAACTTGAGTGCTGCAGGTGTTCAAGTGCAAGGAGTTCCAGTCACCATTACAAGTGTTGCAGGTAAGTGCTCTATAAAATATAATTAAGGCCTATTAACAAAATTATAGACTGCCCAGCAACTGCTGATCCTTTTTAGCTTAAATGATGGCCTTCAAAAATGGCTTTTTGGGTGGTGCAGAGGCCTATGGCAAAATAGGGGAGCAAGGAAAGGCCCAATGTGCAGAACATCTCAAATGATCTTTAGGGTTCCTATTATTAAGTATTAATAGAAAGTCTTCACAGGTTACCATGGTATAAATTAATGTTGCAGTAAAGTGTCTGTTTTGAACTTGGTCTATGTTCACCTTCATGCTTTTCACCAAAATGTATGGCTGGTAACTGCTAACAATTCTCATGATTTTAGCCATTACTTGTGAATTGATGAAGAAATAAGCACTTAATTCAAGTCACTACTTAAAAGTCTTGATTCCAGACCCAAACCTAGAACATGAATATACCATGCAGTTAAACAGTGATGTAATAACGTGCTGTCTGAATTTATGTTATATCTAATACTGTTCTAATTCTGTTCAGAAGCCAGAAATTCACTATACAAACTAATGGTTAATTTCAATATCTAAGGAAAAGTTGCAGACTTTTTAAAAACTTTCAGAAACTGAACATAAAATACTTTAGAAGTTGCAAAACCCAAATGTTGAAAAGCAACATTAGTTAGAATTGTACATGGTGTGTAAGATCATATCTATTGTAACTGATAGAATGTTGATATTTTACAGTCTTAATGAAGAATAATTCTAGTTAATGAGAGATTATTAAAATTAAAAATCTTTGTCAAAATGGGACACTAGCATACGGTTGGTACCCATTTCTAAGGTGGTAAATATATGACGATCAAAAACGTATGGAAGATGAACATTTCCTTTCCCTGCAGCGTACATCATTAAGAGTTCTTTGTAGAAACGGTTGACATAAAATTAGCACTTGTTTTCCCAGTGTGAGTGGAATGGACATTCAGATGTAACGCTCACTCACTCCTTGCATTTCCCTTCCTTCATATGTGCTAATACAAAACAGCCTCTGAGGTTTAGTGGCAAATAGTGATATCTATATATATAAAACGCTTAGGTATGTTTCCGTACAGGCTTCAGCTGATACAGGTTGCTAAGCCCCTCGCCCGACTCCTCTGGGCTTTCCAAGGTAATCCTACACCCCATTCTGCCTCTTTGCTTCCCCCCCCCCCACGAAGGGGGCAGCGCCACGGTCCGGAGCATGAGCGAGGCCCTTGGTGGCTGGGTGGGAGGCTGCTTGCCTGCTGTGAGCCGAGGCCCCGGTCTAATCTCATGCAAGCTGAGCGGGCGGCCCAAGGCTGACAGGAACTCCGGGGAGAGGGGGACACCTGCCCCCCAACCTCCCTGCCCCCAGGTCTGCCAGACGGCACTGTATTGGCGACTTCCAAGCAGCCTGCGCCCCTGCGATGATATTTAATGAATAAACTTTAAGATATGCTACAACGGCGTATGTTACGCCAGGTACAGCTAGTGGGACAGAAAATTTCCTAAAACAGGAAAAAAATCCATTTCATAAATTCACTCATAAAAATGAATGTATGCCAATTGTAAATACAATATTAGGCAAGCTTGGCAGTTTCAAAGTTGCAATTAATGATTTTCATCTGATTATCTTTAGCAAGTATGTGAGAGAATACATATATCATTGAAATACATAAATGTGTCAGAGTGAAATGGAACTAATAAAAAAAAAGACAGTGAAACTGAAGGTATCCCAGTAACCATAATGGAAGAAAGTTGAACACTGTTGAAGTAGATGAGTGGTTATTTGCATATCAGGCACATTTCTTTGGGTTGCTAAGTTTAATTAGTGTGTCAATAGTTTCAGTACCTTGGTTCCCCCTCCCCTTAAATTTAAACATTGTAAGGGAACTGCATGCTATTGTCTTTACATTTTTACAAGTATTTCAATAAAAAAAATCTACATATAACAGTTAAATGTGCTTTAATTTTTCCGACTTTGATATTGCAGGGAAAATACTTGCGGTGTATTGGGACAAAACATTAAAATGGTGTACTTTTTAAAACTTTGTTTACTAAAATACAAGTAAAATAAACGTGCTAAATTAGTTCTTTAGGGCAGGAGTGGGCAACATGTAGGCCAGAACATTTGGTGGGCTACACCTCTCATCAGCTCTAGCCAGCATACCAATGGTGAGGAAAGATGGGAGTTGTAGACCAAAAGGTCTGGAAGAGCACTCATGCAATAGGCCATCAGAACTTTTTCTTATGTAAATTTATTTTTTCCTATGTAAATAACCTTAACTTGCATTGGGACTTTTTCCAGAAAACCCATGTCATTGGTGACAACCATAGTTTGTTGTTTTTGTCTGAATATAGCAAGCCACAGCTTGTTTACAAACCATAATTTGGACATTTCTAATCACCATGAGGGAGGAACATGGGAAAGAAGAAGTGCATGAGTCCAAAGCTGATGCCATTGTTTACTGTCACATCTTAAATGCTTTCTCTGTGTGCTAGCATCTTTCATATAGATGAGATTGCCCCTTGAGCTCTGATATAGTTAAGTCTCTGTGACCTATGTTACACTGCTGCAACCTGTCAGAGTAAATATCTTGCTAAATTCCTATAAAGGGCTGAAGGCTAATTGGTGGTGGTGGTTGAATCTTTTCCTTTCCCCTACTTCTTCCTGAAATTCCTTCTTCCCAGATGTTTTTCCCCCCTAATGGGGCTGGAACTCCCACTGAGAAGGAAATGGGAAGAAGCAATTTTGAGGGGAAATGCATGGGATAGGGAAAAGGTTCAACAACTCATTCCTGTTTTATAAGAGTGAGAATAACTCACATTCTGCTCCTGTCATGTGTAGCTTGCCCTACAGTTACAATTGCAAAACCTATGAGAACTGACTTTCTCATCTCTCCTGTCCTTAAGTTAGTGGTTGTATTGATTTGATATCTCACTGAATATCAACTGTTCACATTGTAGCAAACAAGATATCATTTTCTCAATCACAATCTTTACACTTTCTGGAGCCTTTACTCTATCCTAATTGTGCAGCATAGCAGTAAGCAAATAGTGAGTGTCTTCCCAGTGTACGAAGTGGAATCTATGCAGAAGATTTACCGAGATAAAGAGATATCGCGCACACAACCTCACACAAAAACATGAAATGAAACATAAGACACATACTTAAGTAATTTTAAACTATCAATAGCCAAAGTAATTTTAAACTACCAATAGCTAAAGCATTCTACACCTTCCTACTTTCACATTAAACAACATATCTATAGCAATATGAAGCCCACATCAGAAATGTGTACCTGTAATGCTCTGTATTCATCAGTCCAAATTTTTCATGTAAAAAGTAAATAGTTCAACGTTTATGTTTCTCTACCTTCATGGAGAGAGGTGAACAAATTCTGCTAATTTAACCATTGAGGAAATGAATCTCATTTTATCCATCCGTTCCTTTAAAGAATGAATGTAGACTAATCTCCATTTAGCAGCTTCCATTATGTCATCTAACTAATTCTGCACTGTTGAAAGATTTTCTATCAGTTTCATATGCTCATTTCTTACATCATTAAAATATCCAAGGAAGATGTACATAGGATTCATAGGTAAAGGATATCTAATAATTCTCTTTAAATGGGTTATAACTTTTTTATAGGTTCACCATGTGTAAAGCAAGTCTACATTGTTTCCCCCCCACACACTCATTTCCAAGAAGCATTGCTAACATTAGCTATATCTTTGCTAGGTTTTTTGCTATCATATACCAATAATATAAACATTTAAAGAAAATGTATCTTAACGCATAAGGACATTTTAACGCTCCCCTTTCTAAAGCAACAGCAACAAAAATCTCTTAAATAAGTAGGAAATTAGCATAACAGTGAGAAGGCTGGATTAGAACTTTTCTCCATATCTTGCTAGTTCTCTACTTGCATGGAATATGCTGTTTTTACATGTGTAGCATTAACAAAACCTGGTATCATCATTGTAGTCTGAAGTGACACAGTCTATTCATACCCCTTTAGAAGTCTACCATCTCATTCTCTTGCATGTTTAGAATAGGCCTAAAACTACCTGATCTCTCATTGCATTTTGCCATTTATTGCTCACATAGGCTCTTATTCTGTATTCTTTCATCCCCTGCTCAGTCTGCAATGTTTATATTACACATTCTAATAAAAGGGCTAATTATACTTGGTTGAGTGGTGACTCAAGCTACTCAAATCAGTTGATTGGAAGAGATTCAACATCATCTCCTTATGCACTTCAATCTTCAACCAGAAATTATTTAATACCAAGGAGAAGTAGCTGAAGAATGTGGTTAATTCCCATGCTCTATTCAGCATTTCTGCTCAGTGTAATTGTTCATTCTGTTTCAGCAACTGATATAGCCAAACCTTTTGAGATATGACCTCTTTACCTAATTTTAGTTCCTCTTCCTCTCCCATCTATAATTCCTGTGAGAACTTTTTTTCCAGGAAAAGAAATGGGGGGGGGGGGGATTAAAAAATAAGCAATATTTATTTGTTTAGTGCTCTTTACTGATCTAAAGTCACTTTGTTGCTTTAGGACAACCTTCTCCAACCTGGTTCCCTACAGGTATTTTGGACTTAACTCCCATCAACCACAGGTGGCATGGCCAATGGGCACTATAGTCCAAAAATCTGGAGGGCACCAGATTGTGGAAAGCTACTTTAGGAATATAAAGCAACCTTTAATATAACAAACATGATAATTTTATGGGCAAAACAACTTTTACATACCATGTTTTAGATTACTATTTTATGTCTGACCCAGAGGGAACTTCAGCAATTAGTCCCTGAAACATCTGAACCATCCTAGAAGCCAGAAGAAGCGGAAAGAACTGGAGGCAGAGGAAGTCTGGTGTACTGCATCTATTCTTGTTTGTGGGGAAGCTTAGGGAAACTTTTTAAATCTGATGGCACCAGTCAAGAGTCTTATAGCTGAGGCAGTATTTCTTAGCAGTAAGGGGTCTAATTGAGAACTTCATTAAAAACATTGGCAGCGAGTTCCATAGACCCAAGCTCAATATTTTTTGTTTTGTTTTAAAGAAACATAGGTGGGATAACCACTATGCTGGTCCATCACATCTCATGACAGTAGTGAGATAACCTACAGTGGTGGGGTTTTTTTTTTCATATGTGTGTTTTAGATTAATATTACATTAATTGACTGCTACAGCATCTAACCAGAACAAGCCCAGAAACACAGGACTCTGTAGAAGAATGTACATTTCTTCCATACTATGTTATGACTCTACTCACATGTTGGGAAACTGATCTGGAGCATCCCTAAATGTCTGTCAGTAAAGCACACATTAGAATAATATTAATAAGTAGTGGAAGAAGTAACTATGCTGAGAATCTTACAGATAGGATTAACAAAACATTTCCCCCCCCCCCATGGTGTCATTCTTTTCAGACACTTTACATCTCTAAGTCTTATTACATCATTTAACAAATCATTTTGGGGGAATAAAGACTTTGGCCATAGCTAGGCCTAAGTTTTATCCCTGGATCGTCCAAGGGTCAAACCTGTTCATCTAGGTGACACACAGGGGATCCAGTGCTCAGGCAGGGGTGAACCCTGGATGATCCCAGGATAAACCTTAGGTCTAGCTGTGGCCTTTGTCTTAAATTTTTACAAAAACTTTCATAATCTAAGGCTGTTCCAGTTTTGGGGGCTTTCACATCTCTAGCTGTATTCAAAGGCATCTGGACAACATGAGCATGAGGAAAGCTGACTATACACATTTAAGCAAGTTTTTTAGGAAGCTTTTTTCTTCTAGGTAAATTAAGAGTAGGCGAAGTTGCTTTGCAATTAACCTGTTGTATGTAAAAATTTGTATATATACTTCTTTGCCTTGTTGCCTCTCTTGTAGCCAGTGCTGATGCTTACTTGCATGACCATTTTGCTGCCCATGTATTAGGCAGAATCACCATATGGCTGTTCTTCCATTTCATAATGGTCATGTAAATCTGCTGTGATTCAGCCTATCGCAAGTTATCGCAAGTTGAAGTGAAAAGTAAGGTACCTGCTTATTTTACATGTCAGTTCTAATGACACTAAGAGAGATTACTTCCTCAGACTAAGTGCACTAAGAAGCTAACTAAATGTTATATGCTGCTGCATTTGAGAGTGTAGTTGAGTTTTCTGTCTTAGTCAATGCTCACGAAAGTGGAGAAATAGAATTTGAGAATATTTGGTCAATATTATCCTTGCTAAAAATGTAGGGGAAGTGTTGATTAGCTTTCGCGTGACATAAATGCTTGCCCTCAAGTGTTCCCTTCCTTTTCTTTTTTAAACCAAAGATAATACCTGTGTTAGTCCATAGCAGAAAGAGCTGAGCAAATTCTATGGCACCTTTAGGAACTAAGCAGTTTATTCCAGCACTACATGCATAATCTCTAATGATCAGGCTTCAGCTTACATAGAGTATCAGTCCTTAGGGTTGAAATCTCCCCCTTTCTGTTTTCCTGATCTAAATCTACCTTACAGACTGTTGGCCAAAGATACATACATATATTACCAGTTGAACTGAATACAATATCTATGGAAAGCTAAGAGATTGCAAATAAAGCTTAGTCATTGAGTTCTGCCAACCAGACTGAATATGTATCTTATAAGATAGGATTCAAAGTCAATGCTTTGCTGCTATTCCCAGAATCCAAGCATTTCCCTAGTTCATTCAACTGATGTAGTTGCAGTCATTGATGCTTTTGAGGGTTGCTGCTTTTCAATGTATGCACAGATGGACTGCTCATCAGTACTGGACTTGCTATAACAAAATGCATTTCTGTTGCCATCACTGCTGACTTTCAGTATTGATGTTCACCTTAAATTCCCCCTCATGGTTTAAACTTAAAATAAGTTTGGATTCAGGATCTCCCTGATTTTGGGGGATCCCCTCTCCCTACACACCACAGTTATCCCATTCAGCAAGGTCCCTGGCTCTCTGTAACCTTTTCAAGGGGCTATCATTGGTAGGACGGGTTAGGGCAGCGGTTCTCAACCTGTGGGTCGGGACCCCTTCGGGGGTCGAATGACCCTTTCACAGGGGTCGCCTAAGACCATCAGAAAACACATATTTCTGATGGTCTTAGGAAACTGTATTGACTGAACTATGTCATGTATCATCTTTTGTATTATTAAAGCTATTGTTATGTATTATTTTCATTAGCAAACCATCCCATGACAATGGATCGTGTAGAGAAGAACGAAAGTAATTTTATGGTTGGGGGTCACCACAACATGAGGAACTGTATTAAAGGGTCGCGGCATTAGGAAGGTTGAGAACCACTGGGTTAGGGGCATTGGCTTCCACCAGTCCAATTGCACATACATGAATCTGGATCCACCTGTCCTATGACTCCAGCTACTCCTTTCCATATATGACTTTATTCTCCAATGTTACCTGTTTTATGCAAAGGCTTTTCATCTCAGAGCTTTGAGGCTATGGAAAGTAGCGCATCTATTTCATCTGAGTCAAGCTATGATCAGACTATAGATCCTTAAACAGTGCTCTAGAACGTGCAAGCAGCTTATGGAGAAGGAGATCTCCACAATAGGATAATAACATTGTCCAATGTTATGTAAGAAGATTGAAATGCCTGAAGAGTAGTTTACCTGCATCTGGTAATTAAACAATCCAATTCCTCAGAACAAGGGTGCCAAATTTGGATTATGTGTTGGCTTTAGTGTTGTGTCATGCTTTTCACAAAGTCTTAAGAACAGCTGTTACATTAGTCCTGGTATTCTGTTCCCATAGTTGCCAACCAGATGCCTATGAGAAGCCTGCAAGCTGTACATTAGCGCAATAGCATCCTCCTGCTCATATTCCCCAGGCATGCTAACTCTGATACTGGAAGGAATATATAGCCATCATGACTAGTAGCCATTGGTAGCCTTACCCTCCATGAATTTATCTAATCCCCATTTAAAGCCATCCATGTTGGTGGCCATCACTACTACTTGTGGTAGTGAATTACATTGTTTAACTGTATTGTGTGAAGTACATCTTGAATTTTCTGGGTTCTAGTACTATGAGATAGGATGAAAAATATCTTCCGATCCACTTTTTTCAAATTATGCATAACTTTATACATGTGTTATGGATTGTTCCAGAACCTTGATCATTTTAGTTGGTCTTCTCTGCACCTTTTTGCAGCTCTACAATATCTTTTTTTTTTAAGATACAGTGACCAAAACTGTGTACAGTATTCCAAATGTGGTTGCACTATAGATTTATATAAATGCACTATGATACTGGCAGTTTTAGGCCTTAGCTAGACCTAAGGATTATCCCAGGCAAATGGAGGGGTCGTCCCTGCCTGCTCCCGGGATACCCTATGTGTCATTTGGATCCCAGGATATAGGCCTGGTCTAGCCATGGCCTTAGTTTCAATTCCTCCTAATGACTCCCCAAATGAAATTTGCATTTTCACAGCCTCTACACACTGGGTCGACATTTTCATTGAGTTATCCAAATTCTTTTACTGGTCAGTCATTGTGAATATTTGGTCAGTCTTCTAATGTCACAGTCTCTTAGTAGTGATCAAGTCACTAACTTGTGCACTCACACCTTTGGTAATGCACAGCACAGATACTTGTTTAGCCTGACTGCAAGACACACACCATTAATTTCTTTGTTCTTTTGATCTAGTAGGAAATAAGTTTTCTCTTCCATCCTATCATACGATCTATTATGGGGCAAGGGGGTTAATTTAGGCTGGATTGATGTAGAATCTTTGCCCATTAGTGTATTATACAAACACACTGGCTCAATTTGCATGTCACTTTAAGCCAGGAATTCTGGTTTATTAAATGACAGTGTGCATGTGCTGATGCGCTCAGCCCATTTGCTCCGTGTTTGCTGCTCATGCGAGCAGGTAAACAAACTAATTTTGGGTAGCATAGTGTTATGTCCGAAACAAGCCAGAATTTATAAATCAACAAAAAATCATGGGTTAAAGGTGGGTTCAATAAAGCATAATTCCAGGTTTGGGCATAACACTAAACTATCCATGCCCTATAGCTTGTACACTTTATAATTTAATAAGACAGGATTTCTGGCTTAAAGTGATATATGATGTCCACAGCGTTTTTGTTTTGTTGACATGCTGTCCAAGAAAAAAACTTGTTTTAAGTCTTGGCGTTTAAAGAATCTCTCAAAATATATTTCATCAATGTATCACCTTTAAACAGCATACCAACAGATACTGATTTCAAGTTACTAGAGAGGTCTGATTTAAATATGCAGAGAGTACCATTTTAGATTGCAAGTGGAAGATTGTGTATTTATAGGCTTCCCCATTAAAAGAAATAATTGTATATAGAAAACTAGTGCATTGAGGATGAGCCCAGTCTAAAATTCTCTCCCTAACAAGCTAACTTTTCATTGCAGATGCAGAATATTAAGATATGCTATCTCTTACCTGCACTGTGAAGTGTTATAAGGCAAGTTGCAACATAGTATGTGCTATTTCTGTATATTTGAGTTGACAAAACAATCTCTATAGGCATTTAAACTATGGGATGGCATACTTAGATCTCTAGGCTTTTAACCTATTGTCTGCACAGTGTCCAACTTGCGTAGGCTCTGACCATAGATCACACAGATAGTGCCTATGTACATTATGATATATGCGTATAGGCCTTGATGCAGATGGGACCTCAAATGTATGGTGATGGCTGGTGCGGCCAGCCAGTGCAATCCCAACCCTTTCACAAATTCATAGTAATCCATTTACAAAGTAATGAAGTGTATGCTTCCATCCCTCATTCAGTTTATGCCTGTTTTCAGGAAATATCAATTTAGGTCAGTCTTATTTGTAAAAACACAAGTCCTTCAATTCAATTATACCCAAGACATTAATGATGCATTCTAGAAAGGAAATACTCAAATCAGTCTAAAACACATATTTTAAAAATTGCTCTTAGAATGTAATCCTATGTCTACTCATCAATAAGTCCCATTAAATTCAATAGGGGTTACTTCCAGGTAAGTGCGTATTACAGCCTAAGTCACATAGTCCTGGCTATCTAAATTAAGCAAAATAAAAAAAAATGTTTTGCCATTTCTAGCATTGAATTAAAGCTTCCTAGTTAGCTCCATTAGCTGTGTGTTACTTTTTTGTAGTAGAGGTTGTGATGCAGTTGCATGGCATGTTTTGAGGAAAGAATTGATCCACAGCTACAGGAAACACAATTTCTTGGAAGTTAATTCCACCAAGATACTAATTCCAAGTAAGATTATTTAGGATTAGGCAGACTGGAGCAATGTTTTATACAATTATATCTAATGGTGTTGAAAGGTTTCTCTTTTTGAAGGATCCATATCTTCCTAATAGTTATCTGCACAGTCCAAATTGAAGTATTCTAATTCCAGCTTGGTTTGCAGTTGTAAAATTTGTTCCAGCTTCCTTAAATTGATCTTCACCAACAAGCCATATATCTTTCCTTTAATCCCACAGTAAGCTTTGTGCCCAGGACATATTTCTTTGAAAATGCCATGGTCTTAAAGGATCATAAATACTCACCAGAAAGTAAAGTAATCTCTAGATGATCCATTTTAAACCAAGGACTGTTTCATAAATTATTTGAGGCCTTACATCCCCAGTTTTGTCCTCAAGGAAAAACACTTCTCAGTCAGTCTTACTAACTAGAATTGTAAAAAATAAACCAGAATGACAACTCATTCTTTCTTCAAAAAGCAGTACTAGTAATGACAAAAACTGAGAATAATTGCACCTTTCCTTTAACTGCAAGTAGGAATGCAGGCACTTGAAACAGTGCCCTCCATCTATTGTGTTTTGTTGCCTTTGGATATCATTCTCTGCCAGACCTACTTCTGACTGATAGAGCAGTAGTGCCGATGAACCTCCTTGCTTATATTGCCTGTTTGAATCTACAAAAACAGTGGAAGTTGACAAGTACACACAGTACATGGTCTACATTCAGTTCAGCAGGACTTAAGTTGTATAAGCATGTTCCATATTGACTAAAACCAATATATTTATGAATATATTTTAGTAATAGATGTTACTTGTGTCTTGCTTCTGAAAATTGAAAACAGTTCCATGGATGAAGGAGAGCACAGGAAAGTAAGTTGATCTTAGGGCAGCTTAGGGTGACAGATGGGGAAGCAAAGGTCACAGTCAGGAATATTTTGTAAAATAAAAGGGAAATTAAGATAGAATAAGATTAGAAAAAGGAATTTGGGTTGGATATGGAAGGGAGGGAAAAACACTATAGGGATTTGTGGAGGTTTGTGATATAGTTTGAACAACAAAGACATGAATAATTTTGGAAGAAGAGTTCTGCACAGAAATGAGAGATAAAAGATGTGGGTGAGAAGACAGGGCCCGATAGAAGACAGTTGCTCTAGTTAAGGTAAGAGGTTATCAAATCATGGACCAGAGTTTTAGCCAAGGAGATGTAAAAGAAAGTTTTTTGTTTTGTAGTTTATTGTTGTTTTTTGTAATACACATGCAAAGGCATTTGAATTAATTTACCTATGGGATCTGTTGCATTGTGTCAGATGCCTGCAGACACCATTTTTCATGGCTTCCAGCTTGCTGTGCAAACTCAGCAGGAGCTTATTGAGAATTAGGCAACCCTTAAATAATCCATGGCTTGTTTTAGGGTTATTTGATGGTTGTCTAACCTCAAGCACTTCTGCCACCTGGGTTCACACAACACAACCAGCCATGGGAAGCCAACCCAAAGGACCTTTGGCGCCATGCAAAAATGGTGTCTCCCCACCACCCCCAGCATAACATGACAGCCCTGTGGGTAAGTTAACCTACTGAGCTGTTGTGTTGAGTGAACCAAGTTACTATAGAAATATCAGATTCTTCAGTCTTGTTCTATGGGTAAAATAAAATTTGAAAAATCTTGTTAGAATACTACCAATATGTAAAGTTTTGAATTCCAGAACTAGTATGCTATGGGGAAAAGTAGTTATCACTCTGTTCTGCTTAGTCTTCCTCATTATTTAATATCAAGGAAATTTGGAATAACACATGTAGTAAATGCCTTAATCAAATTTGGACAAGGGCCTCTGAATCCTTTCTTGTATTTTGAAATGTGTCAAAAATTGCACCAGAACACACATGTGCGAGCAACACACAAGCCTTTACTGAAGTTGATTCAGCATCTTGGACTCTAGCCTTTATCATCTTCAAGCTTATTTCATTTATTATATTTGTGTCCTGCTCAATGGCCAAAACTCTCTGGATGGCTTATAAAGATTAAAACCCTAAAATATAATATAATATAAAGCCAGTTAAATAAAAAAATATAACAATTTTGAACAACAATAAATGCCAGGTCCTGTTAAAACCCATTTCATATTCTATCAAATGCCTGAGAGTACAGGATAGTCTTAGCCTGGTGCTGAAACTCCGACAACGTTGGGGAGAACATTTCACAGTGGGGAGGGGAGAACACCATTGTGAAGGTCTTCATATTGCCATCCTCCAAGGCCCCCTTGGAGGAAGGCCTTGGATGATTATCATAGTACGCAAGTAGGTTCATACCAGTAGAGGCCTTCCATTAGGTTTTGTGGTCCTGAGCCATGTAAGGCTCTATAGATAAAAACTAACACCTTGAATTGTGCTAGGAGCTATTCAGGCAGCAAGTGCAAGCAGGCCAGAATCAGTGCTATATGTTCAGACCACCTGATCCCTGCTGTCAATATGGCTGCCACATCTTACACAAGCTGCAGTTTCAAACCTGTAATTTCAAATCTGCAGTAATGGAATGGCCCTTCCATTGTAACCTTACATTCAGCACAAACACTCCAGTTTCTCTCCTCTGGCAAGACCATTTTATGAGCATGTTTTAAAGAAGGAAGAGGGCAAGCAAATTCCTTTTCACTTCCATTGGAGACTTTGATTTCTTTAGTACAGAGACAAGCAATTCTTAAGACTGCACATGGTTCTTATTCATTTGTAATTTCAGGCCATTAACACTAGGTTACTAGTCTGGTCAGAAACATTCCCCTTAGTGCTCCTTGCTTCCTTGAGTTGCAAGAAGTTCCAAGGGCAGGTCCATTAACATGCTATTTGCCTGACAAATGGTATGACCGGACCAGTAACAATTTAATGAAACCAGAATGACATAAAAGTTGACATCCAAGAGTATGTCGAAAGTTGTGCAAACTTAAAACATTTACTCCAAAACCAAGAAATGATCAGCACATACATCTAGGAACATAACTTTTGGAGAAAGCCTTAGCAGTAGATTTCATATCCACAGATTGTCCACAGATGATATAGAGGTTGCCATTGTACCAGCCTTTGGGTTGAAATATGTTAAGTCTTCTGAGTAGGAAAGGGAACTAATGTGTTGACCCATTGTTTCAGGAACACTTGTCAGATCTTAAGTGGTTTTCCCCCCTAGTGAGCATTTCTGCTTCTACAAGGAAGGAGTAGGTGATGCTATTGGCCAAGGCATTGGAGAGGTGTGACAAAGTTGAACCTAGAGTTGTTAATATTTAAAATGTTGCATACTGACAGTAACATTGCTGATCTTTTCAGGATTTCTAAAAGTAGCTGAAGATATGGGAGGGAAAGGTATTTACATGTCAGACAGTCTCTAGAATACTGGAGATGATTTAAAAAAGGTGCCAGCAGTGTAATAGGTTATTGTTTAGTTACTTTATTTCAAATTCCTTGGAGGCTCACATAGCACAGGGAAGTTCTGCATGTTATAAGGGCTGCTCTAAGGTAGCATGCTTTGTTGTGGTCATTAACTTTCTCCAAAGAAGCTAGAGGACCTGTGACAGAAGAGTCACAGAACAGAAAAGGAAAGAAAAAACTAATTCCGGTATATAATTCTTGGATGACAGTAAAAATTCTTTAATGATAGTAATTACTGTTTTTCGTCCTATTGAAACTGTACTCTGGATAATAAAATATTGAGGTTACTAATATGGGCAAGATCTGTGTCAGCCAAGAGTTAAAAGAGCAAACACACAAATATTCCAAATCTAGGGCGAAGGATTGGTTGCTATTTCAATCTCTTGGATAGCAACCTATGAACTGGGATTTGATGAACCCAACACAAACGTGGATCAGTACCTCTTAGTAGAGATGTTGAGGCTGATAGTGGGTTTTTGTTTTTGTTTTTAAACCTTCTGTTATGAACTGTTTTCTCTTTAGAATGATGAGTGAATGCTTTAAGGCAAGCTTTTAAATATTATTTTAGCTGTCCTTTTACTCCCTCAAAATGCTTTCTAATAAACTTCTAATAAGATAATCTACAGTATTAGGCCAGTTACAAATTCTGCATACTCTAGAAATATGCAATGCTCAAATCTCTCACTTCTAATTTTTCAATTTTATGCAACAAGTGTTAGAAAATCTATATGCTAACAGCAATATCCAACTGTGTCATTTCACTAGTGGAAATAATGTTGTGCTAACAGAAATGATGTTGCATTAGCAGAAACGAAGTTGCAAACTATGTGCAAGAGGAAAATCCAACAGAAGTTATGGGTTGGATACATTAGGACTCTTGCACTGGTGTCCCAAGACTGCTGGCAGTGGTGCACACATACCCCTGCCAGCCACAATGTAACGGATATGCTCGCTTCTGGAAAGAACAGGTTGTGCCCATTACAGAAACAAGAGCTTCCGTTCCTTTCAGGGCTTGACCTCAGAAGCACTACATCACAGCCACAAATGGCAGGGGCCAACTGTGCGCACCCCACTGCTGGTGCACCTGGGACACCAACTCAGCGGTCTTATTTGATCCAACCCTATGTTTGTGCAAGCATGGTTGATCAAGCATAATGCACAACCACTTGTACAACGAAAAGATTCAGCAGAGATCTGCTAGAACTATTCGAGTTTGTGGAATAATATCATTGATACTGCCCTCAATCAAGAAACAAGCTGAAATGCCACAGAAGTTTGCCACATTTAGTCTTTTGAACGAATGGGATAAAAATGAAAATTCAGCATCAGAAACTGACTAGAGAAAGAATTTTGAGGGAGTAGTCTTTATTGTTTAAATGACATTGGTTTCCTGTGGCCATCTTTATTTAGTTATTCAGGATGCTAACTTCATGTGTGATGATGAAACACTTTGAAGAGTTCAATAAATTGTATCTAAAGTTATGTAATTTAAAGTGACTTTCAACATTGTTAAATTTATAAAGGCCAGTTGAACAGCAACAGTTATGGGCAAATACAACCAGTTTTATGTCCACATTTTTATTTATTTTTTCCTATGCAGTCATACCCATTTTTGGCAGCAAGCTCTTCCCACAATGGTTTCACTGCACAATGTGGGAACAACTGCAGCCAAGACAGCAGCGTGCCACCTCTGATAAGGAATTCAGCAATTTTGTAAGCACACAATTTCTCCCTCACTATTTGCAATTAGCGCAGTATATTTCTGAGGGTTTTAGTGGTTTCCTTTTTAATATAAATGATTCTGGGTTTAATAAGCTTGGGGGGATGGCGCCTCCTGCCCCACAGTATTATGCATATGAGAGAAATTTTCTTCAACTTATAAACTAAACAGATTTTTTAAAAGAAAATACATTGTGACCTTACTTTGATAAATTGTAGAAGTTAAAGTTTTTCATATTTTACAGGTCAACAACAAGGACAGGATGGAGGAGTGAAAGTGCAGCAAGCCACAATAGCTCCGGTAACTGTAGCAGTAGGAGGCATTGCTAATGCGGCGATTGGTGCTGTTAGTCCTGATCAGATAACTCAGGTGCAGTTGCAACAAGCCCAGCAAGCTTCTGATCAAGAAGTGCAGCCCGGCAAAAGGTTAAGAAGAGTTGCTTGCTCATGCCCTAATTGCAGAGAAGGAGAAGGAAGGTAATTGTCGTAATAGCTGTAAACGATCAGGCTTTTGGGGGCCAACTGTGATTCTTTTGCTGTTGCATTCCTGTTATTTTTATTTTATTTTATTTTATTGCTTTATACTGAGGTCTTGTGGTAAATTGTACTTTAACTGTTAGTGTTTTTTTTTATAGAAGCAGTAATGAACCAGGAAAAAAGAAACAGCATATTTGCCATATTGAAGGCTGTGGAAAAGTATACGGGAAAACATCTCATCTCCGAGCTCACCTTCGCTGGCATACTGGAGAACGGCCATTTGTATGCAATTGGATCTTCTGTGGAAAAAGATTTACAAGGAGTGATGAATTGCAAAGACACAGGCGAACCCATACAGGTGAGTGAATAGGATGTATAAAGGTTTTAAAGGTAAAGTTTATTTTATATTTTAAAAAACACTTTAGTGTACTTCAAAAAGTTCTAAATTTTAAATAAACATAGAACCTTGCTTGAGCAGAAAAGTGAGAGATTGGTTATTCCAAGAACTTGAAGTGTAGTGTAAAAAAAAAAAAAACACCTTTCCCACAAACAAACAGAATCGTAATTGGCATTTGTGAGTGAAACTTATTACTATTGAAAGTTTTAGGCAAACGTGGTATTTTGACTTATGCAATTTTCATGAAGTTTTGACACATAGCCATTGCAATAAAGTAACAGTTTATTTTAACAAAAGCAACAGAGGCAGCAATACTTACATGTAAACAAACAATACATTTATATGAAGGATGCATTTGTGTAGATTATTTTCCTTTTGAAATAATTCACAAGAAAAACTGGCAAAGATTCCCAGATTCTACTCTGTTTTGGGAAAGTTTGCTAATACTTCCTTTGAGGAGGTTGGGTATCAAACAATACATTCAGATTTTTCAAAACTCAAGCATTGTGTAAGATTTTATATACCCAATCTTATAGATGAGATAAAGATCCAACACCAGCTTTTGGATTTTTCCTTTGCAGTGACATATTGGTTTCATGTGGTTAACTTCATGCAGATTTATTCGGATGGAAGCCCCTTTGAGTTCAATGGGACTTACTCCCAAGTATATAGAATTGCGACCTCAGGTGCTATCCACTATATTACTTATTGTGGATGATGATACTCTTCTGAAGTGTTCTATAGGTTGTATTCAACATTAAACAACATCCATCCGTGCAATGGCTTTCCTGCCTGCTCTTTCCCACTGCAATCTCTTTCACCTGCCAGAGAGCCTCCAGAGGGTTAGCATACTCTCAGAATGGCTTGGAATGTAGTGGGGGGCTGGGCTGCAATAGGATGGGGGAATTGCTGGAAATTGTGTGGAGTGATTTCACAAGGAACTTCCCATTTAAGCTGCTTCCAGTTTGTAACCTGAAAAGATAGCAGCTAGCTAATAATTGTCCAATATAACTTACTGTGTTAGGTACTCTCTGGCCACTCTGTGATAGGTTACTCACATTTGTCATGTTAGGTACTCCAGTGGACAATTCCAAGTTACTTTTTAAAACACATATGCTCACACATATCTTAAGACACCATGGAAACCTCATATAAGGAGGGTTATTGAATCTGTTCAGAAGATGTGCATTCAGCGATACATTGAAAGCTAGATGAGAGAATGCACATATCTACTGTGGAAAAAGTCACATGTTAGGCTACTTACATGGGATTTGAATTGGTCATAATATAAAGAACCATAAATCTCCCAGGAAGCTCATATAGGAATATTTGCTACAGACAGTGTATGTTGGATCCTGATTACATTAATCACACTTTAAATACATTTAAATTAGAGGTTGCAATCTATGTTCCATAGATTTCAGTGGGACTAAAGCTTGACTAATAGGATCCAACCCATTGCCAGTATTAGCAATGTAAACTAAACATAGATGTATGTTTCACTAAATAGTCACATAAATACATTCATGTTTATTATGGTATCTTCAAAATAATAAAAAGATTTCTAAAATTATTATACTTTAGCAAGACCAAATAGAAAGACAAGATAACCAGTTGAAATCACTGAGAC
Source organism: Elgaria multicarinata webbii (assembly GCF_023053635.1). NCBI lineage: Eukaryota > Metazoa > Chordata > Lepidosauria > Squamata > Anguidae > Elgaria > Elgaria multicarinata. The sequence goes on from NC_086171.1 coordinate 17,953,448, forward strand.
TGATTGTAGCCAGTTAATTATTAAATGATGTTAATATAAAATGTAATATTATTTTTCAATAGGTGAGAAAAGATTTGAATGCCCAGAGTGTTCTAAAAGATTTATGCGAAGTGACCATCTCTCCAAGCATGTCAAAACCCATCAGAACAAGAAGGGTGGGGGAACAGCCCTTGCAATAGTTACCTCAGGTGAATTGGACTCTTCAGTTACTGAGGTTCTTGGATCTCCAAGGATTGTCACGGTTGCAGCCATTTCTCAAGATTCAAACCCAGCAACCCCTAATGTTTCGACAAACATGGAGGAATTCTGAAGAAAGATTATACAAATGCCTAGAGCTGCACTTAAGTTTACATACCTTTCAAGATACGGAAGTGGGCTGGTAAAAGTGTATTACAGAGCAGGAAATCATGTATTCAGTCTTGATTTCTGTAAGTATTCCAAGTTGGAGGATTAGCACAGGAAGTGTACATTGTACAACAAGACAACATTTTCAAAAATGAAAACTGAGCCAGTTGACAAAGATATAAATTATGGATAAAGCAGATGAGGAAAATATTGCTTCCACACTGTACTAATTTATGTAGTTCTATATCATGCAATGGAATTTTAATTGGATTTTTTCTTCTCTTTTAACATTATGTAAAAGTTTGTTGTAGCAACAAACGATACGAATATGCAACAGGATGGCTGTTGGTTAGGTTTTTTTTTCTCATGGAAGTCTCTATTTTCATGGGAATTCTCTTTGTCCAAAAGGCACAATAAAATGCATAATAGTCTAGTGAAGATGTGAAAAACTTTTCTTTCTTTTCAGGTTGTGAAACATACTGAATTTGGCCATCTTTGCTCATTTTTAAAACTAGTTCAGATGGCAGCATGTTAAGTGGGTCTGAGGTGCATCTCAGATAATTTTGGCCACTACATTATAGTAGTGTGTATAATGACAATCAGTAAACACAGATCATTCTCTTTCTAGGAGAAGTAAGAGATCTATAGAGCGAGTGTATACTGTAGCAAATATTGAATCTTAGAAATATATTGACATAAGATTTTAATTAACTTCTATGTAAAATGAAATATTGCAACAAATATGAAAAGTCCTATACTTTACTCATCCCATTTCAAGACATAGGTTATCTGTTGCTAAACCTTGGTTAATTTCATTTGCAAAGCTTATAATTTAAATATTTCAATTTTATTAGAATACTTGGAAATGGTAGGAAGTAGAATGTTGCAGAACTTACCTACCACTGTCAACCTTGTCAATATCAAATATTGTGGTCAATGTACTGAATTCTTTAGACTTTGACATAACAGCCAAAGAAAAGGATGAATAACTTCAACCAAAAGTGTAACTGTAAATTAATATATTACCTACCCTTCCTTTTGAAAAATAATGGCCGGAATCCAAAGAGCTACTTTTGGCTTTCCGTAGGGTTTCAGCACACTCAGTAGGATTTTTTTCCTCTTGTTTCTCTTTGAACAGCCCATGTGCCATATAACAAATTCCTTTTGAAAGTCCCCTTAGTGTCAAAAATGGTATGCTATGTACTATAGGGGGCTGCTATTTGAGAAACTCAAGCCAAGTCCCTTTGGATGTGTGGACCTAGCTGCAAGGGATTTTGGATCCTGGTAAAATCTAACATTTCCTCCCCTCTGTATTTAAATAGGCCAGAAACGTATAATTTTAAAGAATGTTTATTCAATCAGTAATTTTGATTTTGCAGAAACAAGGCCTATTAGAAAAATATAGTGTGTGTTTTTACCTTGACATAAGAACATAAGTGATTATGTTCTCAATACATGTTTCATTAATACAGCACATTTTTAAAAAGTAAAAGAACACCAGTTTATTTTATGTCAGATCTAGCTGTTGTTAGTGGCAACTAAGTTATCCTTCAGAACTTCTGGCACTCAATAGGATTGTATGGATAGGGATGCACATGCATATCAGCTAGTCCTGTGAAAGGCTTTTTCTGAATCCAGTTCTCACTAGATAGAGGCATCAGTGTAAATTTAGTACACAGTAGAAATATGGCCAAATATACTTTGTATTTTTAAACATTTCCCATTGGCATAAATATTTTACAAATCTTACAAGTTGAAAGGTATTTCATGACTGCCTGTTTTTTACATTTTTTACACCAAAATATTTTGGTGATTTAACTTAAAAGTTCAGTGCAGGAAGTTAACTCTTTTCCTTTTAAAAAGTTATAATTTCTTTCGGGAGCTGTTTGAGATGAAACAAATACTTTTATATCCTTATACATTTTGTGACATTGCATTGATTTTTAAAGACAAGGAGCTACAGATAGTTGTTTGTACTGTGTACACTTTAGGGATGCCCTGTGTAGTGAAATGTGTAGCTGAAAGGCTTTCATACTTTCAGCTTACATACATAGCAAAGAAAACAATTTTACACTGTAGTTAATGAATTTAAAGTTTCTTAAACCTTTTGTAGACATTTAACATTCTAAATTTTATTTGGGTTTTTGTATATTTTAGTTAAAACATTTTCAACTGATATATCTGGCTTTAACTCATCAGAATCAATTAGATGATATGTTTAATACCGATGGCCATTAGGTAATACTAATTATTTTCTGTTGCAAATGAACTGCAACATCAAATATATATTTTATCATTATGCTTCACAATCAGTGCTCTAAAAACGTAGTTAAGCAAATAAAATCTCCTAATAGGATCATGTTAACTTAGAAGTAAAGATTTTTTGTAAACTGAAGGTAAGAGTACTCTGCACAGCTGTTAAATATTCTTTTTTGCACACATGTGTGCAGATGTGAAATGGAAATTATTTTAAATCTGCAGCAAAATCCCTATTACAAGTGTATCAAAATCTGGTTGGTATCACAATCTAATGTAGATTAAACTGTGTAAGCAGGTGCACTTACTCCTGGAATTAAAAACATTTTGATAGTCTGTTCTGCATACTATTCTGAGTCCACTTTTCAGTCTTAGAAGGATCGTAAATTTCAGTGTCCTTTATTTGACTCAGTGGGATATAACTGTTGTATGTAATGGGGCACAGATGTGCAGTAGTAGCTTGTTCAATGGCATTTCACTGTTCATTCCCTTTGCTGCCATTATAAATTTTTTGCTTTACTGTACTTATCAGTGCAAAGTGTATTTATCATGGTAGAACTCCAGTGTTGAAATAGGGTTTTTTCTTTCTTTCAATATACTTTCTTGGAATAAGGTTGTGTATGTGTTTCCTGATTACATTAGAAATCGGTGTTATGTCATTATTTATCACACTGTTTCATGAGAGAAGTAATAAAAGTGTGTAATTTAGGAGAAAAGGTTTTTGTTAAACTTAGGTAAGCATGATGTTTGTTGGGTCCTATTTTTCAATTTTATAACTGTTTTATTGCAACAATATTTGTATTTAAGTCTCCATTTCTAATGCCTTGTGATTTTTTTATGCATGTCACTAAATTGTCATCCCACAAAAATTGGTGTCCCGCATAGGGTGTTAAATCTACATAATGATTTTGAAACAGAGAAATAGTTGGTGGTAAAATTGTAAATGTTTTGCAGAAAACCTTATAAAAAGTTTTGTAGTAATATTTCACTTGTAAATTTTTTGTAATAAAAAGAAAAAAGGATAAAAAGCAACACCCATTCTAGAACCTACAAGTTCTGCCAGCAAAGCCTCTAAGGCATTAATTTTTACTATGCTAATTTGTATAAATTTTGTGTGGTTTTTGTGGATTTGGAACTAAAACTGTGTAGACGTTGTTGCCTGCAATGACATTTTGCAAGTAACCTATTAAAATTCTCTTGAGTTTAAATGTATGTTTATTTAAAAACTTGTATTTCTTTTTAAAAACTTAATATATACATTCATGTGCTTATATATTCAGTTAAAATATTTGATTCACGTTTCCACTGAAACTGATCACTCAAGCATGCTTACCAAATAACATTTAAAATATCAGAATGTCAATATGTGGCTGCAATCCTAAACAGACTTGCTGGGGAGTAAGTCCTATTGAACAAAGTTGTTGGTTTTTGGGGGGGTAAATATGTATAGGGTTGTGCTGTAGAAGCACAATACAGTTCAGCGGCAGCAAAGTACAGTCTTAAATAAAATCAGCAGACATACAACTCCACTTCTACCAGGGGCAGCTAGTCACTAACCTCTCATAGCAGCACCCCTCTGTGCCTGTCTGGGCACTGAAACAGTTAGAGAAACATACCACCCACAGCACCTTCCTCCCCCCACAAATTAAATTCCCTGTCCCCAGCATTCCCCATTATCAATCTCCCTATTCTCAGCCCCAAACTGTTTGGGCATTTCTGCAGCAGTGTGTTGTGGAGTAGGTGGGCCTGACAGCAGCAGCATTGACTGAATCATGAACACATGAATCTCTCTCCCCACCCCCATTCAAATGCATGGGGAAAGCAACTTTAGGAACAATCCCCTGATTCTGGCTGGCAATTCATAAAAAAAATTAATGTGGCAGCTTGGCAAGCCCCTATTGAGTCTCCCAATCAAAAATGACCCCATTTTCTCTATGGATGGGTAGGAACGGGTGTTGTTGAGAATGAACCGAAATAAACATGCAGCTAACGTGAGCCAATAAGAATGGTCCTTCGTACATGACCCATTGGCTGGCTCATGTATGAAGCAAATGCATGCTTGACGGAAGAGGGAGAGAGTTCATGCAGCAGCTCTGATTGCGAACTGCTATCTGCTGCTGCCTCTTAAACATTTAAATTTAGTTATTTTCGGGGATGGGAGGATGCCTCATAGTAAAGATCATTTCCATCCTTCTCCACAAATTATTTTTTTAAATTAGTTCCACCATATGTGATGTGGGCCTGCCCAATTTATTTTTTAAAAAAACCTTTTCTCCCTTGATTGTGTCTTGTTTCTTAACATGATTCTGATGATTGTCAACCACACTCTGGTCTCTCTTCTTCCTATTTCTGCGCAATTTTCAGGTCATCTCTCCACCTAGCCCCTTTCACCTCCTTACCTTTGTTCTGCTCTCTTTCCTTCTACCGTTATCACATCCTGCCTCTCTGGATGCATTTTTCCTCGCCTCAGCAGACAGGAGCATCAGCCAAAATGAAATTTAGCTTTTAGTTTTTTTTAAAAAAAAAAGGTCTGTAAGGCCTCTGGGGTCTAGTTTTTATGGCTTGGGTTGGCCCCAGGGTTTGTAAAAAAAACACCTTGGGGTGGTCTTGGGGATCTGCAGTTATTTTAAAGGCTTGCGGGGGTGGGACTGTAATATATATGTTTTAGGCTTGGGTAGCATGTAGGTTATGTAAAGCTTTTTATTTGTAACACTTGGAGTGGCATGCCTCAGTTTTCATTTCCTGTTCAGTCGATTGTAGCAAAATGTGGAGAGTGTTGTTTGGCTTGCTGAGATGGGCTGGCAACTCCATCTCAACCCACCCCTTGGCTCTGACCCACCCTCTTCCCTACTACCCTTACTGGGCACCAGCCAACACTGACTCCTAGTCCATATTACAAATTACTTTTGAAACTGCTCCATTTCAGAAGCAGTTTATCACTGTAAATCTGCTCAATGGGAAAACAACTGATATGGTTTCCCAGCACATTACTTATGCAAAAGATCTAGCTCCACAAGATCTCTGTTGTAATATTATTTGTTGAGTATTTGAGAAACAAACTAGGTACTGGAACTTATTTGGATGGGGTTGTGTTTGATACTAAGTTTTGCAATTTGGGAGTGCTTCTCAACTCAGCTTTGCAGTTGGATGCTCAGGTAGTGGCTGTAGCCAGGAGTGCCATTGTCCAGCTCATACTGGTACACTGACTGCATTTATTCCTGATGAAGTCAGATATGACCATGGAGACACATGCCTTACTTTCGTCTAGATTGGATTACAGCAATAAACCCCACATGGAGCTACCTTTGAAAAGTATTCAGAAGTTATTTGTTGTTGTTTTTAATAACATTTATATCCTGCCCTTCTCCCCCCCTGCAAGGAATTCAAGGCAGCTTATGTAGTCCTCTCCATTTTTTTCTCACAACAGAGGTGGATGACACTGAGAGTCAATGACTGGCCCACTGAGTTTCATGGTTGAGTGGGGACTAGAATCCAGATCTCCTGAGTCCCAGTCCAACACTCCAACCACTATACTAGAATGCAGCAGTGAGAGTGCTGGTGGGCACTCACAGAATCATATTACCCCTGTTACTCAAGTGCTGTATACCCTGTTTCCCCGAAAGTAAGACATCCCCCGAAAATAAGACCTACTTCCAGTTTTGCCTCTCGCTGTAATATAAGGCATCCCCCCGAAAATAAGACCTCTTTTTTTTGTTCAACAATAAATGTGTACCGTATTCTTCTTCATGGAAAAATAAGACATCCCCTGAAAATAAGACCTAGCACATCTTTGGGAGCAAAAATTAATATAAGACACTGTCTTATTTTCGGGGAAACAGGGTAGGTTAATGATTTGTTCTTCTTCGTGGTCTCTGTGCATCACACATATGGGCTCTGCGCCTGCGCAGGGCCAGCTTCGGAAACTTCTCTAGCTGAAAACGTTTTAGGCGGGAACCCCTCCCCCACCGTCCACTGAGCATGCTCAGGGGTTCCCGCCTAATCCCCTCAGTTCTCTTCAACCGCCTGTAGGGTCAACAGCTTGTGGAGACTTCTTGTGTGTGGTATACTTTACCTCAGCTGAAAATATTCTATTTTCCTTCTTGTCTTTTCTCTCCAGTTTTCTAATCTTTTCTATATATTAAAAAAAAAAGAATTTGTTTGTTGTTAGTTAGCCTTGTGGCTTATGGCACATCAAGGCCTCTTCAAGAAGTGCCCCGTTTGCGGGCTGAAGATCACGCTAACCAACGGACATTCCCTTTGTTTGCTTTGCTTGGGGGACACACATTGTGGAATCTTGTGTGTTTTGTCTAAAATTCTCGAGGCAAGCGAGAAAAAACCGATCAGACCGCCTTTGGGCGTTGTTCTGAAAAAAGGCGTTGGAGGCAGTGGAGGTACCGAGAGGATCTCGACGCTCCAAATCTCCTATTATAATGGAGTCTATGCCCCAACCTCCTCCCGCGCGGAGTGAAGCCTTATCGTTTCCCCCTTCCTCCTCTCAGCCGCATCAACAAAGGCGGCAAAGAAGATTTCTAAGAGAGTGAGAGAGCATTCTGGGGCTGACAACCCCAGAAAGAAAAGAGCAAACTTAAGACGGAAAATGGGAAGAAAAAAACCGTTGAAACCGACTTTGTCGGTACCGAGGAGCCCGGTACCAAGCACTTCGGTACCGAGGCATCCGACAGGGCACAGGAGCCCGATGTCGAGCCTTTCATTGCAAAGGTCTCCTCCGGAACCGATAAGCCCGATACCGAGGCTATCGCTACCGAGACCATTTTCGATACCGAGATGGGCGACACCATCCGCACCACTGGTATCGAATTCTCTGCCCCAGGCAGGGCACAGTATTGGCTCACCGATATTTTCTCCGCTGCAGATCATCACAGTACCGACAGATGATCCCAGCGTAAGAGCATCGATTTCGGAAGGCGAAATTAGAAGTTCCTCCCTGGATAATACCGTACCTGATCGGGGTCCCAGTTCCCCTCGGTACTGAGAGGAACCACAGCCCATCGATACCGACGGACGTCGTTACCGACAAGTGCCCCAGCAAACGCCGGTCGATACCAAAGGCTATCGATACCGACACACGCCTCACCAGCAACCGCCGGTCGATACCGAAGGCTATCGATACTGACATACGCCTCCTTACAGATACGACCGGGGTCGTTCACCGGCTTTAGCTCTTTCAGGTCCTCAATATATGACCTATGATGAGCGACATCTGTTCCCTCCAAGAATGTGGGACTATTACACTGATTGGCAACCTCCCTAGTATCCTCCGTATTATTACGAGGATTGGAGACACAGAAGGCACCAAGATTACTATTATCAGTATCCGTAGGAACGGCAACACGACCCGTACCCGCGTTTCCGCCAACCACCCTCCAATTGCAAACGTTGCCTACATTAGACATGGGACTGGATGTTCCATCGGAGGAGGATTACCAATCGGACTCCTCACAAGATACATCACCACCAGATGACCTCGTGGTCACTGCAGACGTGGTGTCCCCTTCAGAGGACTTAGCACACTTTACTGATAAGGTACAAAGAATGGCAAGGTCCCTAGGGGCTCAAATATCCCAACCTATAGAGAAGTTTAATGACCCAGTTTACGATGATGTATACTGTGGGTCATCAACCCCAGTGGCTATTCCATATTTGCCTGTGCTGCTGCGCACAGCACAACAATCATGGAAGCTGCCCTCCTCTATGCCACAACGTCGAGGAGGCTAGATAACATATATTTATAAGATGCAGGACTAAATTGTCCCGTTCCTATTTACATACAAATAATGCACCAGTGGACAAAGAAGGCCGTAGGTTGCACGGCCTGGAGAGAAGAGTATACTCTTCTACAGCTTTATCCCTTTGTGTGCATAATTGCCAAGCCACAATGGAAAAACGTAAGCTCTTTTTATGGGGGAATATTACATCTCTCTCCGGATTCTTGCCAGATGACCAAAGGGAACTGGCAGATGTTTTTGTATTGAGGCTATGAGACTTTCTCGACAATAGCTTAATACAGCACGCCACGCTACGGACTGCGCCTCAAAGCCATGGTAGTTTCCATTGCGCTACGAAGGCATGCGTAGCTGAGGTCCGCAGGGCTGTCCCAGAGGATCTGCCGTTTGATGGAAGCCAGATCTAACCACTACTGTTAGAGTCCCCATGGCTGGCCTCCTCGGTAGCAATAATAACTAGGTTCTTCAGTACACTGAAGCCTCTCGATACCGAGACTTGCAACAATATAACTAGCTTCTTCAGTGCCTAGCCTGTGACCTCTCGGTACATAGACTGCTCTCAATACCGAGAAACAATATAACTAGCTTCTTCAGTGCGGAGCCTGAAGCCTCTCGATACCGAGTCTGGCAACAATATAACTAGTTTCTTCGGTACCAAGAATGAATCCCTCAATGCCGAGACCGGCAACAATGTAGCTTCTTCGGTACAGACTGGAGCCCTCGATACCAACAGTGGCAATTACATAACTAGCATCTACAATGCAGACGCTGGAGTTCTCTATGCTGACACTGGCAATGAACATAACTGGTTTTTTTGGTACCAAGGTTGAAATTTTTGGTACTGAAAATGACAATAACACAATAATGTTAATAGCTCTTTGGTACAAACGCTGAGACTCTTGATACCAAGAGGGCATCTCGCATGCAGCTTCAATGTCAGAGGGTGAGATGTAATATCTCTCCCCTCCAAAGCCAATGGACATCTGTCCACCACATCAGGCAGTGTATACCTTGCAAGCTAACCACCTATTTCAAGGTCCCCATTCCAGAGTCTCTACGCTCTGAGTGCTTTGCTTTCAATGGAGAGCGTTTTATTACCATGATGTCTGATGTCATCATTCTTGGGGCTCCCCCCCCCCCTTGGAAGAGGAGGGCATACAATGTTAAATGGGCCACGGCTCCTGAGAATACCATACAAGCATGGATACTGGCTTTAGTACCGTGATGAGGATACGTACAACCGTGATCATTGTCATTGCGACCGATACACAGGGCTCAGCTGTTACAGCCACAATGCGTCAGCACAATTACTTAGCTCTTCCCCATTCCACCCCCATTCCATGGGACATTAGGAGATCAACTTGGGGAAGATGAGTTAGAGCATAAGAATAGACCTGATTCCCTTCAATCCTTTGAGGACTATCAGTCGGTCTCAACATTGCTCTCTTCTGCATCACCTACACAGGGCAGAACCTCCTTTGGAGGACTTATACCACTTCCCGGTCATTGAGGATGACCAGGCTTGGTATTGAGACACATAACTAGGAAAATAAAGTGCAGGATTTTGTATCTCATGCTGTAAGTACTGAGAAGCCAACTCCAGTGTCGATATTTTTCCTCCCAGCACTGCTTCTGACAGTTAAAAATTCCTGGAAGGGCCCTTCTTTGATGGCTCTGACATTGGAAAGTGCAGAATCTTTAAAGTGCACTAATGGACATGGGTTTTTTTCTTTGTGCACCCGTGTTCCAATTCTATATTAGTTCAGTTAGCCCCAAGGGGAGTTTTCAGAACATATTCATCTGCTTTGGGCCCCAGAGTCATACACTATCTAGTTACGATGTCCACATACAACTTTTCCTCTTGTCAGCAACTTTACATGACCCGTCACTTCCCTGTGAGTTGAGAGCGATGGTGCGCGCTCTGGCGCTTCGCATGCATACCTATGCTTAGCAGGTCTCACTCTGTGAAATAGATTGAAGACCTACCATCCGATGGTGAAGGATTGTTCAATCTCATTGCTCATCTCGTTTCCTGCATCAGAACCAGCAAATTACAGATGACACACTGTCTTTCTTAATGCTGCTCCTCAAGAAGGGAGTAGGTTTTGCCCCATACACATAAGTATGCATACTTCCATATAGCCATTCAGAACACTCGCCAGAGGTACCTTGGGTTTATCATAGGTACCGATATGTCCCAGTTTGGGTGCGTCTATGGACCTAAGCACAGCCCACCGAATGTTTGCAAAATATATGGCAGTTCATTGCCTACACAGGGTGAAAGTCTACCTATATTTAGACAACTGGCTTCTAGTGGCATCTTAGAAGAGGATGCTATCGAAGGCAGTGGGAGTAATCCTCAATTTATTGAGCTCTCTGGACTTCATAGTAGAAACCACAATGTTAGACTGTCAATCCTTACCCCCTGATATATGGGACATAATTCTAGCAGCTAAGAAACAAGTGACTAGAAAGTCATATGCTACCAAATGGGAAGCTCACTCCTCCTTGGCACTAAGCAGGAATGAGAAACCCCTTTCAGAGCCTATTTCCACCATCCTCACTTTCCCTTTTTCCTTGTTAAAAGAGGCCTTAAGTTTCCTCACTTAGAGTTTATCTGGCAGCGATTCTGCCTCACATTTATGGATTTAGGGCTGTTCGGTCTTCACTCATCCACTGGTTAAGCGCTTTATGAAAGGGATGAAAAATACAGTTCTACCCCTTCGTCCCTTTGTTCCGCAATGGAGCTTTTCCATGGTGCTCAAAGCACTGTCTGCCAAGCCTTTCGAACCGTTGGCAAAGACAGATTTGTGTTTACCGACTTTTAAGGTGGTATTCCTTGTTGCCATAACGTCTGCTAGACGTGCATCAGAGTTAGCGGCACTCCGTATGGACTCACCTTATACGGGTTTTCATGCCGACAAAGTGGTCCTTAGACCGGACCCAGCTTTTTTCCAAAGGTTGTTTCTCCTTTCACCTTGGACAGGATTTTACTCTGCCAAGCTTTTTCCTTGCGCCGACAACTCTTCTTGAGTCAACACTACATACGCTGGACAGAACAGTGACTCTCCGGAGATCCCTAAGATTTTTTGTTTGTTATAGGTCAAACAAAAGGGACTCCAAGCATCTCTGCAGAGAATATCTGCTTGGGTTTTTTCAGACTATTAAATTAGCCTATGAACTTGCTGGCCCCCCGCTGAAGGGGAAAGTGCGCTCTCACTCCACCAGAGGAGGGGCCACTGCTACAGCTTTTGAAAGAGGTATTGCCATACCGGACCTCTGCAAAGCGGATACCTGGTCGACACCTCTGACTTTTGCCAGTCACTACCGTCTGGACATCAGAGCGCGTAGAGACTGTGCCTTTGGGCGTGCCGTCTTATCGGCAATCCGTTGAATTTTCATCCATCATCTGACACCATCCACCTCCGGTAGTCAGCTTGTTATTCGCCCATATGTGTGATGCACAGAGACCACGAAGAAGAAAGACAGGTTGCTTACCTGTAACTGTAGTTCTTCGAGTGGTCATCTGTGCAGTCACACAACCCTCCCATCGTCCCCACTATGGAGTCATTATTTTTTGATCACCTGGTGGTTCTCCTCAGTGAGACTGTTTAGGCGGTTTCAGGAACTGAGGGGATTAGGCGGGAACCCCTGAGCATGCTCAGTGGACGGTGGGGGAGGGGTAAAAACGTTTTCCCACCTAAAACGTTTTCAGCTAGAGAAGTTTCCGAAGCTGGCCCTGCGCAGGCGCAGAGCCCATATGTGTGACTGCATAGATGACCACTCGAAGAACTACAGTTACAGGCAAGCAACCTGTCTTTTTTGGCTACAAACCAAAGTTTTGGTGATGCCCTTGTGCCGTAAGTGATGTAGATCCAGGCTTCTCCCACCTAGTGTCTTCCAGATGTTTTAGCTTGCAACTCCTAAAATTGCTGACCGTTGATCATGCTGCTGGGGCTGATAGGAGTCAAAGTCCAAAACATCTGGTGGGAAAGGCTGCATTAGGAACTTCCCATACCCTAAGATCTGATGGAAGAGACTCTTCTCTATTCCTCAACTACATGCAGGCACAGTGGATGGGGGCAATGGCCATACCTAAACTGGGATTCTTTGTCCCAGGAGGTTAATTTGGGATGCTTTTTAATAGTGTTTTGCTAAATGGCAAAATCCTTGTTTAGGGTTGGGTAAATTTTATCTGAAATCTTGGTATTACCTGTTGCAGCTGTCCATTTTTCTTTTTTAGAATTTGATTGTATTTTATTCTTGGTTTTAATTGTTAGCCACCCTGGGTGGCGCACATAAGCACCAGAAGGGCCAGATATACATTCTTATATAAATAAATAATAAATTACAAAGTAGAAGCTCCTTCAACTCTTGGAGTCAAAAGTTACACTAAGAATTTTATTGCAAGCATTTTAAAAACATAATAGGGAAGAAAAACTATTTGGTCAAACTGGTTTTGAAGGAGCTACCTAGTTGCTCACTGTGATAGCAACTGTTGAGATGCAGGCTCTATCCTGGGTCCTTACAAAATTATGAGAAAAATGTCTGAACTTGGGAGGCTTCCAGGATACCTATGCCCTGTTGGACTGAAGCCAGCAGGGCCAGAGGTGCAGTGGAGAGGTTCTTTCCTTCCCTGTCCAACATCTTTGGTGTTTCTGGTAAATGGGCTTTTAAACCCATCTACCAAGGGTGCTTTGGAAGGGGAGAGAAAGAAGCTGAAGGAGTCTCCGGTTATTGCAATACTAGCCTCTATGGTCTCCTCCCCTCCCACCAGAACACCCCCTTTCCCAAAGTTGCTTTTCCAACCTTGGAGGGCAGCCAGCAAGTTTTTCTGCATCAGCTGCAAGGGAACAGGGTCAGTTATCCAACTCCCCCTTCCAAGGTTGGAGCACTATCTCTGACTTCGGAAGGGTTTTTCCAAGCAATCCTATGTTCCCTGGGACACTTCCCCAGGAGTCATAGGATTATCTCTAAGCCATTGGTTACAGTTCCTTGGGGAAAGTAAACGTGAATCACCTATTTTTGCTTTTACTTTTCTTTTTCTTTTTTAACAAAATGCTAAGAATAAGGTTATTCACTCATTTAGGTTTCTATCAAAAAAAGCATCTGATTTTTATTGAAATCAAGGCATTATAATGGCAGCTTCTTCCAAACTGAGTGAAGTGATGTGAGAACACTTATTTTATAAGCTATACAGGAATATTTTGTAAATTTATCTTTTGTTTTTTATTTTGTTATTTTATGTTGATTGAACTAGGCTTCTTTGTAAATTGCAGCTGTTTGTTTGTTTCCCCTCTCACCCACACAGTGCCTATTTTTCATCAGAGTAATTTACAAAGAATAATTTACATTATTCACTTGTGCTATGAACCCTTGAGGCTCCCAAATCAAGAACAGATTACAGCCTCACCTACCTCAATATTGCCCAGAGTACCTGCCAGTGCTCTTTTCCAGCCTCATGTGAAGATGGCACGGGTTGAACCCAGGATCTTTTGCAAGCAAAATATTCTGCTATTGAGGCTCAGTCTTTGCCCTATACCGCTTCCTCAAATACATATGAAACTGCCTTATCAGAACATTGGTCCATCTACTCCGCTATTGTTTCTTCTGACTGCCAATGGCACTCAGATTCTCAGACCAAGATCTTACCCATCATCCCCAACCTGGTCCTTTTAATTGGAGATGCCAGGAAGTGAACCTGTGACTAACTACACACAAAGCATGTAAGAAAGGGGAGGAATTTTGTACAGTTTGCATTTGGATAAGACCGTGCCTAGTTTGCAGTTCCCAAATAAATATGCAACCCAGAACAAAGTTATCCTTTGACATTCGCACTTCTAAGAATTTTGCGAGGTAGTGATCTGAGCAAAAAAATGCCTACAAAAGTACATAGAGGAACCTCATATTTTTAAAAGTGTATATTAGTGAAAAGAATGTACAAAAGTATAAAGGGAAAGTGCTTAGACAAAATTGCATACAAAAATATGTGTTCATGGAAAATTGCACAAAAATGCATGCAAATTTTTATGTAAAGTTAAATAAAAAAAAAGTCAGGCAAACTGATGTAGAACTGGGATGAAATGAACTGAGGACTGGAAAAATGAGAAACCGAGAAACCAAATTGATGGGTTTCTCGATCTCAAAAAGCGCGTGCTCAATCACTGAACTATGGAATGCCGTTTCTCAATGGCTATGTTCACTGAAAAATAGCAGCCAGAGTCGTCATGCATATACATTGATATGTACTGATTGACTGTAACTAACATCTCAAAAGTAATGTTTGGGTTAAAGTAGCAAGCATCTCTGGTGTGAGGCGGCAGTTATATGACTAAACACCTTATTAGAAATGGGCTCTAAAATGGAAAATGAAAACATGAATTTTAAGAACATAAAAGTATTGGATCTGTACTCAAAAGTATTGGAAAGTACTCAAGTGGGTAGCTGCCATCTCGATGAATGTGTGATCTTCCTTAAGAAGAGCTTATGCACTAGAGTTTCTTAAACGACATTGACAGTGGAGGCTGGTGGAGCCGATGTCAGTGGGGCAGTGAATCCTCTCCTGGTTTCAGACAGAACTATAAAGGACCTATCCACAGACCAACCTTTGGCAATCCTGGCTGGAAGATAGGATTCTTGCACAAGTTTACAAGTAAGTTTTGATAGAGTTTTGTCCATCACTAATTCAACTTGACATGATTGTTAATGAGAAACTCTTATCTATCCTGAGTAGGGTGGTTCTTTCCACTTGTAGACAGAAAAGATCTGAGACTCTTTTTAATTCAACATCTATTTTTTGCACCATAATGGATTACACATCAATCAGTTCTGGGTTGTCATTTAAATTTTACCTGCAAGTGAAAAGCTAGAATGTCTGTGACATTCTGGCAGTGGCCCAAATAAAATTCCAAAAAATTAAAATCCTGTAACATTGCCTTTCTTTGCTTGAATTGAGTTGGTGGCTGTTTTGTTTTTGAGTGCAGCAAACACTGCCTGAAGAAGAGTTCTGTGCAATTTGAAAGCTTGCTTCCTGTAGCAGTCTAAAGTAACAGAAGCAGAAAGTGAGGAGAAAGTGTGGAGGACCCTATGCGGCAGGGTCTTGCTATTTACTGTGTAATCTGTACAGCACCATGTACATTGATGGTGCTATATAAAGAAAGAAAGAAAGAAAGAAAGAAAGAAAGAAAGAAAGAAGAAGAAAGCGGGTCCATTGCTCATGTGGAGGACGTTATATGGTGCATGCTTGGGAAGGGTGGGTGGGGAGGTTAGGACTCTCGGAGACACAGTTGTCACCTGTGATTCTGACCCACCAGACATACAGCCATTCTATACACACTGAATAGGACTTACTTCCACACAGACCTGCTGGGGCCAGATCTACACCTTGTGTCAAATCATTGCTATCCCATCACGGTAGTGCTATATCCCTCTTGTGCATTTATAAATGGTAGGACACACAATGACATTTGTGGTGGTATAAAAAGCAAGAAATAAGACTATGGCTTGGTTCAGACAACACACTAAACCATGCTGCCTAACCACAAAAGGTTAAGGGAATGCATTTGAGGTTAAGCAACATGGTTTAGTGTGTTGTCTGAACCAGGCCTATGAAAGCGGTATATGGCTTGTGTCATGTGTTCCATCGGTGCACTTTAATAAAGCAGTAGTGTAGATCTAGCCTGGGACAGCAACGTACGGGATCACCGCTCTTCAGGAACAGGCGTCCTTCGCCAGCTCCTCCCCCGGCGTCGCAGCGGCCGGTGGTTCCTTCCCCCAAAAGGCGGGTTCCAAAGTGGCTCAAGAGACGTGATTTGTTCCCTGGAGGAGCGGCTGCGGGTGGCCTGGGAGTGGCTTTAGCTCGTCCCCAGGGCAACGGGACGCGGTCCCCGCCGCCGCGCTGTAATTAATGAGAGCTGATTGGAGCAGGCAGCGGCTTAGGGAGGGAACGCAGGGGCCGCCGGCGGGGAGCCAAATAGGAGCAGGTGAGCTGCCAGGGCGCGCGAGGCTGCGGGGTGAGAGGGGAGCGAAAGAGGCCCGGCGTCTTCGACTTTCGGAAGAGGCTGGGGCTGACCTGAAGCGCATCCCAACACAGCAGCTACGAAAGCGTCCCCAGTGCCTCCGCAGAGCCCGCGCCGAGGAGCCCTTGGTGACGCTTCGGCGCGCCTCCCTCGACCCTCCGCCGTAAATATTGGACTCGGGGGATGGAAGACGACGAAGACGAGACGGTGCAGGAAAAAAGTTTCGCGGAGGACGCGAGGGTCCAGTTCCTGGGAGGCCGCCTGGCGCGCTGGCTGAAGCTTAAGGAAGACCAATGGAGCGCGTTTGTGGAAGACGAGGGGAACCAGAAGCTCCTGGAGGACTTCTTGGAGAGCAGGCGGGGTCCCGCTTTCCTGGCTCTGTACCACCTCCCCGCAGGAGGGTTGGCGGCTGGGACGGAGGTAAACCGCTGGGGAGGTTCTTTTGTAGGACTTTAATAACAATGACACCCGTTTATACCTTTGCCGTTTCTTTCTTACCACTGTATAGGCTCTGTGTGCATGCAGCTGCACACAGTTTATTTCAGTTGTTGTTACTATTATTATTTGGCAAAGACAGAATGAACCCTGGTATTGGTGATGACTGCACTGGTAAAGTTAGAAACATCTGTTGAGCTTATTGTTCCAAAAACTTATCGAGTGTTTAGGTCAAACTGACCAGTTATGGCTTTGCAGTAGTCTGAACATGTAGCTGATCTCCAACACATACAAGTGTCTCTCATGCATCATCATCATCATCATCATCATCATCATCATTATTGGTTTGCACACTGATGTGCTTTCTCTATAGAAATGTTATAAGATCTGTTCACACATATGTACCAGTCATTTGTGGGGGTTTTCCATGTGATCATACCTGCGCACAGAACCCACTTAAAGAGACTTTTTTGTAAAATGGGCAATGCATGGATGTATGCTATCTACTGTTTTACTCTGTACAGCACCATGTACATTGATGGTGCTATATAAATAAATAATAATAATAATAATAATAAGAAGAAGAAGCTGTGGTTTATAACAAGCTGTTTACTTTGTGATGTTATGCCAAATTATCTTGGCCTTGAGTCTACATTTAGTAACGTAGGTTATGCTATAACAGCTCAATTTTAACACCAATTTATAATTTACTTCTTTTGTTCTGCTGACTTTGTGTTAAGACATTCTTTGTGATAAGATAAAATCTCAAGGTGAAAGTCTCAAGGGAGGTAAGGAGAATCCCTGATAGCCCAGAATCTTCTTTGCTTGCTCTTGACTTGGTTCAACTTCATATTTAACCTCCGTAACAACTCATCTGTTTCATAAACATAGCAAGTGAAGGCCTCCTCTGCCACACTATAGTGTATGTCTGTGTTACATTTTGTCAATATATATGACCGTTCCCATAGTTTAGCTTAACCATAAGAAGCATATACCCATAGTGTCAATACGTTATAATTCAAATTGCAATACTGAACTTTTATTAATTGCACATTATAATTATTACAGAACAACTTAATACCATACTCTATTTTTTGTTCTATTACCTTAAATCATTATAGCATAATTTTGAAATATGCTGAAACTTAATTCTTCCAGCACTGTATCAATATTTTCCAAATGTGGATCAACCCTGATGAAATAAGCATCTTTATTCTAGACTAAAGCTTAGGAAAACAATGAATTTCAAATTTTATGAATCTAACATCAAGGCTATTGGTGCTGGTATTCTTGGGGAGAGATTGGCTCAACGTTTTGCTGGAATAAGAAGAACAAAATAACTAAAAAGATGTTTTCATTCATAGTCCGTTGGTTTCTGTTCACCACTCTGCTGCTAAGATCATCTTCTTGGCTCGCCGCTCTGACCATGTTACTCCACTTCTGAAATCTCTTCATTGGCTTCCAATTCACTTCAGAATCCAATATAAACTTCTCCTGTTGACCTACAAAGCTTTTCACTGTCTAGCTCCTTCCTATCTTTCCTCTCTCATCTCACACTATTGCCCCGCTCGTGCTCTCCGCTCCTCTGATGCCATGTTTCTCACCTGCCCAAGGGTCTCCACTTCCCTTGCTCGGCTTTGTCCATTCTCTTTGGCTGCCCCTTACGCCTGGAACGCTCTTCCAGAACATTTGAGAACTACAAGTTCAATCGCAGCTTTTAAAGCTCAGCTAAAAACTTTTCTTTTTCCTAAAGCTTTTAAAACTTGATTTTGCTCTGACTTTTATACTGCCTGTTTGGTGCATTCTCTTACCCTCCTTATTGCTTTATTATGATTTTATTAGAATGTAAGCCTATGCAGCAGGGTCTTGCTATTTACTGTTTTACTCTGTACAGCACCATGTACATTAATGGTGCTATATAAATAAATAAATAATAATAATAATAATAATAATAATAATAATAGTCTGTTTAGCCTCATGAGAGGCTAAACAGCCAGTGTGTGAAGGAATCTAACATCTAGCAGGCCCACTTTTATATACCTTGGAAGATGCAATCCAGAGGTACATAAGCACAGCAGCAGAAAATGCAACCACTAATTTGCTTATAGAGACCTCCTTAAGGGCTTACAGTATGCACCACCTCCACCCTCCTTAGTAAAGGGAGCTCCATGAACACTGCTGTTCTGCAGGATGGTTGGTTTTAGATACAGCTGTCCTGGGAAACTTGCACTTTCACAGTTTCCATAGTGGGTTATGAAACAAGTACGTCATGCACACATGGATCAATTATGTATGGTTGTAGTATTATTGACCAAAACTTTTCTACACTGTGACGGAACCATAATTGTGGGAGGAGGAGGACAGAATCCATTCTTTAGATTATAACTTTCTTGTATCATTCTGCTCTAGGTGCCCTGTGGTATAAAACATAAAATAGTTTGTATTATGAAGACGACAGACTGCATTAGACCAGAAAACGTCAAGGAAGGCATAACTTTTGCAGAATTATCTGGAAAACCCATGGAGCATGTAATGGTTTTCTTAGAAGAGGTACTTTTATTTTATATATTTCTCTCATAATGTTAACATTTGAGTCATAATGTAAAATTTGAGTCTTAAGTAATATATGTTATATATAAGATAAGTGGCTTTTAAGAAAAGTTTATTTTCAGGAACTTGCAAAATGGAAAAAGTTCCCTCCTAATACCTGATTTAAAAAAATATGTTTGTCAAGGAGGTTGGTTACTCAAGTCTCTGAGGCTGCCCAGAAGGGGTAGCAGCAGGACCTCTCAGATAAAGGGACCCAGGCTTTTCAGGAGTACCTGGCCTCTCAGATAAGTTCCAGGACCCTTGTCCTGAATATTCAGCTTTTGCTTAAAAGGAAAAAAAAAGTAGCCCCCAATAACTCATAGAAATGAGCTTTCTCTTGCTTTTCGATAGATAATCCCACTCAGTACTCAAATATTAGAATTGCTAACAGGCACTAGGCACATAAAATACATTCTTTAAAATTAATGTAGTATTAATATTTACTACAATTCTGATATGTTGGGCTACATGTACTAAAGGTTCTGTTCTGCATGGATTAATTCCTGCCTTATGCTAGGAGTGAGGATCCCGTGGGTCTCCTGAGATTGTTTGACTCCCAGTTCTCATCTTCACTGACAATTGGCCATGCAGGAGGGGCAGATGGGAGTTGTGGAGTCTGGAGGGCCACAGATTAATCATCCTTGCCTTAGGCCATCTTACCCCAAAATTTCTGGCTATGGGCATTGGTAACAATGTGATGTGTCTATGCATAAAACAATAGAGACATAGACCCTGTTCAGACAACACACTAAGCCAATGGTTAAGCACTCTGAGCTAAACATTACGCCTTGGCATGTTGTGTGAATCATTCCTAACGATGGTGGCTATATAACCACGGTTTAAACATGCTCACTAGCCATTTGCTGCAAAAGGTTAGCAGCCTAACCATGGCTTAGCATGTTGACTGAAGAGTCCCATTAAAAACCTAGGACCTGTTCTTTGATACCTGAAAACCCTGCATCCGGACTAACAGAATCCTCAGTGGCTTTTGGTTTGGAAAAGATGGTGAACTTTAGGCCGCAAAAGTTTGTTCCATAATAAATGTATTAGTCTTTAAGGTGCCACAAGACTATTTTCCCCCTGCCCCAAGAAGAGCACTTTTCTTCTCCCCATAATCCACAGGGCCTCTTCTCAGTTCACTGGTATGATATGCTGTGTTTTCTGAGGCTGGCTATATGTTATTGAGGAAGTGTAGTTGCTGCTGGAAACCCAAACTACATAGCGGTAAAGCAGCAGTTTCTGCAGCTGAAACTCTCCCCACGGCCTGAGTTCGATCCCAGCGGAAGTTGGTTTCAGGCAGCCGGCTCAGGTTGACTCAGCCTTCCATCCTCCCGAGGTCGGTAAAATGAGTACCCAGTTAGCTGGGGGAAAGGTAACCACGGCCGGGGAAGGTAACGGCAAACCACCCCACTATAAGGCCTGCCAAGAAAACGTCAGCGAAAGCTGGTGTCCCTCCAAGAGTCAGTAATGACTCAGTGCTTGCACTAGAGGTTCCTTTCCTTTCCTCCCTCTCTCCAGTTAACCACTGATATGGAATGGCACCCAGATGGTTTGGGCTAATTATTACATGAGAGAGACCTCTCATTTGGGGGAGTATGTGATGAGATTAGGATTCCTGCTTCAATGTTTATTCCCACAATGCTTCGCTACTTGGTCATATGTTGTGAAGAACATTGTCCCTCCATGCTTTCCACTTGAAAGAGTATGAGCGTATCTTTTAAACTAATTCCTAAAGTGTCACTCCATTGTTTTTAAGTTGTTTTGTAGTTTGTTTTATTGTTTACAAGTTTTTTTTTATTGTGAACTACCCTGGGATATGCATTATGAAGGGTGGAATATAAATTGCCATGGAATTATTTCTGAACTTCACACAAGGCCATATGGGAAATAAAAGGGACAGAAGAGAGAAAATAAGAGAACAAGAAAACAAACCAAAATTTTAAAAGAGACAAATAGCAGTGATATAGAGTAGAGAATATCTCTGAACAAATGAAAAACAAAAACAAAAAACAAACCTAAATTGTTGATGATGGTAATTTGCATTCCTGCTTTCTCTTTGAAGGTCAAACTAAACAAGATGCCATTCATGTGATTAGTAATTATGTGACTACTTTTAAAGTAAATTGCAAGTACAGTGAGGCCATTTTCAATAGAGTCCTGGAGAGGTTTGAGTTTTAACTCTTCTCCTTGTTCCTCATTGCTGCTGTTTGTATTAGAAGGCAAGTTTCCATTTCCTTGCAATGCAAATAGCTGGTATGATAGCCTCAATCTAGATCAGGGCTACTGTAGGGGCCAAAAGGTTAAAGCCCCCTCCTGTCCACCAGGATACTGATCCAGATTGCCCCCCTCACAATCACTAATTGAGTGAATGGTGTCTCATCTAGCTTGGCCATTGAAAGATTTCTACTTGTTAGCGCAAATATGTTTCATCTTATCTTATTTCTAAATTCCACATTTATTTTAGTATACAGTTTCCCTTGTAGAAGCTGGTGTGTTTACTTTACATTTCTTCTTTTAAAAACACGTTTCTGTTTAACTAACATTATCACTATGGGAGATGTATGACAACAAACAAACTTCTGGAATGTAGTGGTTACAAATCATATTTATAGTGCTACTCGGGCTGTTTACTTGTCTAATTTATTGCACAGAGATCAACTGGGAATTTCGCAAGAACAGAAATGCCTGGTCAAATATTTAAAGTTGCTGCATTAGTACAGATCCTTCTGATTAATCAGTATTGGAGAACAACCTGAAGTCTTCATACTGCATTGGAATGCAAATAAATCTGCTTTTTTCTACCCCACTTCAGTTTCCCCTGAAATTCACCCTAAACTTAAATTCTACCATCTACTGAATAATGTTGTAAAGACTATTGCTGAGATGAGATTAATATAATCAGAGTGCAATCTTATGATCCCTAGATAGTGTCTGGGGCACCATAGGATGCTACAGATCTCCTCCTCCGTGCCCATAGGCAGCGTTACAAGCCCAGAGAAGGAGCCCTTCTTCTTCTCTGGGCTCAAACCCTCCCCCCTCCCCTCCCCTCCCATCCCCTCCCTTCCCAGCTGCCATAGAAAGCTTTTGCAACCTCATAAGAGAAGTTGGAGAGGAAGAAAGGGGGATGTGCAGGTGGACAAGGAGAAGGCGGGAGACTAGAAGCTGGAATACACACCCCAGTTCCCTCCCCACTAAAAGATAAGTTACAAGATAGAGGCTCAGAGGCCCACCTAGCTGGTTTTTATATTTTAAATGGAGGAACAGAGGCAGAATTGCCTCCATTCGCATCTCACCCTGCCTGGTTTTTGCTGGCAGGGCATAAGATAGGCAGAGAGTTGGAGCTCTTTGTCTATCAGGAATGCATCCCATAGGATTGCGCCCTAAATGACTTGGATCTTGAGCTCCATTTTTGTGAATGAAAGCGGCTTTTATCCAATGGAACCTGCTGGTGGTGGAAGTAAATAAGCACTTTGACTTCGTTGCTAAGATCCCAGAGTGGAACTCTATTCACAGGAATAGCTGGGAGAGATGTTTGGCAGTTCCCAATTTACCCTGCAGCCCCCAGTGTTACTTTCTATGCTGTTCTGGAGGGTCTCCCAACCCTCCGGAATGGAGCTTTTGGTAGCACAGCTATATGGGGAAAGGGAAATTGGTGAAAATTGCTAGCACGCGTATCATGTGAATATAGCATTGTATCCAACGTTAATCTCACTTCACTACCATTCATTTCAATGGGTCTCCTCTAAGTAGGACTAACATTGGATATAGCCCATAGGATCCAAGCCAAAGTGCTTATTTATTTGGTTTAGTTGACTACTAGTTAACTCTAGCTACTAATTATATACACTTAATTTAAAAAGATTATGCCTCATCTACTCAAAGATTAACCCTTTCCCCTGTGCTGTTTTGTAATCTCTAATTTATGTGAGCATAATCAAGAGCTATGCAGGACTCCAGTGTACATATGGTGCTCTACTTGTGTATGGGTTACTGTGTTCTTTGGCTTGGGGAAATGTTTTGTGACTGCCATGGGAATGCTGATTGCATTCTTAGAGTATTGTTCGGTTCATATAAAATAACAAGGCAGACCACTCCATTTGCAAATGTGCGTGCATGCATATGTGCTGGAGCTTCCATGTGTGCATTAGAGCTACTGGATTCTTGGTCCACTGTACCATTAATGTACCTTATTGAATATGTGGCTTTATGTAACAAACTAAAGAGAATTAAAGAAGGAAAATTAATGTATGTGGAAGATAAGAAACCTATTGTCCAAATATGAGTTGGAAAGGGCTGCAGAAATAACAAGCTGGGACATGTTACCAAGAAACTGAAGGTGTTTGAACATTATTATCCATTACACTGATCTGTGTGTGTTTGTTGCCCCACCCCTCACCCCCAATTATCTCACTTCTGTTTCTAGGTCATGCTGCCCATTCTTTCCAGTAAGAAAAATAATGGATCCTGGCCACATTTTATTTCCCAGGATATGGAACGGCATGTAGAAATAATGAAAAATAAGACACAGGTTATGAGAGGACTTATGTCAGGGAGAATTCTCCTTCCGATTCCAACGGTTGCAACAGAGATTGAGTTGCATGAGATGTGCTCTGAAAATAAGTAAGGAGTGTGTGTGTGTGATGCTTCATGTTTGTTCAATCAGAAAGTAAATATTTTAGTTATATCTCTAATGATGCCAATAAACTGAAAGATGGGAGTTACCCGCCCATGTAATAATTTCTCCCCAAGTAAGTGATTATACTGATTGTAGCCCAAAGAGAGTATGAGCTCAATTCTCCATTTTAGTAAGAACGTAGCGCATAAATCCACCCAATAATGAGGTTCTTTTTATAGATTTACAAGTATAAACCCAATACAAAAAGCAACAAACAGCACAGGAAAAATATATAAAAACAACCATAAAAGCTAAAAGTCGAAATGGAAGAAAGTAAAGCTCTTTACCTGGTGTTGAAAAGGTAACAGTGTAAGTGCCAAGCAAGGATCCTTGGGGAGAGCATCCCATAAGTGGGGCATCATAAGTGAGAAGGTCTTCTCTCTTGCAGCCACCCACCTAATTTCCTTTAGTGGGGGTATCAGGAGGAGAACCTTTGAAGATGCTCTATAGGAAGACTTCCTTTAGATACTTTGGCCTCAAGCAGTTTAGTGCTTTTAAGGTAAACAGCAACACTTTAAATTGGGGCCAGCAATGGATTGGAAGCCAGTGCGACTGGTAAAGCACCAGCATCATATTATAATATTGACCAGTCCCAGTTAGAAGCCTAGCAACTCTGTTTTGAACTACTTGAAGTTCTTGAGACTGCAAAGGTTGCCCCATGTACAACATATTGCAGTAATACAGCATAGATTTCTTAAATAATTAGTATGGCTATTTTTAAAATTGCAAGATATGGGCTTAAAGCTGGATAGTTGCAAAAACAGAGCTTACAGTTTGGCTCACCAAACTGAGAGCATATTTGTCTGAGAATAAGAACTATGGCACTTATGCAGGTTCTGTTTAGTTAGTATGCAGGCGTAAGTTACACAATGGAAATGGGGAAGGGTAAAGGTGAGCAACCTTTGCAGTCTCAATAACTTCAACTAGTTCAAAACAGAGTTGCTAGGCTTCTAACTGGGACTGGTGGCCTTTCAGATGTCCTTCACCATTGGTTATGCTGGCTAGGGCTAATGGGAATTGTAGGCCCAAACAGCTGGAGGTCCACATTGTCCACCCCAGACAGAGGGAAATATATAGTTTGTCACAGTTTAAGTGAATTGGACCCAGGATGCTAAGGAACAGGCTGTGAATTAGATAGAATTGGGCAGAAGAATGAAGAGCAAAAAGCTGGACAAACCATAAAATAGGGTGACCATATGGAAAGAAGGACTGGGCTCTTGTATCTTTAACAGTTGCATAGAAAAGGGAATTCCAGCAGGTGTCATTTGTATGCATGCAGCACCTGGTGAAATTCCCTCTTCAGCACAACAGTTAAAGCTGCAGGAGCCCTGCCCTCTTTTGTACCTGGTCATGCTAGACAGGGCTCCTGCAGCTTTTTTTTATTTATTTATTTATTACATTTCTATACCGCCCCACAGCTGAAGCTCTCTGGGCAGTTTACAACAGTTAAAAATAGTAAACATTAAAGAGTATACAAGATTTAAAAAACCATCAGAAACATAAAAACAGTATAAACTGTGATGAAGAGGGAATTTCACCAGGTGCTGCATGCATACAAATGACACCTGCTGAAATTCCCTTTTCTTTGCAACTGTTAAAGATACAGGAGCCCGGTCCTCCTTTGCATATGATCACCCTACATAAAAGCACAATGACATGTTAGATACATCATTTAAGGGAAAAAAGAGAGAAAAGATGGGGATAGGGAATGCTTAACCCTTTTTCTGGTCTCTGCTTCTCCACTTCTAATCCTCCCCCAACCCAGGCTAAATCACATTTATAAAGAGTAATCATTAAGGTAATGAGACAGGATGGTGGGCTAATGCTATGGTCTAGCAGTGTGAGGGAAGGGAAGAGTGTGCAGGGAAATCGTGGGGTGACTGGCATGATGTATTAATGTATATTTCAGTGTTGTCCAAAAAAAAAAAAATACTAGGATGTTTTCACATATAAGTCTTAAATAGTATCTGATCATCTCTTTCTCTATTTACATTAATGATAGCTGTTCTTGCAGCAGGAAGGACAGTGGTGTCGTGTTGGTAATATTAATTAGCGTTGTAGCCAATGGAAGTTTTTATGTTCACACTACAAATCCAATTGAAGGAAGACCTACTTCATGTGTGACAATGCCTTAGACTTATTATAATCAGTGATATAGGCCCTTTCTACACCTAGGGATTATCCCAGGAAAATGGAGGGATCGTCCCTGCCTGCTCCTGGGATCCCCTGTGTGTCATTTGCATGCACAGGGATGATCCTGGGACAATCCTTGGAAAAAAGGCAGGTGTGGAAACGGCTATAGTGTTAATATAATCTAAGCACATTTTTATTACTAAAAAAAAAAAGACATACCAGTATACTTTTGAAATTACTTGACACAAAACACAAATGTGATAGGACAAGTAATGCTAAGCAATACCCTCTATTGTCAGATCATTACAAAGGAACAGAAGTAGGAGCTGAATACATGGCAGTTAAATTTAATGACATTTTACACTGGTTATAAGAGAGTGGGATACCTATCATTTTTCTTCCTATTTTGCAGGCAGGATATTCATACAAGGCTAGTACTGCATGCAATAGAATCAATGGTAATCAAGTGGTCACATCAAATAAGAGACATTTTGGAAAGGAATTCGGCTCAAACTCTTCTTCATGACTTTCACCCAGATCCTCAGATTGAACTGAAGTTTTGGAAGGAAAGGAAATATAATCTCTTGTGTTTATATGACCAGGTAAGCAATTTTCAGCATAATAGCAATATGACAATTGTTGTACTTGTATTTGTGAGTGGAGAAGGAAGCATGAATAAAGACACAGACACCAGAGATTGGGGTAAACTCGGGCCTCTTTATTTAAACAAGGGAACTTCACCCCTCCCTGAAAGTGCAGGAATCTGTTAGATCCTTTCTTCAGGCACCTAGCCTGCCATTATGGACAAGCCACTCTCCAAAGCCAGGAGTCAGATAAACCCAGCTCCTTTCTTACGGTACGCGTTAAAAGTGTGGGCCTGCATCATCCCCACTCAGTGCTGCCCAGCTCCAAGTAGATGAGACAGGAGGGTCCCCAAAGGCAAACTATATCCTGACATGAGAGCTGCACAGCCCCTGAGGAGCAGGACCTCCGGATATGCCAATCACCAAAAGGTGCTAGAGTGCTCCCTATTGTAATATCATGCAAATTCCTGCACACCCCGCCACAGGAGGGTGCCAAGTCTCTGCTTTGCTGCCCTACCCCCCCGCCCCCAGAGGCCGAGTTTCAGCAGGGCAGGCCTTTATAGGCTCTGCCCTCCCACACTTTATGCTGCCCAAGTGTCCTTGCACATGCAGCGTCTTTCTTCTCCTCCTTCCCACCCACAAAACTTGCCCCCATCCAAGCTGTTCCGGCTGGGCGGGCAGCAGGCTTCTGCAGTTCGCTTAAATCTCCATGACACCATGTAGCTGTAGGCTGAAAGAGTGCAACTTAAAATCTCCACATATTTTCACGCTTAGTTCTACTAACATTTACAAATATCCTCATTTACAAATTACACTTACATTTACAAATGCCTTCATTTGTGGCCATAATCCTGCTTTCTCTGTGTCCTGAGCAGTGTCACCACTGCTACCCTTGGGTCTCTTTTTTTACCTTTTTCTATAAAGGATCCCAGCCACGGACGCAGTTGGTATGGTATACTACTGTTCCCTGGTTCTGTGGTTCTATGACTCCTTTTTGGATCCACAGCAACCAGCTTGGCACTCTGCGTACCTTTTAATTTATCCTTTTATTTCACCACTGCCACCATATAACTCTGTACCTTACCTCAGGTACTTAAAGAATCCATGCCAGAGTGAAAAAGAATAACATTTATTTAACAAGAATTACGTTTATGTATTTGATAAGGCTTTGTGGTTTCATTTGTTCAGTACTCCATTTTTACATTAAATATATCAGGTTTTCCTTGCCTACTCTTCTCTAATAAAACACAGACCCTACACTATCTATTCCCTTCAGCAGACAACCCCCACTCTCTCACTGCCCACTGTCAACTCTCACTCTTAACTCACTCCTAACTGCTAACTGTAAACTGTCATTCTCCTTTACATACTTGAACCTAACAGCCAATCAGCATTCACTCCAACATTCTATGCACTAATTGCCCCTCCCAACAGAATTAACCACTTACCATCTTTACCATATGAAGTCCAAACAGCATTTACAATACAGATATATGGAATAAAAACAGTGAAACATCAGAAGCAGCTCCACTGGAGACCAGTCTAACTACATGCTGGCTTGCCACTACTGTTCTCAGCATACAGTCAGGACATTCACTTCAAGGGAATCCATCATTTTTCTCATGTTAACCTACTCCCCTTAAGCCCCTAGTATGAAGGCTAGGGTCAGCACAAAATGAAGGAGGGCCAGGTTCAGGAGTCTGGGAAGGGTTTCCTTTGAAGTGAATGTTTTTCCTGTGATGCAGCAGCAATCAGGTGCTGACATGACATGATGGGGTAGGGCAAGCTATCCAAAACTAGGAGGGGACCAACTATTAGAAACAATGGAACAATGAATAAAACTGCTAGAACAGTAACTACTAAAAGCTCAGGAGAATAAAGATGTTTTCACCTGGTGTCTAGCAGCTAATACAGTAGGTACATGGGGACAGTAGAACATAATTAGGGCACCACCACTATGAAGGCACTATCCCCAACACGTCCCCACTATCAAAGTGGGCAAGATTGCACATTTGATCTTTATGTTAAGACAACTATTTGAAATAGGAAAGAATTCTTTTAAATAAAGAAAATAACACACACACATTCCTCTTTATTTATTATTTGATTTATACCTCACCTTTCATAAAAAGGCACTCAAGGCAGCTAACAGTACTAAAACTGAGATTAAAATAAACTTGGTTAAAATCATTAAAAAAAAAACAAGGCACAATTAAACACAATTAAAGAAATAAAAATAGAATGCAATCCAGGAAAACCCACTTTAGCAACAGACCAGCTTAAATGCCAAAGGCCTGCCTGAATAAAAATGCATTGGCCTGCTGGCGAAGGGATAGCAGAGAGGAAGCCAACCTAACCTCCCATGGCAGGAAATTCCAAAGCCTGGGAGCAGCCACCAAAAAGGCCATCTCTCATCTTCCCACTAAATGTGCCTCTGATGGCAGCAAGAATGAGAGAATGGAATCCCCAGAACGTCTTAAAACCCAAGCAGGTTCATATGGACGAATGCTGTGTTGAAGATGGCCTGGTCCCAAATCATATAGGGTTTTATAGGTTATAATCAGCACTTTGAATCATGCCCAAGCTGATAGCCAGTGGAGCTGTTGTAACAAGGGAGTCACATGCTCCCTATAACTGCCCCTGGTCAACAGTCTGGCCACAGCATTCTGGACCAGTTGAACTTTCTAAACATTTTTCAGAGACAGTCTTACCTAGAGACTGTTGTAATAGTTCAAATGGGTTATAACTAAAGCATGTGTTAGTGTTCTAAGGAGAAAATCTCATCATCATCATCATCATCATCCAGACCCTCTACATACTAGGGACAGCCTCTTATTTCCTGTTTATTTGGCTTATGTTCAGATATCTGGTTTATCTTGTGGTGCAAGGAAGCCCTGAATCACACAGACAACTATTTGAAATAGGAAATAATTCTTTTATTAAAGGAAATAACACACACACACACACACACACCCCTTTCATCCAGCCTTACTATAAAAATAGAAAAAGAAGAAGAATAGAATTGGCTTACTATGGCCTAATCTACACCAAGCAGGTTATTGCACTATGAAAGTGGTATAAAAGTAGTATATAAGAGGCAGGAGCCACACTACTGCTTTATAGCAGTATTGAAGTGCACTGACAACTGTTGGGGCCCATTGACACAGACCATGTACTGCTTTCATACAGCTATATCCTACTTGGTGTGGCTCTTGCTTTTTATATAACGCTTTCATACTGCTTACCTAGTGCAATATCCTGCTTGGTGTAGATTAGGCCTATATTCACAGGTGAAAGATCTGCCTTCCTTTAAATACCCTCAGAAAGGGGCTGAAGGAGACCCTAGGAATCTTGAATAAGGCAGACCCTAGAATCTAGGGCATGGAGATTTATATTGTGCCAGTTTCTATACCTTTTTCTATAAATGGAAGCCATAATGCTCTAAGCTCTCTGAATGATTACAGTAAGGTGGTCTAGGCTCCCCAAATACTCTTCTTCATAATCAAAGTAACACACCCTCTTGCTTTTGTATTTGCTGAAGTATTTTTTTAATTGTAGAATTCTATTGAAACTTTCCAAGTTGTTCTCTGTAGTTTTACACTGTCTGGGGAATGAACCCATAGCATATTCTTGTCAATTTCCACTTTTCTTAGGTCAACCTGACCTTGATTGTTTTCTCAAAATCAAAAGTTGGGTTCAGAAACCAGACTTTTTAGCTAAGCCTCTATTATGTGTTTAATATGACTGTTGTTTTAAATAAGCTTTTTAACATTACATTTTAAATTCCTTATACCATAGCCAGATCAGATATCTCTGATGGATTGATATATAAGGTCTGTAGTCCCTGAAATTTAATGCAACAAATATTTAGTTCAAAGAGTCATTCAGCACTGCTTTACTTTTCTGGCCATCATTTATTCTTTAGGTGTTTCACAAAAGAATACTGGTACGCTTGAACATGTTAGGCATGATTTGTTTAGATTGGGACTTCATTCTCAAATTTATTTTCAGACGTCTCTGAAATCTTCTTGCTTCAATTTGCTTGGCCCTTACAAATTTTCTTTATTCAAATTCCACCTATACAAGAGAGGCAGGTGGCTATTAGGAGGAGGGCTTTCTCTGCTGTGGCACCCCAGCTGTGGAACGAGCTCCCCAGAGAGGTTCGCTTGGCGCCTACATTGTTGTCCTTTCGTCGCCAACTGAAGACCTTTTTATTTTCTCAGTATTTTAACACCTAATTTAACTTAAATTTAAACTCTGCTGTTTTAATTTCATATTTTAACCTATATCAATTTTTGCTGTGTGATTTTATCCTGGTCGTACTTTTTATATTGTTTTTTGTATTTGTGTTTCTAAATTGTTGGTTGTTTTATTATGCTCTTCATGGTGTTTATTTTTGTGAACCGCCCAGAGAGCTTCGGCTATTGGGCAGTATAGAAATGAAATGAAATGAAATAAATAAATAAATAAATAATACAATTTGATAGCAAAATAGGTTTTTAAAGTACATATGTTTTTGATTCAAGATCAGTTGCCCTGTTCTAATTTCAGCTTAGGAGCCCTGTTGTTCAGAAAATGATGAGGATCTTAAAAGGCAAGATGAGCAGCTATTACCCTACTTTTCAAGACATTTGCAAGGAGGTAGAAAATGGTAAGCTTTTCCCCCAATGAAATGTATATATTCTGTCCACATTTATGTATGCATGTTATAGAATAATCCATAATACTGTTTTGACATATCACTATAATGTGCATTAATAAACTGCTTGTTGCCTTGGTACATATTCATATTAAGTCGAACAGTCTTAGATGTCCTTATAATGTATTTGTATAAAGTTTGTTTGGATATTTTCCTTCCGTTTATAAAAGAGAAAGAGGAAAATATATAATAAATTAACAAACTGTATGACTTGTAAACATTATTTTGAATTGTTCTGTGTAGTAATTCTGATAGTTTTACTTCTAGCATAAACATAGTTAAAGTTAGTGTATTACCCAGAGGCTCATGTTTTATTATTTTGTTTGCATATTGATCAAACGAAATGTCAATAAAATATTATTATACTGCTTGTTATTTTTATAGGGCATTTTGTCAAAATGCTCAAAGAGTTTAGCAAATGATTAAACTTCACACTGTCTTGCTAGGGAGGTGAACATTATATCTCTTTTTTACAATTTGGAAGAAAAGCATCACATTCTGTAGCTGCATAAAAAGCAAATGTTACACAAAAAGCAGCAGTAGCCGTGTTGCTCATGAGAAATCCATATTAGGCCAATTCCTTTATTAGGCCAAGCCAAAGGTCATAAAATAGCATACAACCTTTGGAGTTCTCCAGTACCTTTCATTAGGTAGTAAACAAAGCAGGGCTGGTGTTGAAGTCATGGAGTCTTTATTTACTCATGGGACTATGTGGGGAGGTTGCAAACATTTAAATTAGGTTCTTATGGGTGCTGTGATGGTTTCTGTTTGCACCTGGGATTTCCATAGAGCTAAGGTAGGGTGACCATATGCAAAGGAGGACAGGGGTCCTGTAATTTTAACAGTTGTATTGAAAAGGGGATTTCAGCAGGTGTCATTTGTATGCATTCAGCACCTGCTGAAATTCTGTCTTCATCACAACAGTTAAAGCTGCAGGAGCCCTGCCCTCTTTCTTATCTGGTCCTACAGCTTTAAACGTTGTGATGAAGAGGGGATTTCATGAGGTGCTGCATACATACAAATGGCACTAGCTGAAATGCCTATTTCTATACAACTGTTAAGGATATTTATTTATTTATTTATTTATTTATTTCTATACTGCCCCAAAGCCAAAGCTCACTGGGCGGTTTACAACAGTTCATAAAAATAAATATATAGACCCCAGTGATTTATAATATAATGACTTTATTAAAACAGCATTCATGGTATATAATGTTCACACAACCATACACACACCATTATGGGTGTATAGAATTCCTCACCACTGTAAAATAATAAAGTATATAGCCAATATGACCAAGAAGGATAAGCTGTATCAAGATTCACATGGAAAACTACTGCCACTAAGCTTTCACAAAGAAAGTATTAAATCTATTCAATGGGATAAGGAAATGCACATTGGTTACTCTTCCATCTTTAAAAATATAAAATCCAGCTGTTACCATCCTTAGGTGAAAAACAAAGGTTCCTTGGTAAATGGGAATCAGAAATAGAGACAGACCAGGCAGTTTTTAGGGTTGGAGATCATTTAAATGGTGTACTAGGTAAAAAAAAGAAAGAAAGAAAGAAAGAGAAAAGAGATCAATAGTCAATTTGTGCAGTTTGGTAAAACATATGGAAGGAAATGGAAACTGTGGGAAGTAATTATAATGAGAAAACAATGTGAGGGGAAAAGAGTACCACCCCCCTTGCACCATATTCTCAATCTGGTTCAAGCAACGCCACTGCTGCTGTTTGCAAAAACATTAAAGAAATAGAGGTATATCTGCAGATGTTCTACTTCACATAGCATATAGTTAATATATAGCTAAAGTTTAGATGTAGTGATGACATCAATGTGGATAGCTTTACGAGGGGATTAGACACATTTATGAAGGATATGGCAATCAGTGGCTATTTATTTATTTATTTACATTCATTTATATACTGCCCCACAGCTGAAGTTCTCTGGGCGGTTCACAAAATCCAAAAACAGTAAACATTAAAAGTATACAAAATTTAAAAACCATCAGAGACATAAAAACAACAGTGTAAAAACAGCAGCATCCATTTATACATAGGGTGCATCTACACCAAGCAGGATATTCCACTATGAAAGCGGTATATAAAAGGCAGGAGGCACACTACTGCTTTATAGTGGTAATGAAGTGCAGTGACAACTGTTGGGGCCATGACACATCTAAACCAAGCAGGATATAACACTATGAAAGTGGTATGAAAGTAGTATATGGTCTGTGTCAATGGGTCCCAACAGTTGTCAGTGCACTTCAATACTGCTATAAAGCAGTAGTGTGGCTCCTGCCTTTTATATACTGTTTTCATACCACTTTCATAGTAATATATCTGCTTGGTGTAGATGAGTCCTTAGTCAACATGGCAATACATTATCTCCAGTATTAATGGCAGTATGTATGTCAGTTTCTGGGAAACATAAGGAATGCCATGCTGGATCAGACCAAGGGTCCATCTAATGCAGCATTCTGTTCACACAGTGGCCAACCAGCCCCAACTATCTAGTCCAACACTAGAAAATGTAAGAAGATGTGTTTGTTTTAAAAACAACACCACGTGGGGCGTATAGGGCACCTTGGTGGGAGCCAAGAGAAGCATCCAGGTGTGCACTGATGCCTGTGGGCACCACATTGCCTACACATGTGCAAAGTAAAACAATGCAACTGTACTATAAACCTATATAGATAACTAAAGTCATATTGGTGGTCTTTTTCTTCCAGCGTTATCTACTTTGAGTTCTAGTTGCTCTTCAAGGTAGAGGTCTTTGCCAGATTTGCTCTCTGTAAATCGCTGTAACGCGATTCACAGTGATTTAATTAAACATGTGGGGCTTTGGACTTGGCACCTTATATTGAGTTCTGGCTGTTGTCCAACCAGCATGCTTTATCATTGGCACAGAAATTGGGCTTCCTTGGAACTTATTTTAGACTGTTTTTTTCTTTTTGCACAGACTTCTACCGACTTATTCTTATTTATTATCCTTCCTTCCTTCCTTCCTTCCTTCCTTCCTTCCTTCCTTCCTTTCTTTCTTTCTTTCTTTCTTTCTTAGCACTTGTTGAAGCCCAGGACATTGAACTATACCTGCGACCTCTGCAAAGACATATTCAGTGTCTTGAAGAGACAGAATTTCCAGAGATACGTATTTTAATTCCCCCTTTGTTCCACACCATCTGTCTGATCTGGAGTCACTCCAAGTTTTACAACATGCCAGCACGAATCATATTTCTACTGCAGGAATTCTGCAATCTGTTCATTGACCAGGTAACACAAATTATGAACAGAAAACTATATTAGCAGGGACAGTACAATTCTATGCCTCTCTACAAAGATGTACATCCCTTTGAGTTCCAGTGGGGATTATTCGTAGTAAATGTGTAGAGGATTGCAGTCTTAGTCAATATGAGACCATTAGTATAAAAAAATGTTAAAGACAAGGGGGAGTATATATTTTTCCACTGGTACTTACTTCTAAATTCCATTTTACAGAGGATTTATCATGAATTCACTGGGGTCCTAGGATACTATTTTTACAATTAAAACTAGATAACAACCAAATAATTATAGTAACAAATTCTGCTATTTAATTAGGGTGACCATATGAAAAGGAGGACAGGGAATTTCAGCAGGTGTCATCTGTATATATGGAGAACCTGGTGAGATTTCCTCTTCATCACAACAGTTAAAGCTGCAGGTGCCCTGCCCTCTTTTAAATCTGGTCACTCTAGTAT
This sequence comes from Elgaria multicarinata webbii, assembly GCF_023053635.1. Classification (NCBI taxonomy): domain Eukaryota; kingdom Metazoa; phylum Chordata; class Lepidosauria; order Squamata; family Anguidae; genus Elgaria; species Elgaria multicarinata. Next base: position 17,988,666 of record NC_086171.1, read on the forward strand.
AGCTCCTGCAGCTTTAACTGTTGTGATGAATTAGGAATTTCACCAGGTTCTCCATATATACAAATGACAGCTGCTGAAATTCGCTTTTCTATGCAGCTGTTAAAGATACAGGAGCCCTGTCCTCCTTTTCATATGGTCACCCTAGGTATTTTATGTGCTCTGTATCAAAAATACAATATACTGTTTGAAGAAGTGGCATTCTTTAAAGATCAGACAGCCTTTTACGAACTGCTTTCATGTTGTACAGCGTCAATTTTTAATACATTGTTAATGGAAATTACTTATCAAATAATAACATTGTGAGCGCAATGTATACTCTTTTCAAAACTATGAGAAATTAATTGGTGAGCTAATTGCTTTATAGTTTGACATAAATAATCTGCCCTATTGGTAAAGGGGCAATCCCAATAATTTACTAAGAACTCTTAACTCTATCTGTAAACAAAATCTCTCATTGTATCAACTGTTTCAGTTACTTAGTTTGCTCATAACTCTAACCTGTGGTTTATTTAACCTATAAGTAACCCATAGTTTATTATTCTACCCAGGATTTGTCTCACAGACAATTGAGCAAACCATGATTTGTTTTCTCAAGCCCTGGGATATTTGATTCCATCCTCCTTCCCCCCTTCCTCTCTTCCCCTGCTGAGTATTCCAAATGTCTTTGCGGTGCTATAGTACTGGCACATAGAATGGCTAGGTGTTTTTTTTAACCACTCTTGCCCCCCGCCTCTGTAGTCTGGTGAAACAACCCATGAACAACTCATGGACTGAGTTCAGACGACACGCTAATCAACAGTTGTTTCCCATTCTGTTCCTATAACACCACCTCACTGATTAGTGTGTCGTCCGAACTCAGCCAAGGTTCTGGATTCACACATAAACAACAACCCATCGTTTAAACAACCTAGAGTTCACAACAAACCATTGGTTCTCTTTCTGGGTTGTTCAAGGTTTAACAACCCATTGTTTGTTAGTGCTGGCTGTCACGTATCAACCCAGAATTCAACTATCCATACCAAGGGTTAGCAATGTGTGTCAGAGTGATGTAGTTTTCTGTGTTGTTTTGTGTTAGAAGCCTTTGTGAGTTTACATCAGCAGGAAAGTTTTGCTCCCACTTTGAACGACAGTGGTTTAGCCTTTTCTCATAAGTGACAGCCCTTCATACCTGTAAGGGATGAAAGTAGTACACTGTTCTTAGGGTCTGTTTAGATAGTGGCAAAAACTGGTGTTTCAAGATTGTGAATACCCTAACCTCTTCTGTCAGCGACCCCTTTGTAGGTGAGCCCTTTGAGACACATTTCACGCCTGCAGTATATTTAACCATCTTCAACACAAACACCCCACCTCTTCTAACTTAGTAGTTATCAAAATAAATTTGCAAGCAGCTTTCAATCTTTCTCTAGCGTGTCGTTGGTCGTTCTGTAAGCCAGCCTCTACACATCTTATGCAAAACTGTAGCAAACTAATTCTGATATCAAGCTGATGGTTGTATGATAAACTGGGTGCACTTACAATTAGAAGATTTTTACTATTTGTGTAGTAAATTTGCATATACCTACTACTTGGCATAGGTATGTAGATTTTGAAAATGTATTATTTATTTGATTTTAATTTCTTGCAAAGTATAGATTTGATGTAGGTATGTGCGGCAAACAGGCTGTGCTGACTCCAGATTTAGTCATACTGAGAGTAAACCCATTGAAATCAATGGGACTTGTTAGGTCTAAATTTGGTACAAACCACATACAGGTTTACTCAGAAAGAAGGCCCACTGAATTCAGTGGAAGTTTCTCCTAGGTAAGTGATTATAGGACTGCAACCTTAGAGTGCATCGATGACATTGTTTTCATGGCAGGCAAGCAGGCATATAATCAATTAGCCCATTTTACTAGTAGCTAAATGAGATAATATTCTTAAATCCTTTACTTTGTAATTAGGTCATTTAGATTAATTACTTCATTGATGGTCCATTGTTGTGTTAGCTTTTTTAAAAAAAATATGCTTTTTTTTCCTTAGGCGATATTGTATCTTTCACCTGAAGATATTATGAAAAGAGAAACTGAAGAAACTTTGGAACAAGTGCAAAAGGCTCTTAATGTTTTAAGGAATTTTAAGAATGCATTTTTCAGTCAAAGAAAAAAGATGGCAATTTATTTCACTAGCAATCAAGAAGTTAAACCATGGGATTTTGAGCCACAAATGGTATTTTCCAGATTTGATACATTCCTAAATCGCTTGGAGAAAGTAGAGGTAATATTTAACAACTGCTATCAGCATTACAGTCAAAGTAGATTACCTGAGAAATTGTTTTTTCTTTTTCTTTAATTTTAAAGGTATATAACCACTCCCCACTTTTCCTGGTATGGGGCTATGCCCTGGAATCTATCTATCATGGGACCCACCCACCCCCTGCATCTATTAATGGGCTGTTCCACCAGGGTAGGGCTTCTCCTGAAGCCTATGTCATGTTAGAATCCATGACTGGGTGTTGAGGCAGAGGACAAGATAAATGCCTCATGAGGTGACTGATTCCTTTCTGCTACTGTATCTAATTGGGTAGGGAACTGCTCTATATTGTTTCCAATGTAGGCTTGAGTCCTTGAAGCTTTCTCTCTGTTGCCCTTCCACTTCCCATTGGTGGGGCTCAAATTTACACTTCTTCCTTCCACCATGACACCCTGCCCTGTAAAAGTAATTGACTGGTTGTTAGTGTGTTTTTAGCTCCTGCTGCCGCCTCTCCTCTTAGAGGAATCTTTCCTTTCCTCTGTGAATCTCAAATCCTTGTCCAAAAACGTTCTGCTGATCATTTGTAGTACAGCTATGCATAGTAGTTTTACCTTCTCCTGTGTAAATGTGAGCAGCCCCAATTCAGATCAGGAGGCGGAGTTAAGCCATCAGGAGAGAGAATTAAACCTTCCCTCAACCCATTTTCCCCTTGAAAACCCTCTCCTCGAAATTCCACTCGTTGTGGCACGATAAAGAAAAAAAAGTCTCCACTGGAGAGTCCATGGTTTGGCCCTGTATATGCTCCTTGTGGCCTCCTTCCTGGTGAGCTATGTGGGTGCTGTGTATCTTCTTCCCTTTATGTGCTGTACTGCAAAATGGTTCTTCTAAGGCACATAAAGAGAGCTAAACTTCTGTCTGGCAGGATCCCTGCAATAGCAGAGGTTTTGTTACCTGTGCCATTGGGGCTGATGGATTGGGGGTATTCTGGTGTGGTATGTATGTTTTTTTGTGTGTGGCTTTTTCAGGGATATGTTTTAATCAGATTTCATTGCAATCATAGTTAATGGTAATCTTATTGTTTTAGGCTATTTTTGTTGCCGTGCTTGAATTTGAAAAACTGGAGAAATTGGAATTTGGTGGAATCAAGGGGAAAACTTTGAATGACCAAATATTCAAGTTGAATGAAGAATTTATGGAGTCTTGTAGCATTTTTAAAGAAAGGGCATATAACCCCTTAGATTACAACAATGTGGTAATTCTTCATTTTGGATATTTGTGTTTGTTTGTTGCTAATCCTTTTAAAAAAATTATAAGTAGGTATAGCATAGGTGGCTGGGAGGAAGGTGTAATGAGAAAATATTAATAAATGTAAACTTTGATTCAAAGACGATGAGGATGAATTTTTTAAATCTCTTGAACTCTGTACTGCTTTCTTCCTTAAGAATGTGTACTTTAGATAACAATTCATCTTGGTAATTTTGTATATAGGATTTACAATACAGTACTGATAATAAACTCATTATATCATCTATATGTTCAGAATTTTCGCTGTACTCTCTACTAATGAGCATTTGAAATATTTGTAGTTTACTCAGTTTGGTGATATGTTTCAATATTATTACATTGAAATACTACTAAAAATTTATAGGGTTTTTTGTGTGTGCAAAACATCAAATACTGATTAGTGTTTTATGTTAGTCAGTTGTTCAGGACTTGGCCTTTAATACAGAAACATTTCTGGTGCATTTCAGAACATTCAGTTCTTGTTTGAAGATTGTTGATTTTTCAGCTTAAGTATATTATTTTGTAATATACTTAAGTATATTGTTAGCTTTATAAGTTATGCTTTATTTGTTGTCACTACAGCCTTTTCATTCATATTTTCAGGAAGTGTTTGTTTTTGGGTTTTGGCATGTTAACTGGAAGCGTTTCCAAACAATAGCTGCGAGCAGAAAAGCTAATACGACAGAAGCTTCAAGATTAAGCCTATGGCAATATAAAATAGCTTCGTTATTATGTTCAACTGCTTTCTGGAAAATGTTTTACATGTGTGTTGAGCAATGAAATTGTCGGGACAGCTCTGATATATTTGGACTGTGGTGTTCAGCTCCACCCACTTGGGTGTAATCTTGCATCCAGTTAGGCTGTCCAAAGTAAATGGGGCTTCAATGTGAGCAGAATTGCAGCCTTTTTTCTTAGCTGGAAACCTCAAGTAATGGTATTTCCCTCTTTTTAGCAATAATTATTTCACTGTATTAATACAGAATATTATTGTACAGAAATAACTGTTAAGATCAAAAGCATTTCGTAGCTGCTTATCCTTTGCCAAAAAGGTATCATATTCAGAATACTTTGGGGGGGGGGGGTTGTACGGGAGAAGACGATCCCACAGGTATCCTGGACCCAAACCATGTAGGGCTTTAAAGGTGATAACCAACACTTTATACTTTGCTCGGAAACTAATTCGCAGCCAGTGAAGAGATTTTAAAACTGGGGTAATGTGGTCACCCCTAGGTGTACCGGTGTTTAGTGAACATGATAAACAACTTTATCCTACCTTTATTTGGCATTCCTTTCTCCAAACTGATTAGGGCTGCTGTCTTATCTGGAAGTAAGCCCCATTGAACTCAGACTAGAATTGGAATCTGTATACCATAGCTTACTCCAAAGTCATTAAATCAATGGCTTTAAATCAATAGTAAAACAATCGATGTTTTATTGCATGTTTTATTATGTTTATGGACTGCATATGTTAAAGAAAGTTTAAAATATGACTTTTCCTTAAAAAATATACTGGTTGTAAATTTGTATTCCATAGGACTTTGAAGAAGATTATGTTGATTTTAAACACAAAATCCTGGAGTTTGAAAGACGCCTTGGATCAATCTTTTGTGTGGGATTTCTTGATTCTTCAGGTTTAGAATCCGCATTCAAGGTCAGTTATGAAGAGCACAACGATAAAAATGTTGCTTCATTCAACTACCACCATTTATCAAATAACATAATTAAAGGTTCTAACTATAAAAATCAGTACATTTAGATATTAGTATCCATGGTGTGTAAGAATAGAAGAGGCATGTGTAAGAAGAGTGTTTCAGAGACACTGAGAAAAATAAAAATAATTTTGGACTGATTTTTGCTCTCCTGTCTTGCATATTAAGTACAAGCATAATCTTTGTGTTTTAAGACGACCCTATGGGAAATTAACTGTCCGTGTTGGGTGTTATCTTAGAAACAGTTTGGAAGTTACTTACTACAAAGAGCATCAAAATTCAGTGGAAAATTATCAAAACTGACCCATGTGTTCCTACCTGATGTGAAAGACAAGATATGACCTCTCCCACCCACAAGTCCACACATGGAAGCCAACTGGGCTAGCTATTGAATATGACAGCATCTTCCACCATACCAGAGTATAATTTAGGGGTGCAGGGCATAAACAGCTCTTTTCTCCCAACAAGAGGGCAACATCCTCTATCCTCTTCCAGCTGAGGCAGCTGCCTCACTCTGCCTAATCATAGGGCTGGCCCAGACAATTATATTGTCCGTGACCTGTTTAAGTGAATGCAAGTGACATAAGAGTTTGCTCTTGAATGTTTCCAGTTTGTTTCAGGGAGGTTTACATAAGTGAATTTCTCAGTCATTTGCTATGTATTTTTTGCTGATGAGAATATAGACATATATCCCTGCTCCTCCTTCCCACTCCCCTTTCCTTTTGTGTCATGTTTTTTAGATTGAAAGACTGTGGGCAGCGACTGCCTTAAGAAATATTTTTGTAAGCCGCCTTGAGAGCCTTTTTGGCTATAGGGTGGGATAAAACTGCTAAAATAAATAAATAAATGAACACTATTATAACACAAGGTTTAAAGTGTACCTGTGAAGGAGTCCCAGGCACCATAGAATACTGTGACACCCCCCCCCCCCCCGTAGGTGGAGAGGGAGGTCTGCTCTGGAGGTCCTCACTTGACAAGTGGCAGTAAGCTCTGTCACCACGGCTGCTCTGGTACAGTAAGGGCAAAAAGCAGACATTATGCGGGCATGTTAGAAGTAGACATGGGGAGGCTTTGGATCCCTTGTTTTCCAGACATACCCCCAGAATGGTGGGTGAGGAGAAAAATTCTGTCAGCCTTTAAGTAGGTCTAGTTGTTGTTGTTTTTACAAAAGACAAAATAGTCTGAAAGAAGTAATTAACTCTTCAGCTTTTTGCACTGGCTGGCACAGGTGATTTCTCCACCATAGATTGTCCCTCCACATCCCTATAGTATTTCTCTGTTAGTGCATGAGATCTTTGTATGCATTTTAACCCATTAATTATAGTTTGTTCATAGATGTGAACATTCTTAACTTGGGCAAAATCTACACCAAGCAGGATATAGTATTTTGAAAACAGTATATGGAATGTGTCCTGGGTCCGAACAGTTGTCAATACTGTTATAAATCATAAGTGTAGATCCTGCTTTGGACTGGTACTCAGAGTTACTTTAGGACCTAAAGTTTAGGTGAACCCAAGTTTTTGCAGAGCCCAGTGAGATTTAAAAACAACAACAATGTTTGAACAGCAGATCCCCATAGTACTAATTGCTTTTACTATTCCATTGACAGGTTTACCAATGCAAGGGGCGGGAGCAGGCTGGGAATGCTATTTGAGAAACCCAAGTTCAGTGCTTTCTTGGGCTTGCAAAAATATTCACACTGTTTTTCAGTTTATTCTTCTTTCGCAATGCATCCGCAATAATAAATTTAACCCTCATGAGTTGAGAGAGAATTTAGATAATTTAGAACCTCCTGTTTGATACTTGGCATTTTGCATAATTTGGTCATCATACGTTGACAGCTACTTTATATTCTTCAAAATAAAAGTAACCTTTTCTGGTATTGATTTTATATGTGAGAATTTTTAAAAGCTTGCATGCACAATGTTTAGCTTATTTAGTCTACTACTATGAGAAGAACAATATTTGCAAACAACATTTTTAATCTTAACCCTAAGCGAAAAATTTGCTATGGAATAGTCAGAGTATCTATTGCCTTACTTAAATGCAGCATAAGAAAGGAAAACTTAACTTATAATATATATTTCTTTTTACCTTGGCCACTAAAATAAACTCTTCATGTTACACTCTGAAGAATGGCTGAAACATGTAACAAATTTATGTTGTTAATTCAATAAACAAAAAACCTACAGTTTATAAAACAACGTTAAGGACGTACACTTTTCCACCAAGCACCAAAAAGCGGGGAAATTGGGAGTTAAGGCTCACCATCCTTAATGCCACATCCTCCCTAAGGAGGCAGAAAGTACCAGTGAAATTCTCATTCTCCCAAAGCAGATAAACCATGAGGACAGGATGGAGAATAGGATATGCAGAGGTGACTGTGGGGTTGTGGAAAACTGATGACGAACAGCTTAGAGCCACCTACTTCTTTTTTTGTTTAGAGCAGCCCTTCCCCAACCTGGTGCCCTCCAAAGGTGTTGGACTGCGACGACAGAGCAGGTAAGAAACCCCCCCCCCTCCTGCCTGGCCCTGCTGCCAGTTAAGCCCCAACCCACTAACGTGCTCCATCGTCACTGGGCCCGGGCTTGAACTAAGCACCCTGGTCCACCCGGAAGCTCAATTCAAGCCTGGGCCTGGTGATGACAGAGCAGGTAAGAACCCCCCCTCCTGCCTGGGCCCTTACCTGGACCTGCTGCCGCTGCTGTGCGAACTATGGCGCCGGCTCCAGGCAAGCCCCCACCCCACTTACCTGCTCCGTCGTCGCTGGGCCCGGGCTTGAATTGAGCGCCCTGGTCCACCCGGAAGCAAGTCCGCGCCTGCAGCCTTGCTTCTGGGTGGACTCGGGGGCTCAATTCAAGCACGGGCCAGGCCATGACGGAGAAGGTAAGTGGTGGGGTGCGGGGGGGGGGGCTTGCCTGGAGCTGCCACCGCAACCGTTTGTGCAGTGGCGGCTCCAGGTAAGGGGCCAGGCAGGAGGGGGGTTGGCTGGAGCTGCTGCAGTTTGTGCAGCGGTGGCAGCGGGTCCAGGTAAGGGGCCAGGCGGGGGAGGGGGGCCCAGGCTTGAATAGAGCCCCTGGGTCCACCCAGAAGCAAGGCTGCAGGTGTGGCCTTGCTTCCGGGTGCACCAGGGCACTCAGTTCAAGCCCTGGCCCAGCAACGACAGAGCAGGTAAGTGGGGTGGGGTGGGGTAGGGGGGGTTTGCCTGGAGCTGCCGCCCTACGTTCCCCATCCTGCTGTCCCAGCATTCCTGACCATGGGACATACTGACTTGCAATGATGGACCGTCACAGACCAACACCTTTGGAGGGCACCAGGTTGGGGAAGGGCTGCTCTAAACAAAAAAAAAGTAGGTGGCTCTAAGTTGTTCGTCATCAGTTTTCCACAACCCCACAGTTACCTCTGCATATCCTATTCTCCATCCTGTCCTCATGGTTTATCTGCTTTGGGAGAATGAGAATTTCACTGGTACATTCTGCCTCCTTAGGGAGGATGTGGCGTTAAGGCTGGTGAGCCTTAACTCCCAATTTCCCCGCATTTTGGTGCTTGGTGGAAAAGTGTACGTCCTTAACGTTGTTTTATAAACCGTAGGTTTTTTGTTTATTGAATTTCATGGCTTTTTGTAAAGGATGACCAGAGCCCTGCCCTCTTTTAAATGTGGTCACTGTAGTATAGCTCCTGCAGCTTTAACTGTTGTGATGAAGAGGAAATTTCAGCAGGTTCTGCATGCATACAAATGACACCTGCTGAAATTCCCTTTTCTATGCAACTGTTAAAGATACAGGAGCCCTGTCCTCCTTTCCATATGGCTAGGGTGACCATATGAAAAGGAGGACAGGGCTCCTGTATCTTTAACAGTTGTATAGAAAAGGACATTTCAGCAGGTGTCATTTGTACGCATGCATCACCTGGTGAAATTCCATCTTCATCCCAACAGTGAAAGCTGGAGGAGCTATACTAGAGTGACCACATTTAAAAGAGGGCAGGGCTTCTGCAGCTTTCACTGTTGGGATGAAGAGGAAATTTCACCAGGTGATGCATGTGTACAAATGACACCTGCTGAAATGTCCTTTTCTATACAACTGTTAAAGATACAGGAGCCCTGTCCTCCTTTCCATATGGCTAGGGTGACCATATGCAAAGGAGTACAGGGCTCCTGTTTCTTTAACAGTTGTATAGAAAAGGGAATTTCAGCAGGTGTCATTTGCATGCATGCAGCACCTGGTGAAATTCCCCCCCCCCCCAAACCCCACCGTCCCGTCCTGACTGCACCCGCCCACCCACTCCCCACGTCACTTACCTGCTCCTAGCAGGTCCGGGATTAAATGGAACCCCCACCCCCCCTTGCTCACTCTCTCCCACCCACCCCACTCCCGCCCACCCCGCTCGCTTGCTACGGCCGCCCCGCACCCGGCCCTCCACTTCCGCCCCCCATTCGCTCGCTCTCTCCCACCCCCGCCCGCTCCCTCCTGCCCCCTCGCTCGCTCTCTCCCGCCCGCCCACTCCCGCCCCCCTAGCTCGCTCTCTCACACACCCCGCACCTGGCGGCTCCAGGCAAGGCCCCCCCAACTTACCTCATCCCTTCAGGGATGAGCGCAAACCGCGCTCTCCCTTTTCTCCCCTTCCCTCTGGGGAATCTGACGCTGACGCACATGCGTTAGCTTATCAGATTCCCCATAGGGAAACATGGGGTTTTTTAAAAAAGGATTAAAAATTGATGGAATGGTCTTTTGAAAAAAGAAAGACCATTCCATCAATGGGGAGTATATGGCAATGCAATCCTACTAATGGATTGCATGGGGAGGCTTCCAATTTGGCGCTATAAGTGCGCAAAAAAATGGTCGCCAACCCGGAAGTAAGTCTGATCACTTTGAAACAGACATGCTTCCCCCCTTTTTTCTGCTTTAAACTCCCATCCAGCCCTCAATAGTTCACCAATCTTCCTGAAACGCATAGGGTATGTAAAGCCAGCATTTCTTACTGGCAGTACTGCGTTTCAGAAAGGTTGCTGAAATATTTTTCATTTTAGGCTGCTAGGTTGACCCACCCCCCAGTAACTCCATTTAACATGGCGGAATGCTTGTTTTACTGACCGTCCTTAACTACAGGGAACACGACTGTGTTCCCTGTAATTATAGCTACACTCCAAATATTTACTGTTCACTTTGGGCTAGTTTGAGCACAACATTCCTGGATAACAACACATTGGGCAGTTGCCAGCTGTGTCATTCTGTTAGTGCAAATGATGTTGCACTAGCAGCAACTAGGTTCTGAACTATGCACAAGTTAATACTCCAACAAAAGCTACAGTTGTGCAAGTGGTTGTGCATTATGCTTGTGCAACCCATTGCAAAACTGCTTTCGCAAACGTAACTTTATTTAGATTTTTATCTTGTGCATAGTTCAGAACCTAGTTTCTGTTAGTGCGACATCACTTGCGCAAGCATAATGAGCAACCACTTGTGCAACAGAAAGATTCAGTGGAGTTCTGCTAGCAATATTTGAGTTTGTGGAATGACACTTTTGGATACTGCCCAAAGTTTATTCAACTGGGAACATGCATTGAGTTCATATGTTCCTCCTCTCCTCTTGTGCCAACTTTGGTGCTTTGATCCTAGTCCTTTTAAGCCACACTTCCTGGTGCATCCAAAATAGGGAATTGTGGTTTAATTGTGGTTTACTAATCAGGATTAAACTGACATTAAATCACAGTCCCCTGTTTGGAACATAACAGGGGACTCTGGTTTAAAGAAAGCAGAATTGAACCGTCAAAGTTGGTTGGCATACAAGGTGAAGAGAAGCATGGTGGGAGTTCATCAGTTGGATGTTTGTTCTTAGGTTAAGTGAAGAATTTTATATCCAAACTCCCCCATTATGTGCAGTTTAACTTCTTGTTCTAAATTCTGTATCTTGGTAGTCTGGGCATTGAATTAGTACAGGGTCTATTCTGCAAACTAAAAACAAACAAACATGTGCCACAATAATTCAATTTTTCCAGGAAGATAAACAGAATTCTGTGATCAGTACAAGTTAACCAAATTTGTGCATATTTAATTATCTTGCATAATGCATCTGACTTACATTGCCCATGGTATGTACGGTTATTTTTTCCGACCTGATATAGTTTCTGATCAAGCAGGTAAAAGCAGTTAAATGAGGACTCTAGCTTTGTTTCTATCACATTAACACTTTACTTTTACGACATGTAGATTTTATTACTAACGTTTCAGTCCTACCGTGGTCTTTTAGGTTATTGTACTAACTTTCTGCATTGGAAAAAAACTATTCTGATCTCATTTGGGATTTTTGGTATCACTGTATCCAGGTAGGAAGAAATAAAAATAGACTCATGTAATCGGGAGTTCTGTCTTTTATTCATATAGCTTTTAGCCATTCTTGGATATTTTTTGGAGAAGCCTCTTATCGCAGACATTTTTAGCCCAAATTACAAAATTTTACTGCAGATGTTCAGTGAAGAGCTGGATAATTGCAAACACTTCTACAGTGAGCACATTAAAAAGGTATGTGACAAACTAAGAACAAAATGTTCCATGTGCACTTCTCTCATAATCTCTTTACTCATAATAACTCAGGTATTCTTTAAATATTACAGGTGGAGGAGGGGAATGAAATAATAAATAAAAACATGCCATTTACTTCAGGAAACCTTAAATGGTCCAAAGAAATTAAAGCCCGTATACAGTCATTCTGGTCAAAGTTCTCATTTGTTTCCCACCCGTAAGTATATCTTTTTAGGATTGGGAAATGTTCATGAAAAATATTAAGATTGTAGTTTGGTTGTCTCTTTCAGTCTTTCAAGGCATCCATTGTTTTAGAGTTTCATCATCTCATATCAAATAGTTTTTCTGGAATGTATATGGTGACTAAAGAAATTTATAGTGCAATCTTATGCTTATCTACTCAGAAGAAAGACCAACTGAGTTTAATAAGGTTTATTCTCTGGTGAGTATAGGATTACAGCCTTCGTCCATATTTGTACATTTTGTACAGATGAAAGCGGGGAAATAAGAGGAAAATACCAAAGGCATTTCCCCATGCATTTCTCCAGAATGTTTCTGAGAAATTTCATGAAAAATGAAACACACAAAATAAAAGATTCTGCTCTAGAATTTGCATTGAAATTTGTTCTGTAATGTGGGCTCACTTTTCTTGTTTGCTAGAATTTGTGTATCATTCTCAAAAATGAATAAATTAAATAAAAAAAGTGAATTCTCATGGGCTATAAATGATGCAAGTCACATTCTGTTTACAATGCAATGCTGTGCTTATTTTCTGAGAAGTAAGTCCCATTGACTTTAATGAGGCTTACTTCAAATTTAGTATGTGTAGGATTGCAGGGTGAGAATAACCTCTACTGAACTTAATGGGACTTATATCTGAATTACATCTGAATATAAGAATGTACTGTCAGTGAATCTTTACAAAGTGCTTGCTCCCTAGTCTAGATGAATGGGATTCTGCTTTGTATCATTTGGATGGAAATCTTGGCTTTTCTTTTCAGCTGTGTCAAGTGTGGCACAGATTCAAAATGGTTAGAAACATGATATAAGGGCAGTAGAAAAAAATGCAATGATAAAAGTATACTTTATTGTCTCTCTTTGCTACAGCTTTTGCCAGAGAAAAAATTCCCTCATTCATATTTATGTATTTGACTTATTACTCAGATTTGTATACCACTTTCCACGGAGGTATCAAACTGGTTAAATTAAAATAATTACATTATTTTAATTATATAATAAATTATAACGTCATTGATGGGGGAAGGCGTTGAGGGTGCCTTGTGCAAAACCTGGAACCAGCACTAAGTGGTGAGGTGCTGGAAGGGCACACAATTCTGTATGCCTCTGAAGCTAGTATGTGCCCTTCGGTGTAGTGGAGCACACTGTCTCATCACCAGTGTTGAAGAAACATTCAACTGCCAGTCCAGCTCTGTGCATGGAATGGGAGCCATTTTGTCTATCACCTCAGGAAACAAACTGTCTTGACAAAGCATTTGTGTGACCACATTTCCATCCACATCATTCTGTAAGCAGCTTACTAGTATATTATAATTTCTTTCTTTTTAGAATCTTAGAAAGCCCAGAAGCTACTTTAATCCATCAGAAATATATGGAGATGTTGACCTTACTCAACCAGTATGAAGATCAGATTTATTATAAATGGAAATCCAAGGTGGATGCTGTTTGTCAAATTAATTTAGATCAACCTCTAATTAAGCGCAATGAAGATGATCTCCTTAATGTAAATTTTGATCCTAAGGTATGGTACAAACACTTTTATTGTCTAGATAAATTGACCTGTTATATATCTTGGGATGGATCCAGGCTTAGTCATACTTGGGTTAGTCAGCCCATTGATTTCAATGGGTCTACTGTAAGTATGACTAAGTCCGAATCTAATCCCTTAAAATAATGAACAAGCAGAAAATATGAATAACAATCAAAGTGAATGGCAGTATAGTTCATGCCTACTCAGAAGTAATCCCCTTTGGGTTCAATAGGAGTTACTTCCATGAAAGTGTGTATGGGATTGCAACATTTTAATGTTAAAAGAAGTACTTTACTTCAGTTAGAGTACTCTGGCACTGAGAATTTTTGTTGTTCAAAAGTTTAAACTGCCTAAGTCTTCTTTATAGTAGGGATATGTGCAAGACAATAGCTGATGTATTCAGGGGATAGGAGAGTTGTTATCATTACTGTCAAATCCAGTGGTGGCTGGTGCTTCCAACAAGTGGGAGTATTATATGTTTTCCCCACCACTTTGCTAAGCCAGTTCTACCATATCCTCCCTCATTTCTGCCCACCCAAAGCTGCTTCTATCTTCTCAACCACAGCTCTTACAAAATAGGGCAGGGCTCCTGCAGCTTTAACTGTTGGGATGAAGAGGGAATTTCACCAGGTGCCGCATGCATACAAATGACACCTGCTGAAATTCCCTTTTCTATACAACTGTTAAAGATACAGGAGCTCTGTCCTCCTTTCCATAGGGTCACCCTAGGTTACTTGGAAACTGCCCCCCCCATCTTCAGACTACGAATTTCACAATGCAAAAACTAAATCAAGGGTATGCCCTGCTTCATGTGTTGGGCCGATGATATACTGAGATAGTGCCATGGTTGTCATGGAAGCCATGAAGTCCTGAGTTGGAACTCTAGAGACAGCTTCAGCATGGAAGTTGAAGTCACCCAGAACCACCATCCTGAATTCCTCCAACACCACACTTGAGACTGCCTATGCCAGCTCAGTCAGGAAGGATGCTAGGCAGCAGTGTTGGCAGTATAGCAGCAGCATCCTCAATCTGTCACTGTGGACTAGCACTAGGTGCAACCCTCAAGCCTGTTCCAAGGTGGAATGGTTTACTGGTGACAGAGATGGAGATTCACTATGAACCACAGCAACTTCCCCCCACCTCTCCGGCCCTCCAACCTACGTTGCACTGCACCAACTACCCAGATAAGCAGATCAACACCATTCAGCTCACCCAAATATCAGTAATGCATGCCAGGTCAGCCTTTCTATCCACAATTAAATCAGGAATTAGTGTGATCTTATTGCAGACCAACCTGTGTAAATATTGCAGTTAAGGTATTTTTCAGTGGATACTATATGTAGAGCTGAGATGTAAATTTCATCCTTGTCCTGTGTTTGGTATAATAAATGTTGATGCTTCTGTTCTTAGAAAGTCCTGTAATCCAAATTATAGATTTTTTTTTCAGACTGGGTATGAAAGTTCCTACTTTAGTGCATGAGTCTATCTGTATTCTTTCCAAACCATTTCATTTTATATTTCTATCATAAATGGTGTGAACATAAGAAGAATACTACTTATGTAGTAGACCAAAGGCCTATCTAGTCCAACATCCTGCTTTCCAGATGCATCTTGGGAAGCACAGAAGCAGCACATGAGGGCAACAGCCGTCTCCTGCTTTTGTTCCCAGGGAGTGGTATTCAGGAGCATGCTGCCTCTGATTCTGGAGGAAGCAATTAGTCATCATGGCTACAAGTCATTGATAGCCTTATCTATGAATTTGTCTAATCCCCTTTTAAAGCCATCCAAATTGGTAGACACCATCACAAATCTTGTAGTAGTGAATTTCATAGTTTAACTATGCACTGTGTGACGAAATAATTCTTTCTGTGAAACTAGAATCTCGGAATGAGTAAACACTTAAAATGTATACAGTATGCAATACTACCCTGTGAAAGATTTTGTTTGTTTGTTTCTTGTAGTTATTTGCTGTTCTAAGAGATGTGAAATATCTCTTGCTTTTGGATCAACCTGATATTCCAAGTTCAGCTTTAGAGTTATATGAGAAAAGGGGAACATTTGCTAAGGTATGTGCTTTTAGCAGTCTGTGTTCATTTTGAACACAGACTGTATATTCTCGTTAGTATAGATGATGTTTTTCTTTCCTTTGTGGCAACTTAAAGTAACTGGAAAATTCTAGGCACTGTATAGAATCATGTTGAGAACTAAAGCATATTTTCCTTCAAGTCCATGGGTATGGTACTTGATTTCCCACAAGGCTATTGTTTCTCAATAGATGGCCTGAAGGCCCACATTAGGGTCACTGATCTGCCTATTCTCATATTTTCCTTTTTTAAAATCAACAGTGCCCTTACGCTGGTCCTTTCCTTACCTGCTCTTTAGCTGTTAGAAGCCTTAAAGTGCAACCCAATGCACATTTAGACAGAAAAAAGGCCTGCAACTCCAGGCATGACCCCAGCTACCCATGCTTAATTCTTAGTTACAGAATTGAAATAAATAGAAACTGATTTTAGCTGTCTAAATAGTTTTCAATTTTGGATATTTAATTTTTATGCTATATTTTATTGCGTCATTAACTCTT
Organism: Elgaria multicarinata webbii; assembly: GCF_023053635.1. Taxonomy (NCBI): domain Eukaryota; kingdom Metazoa; phylum Chordata; class Lepidosauria; order Squamata; family Anguidae; genus Elgaria; species Elgaria multicarinata. The sequence goes on from NC_086171.1 coordinate 18,004,758, forward strand.
CAAAACTGCCCAGAGAGCTTCAGCTACTGAGCAGTATATGAATGAAATAAAGAGAATTAATAAGAATAGAATAATTACTCATGCAAAGTGTTATAAGGAAATATGGTGAGTGGACCAGAGACACAGGTGACCTTAGAGAATGCTAGACATGCTGAAAAGATAGAGATATCCATCCAGCAGCTTGAGTACTATCTCCATCAAGAACCATATAGACATTAGTTTGTATTGTTTCACAGCAGAGATTTCAACCTTTTCTTCTTCTTTTTTTTCTTGTTGTTGTTGTTGTAATTGTTGTTTCTTATACAAACAGTACATAGGAAATCTTGAACTTGTAGTCCAGTGGTATAATAAGGTTAAACAGACTGTTCTGGAGGTAGAGTACCCTCTGATTGAAAAAGAGCTGAGAACAGCTGATGATCAGCTAAAGGAAGCAGAAGAAGTATTTACATGGCAGGAAGAGAACTGTTGGGAGTACATTGAGTTTGTGAAAGCTAAAGTTCATGACTTGGAGCAGAGACTTCAAAAGTCAAAGGACAATGTTAAGATCATTCAGCAAATTCTGAAGTGTTGGATGGAGCAACCCCTCTTTTCTAGAAAAGACAATAAAAAAGAAGCTTTGTTGAACCTGGAGGACAAAGACGATAGACTTGCTAAAAAATTCATGTCATTTCAAGAAGATGGCTACAGGATCCATAGACTTGTAGAGGTAATACCTGGTGCAAGTTAGCATGATAAGAGAGGAATATTTTGATTTTTGCAGCACATGTACCAACACATCAGTCACTGCAAAAATATAGTCAAATGTGGGATGACAATTACTAATTAAGGATGATAAAATGTTGCTTTACCATTTCATGCCCTTTAGTATGAAAACTATTATTAATCAGATTCATTGATAGAGCTGTTTTGGTGCTAATTTTGTACACGTGAAAGTATCCTCAGTTCACCATGTGGAGCTGGTTTCCAGTTACTCAATTAAGTAGTTATTTAAATGAAAACTGTCATAAGAGAAGAATTAAAGTGTTTATTTTTGGTGTGTCTCTTTAGGAAAACCTAATGCTCTTTAAAGCAGATCCAGAATCAGATTCTTGGAAGATTTACCTGGAATTCGTTGATGACATTATAGCTGATGGCTTTTTCAGTGCCATAATGCACAATTTAAACTTTTTCTTAGAAAACACAGAAAAACTCTTGAAGCCAGCTCCATTATTTCAGGTTCAAATGACACTAAGTACCCTAGAAATTGAATTCCAACCTTCACTGGACAAGGAAGCTGGAGATGGCTTTTATGATCTAATAGATGAACTTTTAAGTGATATTTTCAAAATATCTGCCCAGGTGAAAAGAGTGGCAACACATCTGGAAATACAACATTACCAGGTAATGTAATTTAACTATTTAACTTAATTAAATATGTAACTTAGAAGAAAAATGAAGTGCACAGACCAGCTCATTTAAAAATGTAAGTGCTACTCATATACAATACAAAGAAGGAGTAACAGTATTACAATTGTGGAAATAAGTTTCCCTCTGATTTTCTTTGGACATAGAATGACATGGGCAGTATATCAGAACTGTCTGAGACCAGGCAAAAGATTATGGACAGAGTGACAGATGTCATCACCAAAGCTGTGGACTTCAGAAACTCTCTTGATTCTTATGCATATCTATGGGTAGATGACAGATCAGAATTTATGAAACAATTTCTGTTCTACGGTCCTGTGTTAACCTCAGAAGAAACAGAGACACGTGCAGATGTTGGGGCCCTTGATCAACGCCCAATAACTGAACAATTTAAAGAGCAGGCAAGAAAGTGGATACTTTTTGTATATTTAAATTCAGAATCCCTCCCCAATGTGAAATTAGTTGAAGTGTTATATCTGTAATACATTTTTATTTGTTGTAGATTGATATCTATGAGAACCTTTACATTCAGATGAGCAAATTTGAAGACTTCAGAATTTTTGAAGGCTGGCTTAAGATGGATATGAAACCTTTCAAAATTAGTTTGCTGAACATTATTAAGAAGTGGAGCTGGATGTTCAAAGAGTATCTCCTGAGATTTGTTGTTGACAGGTAAAATGGCATTTTTATAAAATAATGTTTTTGATTTATTGATTTTTTTTAAGTGACAAGTTGAAACCTGTGAGAATTTGTAGGAGAAGGGTAAATATCGACTTGGAAGAACAACATTCTCCAAGCCCAATTCCACCCCCATGATCCTTTTCAGTAATTAAGGGTCAGTCCCCCTACTGAGGGTGAGGAATTGGCCTCTGAGGGTGTGTGCACATAGCCTGAAGCCTAAAGGGTCCTATAGGGGTGTGGAATTGATCCTGGGGAGTACATACTATTGTGCAGGATGGAACAGATATTGAGAGGGATTGAAGAAACAAAGAGATCCCAGCTCTTGTTCTGGTAATATTTCTCTTCTTCTCCACACACACACCCTGCCCCCGTTCTTCTTTAAGTGTAGCATACCCAAACTGTTTTAATAATATTTGACATTATACTCTAAATAATAGTGATTGAAATGGTCATTACATGTTTACTTATATTAGAAAAGATTGCATTTTATTTCATTTATGACATTGTCATACCACCGAATAGGCAAAGGTCTCTGGGTGGTTTACAAAGATTAAACCCTAAATATACAATATGTAATACCATAATATAAAACCATTTGCATATAAAAACAGAAAAGTAATTTTGCACAATAAACAATAAAAATCCCAGGACCCATTAATTTTTCTCTAATATGCTGTCAAATGCCTGGGAGTAGAGCAATGTCGTAATCTAGTGCCAGAAAGATGACAATGTTGGCATCAGGTATACCTCACAATGAGCCCATAAGCAGGGGGCCACCATCAAGAAGAACCTCTCCCTTATTGCCGTCCTCTGAACTTCCATCTGGCATTGAATCTCTCTCTCTCTCTCTCTCTCTCTCTCTCTCTCTCTCTCTCTCTCTCTCTCTCTCTCTCTCTCTCTGACAGCCTAGCTGACCTAGAAGAATTCATTAAAATGACTGATGCTGGTCTCCACAAAGAGTTAGAAGAAGGTGATTATAATGGACTCATAGACGTTATGGTTCACCTCCTCGCTGTGAAACACAGGCAGGCAGCTACAGATGACCTTTTTGAGCCTCTAAAAGATACTATTATACTCTTGGAAAGCTATGGACAGAAGATGCCAGATCATATTTATGTCCAAGTGGAGGTACTGTACATTTGGAAAAATACTCTATACTGTTCTTCTGAATAAGGCCCACTGAAATAAATAGATGTACAAGAGTTTCTCTAATGTCTAAAGGGCTTGGTTGGAAGAATTTCCTGGTAGACTGGGCCCATTGTTCCCCAGTTTGTTGTTTTTCTTATTGTTGCACTGTGTCAATGACTGGGTTCAGAGAACACAATGACTAACAGTGGTTTAAATACTCAACAGTTGATTATTTAACTCACTGTTATCATGTTGTCTGCAAGAATTTTTTTAAACCAGTGATTTATTATTTGGCCAAATAACCCACACAAAGAACCAACGCTGTGCAAAGTTGGCTATTTGAACCACCGTTGGTTATCGTGTTATGTGACGGGCACTGTTGGTTATTTTGTCAGCCACTGAGTTGCAAGGCAAGAGCAGTCAAAGCAGCTGCTGCTCCAGGCCAGCCAGCAGGATAGTTTTTCAGCAGCAGTGGCTGATGGGATACTAGCAGGAGGACTGAGCAGGGGAGAGAGTCAACTCAACGCTGATCCTAATCTACACCATGGTTGATTATTATCACGTCATGTGGGAAGTACCCCCTAGATAAACAACTGTCAAGTTGATTTTTACCCCACCGTTGATCATCGTGTTGTCTGAACGCAGTCTATAAGTGTTGAGCCACCTTAAGTGTCATTTCTTGATAGAAAAGTGGGAAACAAAGCAAATAAATAAATGAAAATTGAAGCAAGGTCTTCTGTACTTTAATTTGAAATAATATCCCAGTTTCCAGTTATATTGTTAGAAGCTTTCTGTTTCTTTGTATCTACCTTATGGTTCAGCAAACATGGTGAACTGATTCTGGTGAAGGGAAAGGTGACCCAACTAATAGACAGAAAGTAAGAATTGATTTGAACATATATATATTTGCTGAAAAATACGAAAGAAATAAAATATACTGGTCAGGATTCAGAGAAGCACCTGTGACTTTGGACTTGTGCATTCTCAAACAGCAGCCCATGGATTTTACATCCGTGACTTATAAGAGTCCTTGTGCATTTCTTCCTTTCCTTCCCTAGGGCTGAGGTAGATGTAAACATCACTTTCTAAATATTCCATCTTTATTTGTCTGTTACATACTGAGAGGCATTGTGACTTGTTTTTAAATGAGTTTTCAACACAAGTGGTAATGTTAATTGTAGTTGAATTTGAGCCAGGCAATTTTATATGCTTTCTGTACCCCCATCCTCAATAGATGTGCCAAAGTATCCTAGGTGCATGGGAACAACTCATGAGTGAGCAGCTTCCACACGCTTGGCAGAATGTGAAAAAGGGGAATCTGACTAAACTGTCCTATGGCATGAAAGATCCAGAAACTCTTGCTACATCATTCGCCTTTGTTTTGTAGGAATTGCCTGAAAGATGGAATGCCACCAAAAAGCTTGCTGTGTCTGTAAAGCATGAAGTGGCTCCACTTCTGACTTCTGAAGTCACCCTTCTCAGAAAAAAATGTGCTGCTTTTGATGTAAGCTAAAATGTTTTCCCCCCTTAAACACACGTGCTCACATACACACACACACCACGTATGGTTTTATGAGGACAAGATTGTTGACAAAAATTTATTGCCTACATTTCTTTCATCAGGGGAAGCAGATAGGATTCAGAGAAAGATTTAGGGTGGATGGTCCCTTTCATTTTGATGCCAAAAACCCATATGCGCTTCTTGATAAGGTAATGGAGAAATGACAGAGGTACTTGTTATGCTGATAATCTCTCATTAAAAATGGAGATCACTGTTTATATATTGTACAATTTGTATTTGACATCAAATTTTTTTTGGGTAGAGCTTGACATTTTAAAGTGCTAGTTTATGTGACCCGTGCAGCTTAAAATATGCATGCTTGTTTTCTTTTTAAAGCCATGTACCATTTCAGAAAAAATATACATTTTTAAAATGCACTTGATTTTTGAAAAATAGCTTCAGAACATTTTGTATATAGTGAAATGTTCTCCCTCCCACCTGATATTCAGATGTTAGCTGTAATCCTGATTTATTTAAAATGAATGCAAGTTTCCTAAGGTCATCATCAGACAGGAGGATTTTTGCATTTCCCTACTGTTGCTATGGCTTCCTGCTGCTGTCCCACAATAGCAACAAACTCTTTATATGAGGAGAGATAGAGGAAGCAGCAATGACCACGTAGTCCATTCAGCAGGTGTTTTTATTGCACTGCTTTTCCTGCGCCCAGCAGGAAGTGGTGGCAAGTTTTGTTTTAAAAAAAATAAGTCAAATTTTCCGGGTCTCTTTTTTTTTTGCAACGGAAAAACTAGTGGGAGGTGCGTGGGAAGTGAAAAGCCACAAGCGTGCGATAACAAGAATGCAATAAATCGTTTGTCTGATGACGCGCTAACTGACCTCAGTGGGATGAGAACTGGATCTTTTGGAAGCACACTGTAGGGAGGTTTGCATGATCACAGTGAAGAAAATAAGCCACAGCAGCACATACCGGCCAGATGTCCGTAGTTACCCTTGCTGGTGCCGCTTGCCATGTCATCCAAACCCAGGCGGCATGGCTTGTTTGGATAGAGGGACAGCAAATCTCAAATAACCCAGCAACAGTCCATGGGTTATTTGAGGATTGGTGCTTCCCTCTCCAACCAGCCATGCAGCCCTGGTTCAGATGACACAGCAAGCTGTGCCAACAAGGGGAATTGTGGAAACCTGGCCAGCATGCAAACTGGGTCTGTAAAATGTTGCCTCAGAGGATCTTGGACAAGAGAGTGCTTGGTAGGTTGTGCTAACTGCCTTTGTTCTAAAGAATTCATAGCTAATTTTTATTTAAGTGAGAAACGTAATGAAAAATAAAAAAGTAAATATTACTAGAATAAAGGTGTGACAGGTATATCTTTAACTGCATGTTATGCACATATGATCAAATCCCTGGTGTTTGTATGCAGCTGTGTGTGTATATATATGTATAAATCTAGAGAGGCAGAAGTTTAGCTGATGTAAATCAGTGCTACTGCATTGAATTTGATTTATACCTGCTGAGGAATTGTGCCATAAATGAACCTCGCAAGCCTTTTGGAACCTCAGGAAGCAAAATGGATCATGCAGTATTCCAACAGTAATCCCTGTCAACTATCCACCTATGCAATTAATTCCTTTGTCTTCAGTATATGCTGATTTAGATTTTAACTGATCTTGCTTCTGTGTCTTTAAGGCAAACCAGGAGCTGGAGGCGCTGGAAGAAGAAATGTTACATATACAGGGATCTGCCAATCTCTTTGAAGTGGTCATTCCAGAATATAAACAAATGAAACTATGCCGCAAGGAAATAAAGTTGCTGAAGGGAGTGTGGGATATTAATATTTATGTCACAGTAAGAGATTTATTTTATATTTTTCAAAAGAACATTGTACAGCTGGCAGTTCTGCTGAATGTTGAATCCTAAAGGCTGGAGTTTTCGCAACTCCCATAAATTAATACTAACAATGAGCTGCAAACATTTGAAATAACTGAACTGGTGTGGGTTTTTTTGGCATCACCACATTTTTAGGTGGAAAAAAAGTTCTTTGCTTAAACAAATTCCAAGAGGAATGGGGTGGGGGGGATACACAAACTTTTAAAATTAGTAGGAAATCTTAAAATGAAAGGACATAAGAATATAAATTCCAAAACAAGAGAACCCATTGACAATATTTCTCAAAATGGAAAATAAGAAAAAAGGAGTGGTTGGAGAAGCTCTCTAAATCAAGGAAGAGAGGATATTTGTCATTTACTTGGGAAGGATTGGCTTTGGTCACTACTGATATAATTACCTAGTCTTGTCATATCTTAGTGATCAATCAAGTATTACCCTCATGTGGCAAATATTTAGTTCTGTTCTATTTTCAATTTTTATATTTCTCATAAGTTTTGTGGATGCTAGAAATTCTGCAGCTTAATATAGAATGTTTGCATTGTATATTCCAATTCACAAAATATTAAAATGTTAAACTGGATTAAAGTAGAATTAAGTAGAGTTAAATTGGATTCAAGTAGAATTAAGCAGGGACAGGCAGTCTATGAGCAGTTCTGTCTCTTTGGCCCTTGTGTCACCTGATCCCTCCTTTATTGTTAGTTGCAGTTTTAAGCCTGTACTAGCTGAAGTGGTGCTGTTGCAGTGCAGAAGAGATCAACAAATAAGGCACCTGGCCCTGCTGCTAATTTTCCCAGTTCAAGACTCTACACCCCACAGTGGCTTGTTTTAGTCATTTATGTTAGTGGGAAGACCTTTAAAAGTAATGCTGATACTTTAAAAAAATTATCAGTCCTACCTCTAATATCCGTTTCCTTGCAGAAACTTGTCTCTACCAAATGTTATTGACATTTCTCCCTGTTCCTATTGTTTCAGAGCAACATTAATGACTGGACCAAAAGCCGTTGGAGAGAGATTAGTATGGAACAGATGGATGTAGAGCTCAGAAGGTTTGCCAAGGCAGGTTCCCGAGCCAACCGTAAAGGATTGGATCCAGATTTAGTCATACTTGGAGTAGGCCCATTGAAATTGATGGGATTTATTATGACTAAATTCAATTCTATTGATTTCAGCGGGTCTGCTCTCTAAGTATAACTACCAGGCCTGACATTAACATCTCAAAACCTTTACTAAAAGACCGGGTTTTTACTTTTCACTGAACCAATAGTTAGGCCAGGTGGACTGCCTTTGGGAGAGCATTTCACAATTACAATGCTGTAACTGGTAAATCCTAGTCTTCCATATTCTCTGCCTCAGTTCTGAAAGTGGAGGAACTTGGAGCAGAACTGCAAATCTTGAACAAACACACAAATAGGCACATGTGGGATGAGGCAGCTGTTCAGGTATCCTGGTCCCAGATCATTTGGAGCTTTAAAGGTAAGGACTGGCACCTTGAATTGGGCCTGGAAACAAATTGGTAACCCAAGTTTTATATGCTCCATGTAGTAAGTCCTTCCTGCAGCATTTGGGACCAGTTTTAAAGTTTTTCAGCACTCTTTAAAGGCAGCCCCATGTACGGTACAGTATACTGATCCAGCCCAGATGCTCCCATGGCATGAATGACTGCGGCCAATTAGGCTTTCTCCAGAAAACACCTCAGCACATTTGTTTGGAAATGGTGAATTTCTATGCTGCTGGCTGCAGCAGCCCATGCCTCACCACTACCGCCCAACATGGAAAGGTGGGATGCTTGTCCTTTACTCTTAAGAAGAATTAGTTGTCTCAGAAGAATTCCTGGAGTCTAATTGTTCATTCTGATGAAATAAGATGAAAGAAATGTGTTGCAATCAATTGCTAGATTACACAGGGCATGTCTACACCGGGCAGTATCCTGGGATCTTCTCTGTGTGTCCACATGATACACAAGGGATCCCGGGAGCAAGGGAGGGATGATCCCTCCATTTCCCCGAGATATCACCATACCCTTTTTTCTCGGTTTTTCCTGCGGTCCCAGGACAATCCTGAAGACCAGGGGTGGTGTGGCCGGCTGTCCCAGCTTCTTCCCTCTTCCCCACGAGTAGCGGGGGTCATCTGAGGGAAGAAGCCAGGACAGGAAGAGTCCAGGGCCATCGGGGGTGGGGTGGGGACAGGGTCAGGGCTTTTTTTTTTACTTACTTTTTCACTGGAGCGCAACTGCTCTCCAGCTCCTGTATTCTTAAAAAAAGTGGTGGGCGCAACGTCCTCCTTCCTCCCTGGATGTTGTGCACTGCCTGTGAACGCAGGGGGAAGATCTCGCAATCCGCATATCATGAGATCCTCCCCCCTACCTCCTAGATTGCTGGGAGGTGTAGACATGCCCACAGTGTTCCTTAAAATTGTTGTGATGCTTTCCCTTAGGAGATGTGGTCATTGGATAAAGAAGTTCATTCCTGGAATGTATATACAAATCTGGAGATACGAATTAAGAACCTGTTGACATCACTGAGGGTTGTAACAGAGTTGCAGAATCCAGCAATGAGGGACAGACACTGGTATCAGTTGATGGATGCAATAGGTGTAAGTATATTTCTAATACCATTGTAAAATTATCTCAACTGTATTGTCACACATTGAATAAGAACATAAGAAGAGCCATGCTGGATCAGATCAAGGTCATTCTAGTCCAGTTTTCTGGTCACACTGTGGCCAGCCAGCTGCTCATGGGAATCCCACAAGCAGGACATGTGCAATAGCACCCTTCTTCATCACTCAGACCTCTACAAAAGCAACTCAACTTTTATTCAATGAATCTGTTTCCAGAAATATGCCATCAGTGGCAGGATCTACACTACTGCTTTATAGTGGTATTAAAGTGCACTGAAAACTGTTGGGGTCCATGACACATCTACACCAATCAGAATGTAACACTATGAAGGTGCTATGAAATTGGTATCTGGCATGTATCATGGGCTCCAGTGCACTTCAGTACCGCTATAAAGCAGTAGTGTAGATCCTGCCTCCATATACCACTTCCGTACTGCTATATCCTGCTTGGTGTAGATCTGGCCAGTGTATGGCTTTTATAGAGTTGCAATGTGGAGTATTTAGTCAGAGAATACTCTCTTTTCCTGAATGTTAGTAATTTATATCCCCACATGAAACTCAATCCACCAGTCCATCTCCTTCACAAATTCTATAGTAGGACCTGATATAATAGGACCTGAGCAAAACCATTGCTTTCCATGCTTTGAAGAACCATCTCCATAGAAACATATTGTACAAATGATGTTTCACTCCCATGTAAACTGCCCAGAGAGCCTACGCTGTTGGGCAGTATAAATATGTAATAAATAAATAAATAATAAATTCATCTCTTGAATTAAACTTCACATTATACAATGAGATAAATATTGCAGTTTTTGAGCCACTCCAAGAATGAAAAATATGCCTAATTTTGCTCTACACAAGGTGCACAGGGAAAGCTCTCCTCCTTGTACTCCTTGTGTAGCATGGTGGTAGCATGAGGAGAAGGGTAGAATTGCGGGGGTGGGGGTGGGGACAGGACACCTTGGGGGTCATGTCACCTGTGGATTGCACAGGCCACATGCATCCCTTGGCCAAGTGTTGCTCTCCCCTTCTTTAAAGGCTAACAACAGCACCTTGAATTGGGCACATTCTTTGACCATTAATAGAAAAAGTTGGGAAGTCAAAAAGCGTGATGTTCCCTTGAAATATTTTGCAGGTTCAATTTTCAATAACTGAAGAGACAACATTAGCAGACCTTTTGGCACTGAAGCTGCATAAGGTGGAAGATGATGTCCGGAACATTGTTGACAAAGCAGTGAAAGAGCTTGGAACTGAAAAGGTTACGTTTCTGTTTTTTCTTGGGATGTTTCCAAAATTCTCCAAATTTCTTCCTAGATTTTGGAATTTCGAATCACCTAGTCTTTTAGTTTCTGAAATAGAACTGATACATTAGAATTTCTCTATTCTTTTTTTTTCTAATTCCTTATTTTTGCAGAGGGCACTGTGCCTGCAAAATAATAATAATAACAACAACAATTCAGTGTCCTGTTCCTTCAGTGCATTTATGCCTTTCCCTACGCCCTCAACTCCGCATTACCAATGTTTATTTACACATTAATAAAATACTTCAAAAGCGCAATCTTGAGTTATTTGCATCAAGATTCGCTCTGTGCTCAGTCTTACTGATGGGCATCTCCACTTGTGTGCATCGAGAAAACAATGCATGAACACATGTGCATATCAGTACAATACTATTCAAAAAGAATTTTGATGTGTATGTTCATCTTAGGATTGCTTTTTCCCCAGTATTTTATTAATGCCCAGTTGCAAATCAGTAATGCAGATGGTGAGAAAGATGGAAATGACCAGATGGAACTGAAAGCTGAGGCAAAATTCACATTCTCCAAGTCTGGAATTAATTTTAGAAATCCTCCTAGTTAAACTGTAATGTAAGAGGAGTGGAATACAGGGCAAGTGAACTGATACCACACAGAGGAAATCCTCTTTCTCTTCTGCCTATATTTGACAGACAAATTGCATGGATTTCTGCAAGTCATTTGCTCATAGCCTATGGCATGGCCCCCCTAATGTTTTTGGAGCATAGTTTGAATTTTAAGATAGTGTTGTGGGCACTATCACAAAATGGCTGTCATGGAGCTTCCCATTCATGAAATCGCTGCCATGGTGGGCATGGCCTGATTACTCACTTCTCAGAAGGCAAACTGGGGAGATTAAAAGAAAAGAAACTTATGCAAGAACATAATTGCAAGGCAGAGGTGGACCCAAGTACAGATGGAACTGGAGGGCATTACTTCACTTTGCAGCATACTAGTATACCAGTTTAAAACATAATAATGTAAAACAGTCTTAAGAAATAAAATAAAAATTAGGAAGAGGAGGGAGCCTGACAGGCACCAAGAGAGGTGTCTGTGGGCATGTTAGGTTGGATCCAACAGTATCCTTTTGCAGACAGCCCGGGCCACTGGTGGCCTTGATGTAGAGCTTCTCAGGGCAAGCACTGAGTCAGCAGAAATGCTCATTTCTGGAAAGGGCATGACCTGCCTCTTCCAGAAATAAGCATTTCTGCTCATTTTAGTACTTGCCCACAGAAGCGCTGCATTGCATCCGCCAGCAGTTGGGATTGCATGTGCATGGGCAGCAGTGCACCTGAGCCACCTGTGGAAGGACACCATTGGATCCAATCCAGTGGTGCTTATGGGCACCACAGTGAAAACCCTTAGCCTAAGGATTACATGAAATCTAGCATAATCAGTAAAAATGGTACCTCTTTAGATCAATAATGGCAATGAATCTTTTCAGGAGAGCTCTGTAAAATATTTATTTGAAATATATTGCTCCACTAAAAGTGTTTCTAACCAGTGTTTTGATGTATTAACCAGATTCTCATAGAAATCAGACAAATATGGGCTACCATGGAGTTTTCTTATGAACAGCATCACAGGACCAGTGTTAATTTGCTGAAAATTGATGAACAGCTTTTTGAGACTTTAGACAATAACCAAGTAAGATGCTGTTTGCTAATGTAAATAGTAAATGTGCTCATTGCTGAATTACTAATGTGTTTTTATAATTGGGCTGAATTTGCGTCTCTGTTTCCAGAATTTGTATTTACAGTGAATCTTGGCTGTCCCAGATGTTAGTCTGTAAAATTATATGTGTTCTTGACTGTATATTTTTTAACAAAAATTCCTGTCTGTGTAGGAGTTAGCAAAATTACAGGTCCGTGGACTCTCTTTTTCCCCGTTAGATAGTATGGAATCATTTAATAATACGCTGTCCATTTGCAAGGTTTGAAAATGTCTTTTGCTGTGATTTACTGTAATAATAGCTTGCAGGAGGTTTTTTTTTTTTTTTGTAAAACCTTTGTAGCTGTGACTCCTATGCCTGTTCAAATAATTTTATTTACCCTTTAATGTTAAACCCCCATCCTCTTTTTGTTTTTCAAGGTTCAGCTGCAAACAGTTCTACAAAGTAAATACGTTGAGTATTTCATTGAACAAGTCTTAAGCTGGCAAAAAAAGCTGAATGTGGCAGACTCAGTCATTTCCATTTGGATGGAAGTTCAACGTACATGGTCTCATCTTGAAAGCATATTCATTGGCTCAAATGATATCAGAGATCAGCTTCCTGAAGATTCAAAAAGATTTGATGGCATTGATGCAGATTTTAAGGTTAATGAGGAATAATCCTACTAATAATATCATCATCAAAATCTCCCAACCTGTTCCCTGCCCCCGCTATTTTCTTTTTAGAACAAAAATATTGGGCCTCAATTCTCTTAATATTTCTGTGAAACTTAGGAATATATAATGTTTTAAACATAATAATTTAAAAGGCAATATCAGTCTACATCAGATATGCAAGTCCAGACAAATGCTTAGTGCTCAAGCTTACAGCAAACTCAGTATTGGAGGTATCCAAAACACCATCTACTGGTTGTGTTTGATGTTTTTCAGTTGTTAAGGCCTTAGGATGTGGAAATAATAATAATAATAATAATAATAATAATAATAATAATAATAATAATAATAATAATAATATTTTTTTACCCGCCTCTCTGTCTGGATCGAGGCGGGAGCAACAATAAGTATAAAATACATAAAACTGAATTAAAAACATAGTATGCATTATTAAAACATCCTAAAAACATCCTAAAATTCCACTGGATAGGCCTGCCGGAGTAGATTAGTCTTTATAGTTTTCTTAAATGCTAAAAGACTGTTAAGTTGATGAGTCTCCTCCGCCAGGCCATTCCACAGTCTGGGAGCAGCAGAAGGGAAGGTCCTCTCCGTAATACTTGTCCGCCTAATTTTGGCAGACTGAAGTAGATTCTTCCCAGAGGAGCTGTGGGGTGGATTGTACAGGAGAAGTCAATCCTGCAGGTAGCCTGGATCCAAACCATATAGTGCTTGTAGTAACCTATGGCTGCAAGAGCTGGACCGTAAGGAAAGCTGAGCGAAGGTAGATAGATGCTTTTGAACTGTGGTGTTGGAGGAAAATTCTGAGAGTGCCTTGGACTGCAAGAAGATCAAACCAGTCCATACTCCAGGAAATAAAGCCTGACTGCTCACTTGAGGCAATGGTATTAAAGGCAAAACTGAAGTACTTTGGCCACATAATGAGAAGACAGGATACCCTGGAGAAGAGGCTGATGCTAGGGAAAGTGGAAGGCAAAAGGAAGAGGGGCCGACCAAGGGCAAGATGGATGGATGATATTCTGGAGGTGACAGACTTGACCTTGAGGGAGCTAGGGGTGGCAACAGCTGACAGAAAGCTCTGGCGTGGGCTAGTCCATGAAGTCACGAAGAGTCGGAAACGACTGAATGAATAAACAACAACAATGCTTGCCCCTGGGCCCTCTTGGCTTATTACATCCAGCTGAGTCGAGGGTTGTAAATTCTTCTCAGAGAAGAGGCAGTAGCAGTCTGGTTTTTTTAAAAAAAAACAGTAATCAGGCCGCTCCTGAACAAACTTAACCAGGACCCAGAAAATGAAAAGAACTATTGACCAGTTGCCAAAATGCCCCTCCTGGCTAAAGTGCTTGAGCCAATAGTTGTTGATCAACTCAGGCTCCCTTGAATAAAACTGATTTTCTAGATCCATTTCAATCTGGTTTCAGACCTGGATTTGGAATAGAAAATGCCTTGTAGGGTGCGTTGTGCCAGGGAGTGACAGGTGGAGTGTGACCCTGTTGGTTCTCATGGATCTCTCAGTAGCTTTTGATACCATCAGGCAGGCTGGGGCAGAGCCAAAGGCAAAGGGGAAAGGACCAACAAGTAGGTGGGGAACCCTCACCCACTTATTTTAGCTTAAAATTCTCACTGCCAGAAACTAATCCTTAGCAGATCCATTTCATTGTTTTAACTGCACAAAAGCCAGGCAACCATCAAACCATTGGTGGTTGGGGGAAAGAGGTGGGGCAGGGAAAGGGAGTATGGCTATCTGGGAACCAAGGAGGGCCAAATTCAGCCCCTGGGCCTGAGGTCCCCTAAATGGTTTAGAGCCAGGTTACCTGAAGGAGCATCTTTTCCCATATTTACCTACAAAAACACCAGGGTCACTACCTAAACAGGTAGTCTTGAGGCCTCATAAAGACATACTTGTTCAACCAGGCTTTCCCTGGGCTGCAAGGGAAATAATCATGCCACTTCCATTTTTCTGCTCTGTTTTACTGCACCTTTATTGTTGTTGGACTTGTTTTAATGCTGTGTTCTAATATTGTGTTTTTAATGTTGTATATTATTGTTGTGACGCACTGAGAGATTCTATAATATTTAGAGGTATATAAACGTTACAAATAAATATGATGATAATGTTGTATAGCTACAAGAAAGAGGAGCTTTTCAGTAGTGGCACCCTGTCTGTAGAATGCCCTCTCCAAAGATGCTCACCTGGCACTTACATTATTGTCTTTTCAGCAGCAGGTGAAGACGTTTTTATTCTTCCACATATTTTAAGACCAGGTTTAGTGTTTGTCGATACTGCACTTTTATTGCTGCTGGTTTATTTTGGTTTTATGTGCTGGAGTGATTAAATTCTTTGTTGGTGATTTTATCTTGCTTATTTTACCTTGGTTTTATTATGTGCTGTTTTATTTATTCTTTCATTTGTATTTTATGTTTTAATGTAGTGTACACTTCCCAGAAAACTTGGGTTACTGAGCAGTTTAAAGTATAATTGATTAATTAATTAAATAATGGGGAAATTACATAGCCCACCCTCAATGTGTATACAAAAACCAAAAGTATTTTGTAACTATCTTTCATAAAACCTTTTCCTTCAAAGTAAACAGTTTAGGAAGTAGTAAGAAATGCTTAAAATTTATTATTGCTACACTCTATTTCTTCAAAATATTTATGACGGGCTTCTGGCAAGGGTAGACATCAAACCAGTGTCTTTTTAATGGATTCAGTATAGGTAAGCAAAGTTCATATCCCACTCAGTTTTAAGAAGCAAGCTTTGACTTTGACCTTAGACATGTTTGTCTCAGTCTAACCTGCCTCATAGGATTGTTATGAGGCCAATCTGAGCTTCTTAAAGGAAAAACCTGTAATCCCTAAACCATATATAGTCAGTCTAACAAGGAGTACAAAATGGCCAATTCTTATGGATTACAATCTTGTAATTTTTGACTTAAGCAGTCATGGATATGGAGGACGTGTGAGAAGGAGGGAAGCAGGTCTCCTGGCATTTCCAAGTATTACTTCTTTCCTCAAAAGTCTGGAAAACCAACCTTTCCTTTAGGAAAACAAATATGCTTCCATACAGCAAGGGTAGCCCATGAATGAAAATACTCTGTACGTGAGGAAAATCTCCATATTTATTTATTTGATTTCTACCCTCCCTTTCTTCCAAAAAATGGCCCTCCTGGCAGTTTTTAATCATAGGAATTAAAACAATAATAAAACAAATACATCAAAAATGCAGTTAAAACACAGCAATAACAGAAAACACACACCACCCAACAGACTAGCTTATGCCAAAGGCCTACTTGAATCTTTGCTGGCCAGCAGAAGAACAACAGAGAGGAAGAAAACCTGGCCTCCCTTGGCAGGGAGTTACACAGCTTGGGAGCAGCAGCAAAAAAACACCTTCTCTTGCATTGACACCAAACACTCCTCTGAAAATGGTCTTACTGAAAGAAGGGCCCCTCCCAAATATCTTTAAGCCCATACAGGCTTGTATGGTAGAAGGAGGAAACCTGGTCCCAAGCCTGGTCCACTGGTCCAATCCCCAGGGATGTATATTGCTTTATGGAACAGAGTATCTGCACTGACAAGTTATGGATTTTGGTGTGTATTTGTATTTAATATTTATTTAAAACTATATTTGATCTTAGCCAGGAAGCACAGGGCGGAATCCAATGAGGCGATTACGCTTCCGCTGATTCCCTTATGTCCTCTCAACTCCTTTCTGTAAGTGGGACCCGCCACTTGCGGAAGGAAGATTTAGCACTTCCAGGGCAACCAAACACAAGTGAAAGCTCTCGTTTCGCAATGGGGCAGGTCAGTGGAGCTTGCGTAAGGGAATTCCATTGATCTGCCCCATTCAAGAAATGAGAGTTTCTGCTAGTTTCAGGGCTTCTTCTGGGAATCACTACATTGCTGTTGAGTTCCACTGGGCAACAGAATCAGTGGGGGGCAAGAGAATCGGTGGAGGCATAAGCACCCTGTTGGATTCCGCCTGGTGCTTCCTGGCTAAGATCAAATATAGTTTTAAATAACTATAAAATAATAGATAAATTATTTTATGTACAAAAAAAAGAAAAGAATCACTGTCACATAAAAACCATTTCCACCATTATGTGATTGGCACAGTTCCTTGATTTAATGTATGTTAGCATTTCCATTCACATGAAATCTAAAAAGCTGTAAAATGGACATTGATATTTTGAGGGGCTGCTGTTTTACTCTAAAGTCTTTTTTCGAAATCATAGCAAAAATCTTCCTTGAGTAAGTCATTGGGTGGGTTTGCATGTGTGTGGCATTTGGATGCACAGGAACGATCCTGTGATGATCCTGGGATATAGGGCTGGTGTAGACATGCCCCCAGTCTGCGCATCAGATGACATGTTTACCTATGATATCCTAAATAACCCTTACTGCAGACCGTGCTTTATCAGAGTGGTTTATTTTGGGGAAATAAACCACTGTGGGTGGGAAAAGAGCTTACAGATGACACCCTAAGCCATCATGTGTTAATATAGCATGTTATCCCAGCCTTTCACTTGCAGATTTGAGAATAACTCTTTGTAAATTGGCAATGTGAGGTAATTTTTATGCTTCAGAGAATACAGTTTTACAATATAGAAGATGTTCCTTGTATTAAAAAAAAAAGATATGACAAGAAAAGCTTTGTGAGCATGAAATATTGGAACTAATATTCTGATATGTACCTAGGAATTAATGAACAATTCAGCAAATACAAAAAATGTATTGGAAGCTACAACCAAGCCCAATTTGTATGAAAGGCTTGAAGATTTGCAACTCAGGTAACAATGAGCTTATAACACATTCTAGTATTCAGTAATTATCAGCAAAGTCGTGGATTTTGTTTTTGCTTTGGAATTCAACATGGTCTGGATTCTTTCTTATAACACTTCATTAGAATTTAAAACATACATGTACAGTAGTTGAACTCATTGTTAAGCAGGTGTATTACAAATAACAATACTTTAGTATTTTTATAGAAAAATGTAATACTAGCAAACTTAGTTGTAATTTAAAAACAAACAAACAATAGCCCTCTTCACACATGAATTGCTTGAAGGGGACAACGTGTGAAAACTGAAAAGCACAGTAGAGCTCTTCACACTGCTGTCATACCCCTGGTGTCAGGCATGTTGCTGGTTCCTACTCGTACATCTAATTATCGACATGGACATGTGCACTGAAAAAGCCTTAAGAGTTGCAGTGTAAGGCTGCAATCCTATACACTCTTACCTGGGAGAAAATCAAATTGAGCTCAATGGAATTTAGTTCTTAAGATATGCATAGGATTGCACTGTTGAGTAAAGAAATCTGAAATGTTACTATACCTGACAGCCAGCTACTATATGCTTACAACTGTGGTGCAAAGATTCTTAAATGTAAATATCCAAAGTGTTCCTCCTTAATTTTCAGGCTTTCCCTTTGTGAAAAAGCTCTTGCTGAATACTTAGAAACCAAGCGCTTAGCTTTTCCTCGGTTCTATTTTGTTTCATCTGCTGATCTGCTTGACATTCTCTCAAAAGGAGCACAGCCAAAACAGGTAAAATTTCTTGCAATCATATTTAAAGCGTTCTCTGCAAAGAAATATGATACTAGAAAGTGAAAGAGGAGGTGATTAAAATCTGAGAAAACCTGTGATGATCAAGTTCCTTAATTGTATGCTGCTATTTGAATGCAGGTGACTTGTCATCTTATTAAACTTTTTGACAACACTGCTGATCTTAAATTTCAAGACAACAAAGACCAATCCAAGAATATTGTACTAGGGATGTACAGCAAAGAAAAGGAATATGTCCCATTCAATGCAGAATTCGAATGTGTTGGTCAGGTATGTTGTTTCTTTAATTTGCAAAGCTAAAGTGAGGAATTTTTCTTTTATTTACTAAAATTAGAAGAAAGTAATTAAGTAAATTAGCGTATCAGAAATGTAATTTTGACGAGGCATGAATAATATATGATGAAAGGTTGCTGCCATGTCTTATACCTAATCTTTTAATAGGAATTCTTTTTAAAACGTGAAAGGCTTTCAAATGGTATGCCCACCCACCATTTTTTAAACTGAAATGTGTAAAGGACATGGAATATAGTAATAAATGTGCTAATAAATAGAGAGTCATTAATCCACATAGGTTTTTAATGACACATGAAGTTAAAAATGAAAACAGTGTCTGTTAAAACATTTAGTAATATAAGTATGCAACTTTGCAACAAACTTTTCAAGACAACACCCCCTGCAAAATCTCACATGTGGGGTAGATAGGTTTTAAAAAATATATGAGTGGGAAGCTTCTTCTTTTTAATGGTTCTTAAACTAATCTTGATAGTATACTTATTTCCTAGAAAACAAGCAAAACTCTCCATTAATTTGTCCCACCTATATAATTTTCAAAAATATCTTATCCGTCTCTTATTCTCACTGTGTATAGTAACCCTTTATTCTGGAAGTATACACTGGATGTTCATATTACCAAATATATTTAATGATGGGGAGAACAGAAAGACATGCTGTGTTTAAACACTTCAGGCAATAGATAAGTTAGGTTTCATTCTCTGTCAGGGAAATTAAGTCTCATGATATGAGCTGTCAAAATACGTATGCCATTATGTTTTTGAGTCCAGCTGCTCTTAAAGGAAACCATGGACACACCAGCACAATCATAATGATCAAAGCTTAAATCCCAAAGGGGGAAAATGTTGTTACTTGTATGGGGTTGTGTAGCACTATTGTTATATGTGGCCAGTTTTCAAGCAAAAATAGGTACAGTGAGATGGAACACATGATGAATTTTACTTATATTAAAAACCAAACTCACAGGTCTACAATCAGTGCTCCCCCCACCTACAATGAATCCTGGGGACTGTAGTTTTGTGAGGGTACAGAGAAGATTACTGAGTTATGCTTTTCTGGATTCCTTGGTCAGAACTCATGACACATAAATGAGTTTTAAATTTACGACACATACTTGCTGTCCCATTAATACTTAATCATCAAATGTTAAGACAGTCTTTTCCTCTACTTTTTACACCTTGTACAAATTCCTTGCTGATTTATATCTATTCCTCTTCCATAGTGTTTCTTATACATTCCTTTAGTATAAAAGAGGTTAGAGAAGATGCCACCTTTTTTGAATGAACTCAGGTTTTTTAATATATGTTGCATGCTCTGTTGCATACTTATCTGGAATAGACAGTTAGAGAAAACTAAATTGGATTATTTGTGGACTGTTGATTGAATTTTCTTTTGGAATTTACTTCTGATGGAGGTGAGGAGGGCGAACATAGTAAATATTTCTATTTAACTGCTATAACTATAAAAACACTGTGTTATCTGCATAGTGATAGTGGAGGTCAAGCAAGACATATTAAATTATGTAAATTATCCCCTCTAACTATTTACACAATAATCTGCCCAGTATTGGTATTACACAATACCAATCTGCCCAGCACCGTCTCCTTGTTTTGGGAAAGTTCAGTGTATTTAATCTTCAAAGAAATGGGCTTGTATTTTGACCTTGCATATATAGAAATGTAGTTTAAATGTACATTCATAAGACAGTGGGCTAGTTTGTATTATCAAATAGTGCGCTATGATTTATTTATTTATTTATTTTGAATAATAAACAACCCTCGCATAATCCTAAAACAGGCCATGTTTTCTGCGAGGGTTGTTTATCTCTCGCAAAACCCACAGTCCCTGGGTTCAGATGACATGACAAGCCATGGCTGGGGCTTAAATATTCAGGATGGCACAGCAGATGCCACGGTGAACCAGGTCACTAAAAAGATACTATTCCAGCAAATCAGTGTGCTGGATCCAGACTAACTTAGGCTGCAATACTCTTGCCCTTTGGAGGGTGTCCTGAGAGCCATAGAAAAGATTGAGTCTCCCTCTTTGGGGCCAGAGAGAGAGGTATGACCTTAGAAAGGGAAATCCAACCTTAAAACTTTCCCACCCCTGATGAAACCTCCACAATCCTTGCCTCAGTGACATCAGAAAGGAGAAAGGGGGACAGATCATTTGGTGGTCCCTGCATGTGCTGGGAAAGGATCCAAAGCCCTCCTCGACCCCAGCTATGGCCCCAGAACAGGAGAGAGAACTAAGCCAGCCCTAGAACTGGCATAATTAATTTCCCTCCCATTGATGGCAATCAGAGGAAACAGTTCAAGAAAGAAAACAAAAGACAACAGTAAAAACAAAACAAAACCAAGCACTCCCCCCTCCCCAACTCTCTACTGAGCTCACAATGGTAGGACTTTGGATATGTCAGATGCTCTGATGTTGGAGTGCTCCAACCTTTCAGACAGGATGCCTTGCCTGTTACACAGTAGTTCCATTGAAATCAATGGGACAGGTTAGTCATGACCAACTTACCACCTATGATCTTCAATGGGGCTAATTTGTCCCATTTCTATGGGACTAAAGTGAGACTAAATTGGTCTGGATCTAACCCAATATGTTTTGATAATTATGTCAGTTAGTATGAATTTTTGTTAATGGAAATATCTGCAGTACAAAGTCAAATCTTAATTAAATAAATTATTTAAATTGGTCCTTTCTCTTTGTGATTTAAATCAAACAGTTTTAAACCAAACCCCTTTCCTTGAGCAAAAATAAACTAATAAAGAATAACACAGGTGTTGTATTATCGTGTGTGCGTGGGTGGTTGTGTTTAAAACTATTGCTGATCTCAGGTGGGTGTTGGGGCACAGGAAATGGAGAAACCTCATACTTGAATTGGAAAATACAGTTCTTAAGAATCAAAATGTATTTGTTGCATTGTGTGATCTGGAAGGAGTCTTATCCTGTCATGTTCTTCTAGAAATCAAATGGGGTGCGTGCGTTCAAATGTAATGACAAACCATGGTTTAGTGAGTTTACTCTTATATGAATGAGCCCTCTGCTCACATGCTGCCTCCTCACCCTCCCTCCTTCCCATGTATACGCTGATTCCCTTCCTTACTTTTGATTCTATGGTAGACCGTAGTTGATTAAATTTGAATGGGGAATATATAGTTCGTACAAACCACAATTTGCTCAGTTGGGCTGTAATGGCAAATTTGGAAGTTAGGAAAGAATTGGAGCACATGGGGGAATGGGGGCGCACCAGGTAATTCATGTGGTATAAACCCATCTATTGGTGTTATGTCTGAAACAATCCGTTAGGTTGGATCCATACCAAATTCGTTGAACTTGGGCTGCATTGAAATACCTAGGATAACTTAAGTACAATTAACTTAGTCTGGATCAAAATTCAATATGTAATGGTTTATTATCCTGAAAGGTGGAAACGTGGTTAAAACACCTGGAAGAAATCATGCGGGAAACGGTGCGCCATCACATCACAGAGGCTATAGCTGCCTATGAAGAAAAGTCTAGGGAGCAGTGGATCTTTGACTATCCTGCTCAAGTAGCACTCACTGGCTCTCAAATCTGGTGGACAACAGATGTGGGGATAGCATTCAATAGGCTAGAAGAAGGGTTTGAAACAGCCTTGAAAGATTATCATAAAAAACAGGTATTGGTGTCTTCCTTATTCATATAAAATCAGACTACATGCAAAATATAGGGCATGTTTGTACGACCAGCAGACCCAGATGGTAAAACTTTACCTGGACTTTACTACTTTAGTTTTCGGGTATATACCATATTTCTTCGATTCTAAGACGCCATCGATTGTAAGACGAACACTAATTTCAGTACCACCAACAGAAAAAAAGCTTTGATTCTAAGAAATAATAAACACACCCGCAATTCTAAGACGCACCCCGTTTTTAGAGATGTTTATATGGGGGGGAAAGTGTGTCTTAGAATTGAAGAAATACAGTATGTGGATGTTGCTTGTTTAAATGCTTCCCACAAACAACACTCCCTGAACACTGAAAAAGAACATGTCAAGGGAGAGCTAGATTATTTTCCCTTTCTTGCTAGTTTTCTATGTGCATACAGCTTTTTAAATGAGGAAATATTTCAAATTGCACTTCTATTTCCTGTATATCTTGGATATAAATGCAGGAAAAGCATTTCCACTCAGTTTTGTTGTTTTTGTTGCAATTGTGTCAATTGATGTAACATAAATGAAATGTGTCTCTAGGAGTGATTTGAATAGCATGTTAAGCAACATCCTGTCTGTTTATATATATTGGCTACTCACTTTAACTATAATAGAAGGAGCATTGCCTTTGCCTTTTCATAGATCCTTTCAATGTCTTTATATACACATACATAGTTTTCATAGCTTTGTATTAAAGCAAAAAATGGACATAGGAGAAGCTAGTGAAGAGGACAGGTATTGGATTGTATTACCAATTAGCATTGTATAGACTACTACATATACTACAGGTTTGTGCTTTGCATGAGAGAGAAACTGTTAGCTACTTTTTTATACAGTAGGTTTGGTAAAATAGTTGAATTCAATTCCTGCAGAGAATAAACTGACATCAGTGGATTATTGGTGGTGTTGAGGGGTTGTAAAATTATTTTCTTTTTTCAGATCACTCAGTTAAATGCTCTTATCTCTCTATTGTTGGGAGAGCTGACATCCAGTGACAGGCAGAAAATTATGACTATTTGCACAATAGATGTTCATGCACGAGATGTGGTGGCAAAGCTTGTCGCTCAAAAGGTAAACTTAAGCCACTATCTCAGTCTCCTTGCCAAGGTCTAGTGCTGCTTCATATTGTTATGTTTACACGCATTGTTTGTTTGCTCTTTGTTTTGTTTGTGCGTTTGTTTTATTCTTTAGATTTAGGCTGCAATCCTGAATATATATCCTGACCCTAAGCATTCTTCTTTGGAAGTAAATCCCAGTGAAAGATTGCGTGCAGATGCTGCCTCTTCAGACATCTGTGCTCAGTGCGTGAATGTTGGGAGATGGGGCCAGGGCTTGCTAGCATGGCCCCACATGATGCTCCTGCATTGATGACAAAGACCTTAGCTAGACCTAAGGATTATCCCAGACAAATGGAGGGGTCGTACCTGCCTGCTCCCAGGCTTGTGCTCTTTGCTCCTCTGATGCCATGTTTCTTACCTGCCCAAGGGTCTCTACTTCCCTTGCTCGGCTTCGTCCATTTTCTTCCACTGCCCCTTACGCCTGGAATGCTCTTCCAGAACATTTGCAAACCACAAGTTCAATCGCAGTTTTTAAAGTTCAGCTAAAAACTATTTTTTTCTAAAGGTTTTAAAACTTGATTTTGATCTTACTTTTATACTGTTAGTTTTACTCTACCCTGTGCCTATTTGGTGCATTCTCTTCCCCTTCTTATTGTTTTATTATGATTCTATTAGAATGTAAGCCTATGCGGCAGGGTTTTGCTATTTTATTGTTTTACTCTGTACAGCACCATGTACACTGATGGTGCTATATAAATAATAATAATAATAATAATAATAATAATAATCCCCTGTGAGTTATTTGGATGCTCAGGGATGATCCCAGGACGATCCTGGGATATAGGCCTGGTATAGCTATGGCCAAAGTCTGAGCAAAACCTTCTAAATGGGTATATTCAAAAAGACCCTTAATGCTTTTTTCTTTCTGAAAATGTCAACTGTAAAGAAGGCAAACTCCATGTTAGGCATTATTAGAAAAGGAAATGTGAATGAAACCGCCAATATCATATTGCCTTTATACAAATCTATGGTGATTTGTAGAAAACTGTGTACAGTTTTGGTCACCACACCTTAAAAAGGGGCATTGTAGAGCTGGAAAAAGTGCAGAAAGGGGCAACTAAAATGATCAAAGGGCTGGAGCATCTCCCCTAGGAGGGAAGGTTATAACACCAGGGATTGTTTAGATTGGGGGGGGGGGAAAGAGACTAAGGGGAGATGTGATAGAGGTGTACAAATTTATGCACAGTGTGGAGAATGTGGATAGGGAGACATTTTTCTCCATCTCCCATAATATTGGAATCTGGAGTCATCCCATGAAGCTGATTGGTGGGAGATTCAGGACATATAAAAGGAAGTACTTCTTCACACAGTGCATAGTTTAACTATGGAATTCACTACCATAGGATGTAGTGATGGCCACCAATTTGGATGGCTTTAAAAGGAATTTGGATAAATTCCTGGAGGAGAAGGCTATCAATGGCTACTAGCCCTGATGGCTATGTGCTACCTCCAGCATCTGAGGCAGTAAGCATATATGCACCAGTTACTGGGGAACATGGGTGGGAGGGTGCTGTTGCACCATGTCCTGCTTTGTTGGTCCCTGGCAGACAGCTGGTTGGGCACTGGGTGAACAGAGTGCTGGACTAGATGGACCCTCAGTGTGATCCAGCATGGCTCTTCTTATGTTCTTATGCTTTTGTGATAAAGCTATGGGAGGCAACTGTCTCACTTTAGCTTTTGTGTCCTGGAGCCTGAAAGGTAGGTACTGAGCTAAAAACCCTAAGTAGACTCTACTATCTATAATTGACACACTACTTCATGGGCCATATTCAGGCAAGGGCCCTATATCATCTTCCTATGACACAAAGGGCTCGATTTTTGCTGATACCACTGCTATTTTAGAGGTAATCCAGGGGCACTGCATGGTATTCAAAAGGCAAGAAAGAAACAAATGAGACATCAAAGATATAATTGTTTTGTGGAGCCCAGAGCATGTTATTAAAAAAGAAGAACTAATCAGATCTGAGGAATAAAATGAATGATGCTGGAAGGCACATATAAAATTGAGTCATATCAAATCCTTGGATTTTTTTTCTTGTAAAGGAGAAGGAGAGATCTTGGCAGGAGAAGTTGTCATGTCTGTTGCAACAAAGCTTCCATTAAAAAGGAGATATTGCATTACACTTGCTTCTGTATGGCACAGTGATGCCCACGAGTGAGTCTAATCCCTTATAATTGCCAGTGTGTGTGGGGTTATTACTTGTGAAAGACTGGGAATGAAGCATGAAAGCTTGCGATGACAGTTGAGGTATTTTGGCATGTCTGGATTCTTTCATCTTTAACAGCGTCTGCATAAATAGCAGTTGTGCAATGATAGTGTGTTGTTTTCAGGTCACCAGTTCCCAAGCTTTTGCTTGGTTGTCACAACTACGCCATAGATGGGATTGGGCCCAAAAGCACTGCTTTGCCAACATATGTGATGCTCAGTTCCAGTACTACTATGAATACTTGGGAAATACCCCTCGGCTAGTTATTACACCTTTGACTGACAGGTAACATCTGTTTGTCTAATAATGGGCTGTCTTTGCTTGATCCACCTTGTCGAACCTTATTTATCCTCTCCCGTGAGAAATTCTTAATATGGTAAATCACATCTTTCTACTGAGAAATAGTAAAATAAAGTAATTGTGTTGGGGATACAAAATATCTCCATACAATCTGCACGGTTCTGCTACAGAATGTGTTGCAAGGGTGGCTAGTTGTGTTTGCTTTCAAGTACTCAGTTTAAATACAGTGACCCGGTTCAGACAACATGTTAAGCCACAGTAGTTTAGCATTCTGAGCTAAACATTATGGCTTAGCATGTCGTGTGAACCATTCCTAACCATGGTGGCTTCATAACCATGGGTTAAACATGACCACTAACCATTTTCTGCAAAAGGGTTAGTGGCCTAACCATGGCTTAGTGTGTTGTCTGAACAGGGTCACAGTTTGAAAAGAAGGAATGGACAAACCACGGGTAGGTACTTGAGAAGTGTAGAACCAGGCTAATAGGGATTTATGTTTTCCAATGAGATTATTTTTCACGAACTGATACGCAGTTGCAGCTTTCTTCTATTTATAGTTCAGTTGAATAAATCTTTGAAGTGTTGAGGCAAAATAAAGATGCCGAAACATAAAGATTCGGATCCTATGAGAAAGACTTAAAGTTCAAACCTAGACATGTCTATTCAAAAATAAGTCCTACAGTGTTCAAGAGAGCTTACACCCAGGTAAATGGGTATGCATGCTCTGGGGAGTAAGCCCCAATGGACCCTGTGGGACTTACATCTGGGTAAACATGCATAGGATTGTGCTGTAAGATGGGTAACCTATATGGCCACAGAATGAGATAAATGTAACTGTTGAAAGAAATGACTGCATGGAAGGAGGAGGGAACACATTTCTATGGGATGGTGTCTTCCCTTCTTGTTTATCTGCCCAATTCCTCATATTAGACTCTAGAGGAGGGGCTGCTCTTTCCTCCCTTCCTCTGTGCTGCCTCTCCCATTAATCTTGCCACTTTCGTTGCTGCTCGTAGTGTCAGACAGAAAGTGATCTTTACGATAGGGAGGAGGGCTGGTGGTAGCAGAGGGGTCAGGACCTTGGTTCTGCAGCTATGCATTAAGAATGTGCTAATTCTCACCCTCCATACCTCACAATCCCTTCCTTGCCATACAATACATCACGCTGCAGTATTCTATATTAAACAGCAGGTCTTTTAAACAAGGGATTGCTGCTCTGGGTACTTACTGGTAGAAGAGGAGGGTATAAATATTAAATAATAAATGTTAATGATATAATAATATAAAAGCTTACTGCAAGTTCATCTATAATATTACTGCATTTTTGTGGTTTTGGAGTGTCGATCATTAAAGAGATTATGACTTTCTTATAGTAACTGTGCTTTTCATTGCATAAAGGTGTTACATTACTCTTACCCAGTCTCTTCACCTAACAATGAGTGGAGCTCCTGCAGGTCCAGCTGGGACAGGCAAAACGGAGACCACCAAGGATTTGGGCCATGCACTTGGGATGATGGTGTATGTTTTCAACTGTTCTGAACAGATGGATTACAAGGTGCCTGTCCTCAGGAAGGGTGTCTGTGGAGGGAAGACTCTATATGACAAGGGTGGTGTCTGTGTTTTGGTTATGGAAGGCTAAGTCTTCTCTTTATGCTTATTTTGGCATAATGCCTTTTAAAAAAACACTCAATAAAATAAAGTTTGTTTTAAAAGAGGAATGAAGTCTAGCCATTTATCTATATTCCAGAAAATAAAGGGACACCAAACCTGTATGTCTCCCTGAATTGTGTCCCTAATTACAAGCTTTATACTTTGTCCCATAGAATTGAATGATAACAACTGGAAAACGAACTAGTTCCTAGCTTAGTATCTTGTTTTGCATAGCTCCATGATTTCTTGAACACACTAGACAAAAGAACCCAGCAAATAAATGTTAGCACTATAGTACGGGTTTTGTGGAATTTATCTGTGTGTGTGTGAGTATGCATCTGTGTATATGTGGATGGATGTATATTGCAAGGAAAGCTTCCTCTCAAATAGAACTACAAACACAAAGTTCTTATTTCTTTCTTATAGTCCATAGGAAACATCTATAAAGGTTTGGTCCAGACAGGAGCTTGGGGGTGCTTTGATGAATTCAACCGAATTTCAGTAGAAGTTCTTTCAGTTGTTGCAGTACAAGTAAAGACTATTCATGATGCCATAAGAAATAAGAAAAAGCAGTGAGTATCGGGAGAGTTTCATTAAATATTGTTTTTAAAGGATTAAACATGACTTGAAGGGAAGTGAACGTATTAATAAAACACCTGCTGGTGCTACCTTTCAAATCCTCTTAGAGAAACATTTGCATCTGTACCTGTCTCTCTTTCTAGAATTAGAACAATTTGTTGCTACTTTATTCTTAACCCTATAAATACTGCAGGGCTCCCCAAGGTGTTTTGTTTCTTGAGGTGAGGCATAAAATGACACCCCCACACACCATTCAACCAGAGTGGTTGTTGAATCTTATTTCAACAGTAGTGATGAGACAGTGTTCACCACCACACCTGAGGAGGGCAAGCTAGGTTAAGGGGTTCAATCCAGGCTGCGCAGCATGCATTGCACTGTTTTCCAACAACTCACTGCTACCTCTGCCCCCCAGCATATTTAGGTAACCACCTCACTGGGTTGTGAGGGTTGTTTAACCCTTGCAAAACCCATGCCCACCGGATTCACACAACACCAAAGTGAAGGGTGCATATTCAAAATGGCGGCTACACACACCACAGTCTTATGGTGGCCTGTCATGTCATGCAAGTATCCCCAATATATAGCCTTCGACAAGTCACTCTTTCTTGGTCTTGGGCTCCAATGTGTGACATAGAAATAATAACCACCTACCGACACAATATCATTTATAAAGCATTGTTCACAGTAGAAGTTCAATAAAGAAGACAAGGAACAATAGCTAAGAAGCTAAGATAGCTTTGCATCATGTGATATTGGCTGGGAATCAGATCCAGAATATATGCTCGCTAAACTATATGTTCTGTTTTATTATCACCTTGTTATTTATTGATTTCATGTTTATGAATATTGTATTGTTTTTTAATTGAACTGCCTTTTTCCTGGGTATTAAATTGGGGCTCTAATCCATAGGTTTAACTTTGCATATTTATTATTACATAACTTTATTTAGTTAGTTAGTTTTTATGTCCTGCCTCTCATCATTCCAAGGCAGTTTACAAATAACATCAAAATACATTAAAAAAGGTGAACGAGATCAATATATAGCAAGACATCAGTAATTTTCCCACAGGGCAGTTGCTGATACATAGCCCTTTCAAGGAGGGACAGTACAACGGTAGCAGGCTGTGATGTCTTTTTTGTCTGCCCACCTTCCTATCTTGGGATCCTTCCCAAGAATGGTTTGGGTATCTTCAGATACTGTATTTCTCTTTGTATAATGTTGTTAGCCACTTTGAAAAGAAAAGTGGGGTACAAATAAACACATAAATGAAATGAAACTACTTCATGCGTACTTAAGGATGTGAACCTATTCAGTATGATTTTAGGGTTTTCTTTTTCTTTGAAGAGTGGACTTCCCATGACATACCATTAACAGATTTTGAAAAATCTCCTCAGTTTCAGCCATTTGCAATGCAGTAAGAGAATGGGTCAGAGGGCTGCTTTTCAAGAAATACAAAACCCAAACCACCGTGGTGTACAGAATGAGTTGCATGTTTTTTTGATCCCAGTCATAGTCTTTTATTGTATTTTGAATATTGTTTTTGAGAATAATTTTGAATCAAAGAGAATGACCTAAATCTAAATAAATTATTCTTATTTATTTATTTCCATCACATAATTGATGCAGATTTTTATTCCTTGGAGAAAACATTACATTGGAGGCATCAGTTGGAATATTTATTACTATGAACCCAGGCTACGCTGGTCGAACAGAATTACCTGAAAATCTTAAAGCTCTTTTCAGGCAAGTGTGAAGTAAATTTGCATTCAGAACACTTACGCCACCTAATGTCAGTTGTGTGGTTTGCAACAGAGAGCAGCTAAACTTTTTATACAGTGATTGTGTGAGAAAGCTCTGCAAAGTTACAGTCTTGACAGAAAAGTCTGGGAGCTAAATTGTTTTTATACGTTTGCTAAATACACAGTAAAGATTTTTTTTTAAAAAAAAATCTTATAATTTGGAATGTATGAGAATTTCAGGGGGGTGGGTGAAAGCTTGATGGATTTTTCTGTTTTAGCCCTGGTGGATCTTGTTCCATTTTCCCCCACTGGTGTCAATTTGATCTGTTGTGGATCAAGCCAAAATGCAGATTCTGGGTTTTTTAAATGGTGACAATTTCTGCAAATTGGTCTTTTTGTTTTGTTGGGGGATCTTTAAATTTACACAAATGCGGACATAGTTTTAAAATATTTTTTTAATTGGCAGCTTTGTGCAAACGTGCACAATTACAATTCTGCCCATCTGCTATGTATTATTATTATTATTATTATTATTATTATTATTATTATTATTATTATTATTATTATTATTTATTTATATAGCACCATCAGTGTACATGGTGCTGTACAGATTAAAACAGTAAATAGCAAGACCCTGCCGCATAGGCTTACAATCTAATAAAATCATAGTAAAACAATAAGGAGGGGAAGAGAACGTATTCTCTCTTGTAAATATCCTTGTCAGTTTCATGTGCTCCACACATTGTCATGTTACCTTCACAGTAAAGAACATTATGTAGTAATCCCAAGCTACTACATAATTGATGGGTTTATATGATCAGGGAGGGAGAGTAAGCCACCTTGGCTTATTTTACCATTCCACCACGTGCTGGTTGCATATAGCCTAATTATCATAATTACCCTTCCAGACGTCTGAACCCAGCCAAGAATAGATGGCAGGGGTGGTTTACAAATCACCTTGAAACCCTAGAACAAGTCATGTCTTCCAAGAACAAGTCATGGTGGCTTATTTTCCTTCCCTGATTGTGCGAACCCAGTCAATATAAGAAGGGAGGCCACTGTCTAGCATACCTAGACAAGAAAAAGAAACCCATCCAGATACTCCATAACAAAGTAATGAAACATCATCAGTTAAAATTCTATAAAATCATACATTTTTTTTAGCTTGAAAAGCCTTATTGTAAAATCAGAGGTTGCCACTGCCAAAGTTTTGGTCTTTTAGAAAATTTGAAATTTGGGGATGTTAAAAATAAGAGGTTTATGATGAAGAAATATGTATCATAATTGAGTTCTGAAGCATTTCTTATGCTTCTTACTTTTAAGGTGCTATTGGATATTCCAAAGACAATTGATTAGATGAACTACTACTACTGTTCTGCAATCATATATGTTTATGGTTTAACATAAATGAGGTGTTTTAATTATGGTAGTGTGTTAAGTGATTAATTATTTTGTGATTTTGAGGGGGGAAACACATTTGGACAAAAGATTATTCAGAAGGTTATCTACAAACATGCCTTCTTCTTGGAACCAATGGGAATTGTGTAATTTTTGCAGAAATTCATTTTGGAAGAATTGAAATAATGTTGATTTGGCTCTTATCAGCATAAGGAGCCATCTTGAAGCTTGCCCATTAAGCTTCCTACATTTGTTTTTAAGGTTTGTCTGTGATGGACCAGAAGGATCTGACTTGAAAAGTGCAACTCTTTAGCTGTCTCCTTTGAAGTAATTAACCATTTTGCTAGAAAAATAGTCCTTGTTAGTGCTGAGTGACACTTGTAATTGTGAGTCCCTTGAGCTCTGCAATAATAATAATAATAGTAATAATAATAATAATAATAATAATAATAATAATAATAATAATAATATTTCTTACCCGCCTCTCTGTTTGGATCGAGGCAGGGAACAACAATAAGTATAAATACATAAAATTGATTAAAAAACATAGTACACATTATTAAAACATCCTAAAATGTCTGTAGACATCAGTGTCTTCAATTAGGTGGGTTAGGTGTCTTATTCTCAATATGCTTACATTCTCTTCTCTGTCTCTGCTTCCCCAATTCCCTGATTTAGACCCTGTGCAATGGTTGTCCCTGACATTGAACTAATCTGTGAAATTATGCTGGTTGCTGAGGGGTTTGTTGACGCACGCTTGTTAGCCAAGAAGTTTATTACCTTATATACTCTCTGTAGAGAGCTTCTCTCTAAACAGGTAAGGGAGCTCTTTTGGAGCTGGGGGCTTCACCAATACTAATAAAATGGTGTTGTGCAGCAATATCAATTTGCATAATGAAACTGAGAATGATTTTAGGGTGCTTTTGAAAGTAAAGAATTGCTCAAGCTATTCATGATAAAGAAGGCATTATCTGCAATACAACACATCTACAAGTGATGAGGTTCCCATTAAATTACTACTGTACATCTGATAAAAGCACATTTAGGTTTATTAAATGAATGGTTTGAATATGTGAATTCAATGGCACAGACATACACAAAGTAAAACATTTATCAAATAAAGAAGAATAGTGTTACTTTCAACTTGTTCTTAGAAATAGAAAACAAGACACTCAATTGGAGTGTGAACTACACTGTTTTGGTCTGAAAGTGGGGCTTAAAATGACTTAATGCTCTCCCATTTTCACAAAATAAATAAATAAATAAATAAATCCCTAGTATCTAGAAAAGTAGATGTCAAGGGAAATGATTAAAATATAGAGTTCTACCTTACTTGATGTTTTTAATGAGGAAGTATTCCATGATATGATCCCACACAGTCTGAATGGTACAGCCCAGACAAGTTTATTTCTTCTTTAATGTTATACAGATTTGATATGTATCCCTTATTTTTTATTCTGTTCTAGTCCTCTGGTAACTTCAATTTCAACTACTTCAGTTCATTAGTGTTTATAATTTAGTTAACTGAGATTTAAAAATTCCTTCCATCTAGGGTGACCATGTGTCCTACTTCACAGAGGACAGTCCTCTATTTCCAGGTGCATTTTATGGAAATTGAGATTCTCTTTCATCCTCTTTTTTTGCTTTGCGTAAATGGCCACTCTAATCCCTCCTAGAGTGTTTGTGGGTTTCCAATAATTCCTATCTTCTCTTCAGTTGAAAATGCTCCTGAGTCTTTCAATGCCTATCTCTTAGTTCAAGTTAACACTTGGCCTGGTTTGCACAGTCACCAGGTGTTTAATAAGCCACGATGCTTGTTATCCACCCTGAGCAGGTGGATAACAAGCCCCGGAGATTAGCATAGTGATCCGCGGCAACATGGCTTGTTGTGTCATGTGTACCAGTCAGGAAGGCTTGTTGCTGTGGATAGTACACCATCCAGTACCCTACAACAGCCCAGGGGCTGAGAGTGGTTTGTTACCCACAGCAACAAGCCACCCTGGTCAGTTTGGTATGACAAGGTAATTATGTTAATCTCCCCGACATGTGACTATAAGCTAATTTCCCCAGCTGTGATAATGCAAACCACATCACTGATTCTGATTTATGCTAACTTCAGTATTCATAAGGTCAGTAGGATACGATCTACAGGGACTAATCTCTAAAAACCTACTGCAGACATTACTACTTTTGGCTTTTTTATTATTATTCATAACAATTTCCAATTACTTTACTACAATTACTTTAAAGAGGAAAATATTGAAAACTCTGCTCAGTTTTATTGGATGAATTATCCTGTCAGAATAAGTCCTGCAGTCTAAAACATATGAAACTGAGCCAATGAAATTAAGTTAAAAGGGAATTGCTTACTTTGCCCTATGTGAAACTTTATCATTTTCATGTCTTTTGAATATTCATTTGTTTTGGCTGTGTTCATTTATTTCAGCATTAGTGGAAACAATTTAAATTGTCTCTGTGGTGTTCTATATTATAGCAATATATTGTTGCCTTGTTCCAATTACTATAATCAATTTTCCAGTCTGTATGCAGTCTAGTTTTCCAACAAAAGTCTTGCACATATAATATCAAATATTTTTACACTCAAATCTGTAATAAATGTAACTCAAAAATGTAATTAAAAAATCTTTATTTATTTAGAAGTAATCTTCATTGATTTTTAATTAAACTTGATTCCAAGTATATCACAAATAATCTCCTTTCCTATTTTGGAATGCTGTAAGACTCTGAGCATATTCTCAAAAGGTGAGGGGGATTGGCATATGTTATAAGCCAGGTCATGGATAGCTTCTGTCCATTGCTTTCTATTGTGAGTGATCATGGGATTGAGAATACGGCCTGAAATAAGATGCAGGAGATGGTCCATTCAATCAGGGAAGTCTGTTTCAAGGCAGATGTAGGTGTGATTTCAGATTAGTAGCTGTTGGTCCTTTGGCCACCTGGAAGAAAAGCATTTTCAGGTACAAACTGGGGTTGGTAATGAAAGACATGGGGGCTATCTTCATGGCGCTGAGTTAGTGCTGTGTTCCCCCCAAACCCGTGCTTTCACTCCTGGGGGGTTGCGCCAAATAATCCCCAAGCCGAAGAGCAAATGCAGGGTTTATGGCGGTCAGCTGCTCCCTCCCCCATCCCTCCAAAAGAGACAAGAAAAGATGGATGGAGGGTGAGGAGTCGGTGGCAGCAGCTTGGGGGAAGAAAATAATTTATTTCCCCATAACTCTTCTCCCCATGGCAAGGCAGTGGGGGGGTGTTCCAGCGGCCATTCAGCTCACCAGCCAGCCCTCTGCCCCAGCAGAGGCAACTAATCAGGGGCCACCATCTGCCGGGAATACCCCCAGAGCAGCTCCTTAGCGAAAACAGACTGGTGGAAGAGCTAGGCTGCCCTCGCTCTGGATAGAAATGTCAGGGTAAGTCCCTGACTTTTCAGATGTGCATCTTCAGCTCTTTCAAATCTGCTGCTGCGTCTCATCTAACTGATGTCAAGACAGCCCCGTGGAATGTTGGGAAACAATGAAGAGCAAAAAGACAAATTGGTGAAATGAAGAGCAGAAAGGCAGGCACAGGTGAAAGACAAATTGAGGTGGCTTTTGAAAGACAAGGAGCAACTTGGATGGGAAACAGGTAAAAGGTTCAGGCAAGGAATCAGTAAAGCTGGAGAAGCAGCCAACTAGTCCATTGTAAATAGGGATTTCTGTCTGTCCTAGAAGTTTAATAGTCTGGTAGGTTAATCCTCAAGGGTGGAGCCAGGCAAAAAGTCATTAAATCAGACCCAAGTGAGCCCACTTCAGTCCTCGCTCTAGGTCTGTCCTGGGTTCTCTAGTACATCTCTACTACCCCTACTTGATATATTAATTTTCCAGAATATTTATCTTGAAATAATTTAATACTTGTTATCATTTTAACATTTGCTCAAACTATTCATGATTTTAAAAGTCAGGTTTTATGTATTCTGGTATACTTGCTTAGTTAATTATCAACATTTGGATTAGTACCGTTTTGAAGACTTTGACTAGATACTCTCATTTTGAGAAACAGTAAAACAACTTTGGATTCCGTATTTTAAAAATACAATATCAAGAACCACTTTCTTAAGCAGAGTTTCATGAGTAATCATTTTGTATTTTCTTATATGACTTCGCCACAGGATCATTATGATTGGGGTCTTCGTGCTGTTAAGTCTGTCTTGGTAGTTGCTGGATCTCTGAAGCGAGAAGACAAGAACAGACCTGAAGACCAGGTATGCACAGTAATACAGATCTGTGGTTCATAAATAGGCAGCTGGCAGTTGCATGCCTTTAAATGGATATATTTGCAATTTATTCAGAGGTGCAAATGCTTCTTCTCTGTTAGTGAGAAAGAAAGTATTCTGTTCAAGAACGGTTATTGAAAGCTCTTTGCAGATATGATAATACATGGTTTACTGTCCTTTTCCAGGTACTTATGCGAGCCTTGAGGGACTTCAACTTGCCTAAAATAGTGACAGATGATATTCCCATTTTCATGGGCCTAATCAGTGACCTGTTTCTCGCTCTGGATGTTCCAAGGAAGAGGGACTTGCAATTTGAACAGATGGTTAAACAATCTACCCTGGAGCTTCACTTGCAGCCTGAGGAGAGCTTTATTCTCAAAGTAAAATAACCCATTGCCTTTAATTACACCCCTTAAGAATTTCAATCAAAATAATTACAGACAGCTTGTACTGGATGTGAAGGTTACCCTTATGTACATTGTAAGGTTCCTATTGCCTATTTGTGCTGGCATTTCAATAACAGTCCTGAAAGTGTGTAGGACAATGTTATAAAGATACATATTTCAATATAATGTGTAGCATATGCTGCTTCTATGTGGTTATTTAATAGCCTGTTTGCTATTAAATAATGGAGTACCGATGATTACTAATTGGTGGTACTCAAGTTTCCATAATACAAAAATTAGGGCACTCCCGTTTGCTGTGTTTCTTTATTTAATCAAAACAGATAAACTTTGTGGAATGGAAGAGTTCTCAGTGGGCGGGGGGAATGTTTTCATATTGGCATTTAAACTGTGCACCCCAAGATTCAGTCATAGCAATCACATTTGTCTGTAGAGTAGGTGGAAAAGTACAAGGCTCTATGCAAATCGTAGAATCAAAATGGCCATCAAAAGTAATCTAATATGAATCCAAATCTCATGTTTTGCAGACAAGCCCTTAGAGACAGCAACCACGTGATGCTTTTGAGATCAGGCTTAAGAGCTCTAAGGCCGCTATTGTGGCTTTCATGAGGGAGATCAAAATTAGGTTGGGTCAGGATTCATCCTCTTCTCACTAGCCTCCCTCAGTAGAAATTGTGCTTCTCAGAAGGCAGAGATGCCATAAGCACAGAGCGGTTGAGGTGAGGTGAAGCAGAGACTGGTGCTGCCGGTCTTATGCTCCATTGATAGAATCAGCTTGAGAATCAACTCAATATTTAAAAACTATAGGGAACAGAAAAGTTTTTAGCTGAGTTTTAAAAGCTGTGATTGAGTTTGTAGTTCTCAAGTGTTCTGGAAGAGCGTTCCAGGCGTAAGGGGCAGCAGAAGAAAAAGGACGAAGCCGAGTAAGGGCTGAAATGCCCCCTGAATGGGCCATGTGGTCTTTGTTTACTTCCTCTGTCTTCTCCAGGTAGAAAGGGAAAGTATCCTGGGACAGGAGAGGGGGTGGTGAAGTGGCAGTAAGGAACTGCAATTCCCCCCTCCCCACCATCTGATGACATTCCTAGAGGACCACACATGCCCCATCCCTGCTCTAGAGTGTGGCCTCAATTCAGATCAGGACCATTGCACGCTGGGAGGAGAGATTTAAACCTTTCCTTCTCAGCCATTCCCATCCTGAAATCCATCCCCTGCCCCGCCCTTGGCAGGAGTTTTTTTTTTTTTAAAAAAAAACATTTACATCAAAAGTAATGGGGAGATTTGTTTTCATTTCCTGAGTTTCATTCCTCTAATTCGATCCTGGATATAGGGCTGTGGGAGACTAATACACCTTCTTCAGGTTACCCAGTTTGAAGTTATTTGGAGAAAGCAGCAATTTGGTTTCCTGACTACATGAGAGGGTGGGTGGGAAGCTGCTATGTGGGAAGTAATTAGTGTCTTAGTGGTAATGGGAGGACAAGGAAACAAAACCACTAGCTGCGTATTAATTCTGTTTGGCAGGTTGTTCAGCTTGAGGAACTGCTGGCAGTGCGTCACTCTGTCTTTGTAGTGGGAAATGCAGGCACAGGAAAAAGCAAGGTACAATGCATACCCATTCTACTTTTAACTATTATTTCATGGCAGATTTTGCAATTGAAAAGATTTATCTTCTGTGAAAGCTGGCATGACACCATATGCTTCACGTTAGCCAATACCATCAGCTCTGATTTAAAGTGCAAGCTCAACTGTTATATATTGTTATGGCTAGGCTATCATGGCAAGAGATCGTTACTTTTTCCTTTGGGACTCGAGTTATCCAGGGATTAATTCAAATCTAATAACCACTTCATTGGGAAGAGAAAACTCCCAACTTCTTTTGGCTGGCTACCCACGTAGAAAGAGCAGCCTTTGAGTCCCCTAGAAATAAAACGCAAGTGTGGATCTCCAGGGAAAGTATTAATGATTTGGCGAGTGGCTTCCTTTTATCGTGGAAGGGGAGGCTCAGCTGAAGCAGCCTATTGTATAATTCTGGAGCCTTCAGTGATTCTCTCACTTTCTGGAACAATGCTCCCTGTTTTTGACATTTTCCTCTTATTCCTGCTCATTCTTA
This sequence comes from Elgaria multicarinata webbii, assembly GCF_023053635.1. Lineage (NCBI taxonomy): Eukaryota > Metazoa > Chordata > Lepidosauria > Squamata > Anguidae > Elgaria > Elgaria multicarinata. The sequence continues at coordinate 18,042,965 of NC_086171.1, forward strand.
GTCTAGTGTTTAGGAAAGTTTAATATGGTATGAGACACGCATTGTCACCTGTGGTATGCACACTTATTTCTTTTGTCCCACTGTCATTTCTGCTCAAGCCAAGTCTCGAAGGTTTTCAAAGCACTACAAAAACATGACCTGATATTATAGAAATTTAGAGAGACTTCAAGGTTGGGACTTGAATTTGGGATTGAGGTTGAGGAAAAGTTGTAAGGAGAGAGTACATTGGACTCTGAAATCTTGCAGTACTTAATTTTCACTTGAAATCTTCCAAAGCTGACTAATGGAAGAAAATCAGAACTTTGTAGGTCATACCTTTAGGAAAGGCTCAAAGGTCTTCAGTATTTCCATTAAAAATTATTCCTTTTCCAAAAATCCATGTTTGAACCCTAACAAGGAACTCTCCCACCCCCACACCCGGTTGTTCTTCAGGTTCTCAAAACTCTGAATAGGACTTACATGAACATGAAAAAGAAGCCTCTTTGGAATGACTTGAACCCCAAAGCTGTGACTACTGATGAGCTCTTTGGTTTCATACATCATGCTACTCGAGAATGGAAAGATGGCAAGTGGAGGACATATTTAGATTCCTTACTGTGATGTTTTAGATTATCTCCATCTTTCCCTTCAACATCTGAAACCACTCCTTGGATGTTACTCTGTTAGGATATATATGTCCAATCTACGCATGCGGGAAAAAACTGCATAGTATCATGGAGCTGTATCATCGCAGAGTGCAGGTGAGGGGCAGCTCATGCTGAAATGTTCCCCATGTAAATAAAAAACCCTGGCTGTGAATATAAATGCAGTATGTTAGAAGAATTCAGCTTATCCTTCTTCTTGACATGCTGCTTTTCTATGGGCAGGCAGTTTTTATATGGAGAAGTATTCAAATGAGAGTCTGTTGCCAGTAGCAATCTGAGATGGTACAGTCCCAAAAAGGCTGCATATAGATAATTCCTTAGGTATCAAGCTGCTTACATGCAAAGTTTTACCTTCAGCATATCCCACATTTATTTATTTATTTATTACATTTATATACCGCCCCACAGCCGAAGCTCTCTGGGCGGTTTACAACAGTTAAAAATGGTAAATATTAAAAAGTCTACAAAATTTAAAAAACCATCAGAAACATAAAAACAACAGTATAAAAACAACAGTATCCATTTAAAAACAACAATTCTGGGGTCCATTAAAAACAAACTTAACGTTGTTAAAGGCTGTTAAAATGCCTGGGAGAAGAGAAAAGTCTTGACCTGGCGCCAAAAAGATGACAATGTTGGCACCAAGTGAGCCTCATCAGGGAGATCATTCCACAGTTGGGGGGCCACCAGCGAGAAGGCCCTCTCCCTTGTTGTCATCCTCAGAGTTTCCCTCGGAGTAGGCATTTGGAGGAGGACCTTAGATGTTGAGCGCAGTGTACGGGTAGGTTCATGTCGGGAGAGGCGTTCCATCAGGTATTGCAGTCCCAAGCCATGTAGGGCTTTATAGGTTAAAACCAGCACCTTGAATTGGGCTCGAAAACGTATAGGCAGCCAATGCAAGCGGGCCAGAATCGGTGTTATATGCTCAAACCTCCCTGTTCCAGCTATCAATCTGGCCGCCGCATTTTGCATAAGCTGCAGCTTCTGGACCATCTTCAAAGGCTGCCCTATGTAGAGGGCATTGCAGTAATCTAAATTAGCGGTTACCAGAATATGGATAACTGAAGCTAGGTTATCCCTGTCCAGATAGGGGTGTAGCTGGGCCACCAACCGGAGTTTGTAGAAAGCACTCTGTGCTACCGAGGCCATCTGAGAGCATTCTCAGCGAGAGCATTCTTAGAGCGCATTTACACGGCTGCATCACTTCTCCTTCTGTTTTCAGCATTCTGGCGCACAACTGAAAGTACTGGAAGTGATCATGGGGAAAGCAGATATAATTTTTCTTCAGGCCGAACAGAGTACTTTGCCTGGACCCAAAGGCTATTGAATCCTGCCCTTCAAGTTTAAATAGATGCTTTCTGTAGTTGGAGGAGGGCATTCGGGAATCTCCCCATGCATTCATAGAAGCAGATGAGTGCTCTTGCAGAGCTCTTTTGCTCTCAGCTGGAAAATCTGATTTTTCATCATTTAGACGTTTCTTGATTCAAAACCCATTTACATGCATTTTCCAGGACTCTTTTCATCTCTTTTGAGAGAGCAAGCTAATATTATCCATAATTGGCCAAAATGGATTGTCTTAGATGGGGACATAGATCCTATGTGGATTGAGTCACTCAATACTGTTATGGATGATAACAAGGTGAGCAACGAGCAAATACAATCTGCACCTTCCCATTAGACAATTCAACATTTTGTTTTATGTTCCTTTCTTATTTTGCTTCCAATTGTCATGTTTTTCCTTCTCTATTTCTGATTACTAGAATCTGCATCCTCTAGTCTATATCTTGCCTTGCTCCATAGTTAGTCTTTACAAACAGGGTGTATTGCTTTCTTGTGTTCTGATATTTCTCATTTAATGTTTTCCAATATTATTTATTATTTAATATTATTTATTGCATTTATTATTATTATTTATTACATTGCAACATGTGAACAAGTCACAGTGAGCATCAGGCTTGTGCATTGCCTTCTCATCTTTTGGTATATTCTAGACATCTAGAGGAGAAGATTCAAAATATTTCCTTCTTGTTTTAAACTGAAATAGTTCCCAGTTATATTCAGACTTGGAACTATGATTTGTTTAGTTAGTTCAAACAAACCAGTATCAAACTCTGGTTTCCAATCCTGGTTTGCTGACAGACAAGAGGTTAAATAAGCCACAGTACCTGAGGTCAGGTGTAACAGGGAACTGCACTTTGTTTAAGATGTTTCCAGTCTTCTCCTCTGGCATGTGGAGTATGCAGTCCCAAGGCTTGTTACTTTCTGCTGAATTAGTGGGAAACCATGGCTTCCCATAAGTTCTGAACTCGTGCTTTATAGCAAATCAATCTTTCTCAATCTGGTGTTTTCCAGATGTTTTGGATATCAACTCCCATTAGTCCCAATAAACATGGACAAAATTCAGGAATGATGAGAGATGTGGTCTAAAATATCTGTAAGGCACCAAGTTGGGGGAGACTGGCATTGATCTATATGCTTTGAGAGTGTCTGTTTTTCATAGAAATAAGTTATAGCTTTTATTACATGCAAGTGCACATCTCCTAAATTAAGATAGTATAAATAATGTGTATAAACAGTTTTTAAATTTATTTTATTATCTTGAAATTGATTGGAACAATAAAAGTAAGCTTATCTGGTGTCCCATTATCTCTAGAAGCCTTCATTATATATAAATTGTAGATTATATATTCCAAAATGTAGAATAGCCCTTCTGAAGTTCAAGGGTTTTTTTTATTTATGATGCATTTTTAAATGTGAACAGATCTTTTCAAGGTAGCAGTTCTCTGGTTCATTTATGAGCCTGAACAACAAAGAATACTGTGGGACTAGCATATTTATTCTGGTATAAGTGTTCATGGGCACTGTCCACTTCATAAAATGAAAGTGGATCTCTTGAAGTGAACAGTGTCCACAAAAGTTATGGCAGAATACATTTGTTAGTCTCAAATTGACTCACAAGACTCAATTATCAGATTGTATGCAATGGATTTTATTGATAGAATGACATTATTCTGTGGTGCTAATGCCTAGGTGCTGACTCTTGCCAGCAATGAACGGGTTCCTCTGACTCCATCAATGAGACTGCTGTTTGAGATACATCATTTAAAAACAGCTACTCCTGCTACAGTGTCTAGAGCAGGTATTTTGTACGTCAACCCTCAGGACCTTGGTTGGAATCCGTAAGTTCTTTCGCTTTTAAAAAAATGATAATAGAAAATCAAAGGGAATAATGATGTTCTGGCATCAACTTTGTAGGTAGTCTCTGATGGTATTTAATAATTGGAACATTCCATTCTTCAATTGTGAGATTCACTTATTGGCTTTTAAACCCCAGGCCAAATGACCTTTATTTGTAGGCTCATTGTCCTTATCAGTTATTGTTGCTTTTGTTTCTGGTGCTCCTTTTAATAAGTTTCTAGGGTGTTTTATACTGGTTTAATCTGTATTATTAGCTGCCTTGTAGACTTTTAATTGAAAGGCAGTTTTATAAATATTTCAGTAGATCAAACTGTTTTTAACAAATCTTCAGTCTGTCTCCTGGGATTTTCCTCATCACTTTCCAGTATTATTGCAAATCAGTAATTGGCCCGTAATAATACTAGAATGCAGAGATAATCCCACAGGACACATTCAGCCCTGACTCAGTTTCAACTGGCCTCTAGCGCATGACAGCTCAGAGGTGGAGCCTTGCATATTGCTGTTGCCCCAGACATATTAATGCTTGAGCCAACATCTGTGAAAGACAGATGGGTAGCTATCCCTAAGCCTTCCCAACACTGGAGGAAAAGCAGCTGTATGTCTTTGCATTGATTAAACAGGTTTTTGCTTTGCTTTTTCAGATATGTTGCAAGCTGGATAGAAACAAGAAGTCACCAGTCTGAAAAAGCCCATTTGACTATTCTCTTTGATAAATATGTTCCTCCATGCTTGGATCAGCTCAGAACAAACTTTAAAACTATCACTCCCATCCCTGAGAATAGTATGGTGCAGGTATGATTTCAATCATGCATTTATTATTATTATTGTATTATTTTATTACAAATAGCATGTACATAATAAAAAAGCTCAGTTTCAAATGAATAATCATGGAGCTTCCACAGGTGAACGTATGTGAACATAGCTGTGTATGACAGACATATATCCAGAGCAAACATTTAGGAACAGTTATCTTCTGCTTGAGCCTGATACCCAAATAGAACCATAACCCAGAGGACCTTCTCTTCTGCTGCTTCCAGACTGTGGAATAGCCTGCTGGAGGAGACTCATCAGCTTGACAGTCTTTTAGCATTCAAGAAGGCTGTCAAGACTGATCTCTTCCAGCAGGCCTATCCAGTAGAATTTTAGGATGTTTTTAGGATGTTTTTAAACAATGTATATCATGTTTTTAATCAGTATTTTATGTATTTTATGCTTATTGTTGTTCCCCGCCTCGATCCAATCGGAGAGGCAGGTAAGAAATATATTAGTATTAGTATTCCTTATTTATTTATTTATTTATTTATTTATTACATTTATAATCTGCCTTTCCACTAAAAATAGTGCTCAGGGCAGCTAAAATACAGATGCAATATAGAAATATAATTAAAACATTAAATGTTGTAAACCGCCCAGAGAGCTTCGGCTGTGGGGCGGTATATAAATGTAATTAAATAAATAAATAAATAAAAACAAATAAATGAAAAACACATCAGGCAGCATAGCAGAGAGCCTTAGAGAGTACCTGCATCCTGCTTGTGGGTTCCTGATCGACAGCTGGGGGGGATCCGCACGTCGCTCCCAGGGCGCATCTATGCGACTCCAGTGCACCCCGAAAACGATAGTCTGACTTCCCTGTAAAAGAAACGACGAAGAGCCGTCCATGCTGCCGCCGACGACGACGAGGAGAGCTCTCCGCCAGCGAGGAGAGCTCGGCAAAAGAAGGTGGGGTGAAGAGCGGAAGAAGCTCTCCTCGTCGTCGTCGTCATCGTCGGTGGTGGCGGCATGGACGGCTCTTCGTCGTTTCTTTTACAGGGAAGTCAGACTATCGTTTTCGGGGTGCACTGGAGTCGCATAGAAGCGCTCTGGGAGCGACGTGCGGATCCCCTCCTGGTTGGACATTGGTTGAACGGAGTGCTGGACTAGATGGACCCTTAGTCTGATACAGCATAGCTCTTCTTATGTTCTCACACTTATCTCTGGAACAACTCCCAGGAGTTTCTTACATTCTAAACTGCATTTATAAATAGTACTTAGGAGTATATACCAGAATTGTGATCTAAAGAATATATTGTGTTCTTTATACAAAATAGTTAGTATTGTCTACCAAAGTAAAAGTCAACTAAGCTGCATATATTTTTCTTCCAAGTTTAGCTAAAAGTGGTTACTATTTTACCCAAACTGAGTGTGGTTTTTTCCCCTTGTCTAAACACGTCGTCAAATATTTTGCTTTGATTGGAAAGCAGTAAGAGATACAACTTCAGTTTTCATAAAAGATGACATGCCAGCTTTCTGTTCGTTACTAGATGGTAAAAGAAAGAAAAAATATGTTTGTTCTACTGCTGGGGTCAGGTCAATGATAGCTTTCCCCTTCCAAATTAAGGGGTATGTCTAAATGGTATTATTTTCTGTCACAAATGCCCTTTGCGACCTTTATCCAAGTCATTTAAGCTGCTCTATTGTAGATGCCAAAATTTTATGATTCAGATTACCCACATGAGGTGAGACAGTTCATTTTTGCTAGAGGCCTGAACAGTTGACTTACAGAAAGCTCTTGAAACTGGAAATTGGGCCATAGACCACAAGCCCTGTACACAATATTGAGCTAGATAGAACAGTGGTATGATTTGGTATAAGGCAGCTTCTTATGTTTCCATTTCTGTAATCAGCCAAAGTCCCCAAATATATTTCATGCTTTCTTTTCAATCCTTTCTTTTTATAGACTCTTTGTTCTCTCCTCGACTGCTTACTGATCCCTGAAAACGTGCCCCTGGATGGTCCTAGAGAATTGTATGAGATATATTTTGCCTTTGCCTGTGTGTGGGCTTTTGGTGGGGCCCTCTTTCAAGATCAGGTAGGTAGAAAGCAGTTGACTGAAACCCAATAATTGGTGGGTTTATTCAGAGTATTACATTCTAGTGTATTCTCAGAAATCTGTGCAGTAAAACACTGGTGAAAATCAACTCAATAGACTCTGTAAATAGGCCATATGGAAAATACAGGGATAAAATGCTGTGCTCCAGCCAAAGAAGGGCCAACTAATGGAGTACCAGATGACAGGACAGGGTGATGATGGTGATGAGCCAGAAGGCTCAAGGTTTCAGGTGTGGATCCTGAGCCCACTGGGATTGCAGAAACGAAGAGTTGTGTTCAAAAATCACTTACTTAACTTGGCTAGAAGAAAAAGAACAGTGAAAAGAGCATGCAGGCATCAAGGGTCTATGTAGTGTGAGGCTATTTTTAAGAACTGGGAAGCAGCTGAGCAGGCACCAGAAATGTAAGAACTAGAGGGTTGTATTTAATTGTATCATTTCACCAATGGAAAAGGCAGTGCTGGCGAAACAAATTCCATTCCCTACACTCTCTCCAAATCTCCCCAGAGATTTAGAATATGTGGGGGTGGAGAGGAAAAGAAGGGAAATTCCTGTTGTGTGAAGTGGAACACGGCTTTCATAATGCTGGATTTAGCCCAGAGGATTATGGTGGAAATGGCACAGGTGTATATGTATTTGTACAGAAGGCCTGGTTCACACATAATGACAGCTCAGGCTAGGGTTTGCACATGAGTTGTTGAACTGTGGGCTGTTGTTGAATCATGGGTTGCACTATGGTTTAACACTGCGTTAAACCATAGTTAAACCATAGCTCAGGGTTTGCTTATAACATCCCACAATTCAGCCTGTAATCTGGGTTGTCCCTATATGCAAACCAGGTCTATGAGATACTATGATCCTCTGAAAAAAAGAGAGAAGTGTGAAATATGCAAGCATCAGAAAACAAGTAATGCTGCTGTCCTAGCCAGTCTTCTAAAAAGTTGTTGGTGGAATGTTTGGAATGTTTAGTAAATTTGTCTTAATAACTTGGGCAAATGTTTGTGGCCAGAGAAATAATGTACAAAAGGGAATTAAGAAAAGCAATATTTATTAAGTTCCTTTACTTAGAATCTTTTGGCGCCTGAATTGGACTTTTAAAGGAGGATGCCAGCTAAATTCATTCTCTTCAGTGGAAATATTTACCTGTATTCGAGTAATAAGGCTGCTCTTAATTTTATGTAATCTGATTGATTTTGTAATCTTATACATAACTATCAAACATACTACAAATGTTCCCATAGCACAGTATGAACATTGAGTAGTTTAAGAAATATCTTTATATAATGAAAGGGTACTTATCACAAATTAAGACCTCATTTAATATTTTCTAGCTTTGCAATTATCAAGCTGAATTCAGTCGCTGGTGGCTGAAAGAGATGAAAGCTGTGAAGTTTCCATCCCACGGTACAATTTTTGATTATTATCTTGACCACAAAACTAAGAAATTCTTTCCGTGGAGTGATAAAATTATCAGTTTTGATATGGATCCAGATACACCCTTGCAGGTATACACTTATATGGATATATGTAGCTTTGCACAAGCTGTACATGGAGGGGCAGTTGCTGATTGTGGGGGGACATCAACAAGGGTGAAATGTTTGTCCTACTTACTGCCATGATTTTATTGTTACAGGAATGAATTTAGGCAGCCATTTACAAACATTTTTAACTAGCCACAATTTAGCATTATCTACGGACCCTGACACTGTGCTTAGTGATAACTGTGGTTCACTGAAACAAACCAACATCAAACCATGGCTTATGTCCTTGGCTTTTGTTTCTAAACCATAGTTGATACAATTTAGGATTCAGTTGAATAGTGATTAATTGAAAGTGGAAGATAAAGCTTCTGCTCCCTTCCTTTTTGCTGCAACAGGGGAAACGTGAGGGAAGTACACAAGCCCAAGGCTTGCTTAGGCTCATTCCTGTAATGATAAACCAATGATAAACCATTGTTTATCATTATGACTCAATGCAGCCAATGTAAACTCTGCCATAATTGTACAGTTTTCCAACACAGCCTTGTATTTACATTTTACAAAAATCAAACAACATGTATTATTGTGACTTGATTTTCACGTAACAAAAACCCATGGGTTGGCATGAGTAGGAGAGAGCAAGTGCGCTACCTCCCACATGCCTGCTACTTCCAGTTTTACTCAACATCATATGATCAGCTTGATTGTGGTTGTTGAGTATGATTTGCGAACCTGGACCAATGGGTTGTTTAGCCCCTGATTTGTTGTTGGGTTAACTGCTGGGTTGTTTAGTTCCCAAACAACTGATCGGTCTGGGTTTACATGTCATGCTCAACATCCTATGAACAAACCGATTACAGGTTGTTGACTAAAAGCAGAAGTGGCTGACACTCTGCAGAAACATGCCCACACTCTTCCGCTCATCCCCGTCAGCTCATGGTTTGTTTAACCCAAAGGCTGTCATTATATGTGAACTGCCCCATAGTTTAGTTTAGTAAAACACTTGTATTCTAAGAAGAAGCAAAAGTGTGACTTTATTGTTCTCAATTGTGAATGACACAGAATACCTTTGACTTTTTCAGATAGCAGTCATTGAAGCATATGGCTGAGGACATGTGTAGGATTGTTACATTTGTAGCATACAGCCATCTTAGACTGGTGCTGTTCTGGCTACTTCCATGTTGCAAGTGGCCAGATATTGGATGATAGTTTCCACAGCAAGGGGTATTGTCTTGACTAATTGCTCTTTTCCATAACATTGTGTGCTACTATTGCCCAAATTTTGCACATTTAGAGTAACCTATGAACATAGCTACTCCCTCTGTTGAAATGAATGCAGTAGCCCTTGCATGTGTAAATGCTTCATGTACACAGCAAATTACTGGATGAGGGCAATTCTTTAGATTTTCACCCTTACTTGCACAAAAATGCATATGTATCAATATGGAATAAGCTATTTTCAAAAGTAATTTCCGTGACATGTTAACGCAAATTGTATTAACCTAAATGTTTGGTTTTCTTTTGATGCCTTAGGGAGTCCTTGTTCACACATCTGAGACCACATGTCTCAGATACTTTACGGATTTGCTTTTGGAGAAAGGCAAACCTGTAATGCTTGTTGGAAATGCTGGAGTGGGAAAAACAGTATTTATTGGAGAATGCCTTGCAAGTCTCTCTGAGGATTTCATGGTGTCCAAAGTTCCTTTCAACTATTACACTACATCAGCAGCACTACAAAGTAGGTTCCTCCACTGTTGACATTGCATGAAGAAAACTAGTTAAAATGAATTTATTTAGAAATAATAATAAGCAAAAGGAATGGAACATTACAACTCAATATAATATACAAATGGATTACTCTGAATAACCAAATTAAGTCTATTTTCTTTTGCTTCCATAACACAAAATAAATAAATCAAGAACTACATCGTTCCTAAAAGGGAATAATTGTACAAGGTTCATAAGTGTGTAGGCTACAATTCTGCCACATCCACATAGAATTAATCCTGCATAACCCAGATTGAAATGAGCAGGGTTTTTGCAAGATCATGTTCTTGGGCTTGTCCAAATAATTGTAATGGTCTTACCCATAAAAAAAAAATCCCAGTAGACTGTTTCCCTGGTGGGCTACTTCTGTATGATAAAGCTTGTAGAGTTGCTATAAGTAGTTAAGGACATAACAAGCCACCTTATATAAGTCAAACCAGAGTTCAGCCTTGACAAGCAATGTGTGTGGAACGGAGCTGACTGGAGTCTACCTTGCAGCATGCATCACATTAAAATTGCATACATAATTAATCATATAGAATTCAATTCTGCCTTCTCCCTCTGCTCCCACATGCTAGTGGCATGTAGAGACCAGGCCCAGGATCTCCCTGCAAGTGATAGGAGGGTACAGCTGCACACTTTGGCCCTGATCCAGTCCCAGAACACAGTGTCATATACAGTGAGGGTTAATTTTGTACTACTGGATCCATTGCAAGCTCCATGGCATAATGAATGGGTTAGGGGATACTGGCTATCAGTGTCCCCTGCAAACAGTGTGGGTTAGTGTTGTCATTAGTAAGTGCAAGGGACTCTGGAAGCTGCTCCTAGAATGACACCTCTCTCTCTCTCTCTCTCTCTCTCTGCTGATGGTGGGTGGAGGGCTGTATTGTAACTATATTTTCTTTGCACAAGTTGTTTACATTTGCATATATTCAGTTAATCAACTCGTGTTAGTTAATGGAAGATTCGTTAACATATATACAATTGCACGCCTGTTTTATTTCTCCAAAATCCTCTTTAACAATGATTGCAATATAGTTTAACTTGAGAGATAGAAAGTTAAGAATGTGTTTTATTAACACAGATATGGTGTATCTTACGCCCGCACACATTTCATGTATAAGTTTAGAATGCTTTTCAAATATCTTATTATTCCTCTTATTATACCCCTGGGGCATAGCTAAAAAACATTGTAACAGCAAGCACGGCAAACTAGTTAATATCATTTTTGAGAACAATAATTCAAGCTGTAAGACTTTAAAACCTGCCAGTAAGGTCAGTGAACTCACTTAATTTGCCTGCTGTTTTAATAAGATTATTACCGCACAATAAGTATGCTATGTATTAAAACATCATGTACCCAATTTTAGTATTAGGACAGTGATAACTCTGAATAGAGCTTATGAAATGTTTCTCGGTAAGGAGATCTTTTCCCTGATTTCATTTGGAGATTGTTTTCTGTGACATATTTGTTTCTAGGACATAAGAGGCTGAGCGAAAGAAAGAGGAGGAAGAAATCTATTCACGTTTAATAGTCCTTAAGGGAAATAGTTAATAAAGTACCTGCTGCAGTTTTCAAGTGACTAGTAAATAAATATATATTTATGGCTGTTCCATTAAGGAGTCTAAGAATAAATGTTAAGATGCAAAAACATCTTCAACTCTAGATCTTCTTGGGGTACAATCCATCAAAAGCTGTTGCAAACATGTTGTTCATTTCTCTGCGGCTTGCATAGGGCTCCACAAAATTACTGCATGAACCTAAAGGGTAGGATTGTAGCAGAACTTCTTGTTCTAGTGCCAGGAACCTGCTGGATCATGGCTTAAAGTAATTAATCACTTGTAATAAGTAAATTCCAATAACTGGTGCTTCTTCACAGCAACAGTATACAATGGTTAATAATAAGATTTATTATTGATAGTGCCTTGTTTAGAAGACGCAGGGCTTTTCTGTATGCTCTAAATACCCCACTGTGGCTGTGCAGTAGTGCTCCATTGTTTATATGATGCAACCGGCAACTCCAAGCTACATCCGGGTTTTCCTCCTCAAAACTGCACTTTTTCTAAGAGTTGGTTTCCTGCGACTTTTCCTATTGCTCCAATGTCACCACTGTTGTCTCTTGTCTGTCAGTGGTAGCTTTGGTTCAGGTTAATAAGGTGGGCATAGCTCTGGGTGGTCCCCAGTGCAGGGTAAGTGTGGAAATGAGGGGCAGGGGGCAGGCTTGACAAGCTTAGAAGAATGGCTTCCATGGCCATGTGAAACTCTGGGGAAAGTAAAGTAAGGGCAGTTCTGATATATAATGAAGAAATTAAATGAACTGTAGCAAAGCAACTGCGCTGCTACAGGCTTTCAAACTTGCCGCCCCCCCAAAAAAAGTTTTTCGCAGTTTTCCAGTCCCTCTATTTTCTCCCCATTTCCGCCATCTGACAACAGTGCTGCGGTGTTTCCTGGCTGGATCGCCTGCGCTCCCTCTTGCTGTGTAAGTCTATCGATGCTTCCTCGCAGGAGCAATGCTGCGGGGTTTGCATGGATCAGTGAGTAAAGCCCCCAAATAGATTCCCCCCCCATTTTTTTTAACACAGGTCAGCCATAGTCACATGTAGCTGTGAAATAAAGTCCATGAGGGGGTGGGGTGATTAACAGGAAGGAGAGGACATGCATGATCTTGCAACCTGTTTTCAATCCTTAAATTCTGATTTCAGTGTTAACTCTAAAGTTGGTAAAGTTGGTAAATTTTGCAGTGCATGTGCTCATCATGTCAGTTTCCATAGCCATGTCACCCAAGGAGAGAAAACAATGCAGGCAGGTGTGCTGATCCATTTCTCACTGTCTTTTATAGATCTTTTGTAAAGTGAATGGGTCTTAATTACTTATTCAATACCAAGCTACCCCAAAATACTTGGTAATCCAACAGGGATGGCTCACAACAATATATTGCTGCTGGGTAAAATCCATTTCTCCCCAGCTGTTTTGAGGATTGCAGCTAAGCTTCAACTCTGCAAACCCTGACTCCACTAAATCACTAAATCACTAACCCTGAATTAGGCCATAGTGCCTAGTAGCTATAGTCTGACACTGTTCCCAGCAAGTGGGGTAGATTTAGCTGGCTCTGCCTTCATTTCCTGGAAACTCCCAATAAGTAGTATAACTTATGGCTAAAGCAGAGGCTCACAGTATGCTGCCCTACAAAGGGCCTTTTCACAACTCCCGGCATTCCAGGAGGGAGCAGGGAGGATCTCGCAATATTCTGCTTGCAAGATTCTCCCCTTTGTCTACATGTGCACACGACATCCTGAGACAAAACCCGGATGGGCGCCCTCACACCTCCCACGGTCTTGGGACAATCCTGAGACCGTTGGAAGAATCGGGGTACAAGTGTTCCCAGATATCCCGGGGAAATGGGGGATCATCCCTTCCTGTTCCTGGGATCCCCTGTGCATCATGTGGACACACAGGGATGATCCCTGGGATAAAGACTGGTGTAGACATGCTCAAACTGAGAGGGAACCATCCTATATTGTCCACCTGTATATAGAAAGAAAATACTACATTGCTGTAACAAAGGCTGCTTCTGCTTTGACTCGAGACCTGGGCCCAGTTTCCAGCTTTGCATACCTTTAAATGTTTGTGCCTTAATTATGTTGTTTCTATTTTATTTATTTATTTATTACATTTACCACCCCTCAGCTGAAGCTCTCTAGTTAGAAGCCTCTGCACATTTTCCCCATGATAATCAGGAATCATACATTATAATACATTCTAGGAATTCTTGAAAAACCCTTGGAGAAAAAAGCTGGCCATAATTACGGTCCAGTGCGAAATAAGAAGTTGGTTTACTTTATCGATGATATGAACATGCCAGAAGTGGATGTTTATGGAACAGTTCAGCCTCACACATTGATTCGGCAACATATAGATTACAGACATTGGTAAGTGCTGCTTTCCATTTTGGAGTTAAGTCAAACCTATGTTCTTTATGATAAAAATGTATAAGCATTCTATTTCTGTTATTAACTAGAATGATAAAAAATAGTAGTGCAAAATGTAGTGATGTGTTTTATTTCAAACTTTTCATTTATCTGGAGAATTGCTAATTTGCTCCATGGCAAAATCTGGTTTCTAGGGAGCAACTATCATTTATGGCTTTGCTTATATTTCAGTTGAAGCTGAGTGGCAAATCTATTGCTTGAGACCAACTACATGTGTTAATGAGTTCTGTGTCATTATCATCTGTGAGGCTTCAGCAGTTATAATAATTTCCAGTTTGATTATAAATATTTTAAAGTATTTTCATCTCCTTAGGTACGATAGACATACATTAACTGTAAAAGAAATTCATAATTGTCAATATGTTGCCTGTATGAATCCAACGGTAGGCAGTTTCACCATCAACCCCCGGCTTCAGGTAAGGTTACAAATATTATATCATAGTAACTCAACTATTTCTAGTTTAAAGTATATATAGACTTCTTAAAAATAAGCCTCTCATTGCAAAAGTCTTTGAAGGTGATTTAGACTGCATACATAAAATCTCCAGTAATACTAATTCAAGTTTCAACTAAGGGCGTTGCTAGATGAGGCCTTAGCGCGCCTTAAGAGCCGGTTTCCCTGCTGTGCTTCCACATGACGCACAGGGGGATCCGGCTCCAGGCCGCACTGAAGCCTCCTCTAACGCGCCATAAGCGAAGTCTCTTATGGCGCGCCTTTTCCCAAGCCCCAGCTTGAGGCGGGGGCTGGGAACGTCTAGCTACTTCCGTGGCTTTTTGCGGCTACTCGCTTACTCGTGAGTAGCCGCAAAAAGCCGCGGACTGGCCACAGCGCTGAGCACTGTGCCCATCAGCCGGGGGAGATCCCGGTAGGGAGAAGGGGAGATGACACAGGACAGACACACACACACTCAGGGAGAAGGAGAGACGACACAGGACAGACACACACACACGCAGGGAGAAGGGGAGACGACACAGGACAGACACACACACACGCAGGGAGAAGGGGAGACGACATAGGACAGACACACACACACGCAGGGAGAAGGGGAGATGACACAGGACAGACACACACACACGCAGGGAGAAGGGGAGACGACACAGGACAGACACACACACACACAGGGAGAAGGGGAGACGACACAGGACAGACACACACACACGCAGGGAGAAGGGGAGACGACATAGGACAGACACACACACACGCAGGGAGAAGGGGAGACGACACAGGACAGACACACACACACACGCAGGGAGAAGGGGAGACGACACAGGACACACACACACACACGCAGGGAGAAGGGGAGACGACACAGGACAGACACACACACATGCAGGGAGAAGGGGAGACGACACAGGAGCGGATGGGGAGGGTTAACTAAAAAAAAACCCTTACCTTCTCTGCAGTCTTCGGGCCGCACGTGGCCCCTTTAAACTTAAAAAAAAAAATGGCGGACGCTGCAGGGATCCGACGTCCCTGCGCGTCCTGCGTCTGGAAGCCCGGGCGGTGCGCGCTAACATCAGCGTGCTGCCACCCCGCCTCCCTGCCGGCTTATCCCGGCAGGTCTAGCAAAGCCCTAAGTCAGTACTTTATAGTGCAAGCAGTATTTGTTTATACTCTGTGACAAAAAAAAAGCTGCATTAAACCTGCCGCTCTTTAGCCTGGCTGCTGCTTGCAGAGGATATCCTAAATAAATCTGCTTGCCATTCTATTCCCCATCACATACGCCTAACGTAAATAGGGGCTGGAACACAGCCCTCAACCCCATGTTGGAACTGTAGCCAAATATTGCTGTAAGAATTCTCCAGTGATATTATAAAAGTGTGTGCTGCAGGCGCTGAATGGTCCCCTTTCAGCACATCCCAAAATCTCTGTTATCAACTCCTGGTTATTCTTAATCTGCATGTCAGGCTTTTTGAATCCTTGAAAGAACAGAGTTCGCTAGATGTACCCCATAGCCTTTTTACCTTGTAGTATTTTTATGATGGGCACATTGGGCTTCTCTTATTCACATAGAACTGTGCAATGCATCTGTTAAAAGCTGGTTCAACTACTATAAAGCAGTCGCATCCATGCCGCTGGAATCCTGTAGGGCCAGACTCTTAAATTGGGGAGTGATAACATAGAAGTTGGGTGTGTTTATACACCTAGAATAACTTTGTCCTGTAAAAAGCAATTGGACTTGCAAGCTTTGCAATCAGAGATAAAGAGCCTTTGTGATATTTTAGGGAGTCTCATTATGACTGTAGTTGGGCTTCTGTTCTGTTGTACATGGAGTTTGTGTGTAGAAAAGCAACATAAGAAACCGATTCCTTGACAATAGCTCTTCAGCTGATTTGAAAAATACCATGAGAATACTTATGCCAAATTTATTTATTTATTTATTTATTGCATTTCTATACCATCCAATTAAATATCCGAAGCTATCTGGGCGGGTTACAAAATGGGTAGTTATGCCTTAAGTTAACGATTTTCCTCTATTCACATCTTCAGTGATTCAAAAATCTGTTCACACAGTTTATCATTGATAACTATATTACAAAATACTAAAACACATTCATTTCCCTCATGTTTTAGAGACATTTTGCAGTATTTTCAATGAACTTTCCATCCACTGATGCTCTAAACACCATCTATAGCAAGATCCTTGATTTCCATTTTCAGCAGCATGGCTTTAATCCATCAGCATTAAAACATGCACCTGCCATAATCCAAGCAGCAATATGGCTGCACCAAGCAATGGTTCAGAATTTTCTCCCCACCGCTATTAAATTCCATTATATTTTCAACCTTCGAGACCTTTCCAACATCTTCCAGGTCTGTGATGTGTGTTGTTGCAGATTGCATGCAGGGACT
Source organism: Elgaria multicarinata webbii (assembly GCF_023053635.1). Lineage (NCBI taxonomy): Eukaryota > Metazoa > Chordata > Lepidosauria > Squamata > Anguidae > Elgaria > Elgaria multicarinata. Next base: position 18,059,766 of record NC_086171.1, read on the forward strand.
CGGGGGGAGAGAAAAGAAAAGAAGCTACTTACTAAAACAAAAGTTAGAAAAGCAATTTGGGGTGTGTGTGTGTGTGTATAGTGTCATATCTATGTCTATATATCAGATCTTGTCTGTAGGTAAAGACAGTGTATTTGAATTTAAACTGTTTTTACTTCTCTGAATGACAGGTTAGAATTAGTCCATTTGGGGATGTATAAAATGCTGAAGTCTTGCTTTGCAGTTAAAATTGCCTTGCTACTGAGGATCAAACTGCACCTGTGGTTGTTTTTCTAAAAAAAAAAAAAGCTGGGTCTACTCTGATTATGTATAAATGGTGTTAAGGGTGCTCTATTTTAAGCTGGTGAGTGCTGGTAAGGTTAAAGGAACAAAAGCCTCCTTAAGCTAATTTTTTTTAGCAGCTTCACTTTATCTCTTCTGGGCTCTGATACTGGAAGCGAGCCTAGTAGGAAGAAGTGATTGAGATAGGTAAACCACAGTAGGAGGGAGGGTATCCTCACCTGTATGCCTGTTTTACTCTTAAAATCAGGGCCAAATTCCCATTTTATTCATGATTTGGGCATAGTAAGCAAACATATGCCACATCATACGTAGTTTGGACCATAGGCAAATATAATTCCATAAGACTGAAAGGTTGACCAACATCTGAAACACTATAAAGTAAATTATCTATAAGTGACCTCTTTATTTTAAATTATGAAGGCTGCAATTCTTAGAGAGTTAAATGATGGAAATTGGGATGATCTTGAGGATTATATTATGAATACACAAGCTTTCAAGATACGCAGCATTCTTAATTGGACAGAATGGAAGCAAGTCCATTCATTTGAAAAGCCCACATTATCAATATATTGCCAGAACTTAATTTGAGCCTTGATTCACAGAACATATTTGTCTCAGCTCTGGTGAGACTAATAGCAAAGAGAGCCCTTACAGGTATAAGCAAAATAACCAGAGGCAATCTTAACACAGCTGGGGCTAGGTGGGAGGAAAGGTCACAAGTCAGAGGGTATGTTTTTCACGTAGTTTCGACCCTCCCCCCACACCTCCTCTTGTTTTAAGCTAAGCTGTTGACAGTACCTTATGTACTTTGTGAAACTTGCTGTAACCACCTTTTTCAACTTTTTAAAAATATACTCACGCTGTTTCATTTCTAGGGAATTCTGTTTGCTAAACCGGAGTGTCTAAAGCATCCAAATGATCTTGTACGTCTGTGGCTTCATGAATCTTCACGTGTTTATGGAGATAAACTGGTAGAAGCAAGAGACTGTAATTTCTTTAATAAAAAGCTGATAGATACTGCTCATAAATATTTTGAGGTAAGGCTAAGGATCGCTAATACTTATCTACTCATACACTGATATCTGAAAACTATTTGGTGTGTTAATCAGAATCTCCAAGGAGTCACAAAAAAATCAATGTAACCCAAATAATGAGTTGGTCAAGGAGAACTCTGACTTGACATGATAGGGAAAAGATATGTCAAATTGAAAAGAAAAAAGATATGTCAAATTGATGGAGGCCATTTTTAATGAGAGAAAACATGGTAGTGAAGGCTTTGGTTGTGAGGGATTCATTTAAGAGCTCAGATTAATGCTCTAATAAAAGAATCCACCAAGCCAGGTAGTACAAATATTGCTATTATTAAAGAGATGTTTCTTTAAAAAATAACGTATTTTATAGCATCACTTATTTTGCTAATTAAAGAGTTATTCTAACTTTTCTAGATCCACAGCTGCTTTCACCAACCTGGGGGTGTCTTCACGGCACTGGGTTGACTCCATGTCCCTCTGAAGCCCTAGGAGACACCTAGGAGGGAGCGTGGGGTTTCTGGGTGGCCATCTGGGTACTGAAGCCGCTCCTGCCCTCTTCCTGATGGAAGGCAACTAATCGCAGGTCACCTTCCACCAGGCACCATCCAGCCATGCATCTTCTGCAGCTCCAGAGCGAGTCTTAGGGGATGTCTTAATGTTGTCTTGCGCATCCTCCCCAACTTTTTTCTCTGCAGCTTCGGATGAAAGCCCCCATCGTGCACCCACTCCAGGGCTTTCTGAGCATTTAGACAGCCCCCTGGTGTCTTCCAGATGTTGTTGGATTACAGCAACCATCATCCCTCAGCCAGCATAGCCATTTGCCACACATGCTGGGCATGGTGAGTGTTGTAGTCCATCACATCTGGAGGGCACCATTTTGGGCAAGGCTGATCTGCAGCAACCCAGTCTTCTGACCTTTATGACCCACTTTATGTCACAATTGCCTTTAAAACCGTTACCGAAAACTTCACATTCCTAGTAACAGTTTAATGCTAGTTCCCCCTTATTATTTGTATGTGCACACCTTCCACTTTTGAAAAGAGATTTTGAAGACACTTATGAATAAGAGAGGAGTTGCTTAACTACACATAGTTTGTATTTAAAATTTTGGCTGGATTGCTAGTTCAGGTGGAATCATGGGATAGGGGGTGGCTAAGCATTCTTCCCATGCTCATTCTCAAAGCAAAATAGGGTTAGGACAAGGCATTTGCCAGTGTGGTGTAGTGGCTAGAGTGTTGGACTGGCAGTCGGAAGATCCAGGTTCTAGTCCCCACTCGGCCATGGAAGCACCCTGGGTGACTTTGGGCCAGTCAGACTCTCAGCCCAACCTACCCCACAGGGTTGTTGTAGTGAGGATAAAATGGAGAGGAGGAGGATTAGGTATGCTGCCTTGAGTTTCTTGGAGGAAAAAAGGCGGGATATAAATGCAATCAATAAATCAATCTAAAATCAATGGTGGTTTTAGAACTCCACGGTGGAGTTTTTACACCACTGTTGAGAAATGTGTTGTCTGGCAGGAAAACTCCACCCCATGGTAGAGGTTTTTTTTTTAAAAAAAAACACTCCATGCTGAATATCCATGCTGTGCAGAGGAGAGTTCCTGCACAATGGTTGCGTTGCATGTTGTGTGGAGGGTTCCGTAGAGTTTTCCGTTGTGTTGAGTTGACTTTTCCCACTGGCTACAGAGTTCTCTGGCAAGAGCGGCAAAAGGAGTGAGTACCACTCTAGGAGAGATGCCAGGATTTTATTTTTTATTTTTTTGCAGCAATGGCTGGATACCATTGGGAGGACCGGGGGAGGAGAGTGGGCAGAGGAACTGTCAATCAAACATCACAGTGGTTTCTAGTCAACTCCATGGTAGCCCACAATCACACAACAGTGGAGTTAGAACATGTTGTGGGGGAGTACTTCTTAAAATCTCAACCACTAAGTGGGGTTTTCACACTGCATTGACTAACATGTTGTTTGAACTGAGCCGATATCTCACTCTTTCCTAAGATACTTCCCACTCTGCTTTCTTATTTATAAAAGAGGTGCCCTTAAAGATACAGTTACATGTTTCTACTAAATTTATAATCCATAGCCTATGGTGCACATGGAAACTCACCTTGTGATCAAAGAAATTCATTGAGCAATCCCCAATCCTAACAGTGGGCAAGGCATGATTTGCATATGTAAGGCAGAATAAATTGCAATTCATTTCCAGGTGTGTGTTTTTAATTTCTCCTTTTGGTTTTATGTTGCCAATTTGTTAGGATGTGGAAGATCACATTCTTCTCCAGCAACCACTTATTTACTGTCATTTTGCAAATGGTGTGGCAGATCTTAACTACATGCCTGTCAAGGATTGGGAAGTATTGAAAAAGATACTTGTAGAGACTCTAGAAAACTACAATGAACTGAATGCATCTATGAATTTAGTTTTATTTGAGGATGCCATACAACACATGTAAGTAAACATCTAGTTATGGCCTGAGTTAGAGCTAAACATAGTTGTGCACAACTTATACATTCTGGTTTACAATCATCCATTTTTGTATGCAGATCAAGGAATAAAACACAATGCAGGATTGTTATTGTAGCATATGGTTAAGAGAATGATATGCAGTCTGAAAATCAGAACTTGCATGAGGCATGAACTCATTGGGTAGTTTCAGGTAAACTACTCAGTCTCAGCTCCCCATCTGTAATCCTTGGAGTAGCAATGCTGTTTTGCTTCCCAATACTGATGGCAATTGGGCAGCTTTGCAATTTTACTGAGATTAAAGGGAGGGTTTTCGTAGATGGTTTGCTGAATCATTGCTAAAATGACTTTCAAATTGTGCTCAAGACAATCAACACAGTATTCACACACACTTCCACTCACTATTAAACCTCGTTTGGCTTTAGGCAGTAAATTGTGCTGCTGCTATTTGAAACCACTCTTAACCATACATAAAGAAAGTAAATGGTGGTGTTACTTTAGTAATTTTATTAAAGTAGAGCTCGCATTGTTTGTGAAAACAACAAAAAGTCTTGTGGCATCTTAAAGACTAGCACATATATTGTAGCATACACTTTCATGGACTACAGCCTACTTCATCATATGCATATAATGTTATCCAATAAGAGTGCTTAAAACTGAAGCCCTACAGAGTATTACCCTGAGTTCCCTCTGTGGGGGTGTTACAAGTGATAATTGCTTGTGGTGATAGTTTTCTTCCTGCCTAGCACCAATTATGCTATTATTTTTGCCTCTTTGGTTATATGGGTCCGCATTTCACCATGGCAGGAACTGTGAGACAAACTCTTCACAGAGCAATCTGCTGTGGAAGTTTACTTCCTAAATTTTGTACACTTTCAAAATCTTATTTAAAAAGAATAATATGACTCTTGCACAGGGTAGTTACTTTGAATTCTGTTATCCCAGTTGAGAGCAATAATTTCCCAGGATATAGAAAAGTTCTTATTTTATTCAGTTCAAGAGGTTGGGAGATATATGGACAGATTTAAGAGTTCTTTATCATAGAAAGATCTTATTATTTGCAAAATTCTATCAGTTCTTATGAGATAATGATTGCTATTGTGGTTTTACAAGCATTGCTCTTTGTTTTTTCTTTGTGTATGTGATACATATGCATAATGTATTTAATATAATGCTGCATTTGTAATGTACATTATACATTACGAATGCTGCATTATATTTTATTTTAAATTTCTTAATTATTTATTTATTTTATTTATTTATTACATTTTTATACCGCCCAATAGCCGGAGCTCTCTGGGCGGTTCACAAATAAGCCTTCTGATATATCACTAATTTTCTTGAAATGCTCTGGACAGTAACTACTCACTGTACTTGCACTTGAGAGGCAAACTATATAGCATTAGAAACTTAAGAAGTGGTAGACTCTGAAAATTAAACTGATGAAGTTTTTCCCCAAATTTTCTGGCTGTTCTGTTTTATCAAAACTATTTTCCCCACTGGGCTCAAAAACAGGGGATGACATTGCTTTTGATTACGCTGGCCCTAATTCGCTAGGGAGTAACTGTTGGATCTGGATCATTTGGTGTTTTGTTACTTTTTGAGCACTTATTATTATTTATTTATTTATTTATTTATATAGCACCATCAGGCATGATTTTACATAGATATAAATACTATTTGACAACTTCGCCTAATTTTTGTTATAAAAATTGTGATCTCATTTATGAACACTAACGTAAATCGCGACCATTCTGTCTTATACAAACCAGTTGCAACATACTAACATAAGATCCTCCTTTTTCATTATCAGATGTCGTATCAGCCGGATCTTAGAGTCCTCTCGTGGCTATGCACTTTTGATTGGAGTGGGTGGCAGTGGAAAACAAAGCTTATCTAGACTGGCTGCCTACATTGGCTCTCTTGCAGTGTTTCAGATTACACTGCGGAAAGACTACACGATTCAAGACCTCAGGGTAAACACTGTAGTTATTACGTAATTGCTCAGGCCATTTGGAACCTACGGAGATGAAATAAAGCCTTTGCCTTCTTTATGGATGGGTTTCGTCCTTTTTGTATACATCAAGAGGTAACTTAAATGCCAAAAGCCGAAAAATGTCACTCCTTCCTTCCTTTCTGTTCTTCACCAGAAGGTTCCTCCCCCACCCACTGCCATCCCTCACATTTGGGGAAACAGTAGCTGCAGACCTCTTAGGCTTTCTGCCTTCCTTATTCAGGCAGAGCACTGGAGAGATGTAGCCAGCCAACAATATGACTGCAAGAACACCAGAACTGCAAAAGGTTGAGGTGATCCCCACCCAAGTGGCATAAAGCTTCTGGTAGAAAGGTCTGGTAATGTCAGTGAGAGTGTCGCCCAGGGACTGGGAAAAGATAACACTTTTGTCTGCACCTCAGATTATCATTGGACAAATCTTTTAGGTATTGGTTTTCTGGCTGCCAGCACGTTTCTGTTTGTCAGTCTGCTTTTCTGTTTGCTTTGATGTTTGAAGCAACCCTCTGTTGGTGGCAGATTAAAGAGGGATGCACTCGGCTGTTATGGATGTGGTTTCTTTTGCTTTCCTTGGGCATGAATAGGCAAGAGATGCTGCTCTGCCAGAAAGCCCTTCCATGAAGCCCTTTCCCTACTCAGGAAAAATTGTACATTTGCACATTCCCAGACACTAATGTGTCTTTTAAAAGTGATTTCAGCTGCCTGGGAGTCACATATCAATGAGGAGATCCCATGTAGTTGAGAGAATGCATCTAAATCTCCTAGCTATGTGAGTCATCTAATCTCTTTGTGGGTCTTCTCCACAAAGTCAGGATCCCACCAGGGTGGGAATACAAATTATGTGGGAAAGGCCCATGCAAACAACCTCACCCTTTTGGCAGGCTCACATGGACCTTCTCTCGACTATGTAGGATCTGTCTATGTGGGGCAAGTGCCTCCACAAATCTGAGAGAACATTTAATAGGTACTGTTGTGCATATGTCATCTGACCCTAAGCAATTGCCCAAGGAACCTGAATTGTGTATCTAGAACAGGGGGGTCTCCAACCTTTTTGGGCCTGTCAGCGCATTTTACATATTGAAAAAGTGGCCGGGCACCACACAAATTGACTGTTGTGGGACGCCAATCGCAAAAATAGTTAGGAGTGCCTTCTTATCTGTGTTTGTTGGGTGTGCAAGAATGTGCACCCCGTGTGTGTGCTATTCACTCTAGATTCATTCTCTCTCTCTCTCTCTCTCTCTCTCTCTCTCTCTCTCTCTCTCTCTCTCTGTCTCAGTCACACACCCTCCTCATCCTTTCCTTCACTCTCTCTGACTCATTTTCTTTCTTTCTTTGCTTCTTCATTGGCTCCCCCTTCTTTCTTCTCCTCTTCCCACTCCCCCTGGTTTCTCTCTCCCCCAATCCCTTTCTATTGCTCTTCACTTTGAAGAGGCTCTTCCCTTATCTCTTTCACTCTCTCTCTCTTTTTCACTGGTTCCTCTTTCTTTCTCCCTCCCTCCCCATCCCCATGAATGGAGCATTTTTTCCAACTAAGCAATTTTCCAAGGGGTGGAGGGGGAAACGAAGCAACCACCACCCAAAAAACACAAAGGACTCTGTTGCCCCAATGTCCTTGGTGGGGCATGGATTCCACCCTTCTCTGGCTGTTTTTCAGCAGGGGGGCTGATTTGCTTTCTAAAGAAGCCTATGAGGAATCGCTCCATAGGCTTGTATAGGGAGTAAAAAAGCCCCTCCTGGGAAGAATTGGTTGGAGGGTGGTGCAAAGCTCATCCTCAGCCAAGGTCCTTCTTCCACCAAGGGTCCTTGGTAAGGGGGTGCTCTTCACACACCCCTCCAGTTGTTTTTCAGCAGTGGCTCCCAGTTTTGCTCCCTATAATAGCCTATGAGGAATCACTTCATCAGGTTATATAGAGAGTGAAAATAGCTTGGCAGATACCTCACCCTCGTCTTGCGGGTGCAGTGGTATCTATGGGTGCCACGCTGGAGATTCCTGACCTAGAACAAATGCACTGCACATTACTCTTCACAAATTTATTTTGGTGTTGTTCCTGTAAACATAAATTTTCCAAATGGCAGAGGGAAGGTTTTCCTCTATTGATTCACTACTTGTTTCATTTTCACCCTGCAATCTTATCAGGCCGCAGTTCTCCTCACCTGGCATCTTAAAAATTACAGGTAGGTTTTTAAGGAATCCTTGGGGAAAGGATGAGTCACATTAAGGATATGTAAATGAAGGGAAAGTGCAAATTGGCATTGTGTTGCTCTCAATTTTCATGCATTTTCACACTGGTTACCCCTCCACCCTTTCTTGTTTCTCTACTTTAATGTAACATGAATGATTGCTTCCTTTCCTTACAGGTAGATCTTGCCAATCTGTATATCAAGACGGGAGCCAAGAACATTCCCACTGTGTTTTTGCTGACAGATGCTCAAGTTCCAGATGAACGCTTTCTTGTGCTGATTAATGACTTGTTGGCATCAGGTGATTAGACCTACACATTTCTTGAAAGATCCTCCCAATGACAAATTATCTGCCGTTTCAATGAACTTTAAAAAGAGGATTATTTGTCTTTGAGATGCTCCACAATGTGGGTGGTGTGTCCTTTGGGAAAAGGTGTATATTAACCCTGTTAAGTTCAGAATTGTGCATAGTTTGCTTAAAAACAAACAATGCTGCTCCTTTGAAGCAAATATCAAGGTCATGTAATACATATTCTTTAGTTCCATTTATTTGTGGAAGTTTTTTAAAAATAGTGTTTCACTTCCACTGACTTCACTGGATTGTCTGATTCCATCATGGCCCCTGGGAGTGAGGGAAACATAGCTTCTATGAGTCTTTTAGATCAATAGTGGGGCTGATTTTGTAAAAAGTCCTTTAACTGGGAAATCAGGCATATCAACACATTTTCCTATTAATTAGCTACACAAAGAGGTGAACTCTGTAGTATTATACTTTAGGGGGATTGCAGGAAGTGATGTTTTGGAAGGCATGATTGGTAACCTAACTAATTTGTGATTTTTTTTGTTGTGAAAGGCACATTTCTAATTTCTAGAAGAGAATTGTCTAGAATGGAGCTAGTGAATTATTTAACAAATAGATTTGCTAATGTATTTCTGTCCTGCCCTCTTGAAAGGTTCAGAGTGGGACATATATTTAAAACTAGGATAGTCCAGGGGTCTTCCAATAGCATCCATGAAGAGGTCTCCAACATGGCATCTACAAAACTTTATTTATTTCCATTTTTAAAATATACATACATGGAATTGTATGTATCCATAGCAATGAACATATGGAATGCATACAGTGTTCTAGCAATTATACATAGTCTTCAGCAAAAGCAATCACTTATCCAAATAAGTATCCATTTGAAGATGGTGTCTATATGCCACCCATTCAAATATTGAAAGTGTTCCAAAGTTGCATTTTAGGAGGTGAGTGTTTATCCTTTCAATGTTATAATAGTCTTTTAGCTGTCAAAAGGATACAGATAATCAATTCACACTGACCATTTGTTAATTTCCATGAAGCAGGTAAATAATTTAAAAGAGTACATATATCAATGAATATTAAAGATTGTTCCAGCACAAAATGTATCTGTGTAACAACCTCCTCCTGAAAGAAGAGCCCTGCTGGATCGGACCAAGGGTCCATCTGGTCCAGCACTCTGTTCCCACAGTGGCCAACCAGCCATCGGCCAGGGATGAACAAACAGGACATGGTGCAACAGCACCCTCCCACCCATGTTCCCCAGCAACTGGTGCACACAGACTTACTGCCTCGAATACTGGAGAAACCACACAACCATCAGGGCTAGTAGCCATTGATAGCCTTTGCCTCCAGGAATTTATCCAACCCTCTTTTAAAGCCATCCAAGTTGGTGCCCATCACTACATCTTGTGGTAGTGAGTTCCATAATTTAACTATGCACTGTGTGAAGAAGTACTTCCTTTTATTTGTCCTGGATCTCCCACCAATCAGCTTCATAGGATGACCCTGGGTTCTAGTATTTTGAGAGAGGGAGAAAAACGTCTCCCTATCCATATTCTACATACCATGCATAATTTTGTACATCTCTATCATGTCTCCCCTTAGCTAAACAATCCCAGTTGATGTAACCTTCCCTCATAGGAGAGATGGTCCCCTAGTTGCCCTTTTCTGCACTTTTTCCAGCTCTATAATCTATATTTTTAAGTGTGGTGGCCAGATCTGTACATAGTATTCTAAGTGTGGTCGCACCATAGTTATGTATAAGGGCAGTATGATACTGGCCATTTGATTCTGGACATTGCCAAAACATATGCTTAAAAGAAGCATTAGTTGTATTGCACTGCCAGCAATTAGCCTAATTAGACAATCCATTATTAAAGAGATGTTGCTGTGTCCAATAGACTTGAATAAGGCGCAGTGTGAGATCCCTAGAAGTGACAGTACACACCAAAGTGGCAATCCGTTGATTAAACATTTTGTGATGGTGCCCAGAACTGTTTTTCAAATTCCCAAATGTGCCCACAGGTCCAAAAAAGTTGGGGACCCCTGGAATAATCCATAGAAGATTATGACAATACATGCAACATTTTAAAACAGAACTAAAGCCATTCCTCAGTGACTAGCTTAGGGCATGTCTACACCATGCCTATATCCCAGGATCATCCCGGGATCAACCCTGTGCATCCAAATGACACACAGGGGATCCCAGGAGCAGGCAGAGACGATCCCTCCATTTGCCTGGGATAATCTTTAGGTGTAAAAAGGGCCTTAATTCCATCCAGATTCATACCACATATGAAAGGATTAATATCCAAAATAGTAAAATTGACTGAAGCTTGTGATTCATCTGTGTTCATTTTGTAATTGCAGGGACTTCCTAATTCTCTTCCTTCCTTTTTAATGTAGGAGAAGTTCCAGATTTGTTCAGTGATGAGGATAGGGATGAGATAATTGCGGGAATTAAGAGTGAAATACGAGGACTCGGTCTTACTGACACCAGAGAAAACTGCTGGAACTTCTTTTTAGATAGAGTACGACTGCAGCTGAAAGTAAGAAGCTGTATATCTGGGATTAAAAATGAGAACCAATATTTAGTGATAAACACTTGAATTATTTGATGTATTAACACCATAGGATTTAGAAAACATATAGGACCATCTTTCTCTCATTATCGACAGTCTCTAGCAAGTTGGAACTTGTTTTTTTCAAGATTTGTCTTTTGAAATACAAGCATGTGTCAACTAGCAGTTGATTTTCATCTGTCAAGCTGACACCAATTATATAAAATTACATCATATAGAACCAATTTTTCTAACTGGAACCCTTAAATTTTGTGTGTGTGTTTCTGATGTGGACTTCTGTGTCGAATATGTTGCCTGTACCTATTCTAGGGTAAATATTCCCAGTGTCATTGGCATCTCTCTCATGAGATGTGCCTTCTACATTTATCATCCTCCTTGCTCATTATTTAACATTTCTATTGTTAAAAACACTGTCTTGGTCAAGCTATGGCTGTCTGTGCCTTATTTTGAGCATCAGATGTCTTTTTGTTTATTATTTAACATCTTTATTATAAAAGGAAAGGTTATGCCTGAACGCACTTTACTGAATGATATCAAAGGCAGTCTTCTTCACCTACCAGATCATAGGACAGCTCCCTTAGTACATTTAAATGATCTAGAGGTGAGATTAATGAAGCCAATATGAAGTAAAACAAAAACAGTAAAATCACCATAAAGCAGGTGTCTTTGAAATTGGAGTATGGCTAGGTTTGGCCAGTTGTTCCATATCTAGCATTGTTGTTTCAAGTAGAGTAGAAAATTGAAATGTTATTGTGAACTAGTAACTGGGATGTTCTTGCTCTCATGATTTTTGACTGTAGCCAGTGGCTTTAGGAAAAATATAAATCATGGCATATACCTTTTCTAAAACTTCTTTTCCTTCTATCCTCTTTGATCTCCTCTCTAATTTCACCCATGACTTCATTATTTGTAACAGCTTTTTAAAAACTGCTTTCAAAATGTGCCTTGCCTTACTACTGCCTTGCAAGTGTCCTACTGTGCAAAATTAGTACTTCCAGAGGCAGCTATGGATAGCATCGATACACATTTTAAAGGGCTACAAAGCAGGGACCACATATTGTAGAAAATATTTAACTCATTGGAAAACTTTTGCAAGATAACATGTAGCAATGGAAGGGGAGACAGTCTGCTATAATGTAGTTTTAAGCGCACCTCCTGGGTAATACATTTTATTAAATCTATTCAACTTGCTTCCATGTAAATGTGTTTAGAGCCAGGGTTTAAGGACAGCTAAACATAATTTAAGTAGATTGTTACCTTAAAATTGCTAGGCACTTACATAGTTCCTTGGATTTTTCTGATATTGGTGAGACACCCTGAGGAATGGTAGTCAAGGCATTTGTATTGACAGCAAGAACATACCCAAATAGGAATAGATATGTTGATTCAAATTATTTTAATCACACTGAACCTACATAGGATCAGAAATCCAGGAAGTGGTATTATGTCAGGTTGATTGCTTTGACTGAATTTTGTTGTTAGGGTTTTGCATTGTTGATTAATGCATATAAGGCTCATTGACTGATATTGAACTGGATGGGGAAACAACCCACAAGTGGGCAGAGTTTGGTGAAGAACTAAGTATAAAGCACAGCACAAGAGAACAAAGTGCCATTTTCTGGATGCAAAATCCTAATTTGACTAAATTCATTAGCTGCTAGATAGATTGCATTTTCATTTGTGAGCCTGATTGCAATGGCTCGTTGCCACCACAGTTGACTGCATTCCTCTCTTTGATCACCATGTAATGCTTCAGTCTCCCTTTCTCTTTCCTCTCTTCGTCTGAACAGATCATTTTGTGTTTCTCTCCTGTCGGTTCCACACTGAGAGTTAGAGCTCGGAAGTTCCCAGCCATAGTTAACTGCACAGCTATTGACTGGTTTCATGAGTGGCCGCAGGAGGCCCTGCGGTCCGTCAGCAGGAGGTTCATTGAGGAGACGCCTGGGATTAAGGTACAGAGTTTCAGGCTCGTCAATCATATGCAAAAGCAATGCAGCCCTCTGGAAGATCAATAATGGAACAAGCTGAGGGGAAAATTTGTCTTCATTTAAGGTTGCAAAGTTCAGTGCAGTTACTATATTCCTGTAATATAGTACAGCCCATTTAAAGAGTTTGGAATAGGAGGCACCCAAAACCTTTTTTAAAATTGCAAAAAGTGCAGAAAAATACTAATATCTGTTCATGAGCTGTTAGATACCAAAATGGAATAGTCCCAACTTAGTGGCTTCACTTCAGCTTTTCATTGAAATCCAACATGCGCGTGTAGATCTGAAGATAGGGGAAATGGATCAGAATGCAACTTAGTGTATGCATCATTTGAATTTACTGGCATTTTTTTCATTCTGTAAGGTTTTGTTAATGTAAACTTTGCACGTATCTTGTCTACGATCACCCAGCAAATAAAAATGTGACTACTCAGTTTGCCCTTAAATTCAGAACGTTTTCTCTCCTCTTTTACTGCAGACTTTTGCATGATAGAATTAGGGAATACCTTCAGAAGCACTCCTAAATAACCACGTGCTAATTGCTAATGTAGTGCTTTCTTGAAGAATTTCAGGAAGTCAGAATTTAATACTTACTGTCTGTTGTTATAGAACCTTATAAATTACTGAGCTTCATTTTCTCCTATAGTTTTCTCTTGTGGATGATAAAGAGTCAGATGGAGAAATGCTCATAAAACATTGGCCTCCTACCCTCAAAGGTGTTTTGTTATGTTCATCATTTGACTTCCTCCCACCCCAATCAACTTTGACCAGAAATAGGAAGTTCAGGAAACGTCAAGTTTTAGATCAAGTGATTAACCATTGAGGAAAGACAAATGTTAATGACCTGACATCAGTATTGGTGCTGATAACAGAGAGGTGTAAGAGTAGAAAATGTAGTTCTTACTGTAAAAATATTTTCTTCTGCTGTATAGTTCAGCAACTCTAAAAACATGTATGATGAAAAACACTGATTTATAAACAAGCAAAACGAAAGGAAAGGACATCTCTGTGTTCTTTATGATTCTAATGTTTTGGTTGGGTATAGCTGCGATGCCATTAAGTTATGTAGATGACTTGTAATGTTGAGAAGTATTCTATTTCAAAAGGGATGAATGGAACAATATTCTGCATTTCTACCCTCTGCTATCAAAAGAGGGGTTCATGGCAGACAGACACTGTTGAAATGTGGTGAAGGGGGCCAACAGCAGTAACAGTGCTTTGGATATGTGCGTGTTCTGGCATTATCTCACTAGGTAGATAAAAAAGGGGATATGCTTCTAGAAAATGGATAAGCTATTCTGTACTCAGTAAATATATTTCCCACCATATACACAAGAAGCCAGTTTCAATGGTCAAGGTAATGTAATCTCTTCTTGTGACAAACAATACTTTTCAAAATTTGCATTCCATCTACAAGTAACTATGCAGAATGATTTTAAAATAGTTGGACAGAGAGGGGTGGAGCTTGATATTTAGTGCTGCCACTTCTAAAATGCTGCTTTCATTCCTTTACCTCTTCTTCTGCCAATATTGAGTAATGAAACTGCTTTTGTGATATTACAAAGCGTGGCCAATGACATCTACTGGCCATGGAGAGACTTGTCTTTATTTTCTAAACCAGACAGTGTACAGATGATAGCTTTTCAGATATTGGGAGGCTGTATCGTAGGGCTGTCATTTCTTGCATCCAATCAGTTTTTCGGTTCTCCAAGATTTTTTTTTTTTAATATTCATTTGTTTTAGTACATGAAAGGGTGGATTCATATCTATATATGTGTTTAAGAATTTCTTTAAAAATGAAACAAGTGCAAAGCTATCTATTCCTTTCAGCAATGCCTTCCCATTTAAGATTTCCTTTCTTTTCTTCTTCTTCTTTTTTAGGAATAAAATTTACTAATTTTGAAGCTGACTATAACTTAGTCTGGTCAATGCTGCCACTAGGTTGATTTGGCACACCTCCGGTAATTGGCTGCAATCAATAATAGAGAAAACTGAAAGTGCTCCCAGTGCTTGTGCACTAGCAAACCTTCAGTGTTAAACCAGGGCTAGTGAGCATAAGAGCAAAGTAATTCCTGTTCCTTCAAATATTATCCTGCACAGATTCAGTCTTAAGTTGGTATCCATTGTAGTTGCTTATCCAGTGGTATACTGACACAACCTATTCGATTTCTGAATCAAGAGAGATCCTTAGGCTGCAATGGAGTAAGATTCATTGAACACAGTGGGTCTCATTTCTGAGTAAACATGCATAGGATTGTGTTGCACTTGATTATATCTATTGCTTATCACCTTTGCTTTGTTGTATTGAAAAAATTCTTTTGTCTCTAGGGCTTCATTCTTTTCTGTAGAGTATAACACATGTATCCAAAACAGAATACTGTTATGAACCATTCTCCCATTGGTTTGAAGGTGAAAATATATTCTTTCTGGATATTATACCAATTCTTTAACTGAAACTGCTACACTGAGAGCCACTTTAAGTTTTTATTATGAATTGCTCGTGTATTATTTACTTGTATAACAGAATCAGCTTTGGACATCTAGGAGCAAATTAAAATTAATCCAGGATTCCATCATTTTTACTAATCTCTCCATCAGAGTTCCAGGTCTTCCTTGAGCCAACATCAGGGGTGCTCAGCCCTTGGCTTCTCCTGGTGCAGCCTTCACAGCCGGCAGCATCCACCTTTCCTTGCAGTCCAACTTGGTGGCAGGGTGGGAGATGTGAAAGCCTCTACCAACCCCCGGGGACCTCACTTCCAAGATGACTGGACCATTATATCCTATAGCACAGGGGTGCAGAACCCCAGGCTCAGGGGCCAAATTTGTCCCACTGGGGGGTCCTAATCCATCCCTCTAGAGTTCCCCAGAGGGGCACGCCTCCTTTCCCTGGCCCCACCACCTTTCCCCCAACCACCAATTTGTGGCTTTTGCTTATCCTATTTTAGCGTACAAGGGCTTGTGGTGCGAACAAAAGAGAAAGCACCCACTTTGGTAATGGGGCCAGGAGAAGTACTAGGAGTTTGGAGGGTAGAACTAGAGTGAAGTGTTGACTACAACCCCTTTTGTGGAGCACCATCTACATGTAGCTAGTAGAACTGAAAGAAGGAGGGCCTGAATGAGGATCTTTAAAAAAAAAAAAAAAAAGAATAAGCTACCTGGAACCTATTGCACATTGTTGCATGGAAATGTAGATGTCTTTCCCCAAGATATTGCTTTTTTTGAGGGGAAATCACATTCTTCTCTCTATTAAATTATTCTCATATTGTGTAAGCTTTAGAATAAAGATGGTTGCTGACTCCACAATGTTTGTATAAGAGCAGTATGGAATTCAAACAGAATAAGCATGTTGGGAAAATGCCATTTTCTCTTGGCTAATGCATCTACTGCAATTGTGATGACTTTGTGAAATGTGACAGCTCTCTTCCACAAATTCTTGTTTCATGTTGCATCCTTTTAAAAGTGATATTCTTTTAAAAGTGACTAATTTTTGAGAGGCTTGAATAAGAAGCAGGAAAGCCATGCTTGGTTCAGCACAAGACAAGACCACACTGGCCCAAGTGTACATAGAGTTGGGGTTCTACCTCTTGCTTTTATCCTCAGATGAATCATAGTCTTCAAAGGCTAGAAGAAGGAACAACAGAACTATGGTAGGTGTGATGGCAACAGTGACAGATTCAACATGTGATGGGAAGAACAGAGGGCAGGGACAAAGCTGTTTTGGATGTCTCAAAAAAGAAGTGGAATTGACTTAAGAGAGTAAACATTTTAACGAAGAATGGAGAAGGAAGTGGTTTAGTGAAAATCAAAATGCATTTTTGAGGATATTGGATAAACCATAGAAAGATTAAATATAACCTCTATGAAAAAGAAAATTCATGCTACTGGTCTAGAGTTTTCTGTCTGCTGCAGACTGATTGATGTAGATTGGCTTTCTCTTTTACTTTAAACAATGTATCTATTGCACACTGATTTTAAATATCTAGGGGAAACCTTTTATTTCCATTTGTTAAAGGACAGTTGACCACATATCATGGTCATTAGTGTGCATGAGCTACATTATCCAGTAAACTCATGACAACAAATTCAAGATCTATAATTAGATTCATTAGTAGAACCTCCATTCAACTGCTAATTGGCCCAACCCCATGATTTACAAAGCCATAGTAATTGCATTCAACGAGACACTGTAAAAATCAAGAAAGGTCTGGAAGTTTAGGCGGATGAAATAATCAATCAGAATAAGATATCACAGCCAAGTTTCCAGCTCTCTTGAAACTCTTAGACAGCACTGTTGCTCAGACAACAGGAGAAGTGTGCACACAGATCTCCCGTATGACTGGCCTCACCAATTTATTCAATGGTGTAAGAAGCTCCACATATGCAACGATGATACATTTATAGAACATCTTCCAATTATGAAGTCCGAAGGAAGGAAGCCTTTGGCCTCAGTCCAGAAATACTTCCCAGGAACAGTGGACTGCATGCCTGCATATCATAGAATAGTAGAGTTGGAAGGGGCCTATAAGGCCATCAAGTCCAACTCCCTGCTCAATGCAGGAATCCACCTTAAAGCATCCCTGACAGGTGGTTGTCCAGCTGCCTCTTGAATGCCTCTAGTGTGGGACAGCCTACTACCTCCCTAGAGAATTGGTTCCATTGTCGTACTGCTCTAACAGTCAGGAAGTTTTTCCTGATGTCCAGTCGGAATCTGACTTCCTGTAACTTGAGCCCATTATTTTGTGTCTTGCACTCTGGGATGATTGAGAAGAGATCCTGGCCCTCCTCTGTGTGGCAACCTGTCAATTACTTGAAGAGTACTATCATGTCTCCCCTCAGCCTTCTCTTCTCCAGGCTAAACATGCTCATTTCTTTCAGTCTCTTTTCTGCCAAACTGAGGCTTGCTCTGGTCAGTTGTTTTGGGAAGGGTAGGTGGAAGAGAAGGGTACCTGAAGTCAGTGTCTCCAAACCCAAATAGGTGATTGGCTGGCAGTATCAGCCATCTGTTCAGCAATGCACCCAGGCTGCAAAACCATAGTGCAGCATAACCACAGATAATGGTCATGGGATTCCCCCCACCCCTCCATAATGCACCCTTTTGCATGCACGTAAAAATGTTTTGAAGGGGAAACTATGTGTTGTTTTTTATTTCTAAAATGGATTGCCTTTGCTAGATCTGGGCACACATATTTGAAAAGCAAAGGTTTTTTTTTAACAGTATTGCCCAATCATATGGAATATTTAACACTTCCAATGTATAGCTAGTTAGTGGTGTTTCTTGGTTTCATGCTGTTTAACACTTCTGAATTAAATAAAAAGGATTTTTGTATAATTTTACTATTTTTAAAAAAGGAGAGAGAGGTCAAATTAGCAATAAATAAATTGTTTGCTGTTCTGCTTGATGGAGCTCATACTGGGGTGGGGGGAAATAAGGTGTAGTATTGAACAAAACAGCACCAAAACCTTGGAGATAAATGAATGGCAGAATAAATAATTTATGCTAATGAAATTACTGCAATTAGTAGTTCCACAATGACCCTTTTAGAAGCCACAGCTGTTAATGTCAGGAAGTGCTGTCACTGCTGACCTTATCATAAGAGAAAGTGACAAATTGAAAATGCAGGGAAGACCAATCATCAAAGAGGTCTGCTCAGAACGATTAGAGTTTTCTGAAAAACAGTGTGAATTACAACCAGCTGCTCCCTGGCTCAGCATGCCTCCCATGCTGTGCCATTTTGTTAAGCTTGATAACAATAGTTATTTTGCCCCATTGGGACAAGTTGTCTTAGGCCACTTCCAGCAATACCGGAACCCCCTTCTACCCTGGCTGATTTACAAATGAAACTGTTGTTACCAAAAGCTTTTCAGGACAGCTCATAAGGATCATGGCTGGGCAGAAGCCAGTCACTCCGTAAGAAAGTTCTCTTTGCGTGTGTGTGTGTGTGTGTGTGTGTGTGTGTGTGTGAGAGAGAGAGAGAGAGAGAGAGAGAGAGAGAGAGAGAGAGAGAATGATGCAAGGTCTAACATGAATTTTGAACCTTGTCAAAAAAGTTATTTGGATGTGCATTTCCTGGGGGATGCAAGAGGTTGCTCACTTTGCACCAAAGTAGTGTAATCATTCTGTATTTCTGTCTCACTCCCATTACTCTAGTTTAAAGGCAGCTCATGTTAAAGAAGCCATGCTCAAAGATAAGTTTTGTTTCAGAGATAAATTACAAGTTGTCTAAATGAACCTCTTTGTAATATTAATTATATTGGCTTGAAACGTTTAGCTGTATCAACAACCGCTCATGAGTAATTTTCCAAAAGATCTCTAAGCATTATTGACAATGCTTTGGTAAATTATGTGTGACTTTCCTAAGAGTTGCTGTAGCTCATTTAATTCATATTAATTGATTTTTAAGTTTCCCTTGATTAATTGAACTGGGTACATCTTGTGCTGAATACAATATGTAATCATTAAAATGAGGGAGATGTGATTCTGCAAATTAGAAAGTTAAGTACGGTAAAAGTCATAGAGGACAAAATGGAAATTACTTACATTGATAAGCGCAGCATTTAATTCACAGATATATACAATGAAAACTTTTTAGAAATAAGTGCTTTTAAATATTCAAATTTGTATCTGTAGGCATACTTAAGCCCTCTGTCAATCATGCTGCTGTCCATATATATTTATTTGTATTGTATTGCATTGCATTATATTAGTGTGTATGCGCACACACATGTATATGTAATGAATTGTGTTTGGGTGTACTATTGAATATCAAAAATAGTATTACATGAAATGCTATTTAGAAAAGAAAGAAAGAAAAGAAAATAGAAAGGAATGAGTTCCACTGATATTTAATAGTCTGTGTCTTTCTCTCTGCCCACTACCTGAACAATATGAATGAAATAAACTTAATCAGTGGGTTGCTGTCAAATAATCTGACCCAGAATGGAAGGGAGGCAGGATAACATATGTGCATTGTATGGAAAATCCACATTCCTGACAATTCCAGGCTTAACAGGGATTCCAAGATTCTCCTCTGATGAGCAGGTGTGATGCCAACAGGGTTCTTATTAAGGCTCCAAGAGATCTTGGGGCAGAATGTTAATTTGAGAAATGTCAATGTCATTTCTTCCCCTTTGTAGGAGCATACTCTTTGTCAATCTTAATATGGCCCCCATTTTGTCCCCATTGCCCCCTTTCTAAAATGGGCTTGTGTGTCAGGGCCTGAGTAAAAATATCCTTTGACTTTGGGACCTGCTGTACACTTGGCCAACTGAATTTTCAGCAGTTCTATTCAAACTACCTTCTTTATATTTTCAGCCACTATTTTATGATTCAATTTGCCATTTCATGGCCTACGCCCACACCAGTGTGAATGAGATGAGTGCAAAGTTTCAGCAGAATGAGAGGAGGTACAACTATACAACTCCCAAAAGCTTTCTGGAACAAATCATGCTTTACAAGAACCTCCTGGAGAAGAAAATCCAGAAAATGTCCGAGCGCAAGGAACACCTTGTGAATGGCATCCAGAAACTGAAAACAACATCTTCTCAGGTAGCAATAGTGATAATAACAATTATTCATAGCATTTCCATGCTATATAATGTATAACTGGAATATCCTGGAGCTTGGTTTGTATTTATATAATTATTCGTATACATCTAAAGACACAATTAACTCTGTTGTCCTAGTTTTGACCAGGGATCACTCTGAGAAGAGAAAAACAATAAAAGGTCATGTGGCACCTTTATGATGAACAGATCTGTTAGTCTTTAAGATGCTACCAGACACTTTAGCAGATTCTCTTTTCTGTACAGGACCAACATGGCTACCCCTCTGGAATTAGAAAAAAGAGTGTGATCTGGTGGGCAAAGGTTCCCCTACCCCCCATCAAAGTTTCCTAATGATGTGTTGCCACAGCTTCAGTATACTCCATACCTCTGAATTGGCAACTGGAGAGCTAGTCATCATTAGCAACTTCACTGAAGTTGTACTTAAAGCTTGGAAATGCAGGTCTTGGAGGCTCATATTGTTCGGCTTGAATATGAAAGAGGCATTTCTCCTCCCCCACCCTCCACATTCTTCTACAGCTAATCTAAGACAGAGAAGGATTCCATTCCTTATCCTTCCCTAGGGGTCATCTACACCTATGAGCCTTCCAGGAGGGAGGGGGGATGATCCCGGGCTTTACAGCCTCCAGGATCATCCCCTTGTGTGCACACGCCCATGGGTCATCCCAAAAATCAAGAGGGACTTTGCGGGCGCCATTTCCCCCCTGGAAACAGAACGCAATTGTGCTCCACTGCAAGTAAGTTTTTTTAAAAAACAACAACTTTGAAACTGCTCCTCACCCCACCCCTGATGGGCATGGACTACCCCCATGCAGCTCCATGCCCGTTTCCAGAGCTGCACTACTCATGGGGTAGAAGGGGCGACCTGTGATCACACGCCACGCCAGCTGTGGACCTCAGGAGTGTCCCGGGACTGCAGAAAAAACAGGGAATCCACGGTCCCAGTTATCCCAAGGAAAGTCTCTGGTTGTCCTTGCTTGACTCTGGGATCTCCTGTGTGTCATAGGCCATCTATTGCCCTATCACTGTAATACCCATAAACCTCAGCCTGTATGACTTATCATAAAGGATTATGGGAGTTGTAGTCCAAAACTTCTAGAGGATACTAGGTTGCATACCCCTGCTGTAAATAAATCAGCTATAAAGTAGTTATTAGAGAAAAGGCACTTTTGCCTATAATACTGGCTAGTTTACCTTCAATGAATACACCACCCAAAGCCAGTAATTATGCAGACATAGATGTATGAAACATATCAAGAATATGACATAAACTCTTGTTGAGATGTTCCTTTATTATTATTATTTTTTAAAAAGGTTCTCTATGTTCTTTAACGGCTTGAAGACAGGAAAGTATATATTTATCCAGAGGTAAAGTGAAGGGAAGAGGAAAGTGGGCCACATAGAAGTCACTTGATTAACCAGTTAGAGAAGAGAGTTCAAATAGTTACTTGGGGTCTTGTTGCGGTTAATAGTCATATCTAAAATATATATCTCATTGACACCCTGCTGTTGAGTACCTGTGGTTTTTAGAAAGCTGTCCATGCTAAATATGTTTCCCAGTAGCACCTATTCCAAACTAATGCCTTTGCTGCCTTGCTTTAGGTGGAGGACTTAAAATACAAACTTGCATCTCAAGAGGCAGAACTACAACTGAGAAATCAAGATGCTGAAGCTTTGATTACTAAGATAGGGCTTCAGACTGAGAAAGTGAGCAAGGAAAAGGCCATTGCTGATGCAGAGGAGCAAAAGGTCAGTGTAATTCCACAATTTAGTGTTGTTGAGCTATATTTAGCACAGAATAAACCTTTGTAGGTGAACAATTTTGAACACCTACCTCTCCAGGGAGCATAAAATCTAAAGAATTATTATACTTACACATGTTTCAGCATTTCACACCATGATTACCACTTGACCTTTCTTTACATTATGCATTTTTCCAACCTTTTAGCTCTTTTAATGATATGAAAGAACAATAAGTACTGAGCTCATTCAAGCATATAATGGATGGGGATCTTGAGAATCAGACCTGTATGTAATACAGTAAAGGTCAGGGAGTCATCTCAGAGCACTTCAGGTTTTTAAAGGCTTTTGATTTTTTTAGTTCAATTGAACAACTCAATTGTTCTTGAAGTCCATTCCACTGACTTGCAGTCTTACTTCCAAATCTTACATTCTGTGATGTACTTTCTGAGCTTCAACATTAGCTGTTCCAATCCTGATTCCTTTCCTTCTATATACTGAACTCATGTTTCATCATGAAATTACTTATATTTAGCTTTATTAATACATTCTGTGCTTCTGCCAAACGCTAGACAGAAACTGAGAATGAACTTTTAACAGTAAGTAACGTTACAGGTGTGATGCTGTTTCCCAATACAGTGGCTGCATTCACACAGAATGATCAGCTAACATTCTGGAGAATCCTGTCTTATCGTGAATGAGGATGTGTACAAGCCATTCATTCCTGCTTTGCTGCTCCTAGCTATCATAAATGCTAAATAAACCAGGAAGCATAGCTTGCTTAGCACAGCTTTCTCTAACCTGGTGTCCTCCAGAATGTTTTGAATAACAACTCCCAGCATTCCTGACCATTGGCCATGCTTGCTGGGGCGGAAGTTCAAAATATCTGGAGGGTTCCAGGCTGAAGAAGGCTGGTTTAGCATGTTATCTTAACCGGGATTCCTGGGTTGTCACTTCCAAACAAGAAGGGCATCGTAAACCAGTAACAAACCCTGGTTTGCTATTCTGGCTTGTAAGGGGCACCACAAGCAAGGAGATCTGGTTCAAACACACACCCACTAAACCTTTTCTCATTTGTTTAGTGGGCTGTATGCACTAGTACACAACTGGCTGCATGCACCAGTACACAACTTTTTCACAATAAGCCAGGGGGGTCCTGGCTTATCATTCTGTTTGAATGATTCTCCCACTCAACCACCCATTTCCTCTGATTCCCCCCTCCTGCTGCAGTCCTTGTTTCACATCCCATGCCATTCTGGAGGGTTTCCGGACTATCAGAAGTGGCTTTGGGGGGGGGGCATAGGGGCCTGCAAGAGGAAGTGCTGGTGATTGGAGGAGCACTGTTTTACTTGCACTTCTTTGGATCCAAACCAATGTTTCCATAGCAAGAAAATAATTTCCATGAATCTTAGATCAGAACTCCCACCATGTTAGGCATAGATAGATTTAAGAATATCATAGTTCTAAACAACACTTTGGAATACTTGTCTTTTACTCTACCATTTCCCAGGGTTCCTTCCTAGACATTGGAGCTCCTTACCCGCCTTTGTTATCTTTGACAAGGCTTTGTTAGGGTTCTTTCACCTACAGTTCTGAAAACTGCATCGAACTGTTAACCCTCCTAAACTAAGGTCTCCAGTTTACTCTCTCACTAACATTATACAAATTGAATCCTTGATTGTGATGGGTTGCTGCTGCTTCTGCCCTACATTACCCATCTTTATCTGTATGCTACCACATATCCTTCACTTTTGGCAGGTCTTTCCTTGCCTCTTTATACTGTCAGGTCCTCTGTCCTTTTCTTTACCCTTGCTTTTCAAGGAAAGGAAAGTGCCTTCCATGTTCTGCATTAAACTTGTTTTGGCCTATAAAGTGTTGGCCTAGCCAAGTACCCAGTATTGCCAGTCCTCATGCCAGTCACCAAATAAATCCCAACACTGTCTTCTGTTTTAGTATGAACTCTCATACACCCATGTCTTGCTTGTGGGATTTGTGTAGGCATCAACCCAAAGGCCTATCTACTCCAGTATTTTATTTCCACAGTGGCCAACCATCTGCTTGGCCACTGTGGAAACAAAATGCTGGAGTAGATAGGCCTTTGGGCTCTTCTTAGTGTTCCATTTGTCATGCCTCTTAGCTCAGGTTCAAACTTTAACTGGGTCCAACACTGAAATAGCATGGTGGAGGAGCAGTGTCATCCTCTTCTTTCCTCTGGGCAGATAAGCTGCAGTATGGTTTAATAAGAAATATATAAACTTTGCTTTTGTGTATGAATCCCAGAAACTTTATCTCCACAAGAATGGCCAGTTGTGCTGAGGGGCTTCTATCCCCTTCAAAAGGAGGGGGTGGGCAAATTGTATGAATGGGCCATTTGTGTGAAAGCCATTCATGTGAAAGCCACAGCTCACACTGGAGGTTACATCTATGATGGAGGGGAGGGACCACTTTCTCCACTCCTCTGTTATGGTGTTTCTCTTTCCCCTGCAGTACTCTTGAAACAAATTGCCTCTCTGAAGCTGCTATTTGCACTTCAAGGGTAGCCTCTGTTGGTGTTACTTTTTAAATAATAATTTTATTTTTACTTCCCTGATCCAAATGAGCCGAAACATCTATTCTCAAAGCAAACCCTTCCCAAGCCCAGATAAGCTGGGTGTGGTCTAAGGCAGGGTTCTTACCAGTCTCAGAAGTATCTCTGTGCCCAATTTTCTAGAACAGGGATAGGCAACATGGTGCCCACAGGCACCAGTGTAACCCAGACACCTTTTTTGGTGCCTTCCAGCATGCCCTTTCCCTCCCACTTTTATGATTGTTTGTTTAATATTCCTGATAGCTTTGGTTGCTTCAGAAAAAAATGAGGGCTTCCAGCTGCCGCCATTTTCATATCCCATGAATGTCTCTTGGCCACATGTGGGTCTGAGAGACGTTCTTAGGAAATGAAAATGACAGGCAGCTGCAGGTCAGTGCTTTCCTTTGTAGCACCCCAGCCACCAAGAAAAATAAGGGAAATCTGTCTGGAGCAGTATGCAAATGTAATGAATGAACGAATGAATGAATGAAAGAAAGAAAGACTCCTGTCGCTTCTGTCTAGTAAGCTAGGGAGAGCTGTGGAGCAGGGTGGGGGCCACTATGAAGGGCAGCAGTAAGCCAGCTGGGATGGGGGAGGTCAGGCAAGTGGGTGAATGGATGATGGATGGATGACTGGGGGGGTGAGAGAGAGAGGGGGAGGGGGAGAGAGAGAGAGTCTATGGGTATTGAGCTGGGGTGAAAGAGAAAAGGAGATACTAGGAATGAGTTGGCTGGTCATGGGGGAGGAGAGAAAAGGAGGTTCTTCAGGGAAAGAAGTTTCCTAGGCCCTTATTAATCTGCCTTTGAGGGCTTTGCACAGCTCTGTTGAGCTTTGGTTAGTGTCTTAGGATAGGGGTGGGCAACCTGTTATCCTCCATATATTGTTGGACTCCATTTTCCATAATCCCTGGACATTGGGCATGCTGTCTTTTGCTGATGGGAGTTGGAGTCCAGCAATATCTGGTAGGCTGCAGTTTGCTGACCCAGGACTTGGACTTGGCAAAAATAGATAACATTTAGGGACCGTTAAGAATTCACTGGTGTTGTATTTGCAGAATCTCATTTTACCGTCTTAGCTTTATAGCAACTTATTTCAGAAAAGATGTGTTGTGTTTCTTAAACTTCCTACCTTCTTAGGAGACAAAAAATGAGGCCTGCTAAGTAATCTACAAAGCTTTATTTAAGCCATAAATATCTCTTCCCACCTGAAGAGGGTCTAATTTCTAGGAACCTTCTCCCTAGGCAAAACTATGCAAATTAAGCGAGACAATTGTCCTTTCAAGGGGAAGGGAAAGCTTTTTTTCACAAGCATTAACTTCAGAGAGGTTAGTTCTGATGTGGCTTCAGATACGATGCAAGCCAACCTGACTTCCTTTTGCCTTCCACTCTGTGCGTTTTTGCCTGCACCGCACCCTAGGATCAGTTGGCCTGTTGGTGGGCTCTCCTTCAGAGGAATGTTGGCTTCCCACTGCCTCTGTACAATTTGCCCTTGACAAGATAAGCTCTGGAGAGAGATCAGAACTAGCTGGAGAAGAAAGTGTGAGAGCTCTGTCCCCCACTGGTACTGGCTGGCCTGCATCTGGGGCCAACTCCTCTACTTCAGAGTCTGATTCTGATTGATTACCTGAAACACCTTCTTCCAAAATGGGGGGAGCAAGGCTAGACATGACAAGATGCTTGATTTGCAGGATATTTATTTTATTTATTACATTTATATACCACCCCATAGCCGAAGCTCTCTGGGTGGTTTGCAAAAGTTATATCAAATCATTACAAGCTGAATAAATTTGTATATCAGGCTAGGTTGTTATGAACTTTGGCAGCATCACCAAGGGTTGGCTGTAGACTTAGAGTAGACCCAATGAAACCAACGAACCTTTCCAGCCTTGAATAATTATGAAACATCCTGAAGCAATTTCACTAGAGTATTAAAAAGCTATGAGCTATAAAAGACCAAACTAGTATCATCAAATTTGCACAAAGTGGAGAATTTAGGAAAAACTTCAATTACTCTACCACAGTAAAATCTCCCATTCACCTGCTTGCAGCAATTCTGTATTGTTTTGATGGCTTTAGATGCTAGGGAAATGCTATTAACACATTCCAAAACACTTCATTGAACACATGATGTGATTATTATGAGATAATCACCACTTTTGGACATTTTTCAAGCATGAGACTATTTTTCATGGCTCTAAAAATATTCCCATACTTTTTTTTATTGCCTTTCTAAAACATTTTTATGAATTAATAACATCTTCCTGATCAGCATTATTTTAAAGCTGCCTGAAAAGGCTGAAGTTGATCTACAGAGATTAATCCACATGAGGGATGGGCAGCAGACGCGGGGGCTAATTCCCCCCATGAGTCACACTCCATGGGTATCCCCCCTCATGTTTTTTTTAAATAATCCAAAAAACTGCTTGTTTGCTGCTGAATTTTTGATAGTGTTACAGATCCCTACAAGGTTTAAATTTAATTTATTTCCAAGATGAATTTAATCTTTTTGGTGTGCCATAGTTGCTACAGATGCCATTTCTTTGTTTTATTTTTTTCCCATTTTGGGGGCTGTGTGCCTATTGGTTTCACAGGGGGGTTTTATGTAAAAAAGTGGTGTGTACCTACAGTAAGAAATGTGACTGGGTGGAAAAGATACACACTGAGCAGTTCAGTCTGCATTCATAGTCTTGGATCCTGAGATAAGTTGATGTAAGGAACTTAACAGAAGAAAAGTTAATCTAGTTCCCTGCAATTTCCACCCATTGTGTCTAGTTTTCTGCCATCTGGAGCTAATGATAACAAGTCTGCTCCATCTTCCACATGACAGCCCTTCATACAGGACTTTTCTACATGAGGCTTTTAACCTACCAGTTTATTGAGGCGTCTACTTCCTGATTCATTGTTGGGTTAAGCTTGGCTCTTTTACACGTGTTTTTTTCTGAGGGGAGGGGTTCTCCGCCTTTCTATATGTTTCATTACACAACCACTAACTAGGTGGTGTTGT
The DNA here is from genome assembly GCF_023053635.1 of Elgaria multicarinata webbii. NCBI lineage: Eukaryota > Metazoa > Chordata > Lepidosauria > Squamata > Anguidae > Elgaria > Elgaria multicarinata. Next base: position 18,087,481 of record NC_086171.1, read on the forward strand.
GGCATAGCAGAAATGCACAGATACACTAGGGTGTAAGGGTGGGGAGAAAATCTGCTAGGGCCTGCAAGCTCAACGGATTCCCAGGGCTCCACCCTCTCGAGCCCTGGCAAGCCGGCCTGATGGATTTTTGTCCCATGGTCTCTCCTCCAGTTGGGTGTGGGGAAAGATGCACAATTTCCCCAGCCTTGGGGTCAGCCCTAGTCTTCCCCATCCCACTGATGACCTTCTCTCTCTGCCAATGGGGGTCTTAGGCCTTAGTGTGCTTTTTCCTGCCCTGCCCCCTGAAAGGGGGGATGGGGAGAGGCATGGGAAACCATGCTTTCCCTGCCTCTGGAAAGTGTTCAGATTCCTCCATCAGCCTGGAAAGTGCACTTTCCAGCCCTCCCCCCCTTCTCACCCATTGGGGCCGAAAGGGCCTCTTAACGCTTGCTAATGACATGCCGTGGGAATTATGCACTTTCTGGGAGCCTCGGACGCACACAACTCTGTGCACTCGCCAGGCCAGTTCGGCCAAGAGGGCTGAGCAGGCAGAACTCAGCGAGTGCAGTAGCCGATCTCCCGGGGAGCTCACCATTCCCTACTAGGGTGTCATACTGCCATTCATGGAAATACCAGGCTTTCCTCATTAGGGAGGGGGAAAGCTAAAATGGTTGCAAAGAATGAAAGAGGCCCTGGAGAATGTTGTGTAAAGCACCCGCAAACTACCATATGTGAGGAATCATGAGCGCTCAATAAATGCCTTGTGTAGCAAGGCTAATATTTGAAGACAGTCCCACACCTACTTGGCTTCAGCAATGCTCCAGCCATACACTGCCCCCTTACAGTCATAATCACACAGCCTAATCCTAGCAGTGTTTGCTTCAGAATAATTCTCTTTGAATTTGCTGGAATTTCCTTTGAAGCAAGTCTCTTTAGGATTTCAGACTTCAAGAGTCTCAGATTAAAACTAAGAGTTTGTGTTCAAATAGGTTGCTGCCATCCAAGCTGAAGTATCTCAGAAACAGAAAGAGTGTGAAGATGACTTAATTAAAGCTGAACCCGCTCTGGTGGCTGCTACTGCAGCTTTAAATACACTTAATAAGGTAAGTGGCAAAGTGTTGTACAATAATCTCTGCTGTATGGTTTGTTGGCAGCAAGTTGTATTTCATTGTACTTTACATAATAGTTCATCACTTTGTAAGAAGAGGTTCCTGAGATATTGAATGGGGTATAGTTCTTGCTACTGTGAAACAAACCTAAGAATTATACACTTCGAGAGCATTTTCAGGTCATTGTATTTTTTAATGTAATAAATGGAGTGTTATATTTGTTGTATAGGATCCACGCATCATTACTTCTGTTATGGGTATGTTTAACCATTTATTTGTGATAAATGTTGGTCTATGACCATAATAAATGTTTGAATGATTGTGTGTGTTGGGATGGGGAGTAATGGAAATTGAAGGATCCCATGAATCCATGCTAGCTATCAGATGCAAGATTCCACTTGGAATTCCATCATCACAGAATCACACGAGATAAACATTCTTCTCTAGTATCTTAAAAAACACACCATTAGCTCTTAAAATGGGATAGATTCAGAGCACAAAATAGAAAACTGTAATTAATAATGCAAGAGTTGTATAAAATATCCAAAACAATAACTATTATTTTTTATTGAATTCCCCCCTCCCCCCCCCCCCGCATTAGGTAGCATGTTTAATTTTGTATTATGTAGTTTGGGGGGCAGTGACATTGCAGTTATGATATCTGTTGGAGTCTGAGAGACCTAGACTATATGGTCTTTGGTGTGATGCAGTAATGGAATGGCTTCCCTTCACTACTTATACACACTTCAACTCTAGTTCTTAGTGGAGGAAGGGATCACAATTAAGCAAGCCAGTCTCTTCAGATTCTCATAACAGCCCTTGTTCTCTTATTATTGGATTTCATTATTATGTATTTTTTGTGTGTGTGGTTCTTCTTCAGGACAATCTTTCCGAACTCAAAGCCTTTGTTAACCCAACAATTTCAGTGTCCAATGTCATGGCTGCAGTAATGGTTCTAATGGCAAATAAAGGAAGAATACCAAAAGACCGAACCTGGAAAGCTGCTAGACACTTCATGGGAAAGGTACTTGCAACATTGGCAGCTATTAAAATGTGCTGTGACATAATTATGTAACTTCTCTATTTAAATAATAGCAAATCAAAGATATATATATATCTATATATAGATATAGATATAGATATAGATATATATAAATTCTAAGTAATCTCTGTGACGTACCCCCTTTTGGTCTCCTTTATTCCACTCTATAATCAAAGGATCCCAAACGGGATGCTGCTCACTGATTCTGGCCTCAGCTAGACCAAGCGGTCTAGCAGGACGGAGGGGTGGAGATCCCACGATATTTTTATCGCAAGATCTCCCCCTCTGTTCACACGCGGTGTGCAACGACCTACCTCAGAGGGAGAAGCATTGTGCCCACCATTTTGCTTTGTTTTTTTAAAGAGGCAGCAGCGCACTTTTTTTAAAGAGGCAGCAACGATCGTTTACAAAAGGTAAGTCCTTTTTTTTAAAAAAAAAAAAAATCATTTTCCCCATCCCCGATGGGCGCAGAGCTCCTGAGGAGCTCTGCACCCCGTGCGTGGTTCCCGGCTCCTTGCGAGGAACCACGAGGAGCCAGGACAAACTACGACGCCCAGGCACATGTTCCACAGTCTCGGGCTCAGCCCGAGACTGTGGAACGTGTGGCTGAGACTGCAGAAAAACCGGGCCTAAAGTGGAGGGCGAGATCCCGGGGCAAGGGAGGGATCATCTTTCTCTAATCCCGGGATCCCCTGTGTGTCATGTGGATGCACAGGGACGATCCCGGGGATCGCCCCAGGATAAAGCCCCGTGTAGCTAAGGCCTCTGTGACTCACTGACGCTTTTTGGCCTCACAGCAGCCAGCCCAGAACTCATTATTCACCCATTTTCTTTACTGCTGCCACCATATAACACTGTACCTTACCTCAGGTATTTCAAGAATCCAACCCAGTTTATAAAACAGAATAACTTTTATTTAACAATAAGTAAGTTTATGCAGTTTACAAAGCTTGTGGTTTCATTTATCACACTACTTGTTTGTTTCAATACAGCATCATATGTAACCCTACCTACACTACCCACTAACCTACACTATCTTCTACCATTCATTCTGTTCCCCAAAATAATAAAATACCTTTTTGTTCCTACCACTTTGGCAGACAAACCCAGACTCTCGCTTCCTCTCTCTCCACACACCTCTCAACTGCTCTTCCCCTAACTCCTCCCTCTCACTGCTAACTGCCAATCCAAACCTTTGAACCACCAGCCAGTCCGCATTGACTTCCCATTCTATTCATTCACTCCCCCTCCCTACAGAATTAACCACTTACCAACCTTTTACTCAAAGTCCAAACAGCACTTTCATCCTAAATATCAATAATCATTAAAACATTACAAATACATGCACCATATATAATTGGCAATAAGCAGTAAAACATCACAATCTCCCATAATGTCTTTGCTAGGCACTAATTATTAGCAAAGGAAAAAAAAAACCCATTGGAGGAAGATCTTTATGAGCTAGTACTTCCTGTTAGGTAGGTTTCCCAATTCAGAAGAAAAAGAACAGTGCATCTCTGAACTAACATTCTATGCAACTAAACATTTTGTGCAAATACATGTTATAAACCCATAGTGTTGTTTTGTTTTGCTTTAAAGAATTCCCCCCAAATCGCCCTGAAACTGCTTCTATGTTTAAATATGGTGTCTGGGCTCTATTTCAGGATTTGCATGTGACACATAGTTATCCAGTCAGTACCTCATTGGGAGAATGTGGGGTTTTTCCCTGTGGGATCTGCACACCCTCTTGAGACAAGACCCTCTTCCAAGTGTGGAGGTTGGGGAGACAAAGTGCCAACCACTCAGAATCCCTTGGCTCTTCCCTCCACTATCTGAAACTGCTGTTAGTGAGCAGCTGGATATGCTTTTTAGGCCTACATGTCATACCTTGTAATTTTCAAAACTGAGTTCATTATGTCTTTTTGGATTTTTACCTTTTGAGTTGTGAAATCAACTCATTGAATTGAAGTGGTGATCATCCATAATGAGTTAGGTGCATTAACTGCTTTCTTCTAGGTTGATGAATTCTTGCAAGCTTTAATTAACTATGATAAGGAGCATATCCCAGAGAATTGTCTGAAAGTGGTCAAGGAACATTACTTGAAAGATGTGGGATTCGACCCAGACCTGGTTCGCAATAAGTCATTTGCAGCAGCTGGTCTCTGTGCCTGGGTTATCAACATAGTAAAATTCTATCAGGTACTGGATGTGTATAATTGCATTTGGAGAAATAAACGGAGTTTGCTGTAAATTACTTGAGTGTTTGGGCACTCGTTATAGAAGCAAGATTTCCAGTAGAAATAGAATAGTAAGTTGTATGTAACCTTCTCAGATCATGATCATTTATTGTAGTGCAACCTTCCTGACCTGGGTCACTCTGATATATGAGTGAGGAAGCCCTCAGTTAAAGCTTCTTCTTAGTCATATGCTCACTACTTGACTTTATGCAAGCCTGAATCTCTAGGCCTCAATTAGATAATGATACTGGCCTGCCTTACAAGGTTGTTGTGATGTGATCATTACTGAGATGTTAAACACTTTGAACATTATAAGAACACCATAGAATTTATACATATTGGTGATAGTCTGTTAGAAAGTGTACAAAAGCCAAGAAAGTCAAGGTTGCAGGAAATAGCATAGCCCAAAAAAGACAACAACCTCCTTCATGTGCACCATCAAGAGATGTTTTTAAATTTTGGCAGTGGTTTGACAGTTCAGAAAGCAGCTAGCAATGTGTTGTTGAAAAAAAGACTTTTCAGGGAAGGATGGGAAAGATCCAGTTGCTTCTCCAGATCAGGGCAAATGTATTACAAGCTCAGATAGTGATGCATATACAAAATAACAAGTATAAAGCAACTTGATGGAAAATACTTGAAATATAAGTATTAGATTATCCATCACATTCCAGGATGTTGCTTTAATTAAATGAATATCGAATACATCCATTTATCTATTCTGTGATGTTCCTTCCTATGACTTAAGAGCATCTTGTTATCTTGAAAAGAAGGGAGGATGCAATCAATTCCAGTTGAAGTATTGCCTAATAAACTCCTGTGAAAACAACAGAAGGCAGATCCCCTTGAGAGAACAACTGTTCCTGTTTTATCTTTTTTGTTAAACTTTTTCCTTTGGCCTGTTAAACTCCTTTCCTTTGTTTAACCTGCTTTTAATTGGCCTTTTTTTGTTTAATGGTCAAATATATGAATTCCCAGGTTTACTGTGATGTGGAGCCAAAACGTCAAGCGTTGGCTCATGCAAATGCTGAACTTGCAGCAGCTACTGAAAAGCTGGAAGCCATCAGGAAAAAACTTGCTGTAAGTGAAACCCTAGTCCTGTCTTAATTCTGTTCCACTCCCAAGCAAATGTAAATGGCGTGCATTTTTCTTTGTGATAATGCTCAGAGGCTGTCTGTAAAGATAAGGGATTTTATTGCCTCCTTGCTCTGCTGGGATATGAAATCATTGTTTTACTGTCACTGGTAAGATATGGTTCTATTAGACATTATTGCATCTTTTCCTTTAAACCAATTGAAGATATCATCCATTCTTGTATTTGGTACACTCTGGCCAGGTTTGCACGTAACAGCGGTAAATAGTGGGTTTAATTAACCTACAATTTGTCACCATTACACACAAACAGCCCTTGAATCTTGAACATGAAATTACAGAATTTCCCCAAAACGTGTTTAGCCACATCGTTTAAATAGCATATATATCTTGAATACATATTTTTGATACAATTGACTATCACAGCTGCCCTCTGGAAAGTGTAAGGATTGTTCTTTTGCAAACATGCCCAATACAAATCTAGTCTTCTACTGGACTAATTCAAAGGAAAGATGACCCCATCTCCTTGTAATAGAAATGTATGCTATTCTGATTAATCTCTTTTTCTAGGTTATAATTAAAGGTCTCAGTTACTCTCAAATTCAACTGTGCACTTTTTAATTTAAATTAAATTCCACTGTTTTTAATGAGACTAGATGCTATGCAATGTACATTTACATGGTTGTTACTTTCCCATCAAATAGCATGCTTTATCCATAGTTTGATCTGTTTGCTCATTGGTCTTTAACTTTCAATGCATCCCTTAGCATTATGCCTATTTACCATTTATTGGCCTTCTATGCGCTCTCTCTTTCGTTCTATGTCCTAACTCCTTTGAAAAATCATGTCACAGGTAGTCATCCCCAGTCATAGATTTCCAATGGAATCCTGTCCTATAAACCAGTGCTTTTCAATGGGGAAAGTGTTGTAGTAATTTTTCATACAGATTTTTTTTTCTAGCTGGTAATTTTCTATAATGATTAATAAATGTTGCAGCTATTCCTTGGTAATCAATAATACATCATCAATTTGGATGGCACTGTGCTAACAACCCTTCATTTTAATGCTTGCTAAAAATATATTTCAAAATGAAAAATTAAATCCTTGTCAACAGCATGCAACAGCAAAATGAATGTTATCAAAACCATTTTTTTAAAACCCACCCATGAAAATATTTTACTTTGTTAAAAAAAAATTGGGACTGATATAATAGCTCTGATTTAAATCTACACATCTGTTTTTTATATGCAAACTTTGCTTCTGTGTATGTATCTCAAAAATATTTCCCCTGTGCAGATACATAAGCTACATCTCTTCAGCAATGGCAGAGGAGAACCTGCCGTGCATTACTAGTCACCACTGCCAAGTGCTATCCAAAGACTGCTGTAATCACATTTAGAGGCGCAAGGCATAATTAAAAATGTATTTTAATCCTGAAGTAAGCCCTGTTGTGATTACATTCCTGATGTATACAAATTCCTCAACTTGAGAAAAACACAGAAATGATGCATATACATTCAAGATATAATTCAAAATTTCAGTTGCTCTTAATTTAACCTATCTGTGGTAACACATATTTGCAGTGCCATCCTGACTATTGTCGTCAGGAAAAGTCTTCTTGGGGCTTTTGGGTACTATTGAGCTTTTAATTAAAACTTCCATGTTTATATAACACTATTTCCCTATATATGTAATGTTGGAGGAAGTATGAGAGGAAATCTGTTATTAACTGTCCCACACAGGAATTAAACTGAGAATAAGGGGCAATTAAGAGTGGCAATAGTAGTGGTGATAACTTCATGCTTGGAGCCTAGGCCACCAAAACATGCACGAAAAGAAAAACAGTACAATACCATCACATATTTATAAATTTATAAATATACACATCCAACAGTATCAGAATCATTAGAGAGGCTATTCAGGGGGCAATTAATCTTTAATCCCCACCAGACATGCTGAACAGAAAGCAATAAAACAGGTTGACTTGTAAGGAAGCTTTTAATAAACATTGGGAAAGACCTTTTGTTGTATGACATTTTCTTGTAAGTAATTTTTTATATAAAAAGATTTTGTTTACGGTGATAGCATCACTGGATAACACAATATTATATGCTTTGTGGAACCTCAGTGAGCTTTGAGCTTGGATGAAATTTATCAGAAAATGTTTTTTCAGATAACGTATGTATTTCCACACACACACACAAGATCCACCTGAATGGTTTTAATCCCACTCCTCCCCCCAAAGAATGTTCAGTGAAATCTCCCCCCCCCTCTTGTTTTCCACATGTTAAAGTAGTGGAGAATTTTGGATGCAACTGTGAATTCTGTTTTAATACCATTTAATGTTATTTAATATTGTTGAAGCAATGGGTTTGATCCATTCTCCTTTCAATCTTTATTTCTTAGCCATTGTTTACTTTATCCACCAATATAAAGCAACACTATAGATTCATTCAATATTTAACCAAGCCAAATTTTCTCTGAAGAGAATTTTCTGAACTTTTTCTTCTTTAGCCCACCCTAAAACTGTTAAAGAATTCTTACATGCACGCATGCGCACACACACGCACCATGGGTAATATTTGACAAATCCACCCCACCCCAGTTTCTCAGTCAGAGAGGAGAATTTTGGAAGGACATTTTCACTCAGGCGTTTTAATTGATTGCAGAAAAACAAAGCCTCAGCAATGTGAAGGGTCCCAGCATGAAAACATATTTCAACTCCTTGTCTACTGAAAAAATACTCTGGTGTACGCAGTTACAGAGAGAGCATATGCATCTGTCCAGTTCATCATCAACCAGTACTGGTGGTCAAGAGCTGTTGCAAGACTACAATACTCTTGACCAGCAATGCATTATGGTAGGGTGACCATATGAAAAGGAGGACTGGTCTCCTGTATGTTTAACAGCTGCATAGAAAAGGGAATTTCAGCAGGTGTCATTTGTATGCATGCAGCACCTGGTGAAATTCCCTCTTCATCACAACCGTTAAAGCTGCAAGAGCCTTGCCCTCTTTGGGATCTGACAATTACATGATTGTCCCACTGTATTCTGAAGTCATAGGCAGACATAAAACCAAGAGGTTTATCAAGTCCTTGACTTGTTCCATACTAAGCTAGCGGGCTATGCATAGCACGGAGGTTCACAGGTTTTGCATGTGAAGAAGACTGAAAAAACACAAAACACCCAAGTCTCTTCTCCAGTGGGAACAACCATTGAACTTGGCTGATATTTCAGAGAAATATAACAATTATAATTTCATTCTGGAAAGAACTACCATTTTTTTCTGGGAAAAGTGCCTGGTGCTGTTTTATTAGCTCCTGTCACTGATAACATGTTTCCCTATGCTTCAGTAAGGAAAGAAAAAGGGGGGATGGCTTCATGTTAGCCTTCTTACTACTCATCGCATTCAAGACTTGTTCATAGTCCATTAAACATGATAGGATCACGGCTAATGTTCCACATTGCTCAAGTCTCCATTTAAAAGCTCTCAGAGGAGCTGGTGGCATTTTGCCATGCAGAATGGGTCATCCTTAAAATCATTACCATAAACACCTCCATAAACAAAATTGGATCAGCTACCTCATTACCCAGAAGAATTCCAGTCACACTTGCGTATCTGGCTAGCCAGGCATTACAGCTGTTTCACTTCTCTCCACTTTTATAATGCCGTCACTTTAAATTTTTCTGTGGCTTCCTTTGGTAGTCTCCCTGTCCACAGCTATAAAGTATGTTGTAAGGGCTCTTGACATCAGCTATATCTATATTTATAAATAATAAAATGCAGCATGTACTTGAGATCGTAGTGGCACCCAGAATATTAAAAAGAAGACTGACTTTGAAGATTCGTACAGTATTGACAGATAAAAGCTTTGCGAATGGACATATGCACATGGGTTCTGTCGGATAAGCAGCTTGAGAGTTTGTGCCTCTCCATGAGCAGGGTTTAGGACTGCTTGACTCAAATGATCTGCACCTGCAAAGTGTCATTTTCTCAATAAGACCTTGCTGAGATATGATTATATCTTTAAAAATCAATTTTGCATAAATAGCTCATGGAAATTGGAATATAGATTCAAATATTTCTCCATTGTCCAAAAAAAAAAAAAGAGTGGGGAGAAATACCCCTACATGTTTGGACTAAAGGTGTCTAACATCAAAGGCCGACACATCATTAGCTGAGGCCACAGCAGCCCAGGGATAGGACATGGGTAGCACACCTTTGCGCAAGTAACGAAGGGCTCATTTGGCAAATGTAAGCACATGAGGAAAGCAAGTAGTGTTCCTTAAGAAGCCATTTATTCTTTAACTTGATTCTAAACCTCAAAATGCTGCAGAAGGTGATCCATTTAGTTGCAAGTGTTTTAAAAATGATCCCTTTGTTGTGGCAAAGATTGCTTTGGCTCAGTTTTGTGAATTTCAAGAACGAAGAGGTGTGCTGCTGATAGGCAGGGCAAGAGAATGGGAGAGAGAAGCAAAGAAACAATAGTGTGTAGAGAGCCCTGGCTATGGAAGCGGTATATAAGTTTAATAAATAATAAATAAAATAAATAAATTAAATCACAGCAAAGGTTTGATGGCCCTGGTGAGCCTTCATGTACCTACTGTTATGAAAGTATGAAGTGAACTACAATAAAATCTCTCTCTCTCTCTCTCTCTCTGTGTGTGTGTGTGTGTGTGTGTGTGTGTGTAGGAATTGGATCTCAATCTGTGCAAACTCACAGCATCATTTGAAAAAGCAACAGCAGAAAAACTCAGATGTCAAGAAGATGTTGGACAAACCAATAAGACTATTGAGCTGGCTAATAGGCTTGTTAAAGGACTTGAGGCAAGTGGACTTTTCATTAATACCATATATCACAGGGTGAGGTGGTTGTTTAAATTAAACGTGTACAGAGAGATTTTGCTCTTTTTCCTCTGCGTATTGTAATCAGAATGTTGTATGTAGGTGTGTGTGTTTGCATATGCATATGTTTGCATGAAAGGCTTAATTTGAGCCAGGTCTTAGCCCTCGGATTTATTTTCTGTACCAGGACTGCGTCCTGGACCATATGAAATAATAATACAGCTCCACTGAACACAAGTAGGATCTATCACTACAAAAAAAAACCGCAACTCACCATCACCACCCCTCTACTGTGCTAGGGATTAGGAGTCTGGGTTTCCAGACGGTACAGATTCTAAATACGCATGGCTCACTTCAGTACTGCTCTTCTCAGAAATTAACCACTGTATAGTGTTGTATGTGTCTATATATTTTGTGGTGCAAGTGAGAATTGCTCATGGCAGACTAGGTGATAATTACATTCATTCCAGCCCTATAATTATTTAAAGTCAGTGTACAATGTTAGCCATGCAGTGGTAGCTCATGTGGAGAGTTGAAGGTAGCATGCAGCTGCCACCATGGAGTGGCCATATCTTTATTAGCTGTTCCTGTGCTGCTGGCAGTTAAATAGGGCTCCTCCAGCAGACTCTTGCCTCTGTCACTAGCAAGCGATGCCAATCAGTAATGGCTGTCAATCATTGCTCAAAACATTCCATGTGAACGGCCATTACTGTTACTATAATTTAATGATGGGTGACTTTTTTTCTCCCTAGACCTTATGGAAACTTATGTGTCCAGATGAGACATATTCATGCAAGAGCATGAAACACACACACACTCCCCTAAATAGAGATAGTATACTATGTTTCAGTAAAAGTTATTTTAGGACTCTTTGTATCTAGTTATGATTTTAAAACCACACATGGCAGGTTTGAGGAGGCACCGCAAATGGATGCAGCCCATTTATGTGGGTAGTTCCCTTTTATGTGGAATTGGGTTGACTGACTTTAGGAATCACAATGGCTGAGTTTTTATTAAATTCTTTAAAAATACTTAAAAGCCCAAAATTCATGTTTTTATATTTTTTTCTGATCCATGTACACAAAGACCTATTTGGGTGAACAGCATTAAGGCAGTACCATATGTGGAAGTGGGTAAACATTTTGGGACATATGTGACACAGATATACTTTCATATATATATGAGAATGGTTTGGTATTTCATTTCTATCCATGCATAAGATTCCCTGTTTCACCACCAAGGACACTTGAGAAGTACATTTTTATGTGCCCCAAGGGATGTTCTTTCACATTCTACCTACCAGAAAAATGATAATTTCCAGCAAATAAATTTGCTCTTCCCTCGCACTATGTAAATGACTAAAAGCCACATAATTGCGTGTTTGTTACTGCAAGGAGCACAATGAGTGCACACTCTCCAGATTGAGACACATTGCAGAGAGGGACCAGTGTTGTAGGGGCCTTCTCCTGTAGTGTATTGACCCTAATTTGTAATCCAGCCTAAGACATTATATTGTTGGTTTTTTGCGTCCTGCTCATGAGTTGGATGTCCCCAAGAGAAAAGTCCCTGTAACTAAGTCACTAGATCTGCACAGAACAGTGAACACTTTCTGACAGCATGGTCAGCCTCTGGTTAATGAGCACTAGGACTGAATAATCCTCAGGTCAGGACTGTGTCATTTTGTATCCACCCACAATGCACTTAACCTTTGGATAAGTGGGCTACAGTAGTTGCATTGTTTCTGCCTTGTGTTCATAAAAACCATTAATCTTCTAATAAGAACAGAATGCATATCTAATAAAAAACACATCTATACAGAATTCAGTGTACTAATTGTTTTTGTCTGAGGAAAAGCATTTTCATATCAAAACAGGTGATTATTTAATTGTCGGTTTCTACATAACTGTTTAAGCAAGCTATTAAAATGCAGTTATTCAAATTGCATTGAATGAACAATTTGAACACCCTGAAATCAGGAGTTTTAGTGTGTGTGTGTGTGTGTGTGTGTGTGTGTGATGCATGTGCACACATACACACACACACACACAGAGAACAGCATAGAAGAAATCTCACAAGTGGTTTGTGGTTATGCATGACAATTGGTACATGTCTCTTTCTGGACAGTGGCCATCAAGTATCATTTATTACATATTGATTCTCAGTGAATGAATAATAATGCTACATGCAATGATATAATACTGGTGAAAGATGGATATGTAATCTTTATATCTAACTGAATATTTAATGTATTTTAAACTGACATTTAAAAACTCATAGTTCATTTAGCTTTTGTAAGGCTTCTGTTTACAGTTGCTAAGAAAGTTGCTGAAAAAATTAACTGCATTAAGGCTACATATAACTTTAGCTTTGGAAATGAAATAAAATTTAAAACAGGCTTGGCTGAAGTTCTTAGTGCTTTAAAAAGACTAACTTAAAAAGTAACCGTATTTATAGTCAATGCATCATGCTACTTGCAAACCATTTGCTCTAGAGTAGTACTAAAAATTATAGGTATATTGTAATGCATCACTAGCAATCTATGTTTACATAAGTATGAAAGGTTTCAGCCAGATAAAAATAAACACTACTTCCATATTCTTCACTGGGTCCTATTATGCCTTGCTTACATCTTACTACTTTGTTGTAATTGTCCAAGTCTCAGTTTTACTGTTTACTTTGGCTCATAAGAAAATTATTACTAAACAGTAGAGAGGGTCCCCTCCCCCTTAAGAGGACTATTGTGTAAGCACAGAAAAGGGGGAAATTATAACAATTAATTGAGAGCATCAACTCTTTTCCTCAGAGAATAAATTCTTTTTGACTTGAACAGGAGACAGTTAACTTCTGAAAAGCATCAAGACTGATGATTTTGTCTATATAGCATTGACCTGGAAGCTCAACCATTCAGACTAATAAATCAGGCAATTTATATTTAATCATTAACTAACTCCCGAGCTGAACAGCTGTTCAAAATTAGAAATGGGTCACCCCAGCCAGGATGATATTACAGGCAATCTATAATGCATTAGAATAAAATTATAGTGATTTTTAACTGTCTGGAAATTTATTACACTGCATGTTCCAACTCTTAAACCCTTGTTAGCCAATGTCACTTGTGATTTATGATGCTGGAGTGGTACACTAAAATTACTGAAGATTTAAATAGACGATCATTCTATGTTTAGTAAATCTTCAAATTTCAAAGCTAGTTTGGAGGATGAGGTGGGTGCACTTTATTGTTTATGACTTACCATCCAGTGACAACAAGAGGAGAGATTGGATAAATCAAAAATCCCTCTTGCACATTAATGGGTTTGTTGTTTGGTTCACTTCAGCTGGTGATTAAGAAAGAAACTGTTATGTTCTGCAAAAAGTACTGGATAGTGAGAGTGCTTAAGAATGAAATAATACTGAATTGCAGAGGGTAGTAACTGATACTTTTAAATACACACAGAAAAAAACAGTTCTTTCCTCCTCCTCCTCCTCCTCCCTTACTACACATTGTTCAGCTTTGAGATTTTAGAATTGTTCTCTCAGCGAGCCAGTGGGTATGTAGATTAGCTTTCCCCAACCTGGCACTCTCAGATTTGTTGGTCTACATTGTCCTAGCATGCTGGGAGTTGTTTTCAAACACATCTAGAAGACACCAGGTTGAGGAAGGCTGTAGTAGATATATTGTCATACTTTGATTATGTGTCTATTACTGGGTTCAAAGCCCCATTCATGAAGCTCATTGAGTGATGTTAAGTAGTCAGTTTCTTTCGGATTAATCTGCCCCTGTGTACAAAAGTAATAGTAAGAATTTGTGGTCACAACTTTATTATTTGTTACATTTATTTCCTGCCTTTCATCCAAGGAGCTCAAGGTGGTGTCCATGGTTCTTTCTGCCCCATTTTATCTTCATATCAACTTTGTGAGCTAGGTTAGGCTGAGAGAAAGTGATTGGCTGAAGTGAGCTTCATGGCTAAGTAGAGATTTGAACCTGTGTCTCCCCAGTACTGTCTAACACTCTAATCGCTATATGACATTGGCCACTTTAGAGCAATTTGTTACGTGAAAGCTTTATAGCAAGTGATGCCAGAATTGTTTTGAAAACTATACACTTATTTTAATGAATATGTTCTCGCCTGTTGAAGTAGTGCTAATGAAATGAAAGAATCTCTGCCTACGATCCAGTTATTGCTCTGGAACCAGTCTCTCCCATCCAGAAAGCACCATTAGGACTTAGTAGCCCCAGGGAAAGGAGAAGCCAGCAGGCTGCTTTAGCAGTTGGAATCTCCTCCTGGGATCTAGAAGGGCCTGTGCTGGGAGAAGAAAAGAGAGAAATTATAAATATCAAGGCTCCGTAAGAGCATGGTACCCCTCAGGAAATGAGGGAGTTGTCCTGTATCTTCAGGAATGGGGAAGATTGTTTTATTGAAGGATAGGTTCCTATGATTTTACCTAGAAAGCTATACAATTGTAGTAACCCTAATACTATTTTAAAACCTTTGTCTTCTAGTCTGAAAATGTTCGCTGGACCCACGCTATTAAATCCTTTGAAACACAAGAAATAACAGTGTGTGGTGATGTTCTGTTAACAGCAGCTTTTGTTTCTTATGTTGGATCCTTTACCAAACTATATCGTCAAGAGCTGGTGGAAAGTATTTGGCTTCCATTCATAAAATCACAAGCAGTAAGTCTTTGCAGTATAAAACAGCATGGAACCTTTCTGTCCCTGGATTCTATTTTGGCACAGGATTTTTTTATGAAAATGCAGTTCTGCTAAGAAAAACAGCTAATAATTGTCAAGAATTTATTTACCAAGTGGTAACTGAATATAGCATTGTCAACTATTTTATTTCTGCCCTTATCCACAATAGTATCTTGACAGATCTCTTGTTAACTTTATAACAAAGTTATATTTGGTTATTGGGTGGATTGAATATAATGAATAATAAACAAATAAAATATTTTTCTTTGCTTCAAAGATTCCTATTCCAATCAGTGAAGATTTAGATCTGGTTGCCATGTTGACTGATGATGCAATGATTGCTGTATGGAATAATGAAGGACTACCCAGTGATAGAATGTCGATAGAAAATGCTGCCATTCTTACAAACTGTGAGCGTTGGCCACTTCTCATAGATCCTCAACTGCAAGGAATAAAATGGATAAAGAATAAATATAGAACTGACCTTAAAATCATACATCTAGGACAGAAGGGGTAAGTGTGCATTGAAAAAGTGCCTCTAAGCATTGTATGGATGATCCATTTCCTGCTAACCCAAGGTGGTTTTTAACCTATATGGTCTGAAGTTGATATTGCTCTTTCTGTTTATCATGTATTTTAACTTCTGTGCTTATCAGATCTGTCACTATAAAGTTCTACCTCATTTCATTTGCATCCAGTGCTTTCCTGTATTGTACCTAGCTGTTAAGCTTGAAAACGGGTTTCAGAGAATGACCTTTCTGCCATGCCCGGCACAGCCTGGGCATGGGGAGAGGATTGCGGGCAGGGAAAGGGAAGAGACATGCCCAATTATGATTGGGCAAATGGGTTTGGTGCCACTGGGCTGGGAGGGGTTAACGACAAGCCAAAAACCAGGCACTTACCCTTCCCAGTTCCACTTTGTTTGTGCGGCTCCCTCCCTGTAAGCAGTGTGAGCTTGCTGGTTGCCATTAGGGGGCCAAATAGGAATTTTTTACTCATGTTCTAAATTGGGCATTAGTTTTTTCACCTACTCCACACTGTAAAACAGTCTGGGAGAATAGATAGGTTGATTCAGCACTGCTAGCTAATTTAGTCACATTTCATTACTGGCAGGTAGGAATGGGCATCCAGAGGGATTTTGAATGGTGAGCATTCACAGGCACTGTTGTGATGACAGGTAATTATTATTATTATTATTATTTATTTATATAGCACCATCAATGTACATGGTGCTGTACAGAGTAAAACAGTAAATAGCAAGACCCTGCCGCATAGGCTTACAATCTAATAAAATCATAGTAAAACAATAAGGAGGGGAAGAGAATGCAAACAGGTACAGGGTAGGGTAAGCAGGCACTGGGTAGGGAAAAACTAACAGTAGAAAGTAACAGTAGAAGTCTGCACAACATCAAGTTTTAAAAGCTTTAGGAAAAAGAAAAGTTTTTAGTTGAGCTTTAAAAGCTGCGATTGAAGTTGTAGTTCTCAAATGTTCTGGAAGAGCGTTCCAGGCGTAAGGGGCAGCAGACGAAAATGGACGAAGCCGAGCAAGGGAAGTAGAGGCCCTTGGGCAGGCGAGAAACATGGCATCAGAGGAGCGAAGAGCACGAGCGGGGCAATAGTGTGAGATAAGAGAGGAGAGATAGGAAGGAGCTAGACCGTGAAAAGCTTTGAAGGTTAACAGGAGAAGTTTATATTGGATTCTGAAGTGAATTGGAAGCCAATGAAGAGATTTCAGAAGCGGAGTAACATGGTCAGAGCGGCGAGCCAAGAAGATGATCTTTGCGGCAGAGTGGTGAACAGAAACCAACGGACTGATGTGAGAAGAAGGAAGGCCAGAGAGAAGAAGGTTGCAGTAGTCCAACCGTGAAATAACCAGTGCATGAACAAGCGTCTTGGCAGAAGAGACAGACAAAAATGATCGAATCCTGGCAATATTATACAGGAAAAATCGACAAGATTTAGCTACTGCCTCAATATGAGGAATAAAGGAGAGCGAGGAGTCGAAGATAAAGCCAAGGCTACGAGCTTCCTTGACCGGAGTAAGCGTAACATCATTGACAGTAAGAGAGAATGAGAGATGAGGAGAAGGTTTAGGAGGAAAAACAAGCAATTCAGTCTTTGCCATGTTAAGTTTCAAGCGACGATGAAGCAGCCAAGCTGAGATATCTGAAAGACATGCCGAGATACGATCGTGAACATCAGGAGAAAGTTCCGGAGATGACAGATATAGTTGTGTATCATCGGCGTACAGATGATATTGGAGGCCATGAGATTGAATAAGCTTGCCCAAGGGCAACATGTATAAGGAAAACAACAACGGGCCAAGCACCGAGCCTTGCGGAACCCCTACTGAAAGGGGAAAGGAGGAAGACGAGCTGCCATTAGCCAACACGCTGAAAGAGCGACCCGCTAGATAGGAGGCAAACCAGTTATAGACAGAGCCACAAAATCCAAGGTCATGAAGGGAATCTAAGAGAAGATCATGATCAACCGTGTCAAAGGCTGCAGTTAGATCAAGGAGAATAAGAACGGAATAATGGCCTTTAGACTTGGCAGTAAGGAGATCATTGGTGATCTTAGTAAGGGCTGTTTCGGTGGAATGCAGAGGACGGAATCCAGATTGAAATGGATCCAAAGCAGAGTTACTAGAAAGAAAGTCAAGACAGCGAGAGTAGACCGCACGCTCCAGGATCTTTGAAACAAACGGCAACAAAGAGACAGGTCGGTAGTTAGATAGAGATAGCCTATCAAGAGTAGGTTTCTTGAGAATGGGAGAGACTGTAGCATGTTTAAAAGCAGAAGGAAATGAACCAGAGGACAGAGAAAAATTAATAATATGTAGCAAGGAAGGGAGGATAGCAGGAATAAGATTAATAAAGACGCGAGAAGGAATCGGATCACGAGAACAAGTGGAAGGCTTCGAAGAGCGCAGTATTGTAGACAGTTCATCCGCAGAGACCGAAGGAAACGCAGAGAAATTTGCAGGAGGAGCTGACAGATGAGGAACAGGAACTGGAAGAGGAGCAGAGCTGGCCAGATCAGAGCGGATAGTTTGGATTTTAGCATTGAAAAAAGAGGCAAAGTTATTAGCAGACAGAGAGGCGGGGAGAGATGGCGGATTAGGCTTCAGAAGAGAATTGAAGGACGCAAAGAGCCGCTGAGGATGCCTAGCATTTGATTGGATCAGCGTTGAGTAGTACTGCTGTTTGGCCAGTGAGATGGCAGAAGAGAAAGAGGAGAGTACAAATTTGTAATGGACAAAGTCTGCCCGGTCCCTGGTCTTACGCCAAAGGCGTTCAGCTGCCCGGGAACAAGAGCGAAGGTAGCGGAGGGAAGAGGTGAGCCACGGTTGGGGTTGAGAAGGGCGAGCTATCCGAGTAATTGCTGAGGGCTCCCAGTGTTGAGCCTTGTGGTTGGGCTGTGAGATAAGGATTACCTCTGAGGCCGACCTTTCTCACCCCACCTTGAGCCTAGTGGCCTGGGTTGGAGAGTGACAATGGAAGGTCTCCCTACCCCCTAAGGAAGATGACTAGTGGGAGGGCGAAAGATGCAGTGCCAGCCCACTGGACAAGAATGCTCGCCCGTACTCAGGAAGGTCTATGAGCAGACCAGGCTGGATGCTCGATAGGATCACCCCCTTTTTGCAGATCTTGAATAAAATGTGGCCCCTGTTTAAACCCAAAGCCCCGCAATGCACTCCGGTTGCTGTTTTCAAGTGCTACAGAGCAGGAGTTCTTTAATTTTGCCATTGAGGTGCTCCCTAAGCCAAGCATTCAATTGTTCAAACATCCCAAATGTATCTATGGCAAAACACAGACCTGGCTGGTTTCAGTTTTGACTTCATCTGGAGGAGGAAAAGGTTAAAACAACATCAACAAAGGAGCAGGATAATATGGTCTTATTAGCATGCTTTAAAATTTTTGAAGTATGTGTTCCTCAAAGTAAAGGGTCGCTCCATTGATCCTTTGCATTATTGAGGGGGACACTCCACTGCTTATATTGCACGGTTGGGGAATTGCTCAGTGTTTTTCTTCTTGATACGCTCAAGATATCTGTTAGAAAAGAGACTAGAGACGCTTGTGCCTCCACTGACAATTGTCTTTTTAAAAATCCTATAGACCGAAATATAGAAATCACTATTGTCATGTAACTACATTCATTTTTATAGGTATTTCACATCCCTACTCAGCCATGAAGCTTACTGGGAGACCTTAGGCTGTTGATTTTCTCTCCATCCCCTGCATCTTTTTCTAACTCCCTCTTTTGTGGTTTTATGTTAAGGTTCTTGAAATCTATTGAAAGAGCTCTGGCTTGTGGAGATACTGTCCTGATTGAAAACTTGGATGAAAGAGTAGACCCTGTACTTGATCCTTTGCTTGGAAGAAACACAGTCAAAAAAGGGAGGTAAATATTACCTTTTCCTTACCATAATAATGTAAAATATTGACACTGCAAATTTGATGTGACCTAGAAATTAATACACACATCACCACTCTTGACAGGAACCAACATATGGCCTATGGATTCAGAGACAATGATGGTGATTTCAATTTATGAGTCACCTTATAGCCAAAGCTCTCAGAACGACATACATAATAAAGACAAATACAGCAAATAATAAAACCCATAACAAAAAGTATTTAAAAGCAGCAACAACAATAATTTTAAAATAATTTTCAAAAGAGAGAAAATTGTCAAAGCATCTAAAAAAAAAATGGAAAAGGACAGTTTTAAAATGCAGCTTTAAATGTATCGTTAAAAATAAAACAAGCAGCTGTCTTATTCCGAGTCACATTGTTGGCCCATCTAGCTCAATCAGTATTCACACTGAATGCAACGTGGATTTTCAGGGTTTCAGACCAAGGGTTTTCCCCAGCTCTACCTGGGGATGCCAGTGATTTAACCTGGGATCTTTTGCATGCAAGCCATTTGCTCTGAGCCTATGGTCCCTCCCCTTGCCTAGAACCCAACTGCTCCATCAGCCACAAATAAAATTTGCACTTTAACACTGCCAACCAACATGTTATACCATTGCAGTGCATGACAAGAGATGAGTTAGAAAAGCTCATGGCTAATGTTAGCTGTGGGAATTCCAGGGATGTAGCTCAATATCCTATAGGAGGTTGTGGGCTCTCCCACATTAGAGGCATTCAAGAGGCAGCCGGACTATCATCTGTCAGGGATGCTTTAGGGTGGATTCCTGCATTGAGCAGGGGGTTGGACTCGATGGCCTTGTAGGCCCCTTCCAACTCTGCTATTCTATGATTCTAGCAGCCTTCACCAACCTGGCAAAGCTGGCTGTTGGATTATGGGAGTTGTGGTCTAATACATCTGGAGGATAGCAAGTTGGGGAAAGCTGTTTTATAGTGAGTGGCCCTTGTAACATTATCAGCTAGTGCTAGCTTAAGGTTATTAGCATGAATTGTGATATTATTGTATTCTTTTATTAAAACTTTATTCCAGCTTTTTCCACGGTGTTACATCTGGTCCCTCTCCCCAGCGTTATCCCCTATGAGGTAGGATGGGCTGAAAAATATTGACTAGCCAACGGTCACACAGTGGGTTTAATACTTGAATACAGATTTGAACACAGGTTTCCCCAATCCAAATTATTCACTCTTGCTACTATACTACACTAACGCATGGCACTTGTGACATTAAAGTGATGGCATTCATTAAAGGTTGGGGATGATTATTGCAAACCCAGAATCCAGTGCCTCTCACCCTCAATTGTGCCCATTCAACTATGTTCCCATTTGGTGAAGAAAACTTCCCTTATTTAAAGAAAGGAAACAGTTGCTAGCAACAAAGTTTGTGTTCCAGGTTCCAGCAATATATTATTAATACATATGACTTCACTATATGGTTGAGCAGTATATACAGTTATGAAGAATCTTGTAGCACTTTACAGACTAGCAGGTTTATTCTAGATTTTGCAAACTAGAGCTCATTTCATTAGATGCATTTAGTTTATCTTCACTTACACATACACATACATAGGTATAGAGGGGAAATGGTAAACCACGGAACCAAAAGGTCATAAAATGCAAGAAGTACTGTATGTGACATGTCTGTGCAAAGTTCAAAGGAATATAAAGTAAATAAAATGATCCAGTGGTAATTTATAGAGATGTGTCTTTATGAGATGTATCTTTATTTGATAGATGCATATATACATATGTATATATAGAAAAATGTAAACAGTGCAGTCAAAAAGCTACAGAATGCACAAGGTATAATCCATGACATTACTGTGCAAAACTCTAAGGTATACAAGATAAGCAAAGTGACTGTCCCCAACAGCAATAATTGTGGATATGTGATTATATTAATGCTAATTAATGCTATGCCACATGATGTGAATTCTCACTTGTATATGTTTTGAGTTTTGTATAGAAATATCACAGTTTATCACTCTTGCATTTTCATGGACTTGTGTATGTGTGTGTGTGAATGAGAGAGATTCTGCTAAATGAGGATACACTTCATATATCTGATGAAGTTGGCATCTTTAACGGGTCTCTGTGTTTTGTTGCAACAGACTATCATGACTCTCCCTGTGGAATTAAATTAGTAATGATCAGTTGAATTGTTCTATACATAGGACAAGGAAAGTTCTTCATTTGTTGCTTTAACAATGTAATCCATTGACTAGTTGATAGATGTAGTTCTGGCCTTTAGTTCTGTGGCTACACAGCAGAGAAAATATGCAACCCAGCTTAACAAAGTTTTTAGCATTTTGTTCTTTTTTATTTATTTTTGTAATTGTGTTTATGTCCCCGCCCCCACTCTGCTAATAAAGAAAGACTGTAAAGATGCTCATGATAGATATGGTGCAGACCAACAGTTGAAGTTCATTAATAATTGGAATGTTGTAGAGTATGAAGTAATGAATACTAATTACTCCTTTCATGTCTGACAGCACCCTGTGGACCAATACATCAGCTCAGACTTTAATTTGGTTCTAGTAATGGTTTTATCAATAGTACATTAATTCTGTGTTTGAAAAGATATACAGTTGAACCTGACCCACACAGTAGCTACTGCTGTCATAAAATGACCACATACTGACAACAACTGGGTAATTACAAATAATTAGATCTACTGAGCTTCAGACAATCCTAATTTTAAGTAAAATATATCTTACAGTATCAATTGACAGAAAGCATTGCTGGGAAGATTTATCAACTTATGGACCTTCCAAAGCAAATTTACTAGCTTTGCATATTAGCAAATCTGCTGATCTGTGAAGCAACTTCATAAAATTATGTCTTGGCCCTGTGTTTATTAAGGTTATTCTTGAGCTGAAAACTTGGTACATAAGGGAAATTCAATAGCCTGGCCCCAAGCCGTTTAGGACTTTAAATGTTAATACTAGCCATTTGAATCAGGCCCGGACCTGGACTGGCAGCCAATGAAGCTGGAAAAGGACTGGCGTGATGTGGTCTCGTCGGCCAGTCCCTGTTAGTAACCGTGCTGCCCTGTTTTGTACCAGTTGAAGCTTCCAGACCGTTTTCAAAGGCAGCCCCACGTATAACGCATTGCAGTAATCCAAACGAGAGGTTATCAGAGCATGGATAACTGTAGCTAGGCTATCTCTGTCCAGATAAGGGCGTAGTTGGTATATCAGCCTAAGCTGATAAAAGGTGCTCTTTGCCACTGAGTTCACCTGTGCCTCAAATGACAGTTCTGGATCCAAGAGCACCCCCAAACTACGGACCCGATCCTTTAGGGGGAGTGCAACCCCGTCCAGGACAGGGCAAACATCACCTCGCCGGACAGATGAAATACCCGCTAACAGTACCTCCGTCTTGTCTGGATTGAGTTTCAGTTTATTAGCCCTCATCCAGTCCATTACCGTGCCCAGGTTGTCAGATATGTATAGTCTTGCCTGGTCAATTTCCTTGTCCGTTTCAGCTGTCAAAAGAAGCAGCAAAGTGGAGTAGGTAACCTACAAGAAAACTGTCAAGACGAGGCTGCATATAAGCTAAATTGCACACAGTTGCAAAGGACCATTGGGAAAAATAATGATAAGAGTATGGAGGGAGCCAGGACGAATGTGCCCCAAAAGGGGGAAAACAATATCTCCCCCTTGGCAATGTGATCCTCTCGCTTTTAAGTGTTGGACTGACACTTCTCAATGTCCTCCACCCTTTTAACACTTCCCCAAGTCTCCAGCTAGTCCAGAAAGGTGAGATATTAATTCCCCCTTTTCCCCATTCACTCCATCCTATGCAGCTATCTTTTCAGGGTTTTTTTTAAAAAAAAACTATCAGGCAGATTTGTGACATGATTCAGATGACACAACAACCCATTATGGGCACAAACAACCTTATAGTAGGCCGTGGGTTTTCATCGTGACTTGTTCACTAAGAATAAGCCACCCCATGGAGAACATGCCAGGTTTGGATGACATCCCATCATGGCTGGCTGCCAATGGTGCGTTGTCGTGTTGTGTGAACCCAGTCATAGTGTTTGTCTGATTAAAAGTAAACAGATAATATTAAACAAAGTTTCCATCAACCTGAGATGATAAAGTTCTGTCACACAACAGCAAGATAATTCAGGTACTACACAGAAATGGCTTTCTTTGCTTTGAACCTCAAGCCAGCTGTACAACTTTTAGTCAGGATTTTTTCTCGTCTCAGCTAGTTTGACCAACTTGTACAGTTTGCCTGCTGTGATTGCTAAGTGACAAGTCCTCTCTGCACCAGATATTTTCAAATTCACTCTGTACATTAGCGGCTGGAGTTCACAAGTTGGATGTGGAAGCTTTTAATTTCAAACAGCAGGCCTTGAAATAAGGCTTTTTAGATGTTCTTTGAAAAGGACTTGCCCCTTAAAATGGGAAGATATTGTTTGCATTTGCTTTCTTACCCAGAAATCTGTCTGTCACTTTCTTTACCTTAACTGTGCTGCTCTGAAATGCAGTAGTTTGTTTAGGCTGCTTGCTTTATTTATTTATTTATTTATTTATTTACCTATTGGGAATAAAAAAAATTAAGCACTTACAAATGTTTTCCCCTCTCTACATTTTCATTATGACCCCAATCAAATCATGTATGTGCTGGAGACACAATCTATTTTCTGGAAAGGAGTTCAAGGCATAAGTGCCAGCAATGGGAATGAATAGAGCGACCATATGGAAAGGAGGTCAGGGCTCCTGTATCTTTAACAGTTGTATTAAAAAGAGAATTTCAGCAGGTATCATTTGTATGCATGCAGCACCTGGTGAAATTCCCTCTTTATCCCAACAGTTAAAGCTGCAGGAGCTATACTAGAGTGACCAGATACAAAAGAGGGCAGGGCTCCTGTTCTATACAACCGTTAAAGATACAGAATCTCTGTTCTCCTTTTCATTTGGTCACCCCAGGAATGGGTGGAGTTGTTTTAAGCAATCTGGAGGGAAACCTTGGGGCAACTCATGCAATGAAGTGTCAAGATACAAAGCAGAGAGATAATGTGTGGGGTGGGGGGAGATGTGGAGTATCTTGAAGGTGAGGACAAGGTGCTAGATATAACAGCAGGGGTTGGAGTACCGGCATTACATAGACTGAGCAAAATGAAGGGTAGGCGATTTTGGCAGTAGAATTAAGGAACAGAGTTAAAATGGAGGTGTGAAAATAGGGTAAGGCATGAGGGAATAATTCTTACATGACTAGAAGTGAGACCTACAACAAAATGTTTCAGGGTAAAGTGGCCCTGTTCAGGAACCCAGGCAGTCATCTGTGCTTTTTTCTAGGATACTCCTTTATGACCTCCCTTTTGTCCTCTTCCCATTTCCCCCCAACAATGAATCAACATTTTCTGCCCACAGAACATGGTCAGTCTTCATTTAGCTGTTTTTGGGTTTCCATACCCTTATTTCCCCCCCCCCCGATTGTTTTTTATCCTTCTGCAAAACTTGGGGTTCCCCTGGATAGCCTCTGATACTTCCCTCTTGTGTGTAGATGATCCTGTTTTTGGCTACATAAGGATCTCTACCTTTTGTTTACATATGCACTGAAAGAAAAGGTGATAGAAAAGCAATGTAGGTTAATTTGTTTATTCCCTTCAGTTTTGCATTTTCCCTTCCAGCAAGAGAACATTTGTGTGCATAAATGACTTGACCCAAGGTCACAATTGAAGTCTCTGTGTGTGTATGTGTATGGCTGAATGGAGATACTTTTTCAATTTGCTATAAAGGCTCCTTAGTTAGCCTATACAAACATCAGCTTTTCCTCTACATGAAGGACCATTTCTCTAAGGATTTTGCTCACATCACCTGTACAGAATTCTGGAAATAAAGCTATAGTCACTACACCTTGAGCTCCAGTACTAACCTCTACATAAATGTCTTTTATTGAATTTGATGAATGGATTCTGTCATTTCCCCCCTACCCCTTTAGCTAATATCATAGCTGAATCATAAGAGAGCAATAGCACAAACATTTATTTTTCCCAGACCTGTGATTATCAAAAGATCCAACATAACTGCAGTGATAAAACTCACTGAATCATTGTGCAAAGCTTGCCTTTCATAGCTGATAACCACAGAAATTGCTAATAATTTATTACTTCTGTGCACTGAGCTCCTATAAAGAAGGCGTTTCAATGCAAGACTCCAGAAATCATTTTAGAACAAGACATTTTAGCATTGCACCAGCACAGTATTGCTCCCCAGATAAGTTCCTTGGTAAACAAAGGAAAACAGCGAGTTACAAAATTTCCCTCTTCATTCTGTTGCTAATTTCTGAAATCAGTCTTTCCACTTTTCCTTGCAACACAGAAGTGCCTTCAAGTTAGTGCAAATGTCCAGCATGTATTCCGTATAGTGCACCTAATGCTACTATGCATTCAAATGACAGTGGAATACATATAATTAAAGATAAGTAGTTTCGTGAAATATACCAACCCAAAAAGAAAGATGTTTCCAACCCAAAGAGAAAAACCATACCAAAGAGAAAGATATTTCGATATATATTTAGGTACAAAGTTTGGGGTTAGATCCAATGGGTTGTTTTCCCCTATCACTAATTATGGGTTTCCTACAGGCATACCTCAAAGTAACAGTCAGCACAGGGATTTTTTCCCTGCAGAATGGGACTGGCTCCCCCCCCCCACACACACACAGAGAAAGAGAGAGAGAGCTTTGCACTGAAAATGACAAGACAATTTGCTTCAATTCTAATGCTGATTTCGACTTTAGTTTTGCCCCTCCTCACATGCTTCAAGTGTGCAGCTTACTTTTTAAAATCGGTTATGGAACTGCTAATATGTTTACTACTTCTTTGCAGGTAAGTGTGCAGCTTACCTTTTAAAATTGGTTATGGATCCGCAAATATGTTTTATGTATTTATAAGGTTATATTGTTGCAAAAATATCCAATCTATTTTTTTAAAGTTGAAAATTACTTGGGGAAGAGGTTTCTTAGTGGAAGTTCTGCAGAAAACTGACAGAACTGGTTTCCTTTGAGCTCAGACCAGGAGAGAAGGTCAAATGTCTCGTCAAAATTCCCACAACAGCCCCACTCTTGTTTTTAGGTATATATACATCCCCTATACTGATATCATGTGGGCTGCCCATCATAATGTCATGGCTTTTAATTCCTGAAGTCAAAGCATATTGATGCTTTGGCCTGCTCTTGTCCCATGTCTGTCCACAAAGTGAATAGGGACTTTCATGGGCAATGAATCTTTACAGAGAGTGAGCAGGTGGTCATTCAGGAAAAGGTTCCTACCTTTCGCAAAGGCAGTTAATGTACTTCAATTTACCCACTTTGTTGTACAAGTAAGGTAGCAAGTTACTGACATCTGGACATGCCGAAATTCTACATTACAATAGTATTACATGCGCGCGTGCACACACACACAATTTTAGTGAAATGCAGAGTAGATTAAAGATTATGAGAGCAATCCTATGCCCCCTAGACAGCATCTGGGGGACATAGTATTGTTCAGTTTCTTCATTTCAAGGTTGAAAACAGGGCTACACTCCAACCTCAGAGCCAGGAAACGGCACTCTGCGCCCCTCCTCCTCAAAGCTGGCGCAGGGAGAACCATGCCAGCTCCCTTTCCATGCTCAGGAAACAGAACATGAAGATAGGAAAAAGGAGGCATTTCCAGAGGCAGGGAGCTGAGGAGATCAGGGCAGCATCCATAAGACATATCCATGGCTGCCCCAGCCTCCTTCACTCCCCCTCTCCAAAGCCTCTGCTAGGTAGGCCAAAACGCCAATCTAGCTTAAATGCAAAGTGGGAGGTGTGACACGCTTCCCAACTCTGCATAGGCCACCCATAAGCCTCTGAGTTTGGAGGCTTACAAGTACTAAGGGCATGGGGAAAATGGGAACTCCCAGCATTCCCCAGCCAGTCGTGCTGGATGGGGAATGCTGGGAGATATAAGGCTTTTTTCTGTCTAAACTTGCATAGGATTTTGTCTTAAATGAGTCAGGAGGGAAAGGGGGTCAGCTCAGCTAAAAACTTTTCTTTTTCCTAAAGCTTTTAAAACTTGATTTTGTTCTGACTTTATACTGTTAGTTTTACCCTACCCAGTGCCTGTTTACCCTACCCTGTGCCTGTTTGCTTTCTCTTCCCCTCCTTATTGCTTTATTATGGTTTTATTAGAATGTAAGCCTATGCGGCAGGGTCTCACTATTTACTGTTTTACTCTGTACAGCACCATGTACATTGATGGTGCTATATAAATAAATAAATAAATAATAATAATAATAATAATGAGAAATTACTTGGGAGTAAAATAGAAGGAAGGCAGAATTAGTTTAATTTCTTCGTTTCAAGGGAGAAATAAAGAAGGGGATGATGTAAATGGTGCATTATTGGCTAATGTTAATGTCAGGACATCTCTCTAAACATATGTAGCTCAAGAGGTGAAGTGTAGAAATATACGCCACATTTTATAGAAAAAAGGTATTTTAATTTTGGAATACAGCTGTCCAGTTCTCCAAAACTGTTTTATAGCTGCTTATTGAAAATGCTTGCTCAGCCTCTCTTTTATTACTTCATTATAAATATACATTTCTGTTTAATTCTTTATCTGGGGTATTCTAAATGCTTTATAACAACTTTGCAAATGGTAAAGATGAGGCGGGAGGAAAATTTAGAGGCCACTATTTCAGAATGTCTGTGTTTATGTCAAGAAACAAGGGCATATCCTTTTTCAGGCTCTCACTCTAGGTGGGAAAAATGAGAGAAACCGTATATGAGTAAGTGAAGCTGTTGGTATCAGCGGTACTCAGAGATGGCCCTGCCCTTCATACTGTAAATTTCAGAATTGTTTTTGCAGTATTTTCATAGAATCATAGAATAGTAGAGTTGGAAGGCGCCTACAAGGCCATCAAGTCCAACCCCCTGCTCAGTGCAGGAATCTACCTTAAAGCATACCTGACAGATGGTTGTCCAGCTGCCCCTTGAAGGCCTCTAGGGTGGGAGAGCCTACAACCTCCCTAGGTAACTGGTTCCATTGTTGTACTGCTCTAACAGTCAGGAATTTTTTTCTGATGTCCAGCCAGAATCTGGCTTCCTGTAGCTTGAGCCCATTATTCCGTGTCCTGCACTCTGGGATGATCGAGAAGAGATCCTGGCCCTCCTCTGTGTGACAACCTTTTAAGTATCTGAACAGTGCTATCATGGTGGGATCTACACTACTGCTTTAAAGCGTTTTGACAACTGTTTAGGCCCAGGACACACTGCATATACAGGTTTCAAAACATTTTCAAAGTGCTTTAAAGCACTTTAAAAGCAGTAGTGTAGATCCCCCCTAGGTCTCCCCTAAATCTTCTCTGCTCTAAGCATGCACAGTTCTTTCAGTCTCTCCTCATAGGGCTTTGTTTCCAGACCCCTGATTATCCTTGTTGCCCTCCTCTGAACACGCTCCAGTATTCTATTATTTTCGACAGGATACTCATGCCATATGGCAAATGGCTACTCTTATGCACTGTCTTACAGCTGTTTTCTGGTGTCCTGTGACATAGTTTCTATACATATTATAAGTTGATAAAAAAACTGCATTATCTGGTACTCTGCAGTAAAATAGTCTTCATTTTAACTGAGTTCAGGTATATCAAGATTGAGGACAAAGAATGTGAATTCAACAAGAATTTCCGTCTCATCCTTCACACTAAGCTGGCTAATCCTCACTACAAACCAGAGCTTCAAGCTCAGACCACTCTAATTAACTTCACAGTCACAAAGGATGGGTTGGAGGACCAGCTGTTGGCTGAGACTGTTAA
Organism: Elgaria multicarinata webbii; assembly: GCF_023053635.1. Taxonomy (NCBI): domain Eukaryota; kingdom Metazoa; phylum Chordata; class Lepidosauria; order Squamata; family Anguidae; genus Elgaria; species Elgaria multicarinata. Next base: position 18,116,705 of record NC_086171.1, read on the forward strand.
TATTGAACGACCTGATTTGGAGACAGTTAAGGTAAGCCCACCTATGAATTAGTTTCCTAGCAGTTTCAATAAACTCTACTGAACCTCGGCATTTTATACACGATGCTTTTCATTGCACTTTACTGAGGGTTCTCATTTTGGGTTCTTTGTGGGATTAAGGTTGGCTCCTTTACAGATGTTTTATTTTAGGGGTTTTATTTTATAGCCTTTCTATCTGTTCCATTATACAATCACTAGGTGGCACCATGATGTACGGAATTGTGCAAATATACCAGGGTTTCATGCCGCCATTCACAAAAATATCAGACTTTTCTCATTAGAAAAACAAACAAAACCTATAATGGTTGCAAAGAATGGGAGAGGCCCTGGAGCTGTTTGTGTAAAGCTGTTTGTGCAAACTACCATGAGTGAGGAATCACAAGCATATAATAAATGCCTAATGTAGAAAGGTTCTGTATCATTTACTGTGTTCTGAACTAGTGCTGCAATGAATGTTTGTGAGACTAAATTTCAATACAAAGGTTGCTGTTTGGAGGAAGGGGAAAGGATGCATACAAAAAATTCTTATATCATCCACATGTTTTACATGCCTGTTTCCGGCCGTTGTTTCCTCTACTGGATGCTATTTCAGAGCCATTTTGTTTTGAACATTAAGGGTTTCTTCACTGCATGGTCCCAGCCAACAACAGGTCACATAGTGACCTCGTTTGCATGTAATGGCTAACTATGCATTCTCTCTCCCGTGCACTCATTGCTTATGCTTTTCATCTGGTGGCTGTTGTGATATGTGAACTCTGGGTTGTTTAGGGTTAAACAACAGAGAATTTTAACTCAACAAACCATGGGTTAAAACATGTCACACTACAGAATTCATGGGTCACAACAACAACCATTTCCAAGGCTGATTAGAAAACAGAAGTGGGCGAGTAGGTGGGAGCCAGCATGCATTCACTTGCTCCCACTCACTCCCACTCACTCACAATCAACCCATGGATTGTTAACCATGTGTTTGACCATGCAAACCAGGCCAGTGAATATGATGATTGGCCCCACATAGCCAATTAAATTTGAGGGGACATAAAGGCCTCTTATTGCCCATAGTATGAATGTGTGTATGGAGATGGGGAGATAATGTATCTCCAGCAGCAAGGCAAATAAGCTCCCTGTCTTGTTACCCTGTCAGTTTCATTACTTACTAGTGCCATGTCATCCTAATCCAGTTCTAGTTGTATGTAGTTCTTTAGTTGGAATAGAATATGGATGCCTCTTCCATGCTGTGCAACTAATTTTGTGGGGTTTCTTTCTAACGAGGAAAGTCTGTTTTTATTTGTGAATAGCTCAATAAAGCCTAGTGTAATTACTCAATTCTGCTATACCACAGTAACACCTAGTACTTTTGTAATGGAAAATAAGGAAAGGAAGATCTTAGTCTTGCAAAGAATCCAGAAATAGAAGCCTCAGTAAAGTGACAAGTTAAAAGATTCATGTAGAAAAACTCCTTGTCTTGTGAATCGTTCTTCACCCTTTCACAAAAGAGTGCAAAGCAAGTTGAGATCTCATAGGAGAAAATGTTTATGAAATGCACCCAATTTTATAAGTTAGAATGAAGGTTGGGGTATTGATAGCTGCTGAATGTACTACCATTCCTTGTTGCCTTTCATTAACATTTATTTTTCTTCTCCTGGTACTCCTCATTTAACATATTTTAAACCAAACCTTTTTCCATTATGTTTGCCAGTCTCTTCTGACAAAGCAACAGAATGATTTCAAGATTCAGCTGAAACATTTGGAGGATGATCTGCTGTTTCGCCTTTCTGCTGCTGAGGGCAGCTTCTTGGGAGACACTGAACTTGTCGAGAAACTTGAGACAACAAAGTCAACAGCTGCAGAAATAGAGCTGAAGGCACCTGCAATTTTATTGTTTGGTTTTTGTTAATTGCAAGTAACATGTGCGGTCCATACTATGCCCCATGGGAGAAGATTTTGTACAAATCACAAGTTAAGATAGAAGGGCAAAACTTATATGTCACTAGGCTGAAATAGTGACCCTGTTCAGCTGACTTGCTAAACCACAGTGGTTAAGCATTTTGAGCTAAACATTATGGCTTAGCTTGTCATGTGATCCATTCCTAACCATGGTGGCTACATAACCATGGTTTAAACACACTCACTATCTATTTGCTGCAAAAGGGTTAGCCCCCTAACCTTGGCTTAGTGTGTCGTCAGAACAAGTCTGGTGTGTGTGTTTCAGGGTTTACCAGGTTTGAGGGCAGAGCATCTTACATGAAATAAGAAAAAGCAGCATGAAGCCATTTGTGCCTTGGGGAGATGGGAGGGGCTTGCCATGGTGGCTGGTTCACCTACAAAGACCTTGGTTGCCTTTTTCTTATTGCTACTGAGGCTCTGGGCTTCTACTCTAATTGACCTTAGCCATCCACCTCTGCAACTCCCCCATTCAACCTTGGCATAAACAGGAAGCAATGTTTTTCCTTGTATCACAGTAATCTGTGCCAAAGCAGCTCTCCCCTCTCTTCCTCAAAACAGTTCATCCCACTTGAATACAAAAGTGCCCAAAGTATTTCTCCAAACTGGGTGAGCTGGCATCAGAATAGCAAACGCGGTTCGGTGTAAGCAAGTGTAAAGTAATGATCATTAAAGCTCTGAACTAGCAGTACTGACCAAGAAAGAGATCTTGGGGTTGTTGTAGACAGCATGATGCAAATAACCCAGTGTGCTGCTGCTGCGAAAAAGGTAAAAGGAATTGAAAATAAAACTGCCAAATATTATACTCTTCTTATACAAATCTATTGTGAGACCACACTTGGAATACTACATACAATTCTGGTCATCACACCTAAAATAGGATATTGTAGTAAAAAAAAAAAGTGCAGAAAAGGGCAACTAAAATGATCAAGAGGCACGTCCCCTAAAAGGAAAGGCTACAACAGCTGGACCTGTTTAGCTTAATGAAAAATTGAGGGAAGATGTGATAGAAGTGTACAAAGTTATGCATGTGTGGACAGGAAGACATTGTTCTCCCTCTTTCATAATACTAGAACCCAGGGTTATCCCATGAAGCTGATTGGTAGGAGATTCAGGACAGATAAAAAAAAGTATTGCTTTTAGTTAAACTATAGTTAAACTATAGAATTCATGGAATAAAAGGCTATCAATGGCTCCTAGTCCTGATAGCTATATGTTACCTGCAATACCAGAGGTCTATGTACACCAGCTGCTGGGAATATGACTAGGAGGGTGCTATTCCACTCACGTTCTTCTTGTGGGTCTTGTGTGAACAGAATGGTTGGCTAGATGGACCCTTGGTGGACCCGGGATGGCTTTTCTTATGTTCTTGATTACTAATGCTGCTGTATTCAAAATGACTGAGTTTTTAGGATATATTCCATTATGCAGTTTATATATACACATACTGCATAATGAAATATATCCTAAAAACTCATATATGATAAAGACTTCTCAGTTCCAATTAGATGCTAGAGTAGCAGTGCAATCCTCTGCATATGTACCCAGTAGCATGTCCCACCCTATTAAAAGGGCTTGCTCCAAAGAACTATGCCTTGGATTGCAGCCTAAGTGTTCTCTTGGATCAAGCTCCTTTGCAAAGAATGCCAGTAAGCCACTTGGAGGACTGAACTGGTTATAATGGTTACTACTGATATGGTTATAATGGTTTTTCTTCTTTTATTTTCAAATTTGGTGTTCTACAGGTAACAGAAGCCAAAGAAAATGAAGTTAATATTAATGAAGCCAGAGAACATTACAGGCCAGCAGCTGCAAGAGCCTCCCTTCTTTATTTCGTCATTCATGACCTGAGCAAAATCAATCCCATCTATCAGTTTTCATTAAAGGTTCTTTCTTTTTCTTTTCTGCATATGAAACTAAAAAGCAGGCACAGGGCAACCAACTTTATGAGACTCAGACCGAAGACGGTTGACCATTTTTCCAGAAAGGTGGAAGTGGTATAATGGAGACATTGCCACTCATGGAATGTGTATATCACTTTGTTCTACTATTTTCTCTACTCAAGTAGGTTTTACAGGTTTGGGGGTACATTAAAAGCTTGTTTAACCTGAGAGTTGTGTAAGGAAAAGAAATAGGCATTTATGCTATTGGCAATAATGGCATTACCATACTACCTTAAAAGCTATTGTTGGTCTTCAACCTCAAAGGGAGATATGCAACAAGGGGCTCATCTACACCAAACAGGATATTCCATTATGAAAGCGGTATGAAAGTGGTATATAAAAGGCAGGAGCCACACTACTGCTTTATAGCAGTATTGAAGTGCACTGACAACTGTTGGAGCCCGTTCACACATACCGTATACCTCTTTCATACTGCTTTCATAGTGGAATATCCTGCTTGGTGTAGATGAGCCCAAGAAAGAACTTAAAAGGGGAGATCACACATTAGCATTATTTGAACTTGCTACTGTGCATAGTTCTTGTACTAAATAATGGATGTGTATGATATTAATAATGGATCCCTTCTATTATTAGTGAACATAGGGTGCCTAAAACCCTCTGGAAATAGAATGAAAAATGAATAAAATAGGTAACGTACATCCATGTTCAGATAAACAGATATATTTTTTTTGGTCTCTTTTTACCCTAACGCTGTGGGGTCGGGGGAGCGTCCACCTCAACCACAGTACAGTGGATACATTCGCCTTGACGTGCAGCATATTTAGGTTTCAGCCAACTTCAAGGCTTATTCCACCAGTAACCACTTCGGCAGTGTTGAGCAACCAGTGCACTTGGTCCTTGGCAGGCACATTCCTGCAAAACATTACAAGTTAGATACTGATGTTTCTGCAAAGGCAGCATTGGAACAAGAGTATTGCAAAATGTACATATTCCATCCATAACCTGAGGTTCCCTTAGGGAGAACAATGCTATTAAAATACATTAAATGCTGTTATTATGCGCATTGTGTAGTTATGCAATGTAGCTATGCATATATTTCAAGAAAATATGTTTCTTTAAGAAGAAACAACTCTATGAATATTTCTCTTGAAATCTACAGAAATACTGAATGAAATGAATATGTTCTGTGCACCTCTTGCTTGTATTCTTATTACTTTAACAGCAAATACCATTGCATCATAACTACAGCAGGTCAATACACAGGCTGCAGCTGCTGGATTGCAGCAATGGCCCTCTTTTTTCACAAGAGGTGGTATATACGTTGTTTGTTTTGTTCTTAGAGCTTTCTTGATGGTTTACCTTCTGCTTGCAGCAGACACCTATATCCTGCTGTCAACCACGTTTCTCACTAAAAGGAACTTCTGATAAGTTAGAAATTCTGTGTTTGTTTAGGCTTTCAATGCTGTTTTTCATAAAGCAGTTGAGCAAGCAGAAGCATCAGATGATATCCAGGAGCGCATCTCTAACCTGACAGAAGCTATTACGTATTTCACCTTCCTTTACATAGGCCAAGGACTTTTTGAAAGGGACAAGCTCATTTTTCTGGGCCAGACAACATTTCAGGTGAGGAAAAAACCAATGATTCTTTGGTTCATTATTTTTGGTGTTTCAGACTTGGGATACATGGGGTAGTATCCAGTGTTAGTCCTACATAGACCAGACACATTGAAATTAGTCACAGCTAACTCTAGTCTCATTCATTTCAGTGTGTTTACTTTACGTAGGACTAACATTGGATATAACCCATGTTTGGGTACAGCACTAGTGCATTGCAAATTACATTGCATAAGACAACATTACATGTTAAGTTGGGGAGAGACTTGGCTGTCAACTTCATGAACACCAAATATATCAAAGGCCCTATCACAGATGTAGTTGAAAATCATTTTGTTATAGTTAGTTTAGCTCAGTGGTTCCCAAAGTGGGTGGTACCGCCCCCCTTGGGGGCGGTGGGATTGCATAGGGGGGCGTTAAGAGGCAAGGGGGCAGCAGGGGGTGCTAAGAGGCAAGGGGGTGGCAGGGGGGCACTCGAGGTGGTCTTTTCCGAGAAGCGCCTCTCCAGAAGGTCTTAAAAACCAGGGACATTTTTATGGAAGAAGGTAGTTTGGTCCCAAGCCATATAGGGGAAGAATTGTTTAAGAAGAGTCCTTTTAACGGTGAATTGAAATGTTTCAAAAGCACCAAACTCTAATGAAGAGACATACCTTGCTTGGTGTGCCCTGCCACGCTGGCTGCAAAACAGAGGCATTCGCTCTTTTCCCTCCCTCCCTCGGCAAGCCTGTGGCGGGTGCTTTGGATTTTGAATAAATATTAAATTAATTGTTACTGTTTTGAATTTTATTGTTATTATCTTCCTTAGTGGGTCATTGAAAACCTCTATTCTGAATAATGATTTTTATATTGTAGGGTAGGGGGCACTGAGCATGAGTTTGTGGAACCAAGGGGGCGGTGACCTGAAAAAGTTTGGGAACCACTGGTCTAGCTAGTAGATGTCTGTGGTTTAGAAATATTTGGTAAAGGTAAGAATGTATTCCAGGACAATACTTAGGGTGGGCAGAGATTTTAAAACTATAACACAATAAAAGTTGGAGGTAGTTCTTTGAGCAAGAGCAGCTTCAAATTCAGCGCCCAATATTGAAGGGCTTTGGTTTGTATCAAATACTGGCCATTGGGAGATCTCTGGAGCAGATTCGAGATTAATGGTAATCTGCAATGGGGAGGAGAGGAAGGGTAAATCCTGTTGTACAAGCAGATGTCCATCCTTGGTGTCTTCTAGATGTTACAACTCCCATAATTCCTCGCCATTGGCTGGGGCTGGTGGACATTGTGGTCAAAAACATCTGGTGAGCACCAGAATGGGAAAGGGTGGTCTAGACTTTAGAGACAGCTTCTAAAGTCACAATCCTATTGATTGCGCCCTCGGTGATTGGAAGCCCCCAAACTGAAGCATCTGATCATCCAGTGCAGGGAGGGAGGGGTGTCAGAGGTGAAGCCCATCTAGCAAGCATACTTCAGAGGGGGAACTATATCCAATAGAAAGGTGTGTAGCTTTCAAACAGTGGATTAAATCTAATGGCCATTCTTTTTTCCCCCCACCGTATTATTCCTGTCTTAGATTCTTCTGAGAATTAAAGAGATAGAACTCACTGAATTGAATTTTCTACTGCTATTCACAGTTGAAAACACTTACAAAAGTCCTGTGGATTTTTTAACTGCTCAGTCATGGAGTGCTATCAGGGTAAGTCCAGAAATTCTACCCACCACCAGCCATATATTTTATCCTGTTTCTGGATAATGAAAAATATAATATGATGTATTAGTTTTGGGAGCACCTTTTTAACCTTTTAACACACTTGTTTCCCTATGTTTAAAATGCACAATACTTTGTTTTATATTGGAATATAAAAGATGATCATGTGGAAAAAAAACTGGTGGAAGATTATTTAATACTTCCCCTATCAATTGCTTATATCTTTGGGAAAACATTCTGGCAATAATGCTTTCTACAATAAATGACAATCAGTTTGATGGTACTCTGTGGTACCTGACCTGTGCTGCAGCTGTCTGTGAATTTGTGTTCCAATATTATTTTTATTTATTTATTTATTTATTTATTATTACATTTATATACCGCCCCATAGCTGAAGCTCTCTGGGCGGTTTACAAAAGTTAAAAACAGTGAAAATCAAAAAGAAATATACAAAATTTAAAACCATAAAAAGCATAAAATACAAACAAAAACAGACAATATTCATTTAAAAACAATATCAGTTTTCAATATTCTGAGTGGTGGAAGTGTAGTTGACTATTCCTTTTGTTAATTTGTCACAAGAATTATACATACTTGCATTTATTTCCATCAGAGAATGAATTCATATGCATACAGGATCCTCAGTATGTAGAAACTAGAATGTTGCCAGTGAGCGACTAACCTTGACAGTCTAAAAAATGGCTGAGGTTTGAACATAACCTTAGACAATCTGCTACATTGCAAGAAAGAAAGAAAGTAATGGGGTGGGGTGGGGGTGGGGGCGGCGAATTCAGAAGCATCTCAATAGTAACCACTTATTTCTTTCCTAGCCCAAATAGTCTATGTGCCAGTAACTCTCATGTGCCATTGATGTGTTACAGGCCATTGCCTTAATGGATGAATTCCGAGGATTAGATAGAGATATAGAAGGTTCTGCCAAGAGGTGGAAAAAATGGGTGGATTCAGAGTGCCCAGAAAAGGAAAAGCTTCCTCAGGAGTGGAAAAGCAAAAATTCTTTCCAGAAGCTTGTCATACTACGAGCATTACGCCCAGATCGGATGACATATGCTCTGAGGTATAATATTTGACTTTGTGTGCAACAAAAAAAACATGTTTGTTGTCACTTGGTTTATTTATGGAGACATACAAGCTGCCTTAACTGACAGGTGACACTCAAAGCAGTGTACAATGAAAATAAAATATTTGAAATACATTTTTGACAAGTCTGTTGTGGTATAACCTAGGCGAGATTTACATGAGCACATATTTATTTATTTATTTATTCATTTATTATTAAAACATTTGTATCCAACTCTATATCACAAGGATCTTAGGCAGTGTACAGAAAAAAAATTAAAGTGCCAATTCAGACAATCACTCGTTGATGTGAATTGTGCCTGAGGTTAGTGGCTTCTAACTATATTAGAAAGTTATAGTTAGAGAGTTATGGTGGGAGAAAGCTAGTTGATATGTAAAACCTATGTGCCACACCCCATTTTTTTGGTCCTAAAAGCCATTTTCTCTAACCTCCTAACTATTGTTTCATATATATTATATGCTATAAATTATCTATCATCTATCTATCTATCTGAAACCTGAGAAGCTGAGCTAAATTTTGGTCTTTGACCTGAAGACCAAATGCCTCTTCAGGCCAAAGAGCAGAATTTAGCTCAGCTTCTCAGGTTTCAGATAGATAGATAGATAGATAGATAGATAGATAGATGATAGATAATTTATAGCATATAATATATATGAAACAATAGTTAGGAGGTTAGAGAAAATGGCTTTTAGGACCGAAAAAATGTGGTGTGGCACATAGGTTTTACATATCAACTAGCTTTCTCCCACCAGCCTTATCTCCAGTTCAACGCTGGATTTGACAAACATAGGACCTAATCAAACATAGACAAATGAACCTGCTTAAACTTTGGGATTGTGAACTTCACCATTGCTTCCTTTTCTGGTATGTGTCAGACAAGGAGATTGGAAACATCTGTGTCTGGGTTTAAGCCAGTATTAGGCAACCTCCAAGTGTTTTGGACTACAACTCCCAGAAGGCCCAGACAGTATTCCCAATTGTTAAGGATTATGGGAGTTATAATTCAAAACATCTGGAGACACCATGGCAGAATCCAGTGGTGCCCTTGCATGGGCAACCAGACAGTCCCTGCATATGCAGGGCCCCTACCACTGGCATCTGTGATGTGGCGCTTCCAGGGTCAATCCCCAAAATGACCAGAAATACTCGTTTACGGAAAGGACAGGCCACACCCCTTCCAGAAATGAGCATTTCCAGTCGTTTCAGGGCTTGCTCCTGGAAGAGCTATATCAGATGCCAGTGGTAGGGGCCACACATGTACCAGGACATGCAGATCTGGCCACCTGCACAAGGTCACCATTGGATCTTACCCCAGGTTGTCTACCATTGATTTAAACTAACTGCAGTTTGTTGTTACATCTCACAAGTTTAAAGTATGGTTTATTGAAATAAGCCAAGTTCAAACTGGTGTTTCTGATTCTGGCTTGTTCCAATAAACCATACCTTTAAATTATACTTTAAATTAGCCACAATTTTCAGTTCTGTCATAACAGCAAAGTCTAGTTAGTTTAAGCCATGTAGTGGATGCTTCCAAACGTCTCTTTTCAGTTGTGCCAGAGGAAAAGGAGAAGGAAAAGTGCTCAAGCCTGAGGTTTGTAAACACACATACTATGCCCCAATGTACCAACTTCCCCATGCACAATCTGGCATCCTGATCACTTTCCTTTGAAGTGCTGCTTATTTTGTGACACCTCCAGATAATAACACCTTTAGCTCAGAACTGGCTCTTATTGAAGTCCACAACTCTGTCTGCTAGCATCCTAACACTCTCTAAATATTGTTGATGAGGAAGAATCTAGTCTATGAAATCTTACGCTATAACAAATTTGTTAGCCTTTAAGGTGCCACAAGACTCTTCATTGTTTCTTTATATATTCATTATATGTGTTTTATATTTATGTAGAAACTTTGTAGAGGAAAAGCTAGGTTCAAAGTATGTAGATGGCACAAGAATAGACTTGGCTAAATCCTACGAAGAAAGCAGTCCAGCCACTCCCATGTTTTTCATTCTTTCTCCTGGGGTTGACCCCCTTAAAGATATGGAGACACTTGGTAAGCCTGTTTCATTGACTGGGTATTGTTGTGCGGGTTTACAAATATGGGCGGGTGAACTCTTAAAATTCAAAAATCTACAAAAAGCCAAAATGTTAAAAGAATGCAAATGAGAGGTATGCAAATTAACATATTTTTTGCCAAATACGTTTCCTTGTACTTATATCTTCTTTGAGTGTTTACTTTTTTGGGGGTGGGGGCAGGCATCTCAACATGTGAGTAACATGATAGACACATTGCTGTTGGATGGAGGAGGCTGGGGGCATTTATGTTAGAGAGTGTTGCGAAAGGGAATGCATGCTTGAGGGAGAGAGGACTTGCCGTTCTACATGTGTGGACATTTTGGGTAGGAATTCTGACCTGGTGGTGGTAAGAGGAAATTTCTCTGATCGTTTTTAATGTTGCTGATTTGCACAGGCCTTTTCTTAATGCATAGGTTATAATTGGTAACAATGGGGGTTTGTGCTTTGACTTAGAGCAGGAGTTGGTCTTTAATTAATGCATGTTAAGCTCACAAAAAAAATATCCCACAAATAGTCATTATCAAAGAATAAAGCAGATTTAAATTTGGGATTGTTTTCCTCAACAAGAGTTAAGTTTTCAGATTTCCTTCTCTTTGCCCCTAACCCTCCATTCACTGTGGAAGGGTGGATAAAAAGTGTGAGGCTATTAACGCTGCAGCGTGAAGAAATTTTTAGATTGAACATTCCTCTGCTTGGCATAATGCAAGCTCTTTTGTGCCGTTTCTTACCTTTTGACTAGATGAGGGCCAGAGGGCAATTTTCTCCATGCTCATGTAATCTTGTGCCCCCTGTGACTAAATAATGGTCATTATACAAACTATATTCAATTGTGTAAGAAACTGTCGCTTTGTACTTAGGATTACTATTCCCCACTGACTCTGCTGAGAATACCAGGTTAATACAGCTGTGACCTGACTGTGCTCAATTTAAACCCAGGCCTCACAAGGTGAGAGGCTTGCACATTTACCCACTGAACCAATCAGTTAAAAAACTGATGTGATAGCTACCACATGTTGCTCCCTTTTTTATAAGGCAAATGGCTTGCACCCCCTGTAAGAGTTTATAAAGCTCAGTAACAATACCTAGCATCTATCAAAATGTCAAAAGGTTCATTATCTTAAAACCAAGGGAGCAGATTTCTGCAGTTTTTTTCTTCTAATACCAGCCATAAGGCTGCTGTTGAGAGGTCGCAATTTTGCTTGTTGAAATGATGTTGAGTGAAGTGCTTCAGAAGAACGGATGTGCATTGTCCCAGTGATAGTGAAATTAATGGGGCATTATCTTTCCCCCCTCCACCCCCTCTCCCCTTTCCACTTTTATTTACCTCCGCCCACCCTCCACTTGCAGGCAAAAAACTTGGCTTCACGATTGATTCTGGGAAATTTCATAATATCTCTTTAGGACAAGGGCAAGAGATTGTTGCGGAGGAGGTATTGGAGAAAGCTGCCAAACATGGGCATTGGGTTATTCTCCAAGTAAGTGTAAAACGGTGTGATTGATGTCCTTTATGTACTCCATCAAGTGGCTATTTTGTGCATATTCAACCTCTGAAGTGTTTGTCAGTAATGAAAGTGTCTGTCAAGAAAGAAAGAAAGACCCTGATGAGGAATTATGAGAGAAGAAAGCTTCACCCAGCATTAAGAAGTTATTTCTTCCATCTGTAATAGCAGAACAAAATGGGGTGTTTCTTGCTATTTGTAACTTAATTTTTTTTAATGTTTCTGAAAAAACACAAAAATGGCTCCATCTACCTTAACTGCTGCTTGGTCCTTTTGGCTCTTCCGAAATGGCTGCCAGGAATGGGAGATCAAGTTTCATCAGAAAAGATCTCTGCAGTGGGGGTGCTGTCTATATGCAGGGAAAGACTCAGTTATATGACAGAGATGCAGATTCTCAGCCACTGCGGGGGTTTCCTGTGAAGCTGCGCTTTGAAAAAGTCAGGGACTTACCCCAATATTTTCAGTGGGAGCGAGCTCAGTATAGCACTTGCGCCGTCTAACCTTGCTCCAGGGCCGATCCAGGGGGAGGGGAGCAGTCATGGTGGAAGGTGACCGGCGATTGGTTGCCTTCCACCAGGAAGAGGGTGGGCAGCCCCGGTACTCGGCTGACCACCGGACACCCTGGACTCTGTCCTTGACATCGGGATTACCTGACATCACCTTGGTAAGTAAAACCATGAGGTTTTGGGGGAAGGTGGCATCAATTCAGTGTAGTGAAGACAGCTCCTAGGTCTGCTCGATGGAGTATTTTCTGCTGTTCCTTCAGTGTCCATTATGAAATGATCAATGAAATTGCAAAAGGAAAGGTAACTAATGGTTGTGTTTGTGAACGCATGTACAAGACAGAATTTTTGGGATGTTCTGGAGAAAAGTGTCTTAGTACATCCAATAACAGGGATGTTTCTTAGTTTTCTTTTATTGTCTTTTATGATTTAGATTGGGCAATCATAGCTAATATGTCAGCAGAGATCAATGCTAGAATCTTGGTTTCACTTGCTGGACTCTGTATTTAAGAATTTTAGCATTTTTCAGCAGTTGCCAGTGGTAATTTGGGAATAAGGATAGAAAATGAGATAAAACACCAGTAAAGGTACTGATCAGATTACAAAATTGCAGCCTTTTGCTTTATCTAAGTATGTGTTATATCACACAACTGGAGCCAAAGGAAGTCAGGGCAGTATTGTCTTGTCTGGCAGAAATCCTATTTGTGTCACATGATACAATAGTATCAGATGCCACCATAGATGGGGATACAGCTATGGTTGTGATTTTGCAGCCTCCATTGCTGAAAAACATGTGAGTGTATTATCATCCTTGGGGTCCAATCCTGGTGAAGTGAGCACCTTGGCCAGGTTAGGATAACAGCTTGGCAGAGGCAACCCTGTGGCCTACAGACAAGCACTCCATTGTCTCTCCTTGTTAGTGACCAGGCTTGGTGGTGAACAAGGCCAAGATGGTGGTGAGGATGCTGGTCCCTCAATTGAATGAGTTTTGAGGGCTGCTGGCTCTGGGATTCCAGGTTCAGTGGTTGGGCTCAGGCCAGTGCCTCATCAAACCTACAACACTGGTCTCTCACCCCCTGTGACTGTGTTCAGATAACATTTGGATTTTAGGGGGTCGTGACACAAGGTAGTTGGGCATGAGGAAATTTCTCAGCCCCTGATACATTGATATTCTGCCCCTATCAGCCTGCACACATTTTAAGGTAATTAACAGAGGGCCTTCTCACTTGCCCATATTTGAGGGCAACTAAGTTGCCCAATACAATGGATGGGGCCTTTTCTGAAGTGGCTCCATGCCTTTGGAATGGATTGCCATCTGTCAGGCCCCATCATTGCAACGTTTTAAGGAAGCCTTGAAGACCGATTTGTTTTCTTTGCCCTTTTCTTCATTGCGATTTATTGGACTGTTCCTGGGTTTCAGTTGCAATTGTGTCTGATGTTTAGTACTATCTCAGCTGGATGTTTGTGGCTTGGGGGGCAGGCGTTTGCCCTTAAAGGTGGCCTAGAAATAGTTTAAATGAATACATACATTCTTAATAGGCACAGTATTCTGAAATCTTACTGAATATATTTTGAGCTCTGGCGATAGCCAGCAAATTTAAGTGTGGGGGTGAATATAAGAGACATGGTTTACGTACTTAACTGATTGGCAAAATCAAGTCCAATAGCACCTGGAGATAATTAAGCCCTTGCTAATGTAACAGATATTGAAATACAACCTCTGTTATAGAATCTGTAAGTCTGGAAATTCAGAATTAAATGATACTTGGGAGTATTGCCTGTTTTGTGTTATGTAACTGCCTGGCCATGTAAGGATTTGATGGTATAATTTGATGTTACATTTTAGAAATAATAAACTTGCTATTATAATGAAACTGTTGTATTCTCTCAAATAGAACATACATCTTGTAGTGAAATGGCTGGGGACCTTAGAGAAACTGCTGGAAGAATACAGCCAAGGAAGTCATTCTGACTACCGTGTCTTTATTAGTGCTGAACCAGCTCCAAGTCCTGAAGAACACATTATACCTCAAGGAATATTAGAGAACTCTATTAAAATTATTAATGAACCCCCTACTGGTATGCTGGCAAATCTTCATGCTGCTCTCTACAATTTTGACCAGGTAATGATGAGATTTGCACCGATAGTTTTGCTTTGTTTGCCCCGATATTTGGAGTCATGGGTTTCACTATTCAAAAGCAATTTGCAGAAAGCACAGAGGGGGAAAGGAAACATTAATCATGCCATGCATTTTCCCAAGATCAAACAGAAGAGTTTGTTGAGGTTCGTTGTACAGGACACATGTACACCCACACATACACATAGGACTATGCCTATATAATATACTTTGGCTTGGTTCGCACAACTCTACAACACACTGTGGGTTCTGTGTGGTTTATTAACCACCCCAGCTACCCACTTTTGCTGGGTTGACACGTAACAACAAGTGAGGGCAATTAGGGAAATCGGGCCACCGTGCAATATTAACCATCTGCATGCATGTGAACTCAGTTTCATATTAGGAACTACTGGGACTAAAACCAGGAACCCTCTGTGCTGCTGCCTCTTATGGTGAGCTACCAGAATTGAAGTTTTGAGAATTTCCCCAGTAATCAAGTGTTTTCAGTGTCTTGAATGGCCAAGGCCATGCCAGCTGGCCACTGGGCCCTCCTAGGCAGAAAAAGGTATAAAAGACTTCTTATTTAGACTATTGCTAATGCTGTTCTTCCTGGATTTGGTGTTCTTTGCAGTTGATTTTGGCTCTTTGGCTCTGAACCCCATCATTACTTCCTAGCCTGACTCCCTGGCCCTGTTCCAGCTGCCTATTGGTTGTAGGTAACTCGGAGATTCCCCTTACTAAAAGTGTTATCAGAAGGGGGGGAAACATGTTTCCCTACTGTTGCTTTTCTGTCCCACAATAGGGATGAGCTGCTTCCTCTTTCTTCACACAGGGAAGAAAGAGGAAGCAGCAATGACCATGTGGCCCATTCAGTGGATGTTTTTATCGTACTGCTTTTCCTGCACACAGCAGGAAATGGTGGCAAGTTTGGCCTAAAAAAATTGGGATTTACCAGGTTTTATTTTGTTGTGGAAAACAGAGCAGAAAGAGCAGGAGATGCACGGGACACACACATCGTCATCAAAAGGACCCGTGAACATCAGTAAGTGGCCAGTAATGGGCATGCTATAAAATGCTCGCTCATCTGATGAGGCTCTTAGTGTGCATCTCGCTAAATGATGATTCACCTGTGTTTTGTCCTCCCCAATGGGGAAGGTGCAGTGTAGGTGAAGTGGCCAATAGCAAGGCAGCAGTTTCAGCACTTACCCAGCTTCTGCCTCAATTAAGCTGGCTTTCTCCATGCTGTGCCTTCCCCCGTGAGGGAGGACGTGAGGCGAGTGAAGTGGTCCTGGCCAAATTGGTGACTAGCATATACGTTCAAATGCAGCAAAGCCAATGAGGTCTTCAGACCACGAATGATGGGGAGTGGCTGTATATCTTTCCAAGCAAAAGGGGAGAGGATGACCTTGACATCATCCAGTCCTCAGAGGTCTAAGTGTGTGTGTGGGGTCATCAGCCCCTCACCCATATGTGGCCCCCCACGCCTTCCTTAAAAGATCTCAAGAGTATTGGCTGTTTTCCAAAGCTTGTTTTACCCAGCATAATTTGATAAAAGGCCTATTAAAAGCATAGTCTGTAAAAAGCTAGCTTTATAACAGGAGGATTTATCTAGCAAGTACCCATTCTGTACACCTATGACAAATAATATCATATAAGATAATTTTAGTCAGGGCTGCATAATGTAAGATGTTCCATGCAACACCCACCCCAACAGCCTTTTCGTCAGTCCTCCTGTTCTTGTAATCACAGGCAGGCAGCAAAAACAGGTTTTTAGTTGGGACAACAGAATGTTTATCAGGCCACACACACTTGATCACCTGCTTTCAGTTTTGTAGGTGGGCAAGCTGTGAACGCCTTATGTACCTGCATTTTCTTATACAGATGACACCTCCAGGTAGGAGGGATGTAACATAAGAAGCTGCCCTGAGGTGCAATGCAGTTTGAGAGTAGTTTCTTGTTAGGTTATTAACCAAATATAATGCCTGGAGCATATGGGCTATATCCGAGAACAGGAGTTGTAACACCAATATTTCATTATGCACGTGGTGTTTGCTTGCAATGGTAACAATTCCATTAGCTTTCATTTCAACTTTGTGCTAAAATGAATATGCTGATAGGTTCTGCGTGTTGTCGTTTACCTGTCATTGTATGAAAAATATAATTCATCCTCATAACGAAACCACAGATGTAGGTTCTGTTGATGATTTGATTCAAGCACCTTTTGTTCTTGTCTTTTTTGTTGTAATTCTTTGCTTAACAGGATATACTTGAACTATGCGCCAGGGAGCAGGAGTTTAAAAGCATCTTCTTTTCTCTCTGCTACTTTCACACCTGTGTTGCTGGGAGACTCAAGTTCGGACCTCAAGGATGGAATCGAAGCTACCCTTTTAACGTAGGAGATCTCACTATCTGCATCAATGTTCTCTACAACTATCTAGAGGCAAACACTAATGTAAGAATTAGGGGATTGAGTAAGAACTTGACCTTTTGCCAAGACTGGGTGTGTGTGTTTTCTTTCTTTCTTTTAAAAGTGAATAAGAGAGGATGGAATACATTTACCTTTGAAAGAATTAGTGAAATAGCTGAAATGTACATCTGTTGTTGGGTACACAAATCAAGAAGATCAAAGGTTTCTCTGGGAGGATGTTTAAGCTTCATAACATTGGTTGAGCTAGTTCCACACTAGTGGCTTAGCTTAAATAAATAAATAAAATTGTCCTTCATTATGTTAACAAAAACAGTGGTTTACATGTGCATATATGCCAAATTCATTAGGCAGGTAATGAAGCATTTGCACAACTGTAATTACATACAGCAGACCTGACAGTTCATAACATTACATTAATAATCACTACAATTAATTCTGATGATGGAAGCAATTTACAGAACGTCACATGTATAAATGATGGTGCGTTTCATTCGTGTGTCATTATTATGTATTAAGGAGGCCACCTTGTTGTGACTTTCTCAGGAATGTTCCCCTTGAGTTCAAGTTTAAAACTAGATGAGTGATTTATTCTATTGGTTGCCAATTGGAGGATCCTGGACTGTTCAGGTGACTGTTCAGGTGATATCATTTATCAAGCCAATTACGTATATATAAGTGAAGTTAGTTTAGCAACCTTCTAAACTATCCAGAATTCTTCCTCCTGCCCGAATGAGTACAGTGTGACTTGAAAACATCCTAACTCTTGAAAACATCCTAACTTCACCAACACAATTGGTCTAACAAAATTACTAATTGTATACCTGTTTATAAATTAAATATACCAGTAATTGATATGATATTCATATTAAATACTTTTCTGTGTGAAGACAGGTGTGACTGATATGTAGCTCCGGTTGTGCTACAAACCTGTTTCTAGGTTTGTGTGTGCAGAAAAACCTGTTTCTGCACACAGATCATTTTCACAGGATCAGTACCAGTTCCTGCCTCATCAAAGTGGCTGTGATATTAACTGGACTATGTTACCTGCCCTTACTTTGAGCTAGGAAGAAAATGGGAGAATGTACCTCACTCATGGGTTGGCTTAAATCATGGGTGGGCAACATGTAGCCCCTGCAACCCTCCCTTCCCAATATAGACAAAAAGGGGAAGGCGTCCATAGCAGCTAATGAGCAAACAAGAGCTTTTTAGCACCCTATGGCCACTACAGAGCATTAAAAAAAATGAAAACTAGATTGCAAACAAGATAATTTTACCCTTTTGGCACTCTATAGCTGCTATGGATGCCATTAAACAATCAAAGTGGGGTCTGGGTGTGTGTGAAAGTAGCCCCTGGACCTCCTGCAGGATGAAGGCATACTGTCCTGGACTACCTTCTGAAGAAAAAACAAAATTTTGCATGCACGCCCTTTCCGCAAGTTCAAAGCAGGAAGAGCACAAACTGGCAGAAAGGAGAGTACTGCACATGCACAGTCCCCATTTACCAATTTTTAAACATTTGGCCCCTAAGGTCCTTTATTTAGAAAAACATATACTTCTCCCCCAGCTCCCCGCCCCCACCAATATTTAGAAAATCCTGTTTTAATTATCACTGCCCCTGTCTCTCTTTCAAACAAATTGACATGGGGTCCACTGTCTTTGAGTGACTGTAAAACTGGTTTTATTTTACAGCATGGCATGAACAATACATGTTAGCATAGGGTCCATTTTTCTTTGCCAACAGACCTTGGCATTTTCCAAATTGTTGCACTTGCTTGTATGCAGGAAGTGCAAGATAATAAAGGAGAAATGCAATGTCTTTTCCTATTTCTAATATATACATAGTGGCCATTTATTGTTGACTTATATGTTGGCTTGCACAATGAATTCAAAATTGTCTTAGATCTTATTTATTACATTTCTTTACAAATAGCTGAATCGTCAATCTAATAGTCTGTTTTGTTGTTGAAAAGATGCATTTAAATATTCATTTATTGAAATTAAAATACATTGGCACCAACCACACTGCAATAGCTGCAGTTATTTTACTTGCTCTGCTCTGTCTCATCATGCAATATACAAACCCTATAATTAAGTTTTTATTTGAACTGTTCAGAGACAAATTCTGCCCCTGAGGGTGTAAAGTTCATGTCTGGAATGGTTTCATCATAAAAACTGTTACATTTTGTAAACCAAGGCTAGGGAATAAAACTTGCTTGCCAGTTTATTTATTATCAAATCTAGCATTGATGTTTTGAATAAACATCTTTTTGAATAAAATATAGAAGGTCCTTTCAGCACTCCGATTCTGTGATCTCCTTCTAATTAATCACAAGCTAGTGGAACTGCATTATGATTTGAGTCCTACAATTAATGTAACTCTCAAATAAGTATTTGATGATAAAGATTTCTTCCATTATTACAGAAAACCATCAGTGCATCTCAAATCATACTAAAACTTTTGTCACTCTGTATTTTCCATTGAGATGTTATACAAAATATATCAATCTATACACATTGAAATTTCTCTGTAAATGAGACTAATAATGTTATTCCATGACAATAAGAATTTATGGTTTATTGAAGACCACCTAATACAATATTTTTATTTGTTAGTGAGTTAGGCCATCTTGTCTTGCACAGTGTTGTTGCTGCCAAAAACTTTATTCTGAGGCAGGAATGATAACAACAAAGAATAGTGTAGCACCTCAAAGACTGCCAGATTGATTTTGGCATAAGCTTTCATGGACTAGAATCAACATAATCCATTGCATGGCGTGTTATCCTCAGTTTGTAGGCATGTATATACATGGATATTCAGGGGGGAAATACAAAGGGTAGGGTCCAATTGCTGTGAAACGAATAAAAAAAGTAGTCTTTGACAATTCCATGGGCATGTCTACACCAGCCCTATATCCTGGGGTAGTCCCTGGATCTTCCCTGTGTGTCCAAACAGGGGATCCTGGGGGCAACCTGGGACAACCAAGGACTTCCCCAGGATATAGGGAACTGCAGAAAACCCTTTTTTTTTTGTGGTCCCTGGACCATCCCGCGGAGTGTGTGCCGTGTGGCCGCTGCTCCCGGGTTTTCCCCACATGTAGTGGGGACTAAAAAATGAGCATGAAGCTGAATGGGGACAGTCTGTGCTTGACGGGGAGTGGATTCATTTAATTATTTTTTTAAAAAATACATTTTTTTGCAGAGGAGTGCCAGTGCACTCCTTCTCCCTCTTTGAAAGAAATGGCGGCCGCGACTTCCTTCTGGGATGTTGCACGACCGTCAAGACATTGGGGGGGGGGAACGCAGAAGCCGGTACATCAGCGATCCTTCCCCCTCCCTCCCTCCCTCTACACCCTATGGTATAGACATACCTTACATAAAGCTGAAGACTTAAAGTAATCATTCACAGCAGCAGAAATTGATAATAACACTATTATCATAGTTTGGACAGGAAACCATCATCATAATTCAAGCCTAAGTAAATAGAATCAAATGTCTTCCTGCATTTCATACCCATTTTGTTTCCACTGTTTACAATTTTTCTCCTTTACCTGTCTGTGTATGCATGTTTCCCTCCCCTCCACTCACCTGCCAACGGAGGATGGCAGTCCAACCCTGGATATCATACAGCTGCAGCAAGTTGAGTCAGTGTTCCCATTATGATTCTGTTCTTGTAAAATACAGCCATACAGACACAACACCATAATTATCAATATCTCTAGGGACGGTATGTTGATTTTTCTTTTTGTGCTGATGAAGTCAGTGTTTTGTCATGCCAGCGCTATTACAAGTGACTTTGGTTTGTCCTTTTAGAAAGCTGTCTGGTTCTTTGTTTAATTATACATTCCATTATGTTCCATAGGTTCCGTGGGAAGATTTGCGTTACCTCTTTGGTGAGATTATGTACGGTGGACACATCACTGATGAGTGGGACCGCAGACTCTGCCACACATATTTGGAAGAATTTATGAGCCCTTCTCTGGTATTAATGTATAAATATGGGGGGAAACCATAAACAGAAAATAGTTATGAAAAAGTACCACAAAATTATAAATAACTTCCTCTTTAGTTTTGTTAGGAAGACTATAATATAAGCCTTCCTTGTTTTTTTTTACACCAACTGTCCAAAAGTATACCTTCAGGTAGTTGTTACATGCTTTCAATTATTTGTTGTTATATACTTTTAGCATAGCTTTTGAAACAGAATAGTTCTTTAAAATTAAAAAATTAAAAGGCCTTAACCTATAAAACAGAGGTGATAGCCTCCCAATATCTTAGACTACAACTCTCATAATTCCTTACCATTGGCCATGCTTGCTGGGGCTTCTGGGATTTCAAGTCCAAAACATCTGGAAGACCAAAGGTTCCCTGCTCTTGCTTTAGGAAGTATATTTCTGGAAGTTAATTGCAGCCAGTGCAATTGAGCAAGGCTATGTATGGATTATCTCACTGACAGATGGGCAACAGTTTTCTGTAGTAGCAGCAGTTTTCAAAGTCTTCAGGGAAGCCCCATGTAGTATTTATTATATTGCAGTATAATGTAATATAACCTACAGTATTAGTAGGTTCCCAGTGCATGGCTGGCAGAAAGATGCAGCAGGAATATCAGTTGTAATTGGTAAAATACACTCTTGATCACCAGAACCGCGTGCTCATCTGGCTGGAGTTCTGACCTGGTCTTTGGTACTGGTCCAGGAAGCACACAAGATTTTCAACTGGCACAAATCTCTTCCTAGCTAGGGTGGCCAAATGAAAAGGAGGACAGGGCTCCTGTATCTTTAACAGTTGTACAGAAAAGGGAATTTTAGCAGGTGTCATTTGTATGCATGCAGCACCTCATTAAATTCCCTCTTCATCCCAATAGTTAAAGCTGCAGGAGCCCTGCCCTTTTGACCAGAAACAAAAGAAGGCAAGGCTCCGGAAGCTTTTACTGTTGTGATGGAGAATTTCACCAGGTGCTGCATGCCTACAAGTGACACCTGCTGAAATTCCCTTTTCTGTACAATTGTTAAAGATGCAGGAGCCCTGTCCTCCTTTCCATATGGTCACCGTAGTTGTTGTGTCAACCAAACTCAGGTGGCATGTTTGGTTGGAAGGGGGAAACAATCTTCAAACAATCCATGGGCTGTTGGGTTATTTGAGGGTTGTTTCCCACTCCAACAAGCCATGCCACCTGGGTTTGGATGACATAGTAAGCTGTGCCCAGGCAGGTGATTAGGCAAATGGCACTGGGCACACACCAAGGCTTAAACAAGCCACTGTGACTTGTCTAACCTACGATGATCAATGGGAACCAGGTCAGTGTAAGTAATTAACAACTAACTGGAATAGTATTGTGAATTTGTACAATGGGAATATGTATAAAATCTGACATTGTATTATTAACAATAATAAAAAAAAAGAATGACTGTCAAGCAGGAGTAGAATACAGTCTGAGTAAACTACCTTTTCCAAAAAGTTAGCCATTTATTTAGAGGGGGTAGGGGATGGTGAGTACAGCATGAAAAGATCATTTGTGGTATGGAACACAGATAGCCTTGAGGCCGTTCCATCTTCACTGGTTCATGCTGTATTTGAAATAAGTGCTGTGGTTTGAAGTGAAGTGACTTTGCTTGCATCTATTCATTCCTTAATGAGTAGGTTTTCATATGTCACAAAGCCGCATTCAGTTTAACACAATTGGAAGTCAATTGGAAGGCCCAGGAGTGAGTTACCATGGAGATGGGAAGGATAAACACTACTGTACTTCTGACCTCCACGGAAGCTGATTTCTCTAAATGACAGCTGAGGTCAAGGGGGCAGTGTGGGAAGCTTATTCCATTGGTACCTCCTCTATATCTAGCCTATGGCTAAGTATTACTATTTCTAGTCTAGGCAGTCCATTAACCTTCACAAGCCTGAACTTTCATTCAAATACGTGTCAAATATAGGTACGAAACCTGCAAGAAATGGCTGGAATTAGATGCCCTTTGTTAACAAACCCTGAGTGCAGGTCTACTTAAGTATTCAAAAACAAAATAATGTATTTCATTTTAATTGGACAATGGTCTCTCTGTAAGTACTCCAAAGGGAAAAAAAATCGTTCAGACACTGATAGACAGGTAAACATAAACAAGGGTCAACAGATACACCACAACTGTCTCATCATTATGCCTAGCTTAGATCTGGCTTGTCTTGAATGCATTTGCATTGGTTATAGGTTAAAGTTGCATTTAGACATAAAGTTATCAATAAAGCTCTGAAATTTTCAGCATTGTATATGTGGGATTTTGGACATATTTTTGGCCAGAGAAAAGGCCTATTTTAATTATTGCTAAGCCACCTGCTTTGATAGAATGGTGGGGTAAAAATATTTTAGTAAACAAAACTATTATCAGCAGCATCTTAATTCAGGCAAACTGTGTGTTTACAGAAACTATGAAATGACCATAAGGAAAACACATTTCAATTAAGATAACAGAAAACTATAGATTCAAAACAGAAAGGATTCCTACTGGAAATTAAAAAAATATCTCTTGAACTGACTTTGTTACTTATCAGTTTTACAATCTGCACCCTCCCTTTGCCATTCTACTAGAAGAAAGGTAATGACGGCATTCCCTTAGGGATGAGAAACCGGTACTGAGAAAGTGTTACTTGTACAAGGCCAGTCAAGAAAGGCAGCTGTAGGCTTTATGAAAAGATTTGTGTTACTCCACTGCAAACACCTGGCATGTAGGTGTCATATACACATGCAGATTTCAGTATCCATAAGCATGTCTTTGTGAAACCTGATTGGCCTAGGCTTCCCAGATACAACTCCATGGATGTTTAAAAGATGCATGTGCATAGCCATAATAACATGTGGAACTGCCCTGTGCCTATGGCAGAAATGGGTTTGGAGACTTGTAAACCATGTTTTCTTTCACCTGCTTTAATTGATTCTCTTAATTACTGAGCTCAGGTGGTTGGGTGGCAACAGGATTGGAGCCCACTGATAAACCAGAGGGGACGTATCACCATGGCCACTGGAACCCCAAGTTATACAGAAGTACAACCAAAGGAGCAGCCCTACCCCCGAAATAGTCCAATGAGACTGAGCATGCTCAGCGGCCTTCAGAAGCCACAGAATGTGACCATCAATTGGGGGGGGGGGACTGAAAAGGTGGGGGAACTGGAATGACCGACTTGAGCCGCATACAGCTTATAGTATCCCGGGGAGGACACGGCTGTCTGGAACCCTGAGCACTATAGTTTATGGGCCTTCTCCCCACCTTACTGACAAGAATCTGCAGGATCCCATGTGTGATATTTCTCTTGCTTTTAGCAGCCTGTACATCAGGGGGGTTGAGCGAAGTGGTCTCCTAGATTGGGTGAGCTGAAAGTAAATTTCCAGATGTTTTGAATGTCATCTCCCAGTATTCCTGACCATTGGCCATGCTGACAGGGGCTTCTAGGAGTTGAACCAAAACATCTGGAGATCTACCTTCTCTCCACTAGATTCTTGTAGGTGAGATATGGGAGTACTTCTGCTTACTCGAAATGGCAAAGCATGTTGAAGTGCACCTAGAATAGAAAGCATTATGTTACATTCCTTGTGGAATGGGGCTGGAATGCGCCTTTTATTTCTTAGTTCTGCAGATGCAATCAAAGATATGTCAGTGGAATGAATTTTTAACTGCCTGAGAAGATAATTTTATTGAAGTCGGTACGAAAATCTTTACCTTTAACACTAGATTTAGGAAATGGAATGGAATAAAATGTAATTCCCACCAACACAAAAGAATCACATGTAACTAGTACAGCAACTAAATCCTATACGAGCCTTCCCCAACCTCATGCCATCCAAATGTGTTGACTGCAAGTCCCATAATCCCCAGCCAGCCAGACCATGTTACCTGGGGATGATAGTTGTAACTCAACATACCTGGAGGTCACAAGGTTGGGGAAGATGCTTTACACTACATCTTAAGCTTTTAGAGGCCAGTATTTTAAGGTTTGAATGAAGTTTACCTGAAAGGTGCAAAATGAATTAAATATTGAACATAATTGTTCTTTTTCTAACTACAGCTTGAAGGTGACTTTGCTTTGGCTCCAGGTTTCCTTGCTCCTCCCAATTTGGATTATGCCGGATATCACAAGTACATAGATGAAATGCTGCCAGTTGAAAGCCCTGTACTATATGGTCTCCATCCTAATGCCGAGATAGATTTCTTGACAGTTCTATCTGATAACCTTTTCAAAACTCTCTTGGAAATGCAGCCTAGAAATTTGCTTGCTGGAGAGATCGCGGGACAGTCGGCAGAAGAAAAAGTGAGATTCCAGTGTTCTGCATAATCCTAATTCCAGAAACTCATCTCCATTAATATATTGTTAGCCGTAATAGGGGGTTTAAATTAATCTTTGAGTAAAAACTCTTTCACTTATGATCATAAAAAACATATGGTAATCTCTATCCAGACATCATCATCATAAAAAAAACAGGCAGAGAAAATTCAACACTGAAACTACCATGGCTTTTAGTTATCCTATTCTTAATAGGAGCGCTTTGCCACATTTTGGCTACTAGGTTGGTCCAACAGCTTCTTTAGTTTGACATCTATGAATATACCACATTGCAGAGAGTACTTAGCATGAGTGACAAGTGAATGAAAAAATACATTTGATGACAAGAGTTTTGCATACCCAGCCTCATAGCCCTAAGATTTAAAACTAATCTAACCCAGTGTTCCTCTAGGTTTTTAAAATTCTAAAACTTTTACCTTTAAACTTTAAGTTCTTGCCTTCTTTCACTCCAGCACAAACAATCTGTTCTACAGGTAGGCCTGATGCCTGTTGACATGGACAAAGATCTGGCACTTAGCAACAGAATACTACAGCACATTTTCTTTCCCCATGTGTAGTTTTAGGAAGGGGGCATGTTAAAGCAAAGCAGAAGCCTTTGTCCCATCATCCTAATCTGATTTAGGAAGTGGATGAGCAATCACCCTCACACATCCAACATGGATCTGTGATGTACCCATGCTACAGGCCATTCAGCACAACTGTCTTGGCTGCTGGTGAGGGAAAGGCTCCATCTGCTTCAGAATCTCATGAGCAGGCTATATTCTCTTAAGAAACAAGCAAGTATTACAACCGCAAACCTGTCTGTAAGGCACATCCTGGAGGATATTCAAGAGAACGTATTCACGGCCAAGCAATTTTTATTAATTTGCCTTTTTATTCAAATGTTAAGGTGAAGAATGTCCTGGATGAAATTCTGGAAAAGCTGCCAGATGAGTTTAACATGGCTGAAATAATGCAAAAGTCTGCTATACGAAGCCCCTATATTCTTGTTTGTTTTCAAGAATGTGAGAGAATGAATATTCTCATTCGAGAGATACGACGGTCACTTAAGCAACTAGACCTTGGTCTGAAAGTAAGTTAAATATATGTATTATGAAAGAAGTGAGATTTAAGAGAGCGCCTATGAATTTAAATATTTGTTTTTCTCTAAATATCTAGGGTGAGCTGACATTTTCTCCTAGCATGGAAACTTTGCAGTCATCACTGTTTTATGACCTGGTGCCAGATGCATGGACCAAATTGGCTTATCCGTCCACTTACAGTCTTGCACAGTGGTAAATACATTCTGTATTTATTTTTTTAAATGAGGCATTTCAGTTAACTTACACATATAGGGATTCCAATGCTCTTACAAATCTACGTATTAAAATATGGACCATTAATTGTTGCATGAAAATACATAAGGCCCTCTTCCAACATAGAGTTGGACATATGACTACACTATTTTTCATAGCAATTGTGTCATTGTTAATTTTGGTGTCGTCACATATGTCTTATGGTTTAAGAGATGGGTAGCCTCCAAATTTTCCCCAAGATGCATCCAAAGCTTACTACACTAGCATAAGAATGTTTTATTTTTATTGTATACTAGTAAACAGCTTTGCACAGACTGGAATAGTTTGATACAGCAAAGCCTCCAACCAAACTTAGGTAGCTATCAACAATTGGGCACATTGTGGTCACTCCATTTGAGTGAAGCCATGCCTGCTACTGCTTCTAGGGATGCCTTCTGCTGTGGTATACTCCTATAGCCCAGAGGGAGGGGTCTGACCCCATGGGGGGGGGGAGGGCACAGGTGCCAAACTCTGTCCCTTGGTTTACTAATCTCCTCTGACTTCAAACTACAAAGCTGTATGCTGGTTTTGGAAGTCTGCCCCTGTGGCTAGAGAGATTACCAGTCTTCAACTACATTTCAATTAAAATCAATGCATTTTTAAAACAAAATAACCCAAGGTGTCCATCCCTAGGTTCCCCTTAGTATGCATGGCAAGTTTCAGGGGTCTACATTTCATGCTTTTGGCAGTTCTGTGCTGGTGGACAGACTGACACATGGCTTTTTATTATTATAGGTTATGACAATTTTGATCGTATTATTCTATACCACCTTGGTATCCATAATGATGAAGGGTGGCTTCATAATAAATTAGCAATGACACTTTTTTGCTTCATTGAGCAATCCACCTGACAGATTATACCTGTTACCAACTAACCTCCACCAAGACTATAGATGCTAAATTGACACTAAATCACATAAGACTTTTTTTATGAGCATTTCCCTTGTCAGTTTTGATCCTCTGCTGCTTTTTCTTCAGGTTTAACGATCTCCTTATACGATGCCGAGAACTTGATACCTGGACACAAGATCTTGTATTTCCTGCAGTGGTGTGGCTTTCTGGCTTCTTTAATCCTCAGTCTTTTTTGACTGGTATGTAGTATTGGTTCATCATATGTAAAGGTCAAAGAAATTAGACTCCCACAGTAGGGTGAGTTTTACATAATTGTTTGCTAAGGGTTGCCTTTGTATTCATATTTCTTAAGAGCTAGTTAGAATAAAAATGCCATAAAAGTGCTAGTATGATACAGATGGAGCAAATGAGAGCACTTCATTAAAAAACTTATCGAGGCTAACGGTGCTGAAAGTCAAGGCACTGATGAATAAATGACATACTGAATCAGCAAGGGGGCAGGTAAATGATCTAGGAGTATCAGAACTGATAGCACTTTGGGAGATAAGTCAGTGTGGCCCTGATCAGTAGCACTGGAGTACTATGTAAGCTACTCTTGACAGCCAGGACAGAAGTATAATTAATGTTTTTAAAATACCCTAAAATTATGTAAAATTACATCCTGTTAATCACAATAGAAGTTATTTTTACAGTCCAGTACAAAGTTAGGAGTTGACAAGAGTAGCAATTGAGAACACCTAACTGGATTGGGAAACTGTGCAGAACAAATCATATTACTGTTCCCCGCACGTGGGAAAACATTGCTTCTGCAACTTTTTGTAGCTGAACAAAACTAACTCCAGAAACAATACTCCTATATATTTTTAAACAAATGTGGGTTTAAACCCACAATAAGCTTTAGGCTGTAAGATAACAATTCATTCACCTACCAACCCTTTTTTCTTGAAAGCTATAATGCAAAGCATGGCACGGAAAAACAACTGGTCTCTGGATAAGATGTGTCTGACTATAGATGTTACCAAAAAAAGTAGAGAGGATTATGGTCATCCTCCAAGGGAAGGTGCATATATCTTTGGCCTCTTTATGGAAGGTAAGTATACTGAAGTTAACCTAGCAGTATTGACCCTATGTTGAAATACTGTTCAGCCAGCCATCCATGGAAACACCATAAATATCAGACAAACAGCAAATGAAAGTATACTTTTATTGGACCAACTACGAATGCCTCAAGTATTCCTACTACCATCAACAGCTTGAGGATTGCCATATCACTTCCCAAGAGTACTGTGTAGCCCAAATGAAATTAGAGAGTGAAGTCTCAAGTGTTACTGCTTTTCTGCTATTCCAATTTTGAAAGCTTTAAGAAATACTAGACATTTTCTCTGAAAGGAACAAAGGACTATACACCTGAGCAACAGCCTGGCCAACTTTCCCTTTGTCTCAAGGGAATACCTGATGTCCTCTACATAAAATACAAGATTGCATACTACTGTTTTATTATTGCTACATTCACTACCATTTTGCAGCACTTTGTATTGGCTGAACAGGATTTCCCTTAATCTTCCATAAAATGTTATATAGGTCCCTACTCCAAGATAAACAGCTAAAATTCAGAGTCAATGCATATCAAGTATTATACTGTGGTTGTGTGTATTACACAGTGCGATCCTGCAGTGACTATTCAAAGCTCCACTGCGATTAATGGGTCTTACTCCCAGGCATGTGAGTATAGGATTACAGTCACTCTGAGATAACTCCAGAAATGATTTAACCAATAGTATTCCCTTGGGTTAGCCATACATTTATTTCTATGCGAGTAAAAGCTGTGTATTCCTCTGGTTACAGGAGCTAGATGGGACATTCAAGCAGGAATCATAGTTGAAGCGCGACTGAAGGACTTAACTCCAGTGATGCCGGTCATTTTTGTAAGAGCAATTCCAGTGGACAGGCAAGAAACCAAGCACATTTATAAATGCCCAGTTTATAAAACTAAAATTCGAGGGCCCACTTACGTTTGGACTTTTAATTTGAAAAGCAATGAAAAGCCAGCCAAGTGGGTGCTTGCAGGAGTAGCCTTGCTACTGGCAGTTTAGCAATGTATCTGCATGCACAAAATGTGATTCCAACCTTTGCTACGCAAGCCAAAGTAGAAGAGGATTTCTCACATTTAATTGTAATGTATATTACTGCTTGGAGTTATAAGCAGCCATCAGGATACTTCTGTTCAAGACTTCTGTTTAATATAAAAATGGTGTATTCCCAATATACAGCACATAAAAAATAACAGTACATATGCACCTACAATAAAGTTCCAAAGCAGATGAGTCATTCAACTCCATAGGCAATGCAAAATATCTCAAATGTTTTTACAGTCTGAGGGTAAAATACTTTTTCTTTTTTTAAAAATAGATTTCACTTAAGAAATGTGTTGTCTTGCTCATTTTAATATCAATATAAGAATATCAAAATAAACATTAGGTTAAATACTCCAGTGTGTAAAGTAGTCATCTTATTGTCCCATTCAATTTGGTGTGACAGACGGTGTATTGCATACGGAAACAAATGGACGCCAGTATGACTAATGTGCCAATACAGCCCACAGTTGTCTTCTGGGTATTTATCCAGACTTTACACTGCTTTAAACATTCATTAATATAGATCGCAAGCGCCCATGTAACTTCTGAATATTTAGATGCGTGCAAACATTATGCCTATTTCACCTCTGAGGCAATCCACTAGATTTTAAAATTTACTTTGAAAGGCTCTTAAGATGGTGTCAAAAGTAGAGATAGAAACAGCCGTCACTGACAGGTTGATTGTACACCCCTCAGTTTGATTACATAGTGCAGCTTACATCAGATGGAAAGGAGCTTTTGGAAGAGGTCTTTGATACATTTGTTACATCCAAAGAATCTGAAGGAGAAAATCTTTGGTAGAGCCTACCTTCTGGCAAAGTACCTTGTTGCTGACCTCTTCCTAGAGAGTGGCAAGACATGGATGTTAAATATACAGAGCAAAATCATATAGAGTAAAATCCTTCACTGTGAAGACATTAGCCATGAGCCCAGGTTGAGCACTTCTTTGCAGGGGCACATAAGCAGGAGGGTGCTATTTTGCTTGGGGCTTCCCAAGGAGAGCTGTTGTGCCACTGTGTGAAAAGAATGCTGGACTAGCCTTCGGTCTGATCCAGTAGGTCTCTTATGTTCTCAAAATCCAGATGATTTTGAGGATGGGTTTAAACACACACGTAAGCCTATCCAATTGATAGAATTTAAAATGCTCAACTTTGACTGGAATGTGCCCGTTCTGATTAATTTTAGGCAATATTCATCAAGATGGTGTTTCCCTGTGTGTTGTTCTGGAAGAATTTAGATGCCTCATTCAATCTCCCTTTCCACTATTTTATTAGTGTACAGATTTATTCACTCAGGCTGTATTCTTATGACTGCTTGGAAGCTCTGCATGTTCTGCTGTAGAACAGATGACTGATGTTGGAGAAGGATGGAATACATTTGAATCCCGTCCACAAAGAATCAAAAAAGTTTAAGAAACATTGACTTAAATTGAAATGTCATAATATTAATTGTATGAATAATATTTGGGGGGGGGGCATTTGTTTTAAATAAGATGCTGGAGGTTAAAAAAATTGCTGAGAGTATTCACATTCTTTCACTGGCAATAAAATATTGTTCCAGTATGAAGTTCCATCTCTAAAATCTAAGAAATGAATTGAAAATAATTCTAATGAAATTAAGTGTAGCTGTTCAATAAATTTTGCAGCTCTGTTGAACATTAAGCACTGACATCTGGAGTCTATTCCTAAGCAGCATAACCCACAAGCATTTCTCCTGCATCAGCCCCATGGAAATGAATGGAAACTGTTTTTAATTGCCATTCATTTCAATAAGGCTTTGCCAGAAAAAAAAATATCCCAGTGCATTGTGGCAAAGAACATATAACATACAGATTCCTTTAACAGTCATTTACCTGAGAAATCTTTGTAACATATACAACATCAATTTTAAAGTAATCACTTCTGCCCTATCTTTCTATATGTATAAACATCATTGTAATAGAAGTTTAAATCTCCAACTCTGATTTAAGTAATAAAAAAAAGTGTTTGCACAGCTATGGTATTTTCAGTCATCCTCCGCAAGTTGCTTTTGTAAGCTGGAAAAGAAAAGAAAAACAGACGTGTACTTCACTTTTAGAGGTTAAATAAAATGTAAGTAGATACTATCAACTATATTTCAGATGGTCATAATTCTGTTAAATGTGTTGGTGTGACTCACATTGGAGAGGATAAATTACAGCTTTGATTACTGTGCTTCATGGCAAGTGGCAAGGCAAACTGCCAAATGCACGCAACAGGTTATTTTTCAAAACTGAGACAGTCATGTTTTGAAAACTCAGAAGTGTCAGGTGCAAGCACATGTAGAGATTCAGATAAATAGGACTGCTGCATAAATACAGGATGCCTGCAAACCTTCTGGAAAAACTACAATTAATGCTTACTCTTCACCATGCTTCTGCCATAATTTCCATAGCAGAACTCATGCTTTGAGATGAGAGGACTCTGCAATTTGAGTACTCGCATCTCACCATCTGAGAGAGTGCGTACAAGAATGCATGAGTTCTGCTTTGGATACAACAAAGAATGTGTTAAAGCAGGAGAAGAAAGCTATTCATATTTCTGGTTAGTCTCAGAATTTGCGACATCGTTTATTGCTTATTGTTACAGTGTCTCTGGATTATGGCAGTAACATATATAACGTTTTCTATTTAGATGTGTCAGCAACGTGGAATTTGCCCCTCCTGCCCGTGCACCAAGTGTGTGCATGAGGCCCCTTGCACGGCGCTCTGCTCATCTTTATTTCCCGAGCAGCATGCTTGTCTAACAACTTTATAGCGGTGGGGAAAAGAGTGCCCTGCCAAAAAATAGTTTTAGGGACAAGGAAGGCCACCCCCCACTAAGAACTCTTGGGGCAACAGGGTCCTCTTTCTAGCCATTTACTCCTTCTAAAGTGAATCCTTTTCTCCACCTCTATTAAAGTCAATGGGGTGGTATCACTCCATTGACTTGAACAGAGGTGGGACCCAAAGTCCCCTGGGTCAAAGAGCTGGGGGATGGCAAGAAAAATGAGAATTCAGAGAAGGGGGTGCTTCCAAACATTTTACACATTTATGTCAAAAGTGTGTATGGGTCCAAAAAGATTGCCTACCCATGATCTAGGTAATAGGAGTTTCACCTTACTTTTAAAACAGTGAAGTCATCACACCGGACTTTCTGTCCAGAGTTCAATGGTAACTTCTTAAGAAAAACCTCTTAAATACTCCTCACCCAAAGTTTTTTTTAATATAGTTTCTCACCATTTACATCACCTGTATCCATACAGACAAAAACTGAACACACTCCACTGATACCAAATTTTAAAAATCCCCTTACCTTTCAAGGTATTCTTTTACATTATCATAACCATAAAACTTTGCCAGGTGGATGAGCATTCCTGTGGCACAACGACCATCACGTTTGCGGCAGTAGCTGCAATTACAGATCCCTCGGCAAGGAGGACATATCCAGTCCTTAAAGGAAAGGGGGGCATTAATTATTTGAAGTCATCTCATAATAAGCATCATAGCTGCAAACACGGTGTGTCTTGGTTTTCAAGATGTGTATAACTGCAGTGAAGCTATTAGATCTCCAATAATTCTGCTAGCATGAGTCCATTTGTATCCCACTCCTTAAACAACTGACTAGGTGTACCTACTGGGTCCAGAAGTGCTGATTTCACATCTTCTCCATAGCGATTACGAAGGCACGGTCCACAGAATTGTCCCCTTACGCCCCCACAGCCTTCATTACGACAAACGGTCTTTGTATCAATTGTTTTCTGTCGACATTGGTGGCATGTACTTCCCTAATGCAAGTTTAGTCAGGAAGGAAATAATTATACAGAGAATTAGACAACTACATTAACTTTTTAAATGCCATTTCCCAGTGCTTCTAGAGGTAAACAAGGTAGACTCCTACGACCAATTCTTAAAATGCTTGCACAGATTTTTTACAAGCAACTGTTTACTGCCCAAGATCACAGCTATCCTTCATTTTTGTTGATGGGCTGAATATGATGAAAATGCTCTTTCCACCTCAATCAATATGGAATGAAGGTTTCAAAAAACGCTGTAACCTTGTCTTGAGAAACAACATGTAATGTGAATCTGCCATATCTATAAAGCCAGAGCTTTGAACTTATTTGGAAAAGTTATTTATGCATCTAATAAATAAAACTTCTACTTCATAGTTATAGCCATGTAGAAATATTTACAAATAACTATTTATTAGATTTATAGATAAATATCCTATTTCTACACAGGATATTGTTCAGTAAACACTTTGCCTGCCTGTTTCAGAGAATGGGTGGTCAGAGACAAGTTACTGCTAATCCTCCACAATCACACGTGGTGTGTGCACCTCAATCTCCATTCACTGTGTGTGCACAGAGCAGTCTTCTACTGTTGAGTTTCTTCGGGTGTGGGTGGGTGCATTTAACACAGACACCAAAACATTTCTCTGCCAGCTAGTCAATTTACATGGTCATATTTTTTTGTCTACTTGCAATACTCCCAAACTGAACTGCCCCTCAAGTCAAATTTGTGCAGATAATACTGGGTTCCCCATTTGGATACCAAGGGCCCCTTGGCATCCATCAGGCTCTCTGCCCCTCAGTTGGGTTTTTTTTTTAATGTTTAAC
Organism: Elgaria multicarinata webbii; assembly: GCF_023053635.1. Classification (NCBI taxonomy): domain Eukaryota; kingdom Metazoa; phylum Chordata; class Lepidosauria; order Squamata; family Anguidae; genus Elgaria; species Elgaria multicarinata. The sequence continues at coordinate 18,150,886 of NC_086171.1, forward strand.
TTGGAGGCGGGCATTCTGAAAAGCAAAGTGCCTGTTTCTAGGCCATCTTTCTATCCAAGAATGCCTCAGAGCTCCACATAAGCCCCAGAGGCATTCTTAAAAAATAAAAACAGTGCGTGGCTATAGCCCAGCCACCCAGAAAAAAGAAATAGGTAAACTGGTGATGGTAGCAAGTGTCATGAAGGAGTGAATGGAGATGTTTTGCCTGTACTATGAGTTTTTTTGTCATTTTTATTGGGGTGTCTGTGTTTTGTTTGCTTGTTTTGGTTTAGCGTGTGTTTTGCCTGGGTTTGGTATGTGTTTGTGTATATGTGTTTAAACTGGAGCTTTTGTGTTTGTGGCACACTTCTGCCTTGTACTTAGGTTCTTGGGGAAATTACTTTTCTTTTAGCCTCACCAGTTTGCCTTCTGGAAAAATGGTTTTGTGCCTGGATTATGGCACCCATTTTTTGAATGGGTAAGCACACACCACCCCTCCAAAGGTTGCTATTTTGTGAGAGTATTCATGATACTCTCAAAATTATAGATGTGTTCACCAACCAAAATGATTGGGATGTCCAAACGTAATCCTAATACTTTTAAGTGCCCTATTTCAGAAATATTCACATTAGATAGTGATAAACACGGTGTAAAATCGAACTTAGTTCATGCTGTAAGAGTTACAATAGTTTTAATTCCAGCTTTTATTATGATGCCAGGGTGACACTAAGCATTACTTTCTCCAGGCACCATCTTCCCCTGATAATGTCTTGCCAGGTCATTGGTAGATGCTTTACTGTCTGTGTCGTAAAAATCTGCAATGTTATTACCCACTCTAATTAAGCTATCGTTAAGTACTTTGGAATAGAATGATAGAAGAGGAATATCAGCAATAGTCTCATTTGAAGAAGGGGAAGAAAAGCAACATCTAAGTCAGTACGAAGAGCACAGTGGCAATTTAATCAACATACAAAATGCAAATCTATGTAAAGAACATTCAGCAAATTGACAAGGTAGTCAAAATGGTTTGATCTCAAATATTAGATTTGCTCAATATAATTTAGACACACCCAAGTATCTAAAGAAGAAAGCATATACCTACCAGAACCTTATCATAGATTTTATCTTTAACTGTTATTGCAACGTTTTCTAATTCTTCATCAGTTATATCTTCAACCGGCCGGAATGAGCAGTATTTTGATGATCTTCTTCTTTTGGGGAGTCCCAAATTGCCCTATGAAAGAAACTCACTTCACCATGTCCTTTGTACTCCACTTACGTTACAAGTTTCAATTTTGAGAGCACACAAGAACCCAAAGCAAAATCAGGCCCACTACATTTAGACTCAGTGCTGCTCATACGCAGATAAAGATGGCAATCCTTGTAAGGCTGAAGCAGGCTTCCCCAACTCCCATCAGCCCAAACTAGCATGGTTAGGGGTCAGGAATGCTGGGAGCTGCCATCCAAAACATTAAAAAAAATACCTCGCATGTTATGAGCAATTTAGGACTACAATCTAGCACATCAGTAGGAAACCACATTTCGTGATTATCCCAGGAAGTGTAACTGTGATGATGGTGTCCAGTCCTTAGTACTTTCCTGATATGTCTATACTTTACATTGCAGTAAGGTTGGAAATCACAGTGCTGAAGACCCTGGTGTGCCAATCTTTTAATTCAGATTGGTGCCAGTTTTCAAACTACAAAACTATCTCCCTTTCTTTCCTTCAGTTTTACTTTTAACATGCCCTTCTTTCTTTTAGACAGCTGGAAGCCCTTTGTCTTACACCATCCATCTAACTCTACCTATTTCCCCCAGGATGTGCTTGCCATATTCTAGAACAAAACTGTCAAGAATATATTTAGACTGCATGGGCATGTTAATGACATTGCTTTAGCACACTAAATAGCCACTGGGTTTCTTAAACTAGATTTTTTACTTTCTACTCTCCTGTCCTCGTTAAGTATTTTATGAGATTGTTATTGATGATGATGCTATAAACAACATATAAACATTGAAAAGCTAAAACAGACATGTACCCCTTTTAGTCTTTTTTTTAAAAGTTTCTGTTGTCTGTAACTGTTAAGTTGTTCTGCAAATCTGACAGCAGTTGCAGTGAAGTTTTCCAAGGCAAATTTCTCTGGTGGACGAGCATTCCTGGTTGGGTTAGTACGGCGCACTATCTGGCCTTCCGAAAACGTCCTCCTTGGTGTTTTCTTCTGTTTCTAGGGAGGAAAGAACAGAGCTTTCATGAGTACTCTTGTGTGATCTGGTCACGTGCTGGCTGATTTACATAATTACCCTCGCAGGGCAGGTTTTCATGTGGTCCGAAAGGGTGTCTTGTTGGGGTGGCTAACAAAGCACCCAGAATCCATGGCCTGTTGTAGGGTTGAGCCACCCTCACCAGATTTGGCCAATATGCCAAGCTGCAGCAGTGGGGGCTTGGATTGGTAACTTGGTGCCTGTGGGTACCGCAACTCACTGTGGCTGATAAGCCATGGTGGGCCGCAGTGATAATTTGAACCAGGTTAATGCCTCAAAAGAAGCAGCCCTTAGATACCCATACTGTTTCACTTCAGAAAAGGGACGAGTCCTACCAAAATATTTATGCACTGATACTTACAGGAGTTGAGGGAGGGCTTTTCACTGGAAATAGGTCAGGTATAGAATTCAGTTCTGCTAATAACTGGGCAAGCTGAAAAGAGGAAAATGACAGTGTATAAATTGGGCAATATTTAAGATACACATTCAATACTTCCTAGTAGCCATTTTATCTATGATCAGATTCATTTTCTTAGTGTGTTGTGGCTAGATTATCAATAATAAAATTGCAACAGAGATTTAAACGTAAGTACACAGATTTATGCAAATTTTCAATATTAAGTACTTTTAAAGCTTTGCATGTAAAACTCTCCAGCGTAAAAGGGTTTGGGCTTTAATTTCAAGACAGAGTATTACAAATTCAAGTTAATAATTTAGTGCTTCTTAAAAGGCGTGAGGAACTTTAAATGTAAGTTATAGCAATATATGTATATATGTATAGTAGATGTTTCCATTAACCATAGTTAAAACTAACTGCAGTTTGTCTGGATTCAGATGTCACAACAACCTAGTTAATTTAAAACAGAGGTCAACTTAAGAGCCATGCTAGTGGCCAACCAGCTGTCGACCAGGGAAGCACAAGCAAGACACGCTGCAACAGCACCCTCCCATCTATGTTCCCCAGCAACTGGTGTATATAGGCTTACTGCTGAGGCAGCATTCCAATCTCCTTGTTGCTGCCTGAGGCTCAGTCTCATAACATTAAACCATAATTTAAGGTGCAGTCCTATCCAGATAGTTGACATCCTCCAAACTTGGAGGCTACCAAGTATCCAATGCAGAGCTCCAGCCATCCTGCATTTCTGCTAGACAAGTGATTTTGCCCATCTAGCAGCAGCACCTCGGAGGTGCTGCCTGGTGGGCATAGGATTGCTCTCCCCATCTTACTTCTGAATGTTTCCATTAGCAGTTCCTTCCAGGCTCAATTCAGGGTGCAGATTGTTAGCTTTCAAGGCCTCCACAGCCTAGGCCCAGCATACACAAAGGAAAACCTCCACCTATATATTCCTCACCTTAAACTAAATGCATGGACAACAGGCTCCTCTGAGGGCCTTCTTTTAGAGGGGTCTGGTACTAGTGTGCACACGGTTGGGCATTCTTGGTGGTGGTCATTTTATGAACAGCCCTCCCAGAAGAGGTCCACCAGTTCTTTTCCTTGTTGGGATTTCATCACAGTGAAGATTTTTTTTTGTTCCATAAAGCTTTTTCAGTTTGATTTTAATGAGTTGTGTATTTTGTGCATTATATTTGTTTTATCTTCGGTTCTGTGCAGTACCATGAGCATTTGATTTCAAAATCAGTCTGATAAGTAAAGACAAATCAAATTGAAAGAGAACATGCTTACTTTTTGGTCTAGAATTGTGATGCACACAGCAGCCTTCAATCCTTGTAGTTTGCATTAATACCAAGAAAAACCAAGAATGCTGAAATATACCTTTACAGTTAGTGTGTGACAATGCCGTTTGCATGCCAGTTCTTACCATGGCTTTATTTTCTTTGATATTCATGGCTCTTTTGAGCAGTGCACTAGAGCTTTCATCTGGTGCCTCTTTAGCATCTTCCCCAGACCCTGAAGAAGTTTCCTGACCTGTTGTGCCCCATGTTTTATTAGTTTTGGTTTGGGTAAGAGAGCGTGGGTGTTTACTGTCCGTTAAGCAGAACTTGGAAGAAGTCTTCTCAGCAGATCTCTTGGTAGGAAATTGCAATGCTACACGAAAGCCGAAGCTCCTTCTCTTAGAGAGATCTTTTGCCCTGTCTTCTTCTTCTTCTTCTTCTTCTTCTGCCGCCATTAAAGATAAAGGGCCACTCTCCAGATCTGATTCCACTGCCTAAAAACAGAATGAATGAAACAGCCTACGTTATAGTTACTTCAAGATCATGCAGAAAAACTAATTTTTCATTTTCCTCATTCACACAGGCCCTATAGAAAAGGAATCTTAAAAAAATACATACAATCTGATTTTTAATCTACATGGATACATTTCATATAAACTGTCCAAGACGGCCTTAGCCATAGGAACGGATTACTCCTTGGGTGCACTGCAATTAAGCAAGGCATAGGTGGCCACCATCTGCGTAAGAGAGCCAAGAATATTATAATCAAAACGTTTTCAGCTTTAGACAAAAATATGAGGGCTGATTTAAGGTCAAATCTGAATCACTGCAAAGTCTCCACTTACTTCAGAGGTACCAGATTTTGTCTAAAGTACAACAGAAAACACATTATAGAAATTACAGCTGTGTGCACAGAACTAACTTGCAATGCACACTACTGCTGCATCCTATCCCAGACTTACTTTTGCATAGATATACATAGAATTGTGCTAGAAGAAATAATCCCAGATCAGGGATGACAGCTCAGTTATAGAGCGCATTCTTTGCATGCAGATGGTCCCAGGTTCAATTCCTAGTATCTCGTTAAAAAAGGAGCAGGTTGCAGGTTTTGCAGAAGACCTCTGGCCTTAGATTCTGGAGAGTTCAAACTGGTCTCCAAATTATTATTATTGTTGTTGTTGTTGTTGTTATTATTATTATTAGCCATTTTTGTTACCTTCACTGCAAAAACCATGATGGCAAGCTCATTCCCATGCAAAGGTAATGATGGAAGCCCCAAGCTACATGAGAGAAGCCAACACTGTAAGCCAACACTTTTGTTAATTAGCCCAACACTATAACTGGAAGGAGACACAACACTGACACTTCTCATGGAGTCTGGGGTGTCTGATGTTATATTTGTGGCACAGGAAGGAGCCCTGTTGTAGCTCCTGAATCTCAATGCTATGCAAAAGTATTTCTTAAAACAAGCAAATGGGCAAATGTATATGTCACCAGCAGCAACCATTCCAAAAGGCTGTACTGAAAGGAAAGCAGGGCCATTCTACCAGCCCTACTGAAAGAATTGATTTTTTCCTTTTCCTTCCCCATCCTCTTTTCCTTGTGTGTCATGTCTTTTTAAATTGTAAACCTGTCTTATTTTACAGATTATTTGCAAGCTGCTCCATGGGAGCATTTTTATCTTAGGAGTTTTAACTTCAAAATCAAATAATGAAGGCAAATGCTATGGAAATGTGCTTTGCACCTCCATATCTTACTCGCAACTTACTTCATGCTCATTTGAAGAAAATCCTTCAAATGCTTCATTTTCTGAATCCGTGTCTTCTGTGAAAATCTCTCTCAGTTCCTCAGTTAGGTACGTGGGCTGAAAATGAATGTCCTGCAACATCAAGCATAAATACACATGATTCCCAATATGCATGGAAGCACAAAATATAAAGTGAACTATTAAACAAATAGATGTGGAGATGGGAAAAAATATAAGATGCTGCTGAAGGAAAGTGGTGGATAAATAATAATGGGTAAAACAAACGAGATCATTCAAGTGGGCAATTTTCTTCTCCATTCGGAAAATGCAACACTTTCCTTCGATGCCACTGAGGTGCTTTTGAAAGACTCATATACCATAAAACTTTGGAGAATCGCAATAGTTTATTTGAAAGCATTTCTCTCATTTTCCTTCACTACTACTTCCTCTCATGCAAGACTCAAAGTGACCTTTCATACAATTGCACTTCACTAGGTATCTTTATTCCCACTTTTCTCTGCCTTTCCTTTCCTAAATGTAATTATACACTTCTTTATATTGAGATAATATAAGTGAAAATCAGATACAATAGATGAGTGGGGAAAAAACTTTGAGGGAAAAATCGTTCTACACACCAAATCAAATTCTGTGAATTATTAAAGATAATTGGAGGGAGTTCTCAGTAAAATTACTTTCTTTTGTTGATAGGTACAGTGCAGCTGCTTAGAAGGGGGTAGACCATGTACACACACACACACACACACACACACACACACACACACACACACAAAGGGAAGTTACTTTAATGGGAAACTGTATGGCTGAAACAAACTGAAACTAGTGTACTTCATGTCTACATTACGACTTTCCTTGGCAGACTTGGAACAGGCCTTTTTCAAACAGAGGTGGAAGGTCAGGTGTGAGCTGGTCCCAGTTGCAGCAGGGACTTCTCCTGATAGTAGTATTTGTAGGGTTGCTGTAGTTAAGGGGAAGACTGAGTGGAAAGAGGCTGCTATCCAGGTCCTCCTTCAGCCAACAATGTCAGAGGATTAGCACCAACGGCCCATCAACTCTAAGGGTTGCTGCTGTTAAATGCCAGATGAATTGCAAAAAAAAGCCTGCTATCATTCAGGATTAGGAGTCTCATTGGGCTTGTGTCACCTGGTTGGATGTAGCAGGGGTCCTACCTTGTCAATGTTCAATCTGGTCTTCAGTAAGGTACCAACAGAAGGGTGTTAATGGTGGCCCCCTGACTGATTCTCCTGCTATGCATCCCATCTGTCAGACCACTTATGTGGAATACATGTACTGGATGTTGGGCATGTGAGGAACTGGAGCTTGGATGTCATCAGTGACAGTTGCAGATTGGTGCCCACATGGAATCCGTATTAGGCTGAATGACAGCCAGTAAGCTGAAGACCTTAATCCTACACACACTTACCTGAGAGTAAATGCCACTGAATTTGATGGGACTTACTTTTGAGTAAGCATACATTGGACTGCAATGTGAGTTGCTAATGGTGGGTGATCATGCTGATGTTGCAGTAGGCCTTCAGCTTGTTCTAGACAGACCCTCCCTCTTGAAGAATCAGGTTCCAGACTAAAAATACCTGACTGTGCTGCTTGCATTCTTCAAGAACTGCCTATTTCCTATGTCAGATGGTACACTACTGTGTATCCTCTCCACCATAATGGATGCTCTAGTAATCTCTAGTTCAGACTACCGCAACCTGCTCGGTCAGAACTCCTTAAATCTCCACAGTAGATTTAGATCAAAGAGAAATGAATTTAAGATCTACCTTTGCAACGAACAAGTTACTATCTTTCAGCACTTTCATGTCTCATTTACTTCAGTAGGAGATTGTTAAGAACTTGCTTTAAATCTTGCACTGAAATCGATGAGCCTTAACAGTGCTTAACTTTCATTGGATTGCAGAACAGTTATGAATAGCAACTGTACAATGCAAAAAGGAAAATACTCTTCGTTCTGAATGGGTATTTCATTTTTAGAAAACTATTCCGGAAGGGGAAAAAAAACAGATTTCAGCTTTGACCATAGGTAAATATAGTGCTTTTCTCTATGTTTATAGGAAGTTTTACTAGATAGAAACTTATGTATAATTTGTTACAAGATTTGCCTACCATTTTTCTTGACTCTAACGAATCAAAACTCTCACAGCTGTCCTCCATTGATAGTGTTTCCATGGGAACATCAGCTCCAAAACCAAGAAAGTCTTCATCATCACTTGGGGCATTAAATATATCTGCCAATTTGAGCATCTGTTTTCAGTTCATAAAGGGAAATGGAAGATAAAGTTAGTCATAGAAGTAATAATTCTCATAATAACACTGGCACATTAGTAACTTACTACTCAGCTCCATTGCACATACACAATACACATGAAAACGTAACATTTTATTTTTAATTAATATTATTGTGTTTTTATTATTTTTATATTACTTATAAGCTGCTTTGGCAGGATTTGTATCCTGGAAGGTAGCATATAAATAATTATAATAAATAAATAAATAACCTGAAGCAGAGTGAGGGTGATTCAGGTTGCAAAGCACCTCACACCTACTCATGAGTAAGGACCGGTGTTCAATAATCTTGCTCACCTCCCTCAACCTGACAAAAGAGAAGCTGGTCTCCAGCAAGTAAGAATCTAAACCTGGAGCTACAGGCAGAGGCAAGCTAACATGCCTCTGCCCTCTCCAGTTCCATGCTGAAGGGTGGAAGCTGAACCCATGGCCCATTAGCTTGGCTCTGTGCCCTAGCTAAGAGCACCCACTGGATGCAGGGCCAGAACAGTTCTGAGCTGCTGGCAGGGTAGCTTCTTTTCTGCACATACACACACACTCACTCCAGGCTTAGAGCTGGATAAAGGAGCGAATTTTTCCCTGACCTCATGTCATTTTCAGGCATAGCATGATGCCAGAAACAACTCTGCTCCTTAAGTTCTGGCAACACATTTTGGGACGGTTTCCAGTAGCCAAAGGTTGCTAATCCCTGGCACGAATTAGCTATATGCTAGTTTTCACCCATAACATACATAAAGTTGGTCTTTTAAGATTGTATGAGTAACCTTAATTTTGCCCAGCGGGATAGCTCAAAGCACTAAAAGGCAAGAGCCTGCAAGACTCTATAGCAGAGATTTTAAACTTAAGAATGTTTCAAGTAGAATCTTAAAATTTCCTCTGACAGTTTGCTACCCAGAAATGACTATTTATTTATTACATTTATATATATTTTCCCACTAAAAAAAGTTCTCAATGCAAGGATCTTCTTCAGAACGTTTGGTTAGATCCAGATTTAAACAGGATCAACTGCATTGTTGGAAATGGATTTCCTTGCCTCCTCCTTTCCATAGCGGCCCCTCCAACCCTCTAAAATGCTATGCAGAAAGTCAGTTGACCCTGCTGAACGGGGTGAGCTGTTGTGGTGAGAAATCCCCCAAAATCTTCCTCAAGCGGAATCCTTCCTCTTGAGGAAAAAGATCCTGAATCCAACCCCTTATATTTCAAAAACATCCCCTTCAGATGGGACTTTTGGTTCAGGAACTTTATTAAACTAATCAAATATATGAACATAACTTTACTATTTTGGAAATGTAGCTGGTATGCATTGCTGCTGCAGTTCACAAATGTCTAAGAAGGAATATCACTTGTATATTCCTCAAACTCTATTCACCACCTGGGAAAACCTGTGTAGAAATGAGTACAGTATAAATATGCAAAATAGACAGGAGACCTCGTCCAAGTGACAGACAAGTTACTAATATATGTCAGGGAAATGCTTGGTTGTCCATTCAATCATAATCCTGCACATAACATTTACATTTGGTAGTACAAGACCACGAGTGAAATCATAATAAGGCAAAACCTTGCCAAAAAAAGGCCAGGTTATTCTTCAACATGAACAGAGCCTAAAAAAAAGATGATCCAGGAATACTACTTGTTATGGTAAATGGCCTAGGAAAGTATATTGGTTGTTGCAAAGAGCTTTTGAATTTTGTAAGGCCGCCATGAGGCCCAGAATTGGGCAAAAGGCGGGATACAAATAAATATAATAATAATAATAATAATAATAATAATAATAATTTAAAACAAGTCCACAGGAATTGCTAGCCCCTAAAATGTTTTACTAGCCCACCTTATTATATATATTAATAGTGATCTTGGTTCTTTGTCTGCCAGTTCTTAGGATGGATCCAGATTTAGGCGTGTGCAACTACCCCACCACCACCACCACCACATACAGCAGCCCCTCCAGCCCCTGAACATGCAACAGGGGAGTGTGTTTGGGGTTGGGGAAAAGCCCTTTCTTGCAGCTTGTTTCTGCTGCCACACACACACACCCTGACAGACATCACCATCAGCTGACTGGCCTCTCCTTCCCAACAGTTATAAGGGCTAGGCTGCCAGGGGCAGCGCCTCTGCACGCACCTCTGCATCGCGCAAAGTGCGACGCTAAGTGCGCACTTGGCGTCGCAATGAGCAGAAGCAGAGGAAAGAAGACAACAGTCCTGCTACCTTTGGTTAACAACCAGATTAACAGCAGCACGTTGTGGCGTTTTATCTCTTTTTATTTTATTTTACTGTTTGTATTTTTAAATATGTGCCTGGGGTGTTCAGGGGGGCAAGGGGGTGCTCACATAGCTGTGGTCACGGATAAGGGGAGGTATGGCGATGGGGGAATAACAGGCCAGATGAGGAGAAGAGGGGCTAGATTTCTTACAGCTATCCCCTCTTCTGGTTTTTCCCCCAACCCAATAGTTCCTGGCAGCCTTACCAGCTTGCCCTCGGGTTTGGTTGTGCTTCTGCTGAACGCCAGGTCGGTCCAAAATAAAACCTCCATCATCCATGATTTGATTTTGGATGAGGGGGCTGACCTGGCATGTATCACGGAGACCTGGGTGGGTGAACTGGGAGGGGTTACTCTCACCCAGCTCTGCCCTCCTGGGTACTCGGTGCAGCACCAGCACCAACTTGAGGGCTGGGGAGGGGGAGTTGCAGTGGTCTATAGAAATACAATCTCCCTCTCTAGGCTTCCTGTTCAGTCGAGTGCCGGTCTGGAGTGTTTGTATTTTGTGTTGGGTACTCAAGACAGATTAGGGATTCTGCTGGTGTACCGTCCACCCCGCTGCCCAACAGTCTCCCTGCCTGAGCTGAGGAGGTTGTCTCGGATCTGGTGTTGAGAACCCCCAGGATGATGGTTCTGGGGGATCTCAACTTCCATGCTGAGGCTCCTGTATCCGGGGTGGCTCAGGACTTCATGGCCGCCATGACAACCATGAGGCTGTCTCAACATGTCATCGGCCCAACGCATGCAAAGGGACACACACTTGACTTGGTTTTTTCGACTGGGCAGGAGGATGGTGGTCTGAAAGTGGGGGAATTAACATCTACCCCCTTGTCATGGTCAGATCACTTCTTATTGAGGTTTAGACTTTCGGCGGCCTTTCCCCTCTGCAAGGGTGGGGGGCCGATTAAAATGGTCCACCCCTGGAGGCTAATGGACTCCGATGGATTCCAGAGGGCTCTGGGGGATTTTCCTGCTGGTATGGCCGGTGCTCCTGTCGAAGCCCAGGTTGCTCTGTGGAATGCAGAGATGACTCGGGCGGTTGACACGATCGCGCCCAAGCGCCCTCTCCCTCTGAGCAGAGGGAGGTCAGCTCCTTGGTATACACCTGAGCTGAGGGCGATGAAGCAAGAGGGGAGACGGCTAGAACGCAGGTGGAGGAAAACTCGTATTGGGTCTGATCGAACATGGGTTAGAGCTCACTATTGAGCCTACTCTGTGGCGGTGAGGGTGGCAAAGAGACAGTTCTTTTCCACCAGCATTGCGTCTTCTCAGTGTCGTCCGGCGGAGCTTTTCCAGGTGGTTCGCAGCCTGTTACACTCTGGGCCAGGGCGAGAGATGGTGGAACCCATGGTAGCACGCTGTGACGAGTTTGCATGGCACTTTGAAGATAAAGTCGCAGCTCCACTAGTAGAGGCGTTCAGAGCGCCGTCCGGTTCAGTTTTATTGGATGAGTTTCAGTTAGTGAGGCCCGAGGATGTGGACAAGGTGCTTGGCCAAGTCCGGTCAACCACCTGTGTGCTTGACCCTTGCCCTTCGTGGCTCATTACATCAAGTAAGGAGGGGATCGCCGGCTGGGTCCAGGAGGTTGTAAATGCCTCCTTGAGAGAGGGAGTGGTGCCGGCCTCTTTAAAAGAGGCGGTAATTAGACCACTCCTGAAGAAGCCTAATCTGGACCCGGAAGATGTTAACAACTACAGGCTGGTGGCTAATATCCCTTTCCTGGGCAACTCCAGGCACTCTTGAATGCAACGGATTATCTAGATCCATTTCAATCGGGTTTCAGGCCTGGTTTTGGAATGGAAACTGCCTTGGTCGCCCTGTGGGATGACCTCTGTCGGGAGAGAGACAGGGGGAGTGCGACCCTGTTGGTTCTCCTGGACCTCTCAGCAGCCTTTGATACCATCGACCATGGTATCCTTCTGGATAGGTTGTCTGAGCTGGGAGTTGGAGGTACTGCATTGCAGTGGTTCCGCTCCTACTTGGATGGCCGATTCCAGAAGGTGGTGCTGGGGGATTATTGCTCTGTGCCGTGGCTCCTAAGCCATTCCACAGGGCTCTATCCTATCCCCTATGCTGTTTAACATATACATGAAGCCGCTGGGGGAGGTTATCCAGAGATGTGGACTGAGGTGTCATCAATATGCGGATGATACCCAGCTCTACCTTTCCTTTTCATCAAACCCAGGTGAGGCAGTGGCTGTTCTGAACCAGTACCTGGGCACGGTAATGGACTGGATGAGGGCTAAAAAACTGAAACTCAATCCAGACAAGACGGAGGTACTGTTAGCGGGTGGTTTATCTGTCCGGTGAGGTGATGTTTGCCCTGTCCTGGACGGGGTTGCACTCCCCCTGAAGGATCGGGTCCGTAGTTTGGGGGTGCTCTTGGATCCAGAACTGTCACTTGAGGCACAGGTGAACTCAGTGGCAAAGAGCACCTCTCATCAGCTTAGGCTGATATACCAGCTGTGCCCTTATCTGGACAGAGATAGCCTAGCTACAGTTATCCATGCTCTGATAACCTCTCGTTTGGATTTCTGCAATGCGTTATACGTGGGGCTGCCTTTGAAAACGGTCCAGAAGCTTCAGCTGGTACAAAACAGGGCAGCACGCTTACTAACAGGGACTGGCCGACAAGACCACATTACGCCAGTCCTTTTCCAGCTTCATTGGCTGCCAGTCCAGGTCCAGGCCCGATTCAAAGTGCTGGTATTGCCATTTAAAGCCCTAAACGGCTTGGGGCCAGGTTATCTGAAGGAATGCCTCCTCCCATATGTACCTGCCCGGACCCTAAGGTCATCCTCAGGGGTCCTTCTCCGTGAGCCCCTGCCAAAGGAAGTGAGGCAGGTGGCTACCAGGAGGAGGGCCTTCTCTGCTGTGGCACCCTGGCTGTGGAATGAGCTTCCTAAGGAGGTTCGCTTGGCACCTACATTATATTCTTTTAGGCGCCAGGTGAAGACCTTTTTATTCTCCCAGTATTTTAACTGTCTATAAATAAATTTTAACTTGGTGTTTTAAATTTGTAATTTTGCATTGCTGCTGTTTTTATCTGGTTGAGCTTTTATATTGTATTTTATATTATGGTTTTATACTGTTGTTTTATACTTTGAATGTTTTTAATTTTTGTGAACCGCCCAGAGAGCTCCGGCTATTGGGCAGTATAGAAATGTAATAAATAAATAAATAAATAAATAGAGAGCACTGGGGGATGCTATTCAATGGGGTAGGCTGTGGTGTGTGTGTGGGGGGGGGGATCCCCCAAAATTGTGTGGAAGCACCTTCCATGAATGGCGCCCTTCCATCTATGGAATGCAGAGCCTGGATCCAACAACCCCTTATATAGCCAAAATGACACCATCCAGTATCCAGGCTTGATTGGCAGAACTTCAGAAAATCCCTACGGGAGGAAAGCCCCAATATGGGCTCACCATGGTCTGTGGGTAGAATATTAACTGTTGAGAAAGGAATTAAAAACTGGAGTGGGGGATGGGGAACGGAACAAAATAAATATCCTGGAAGAGCACATGGTTGGCTGGCAGCTTGAACAGTCCACACTGAAACATTTTGTTGCAGATCACACTTGTATACCACCTGAGCCCTAAAACTTCCCTATTTAGTCACCTGAAGAGAATCTACAGGCCAAAATATAAGGTTGTTACCATGGCATGTTTCGCACTTTAGTCAACTTGTAACTTCTTTGTTTTTTAAATATCTTCTGCTTACTCTGTATGTCGAACTCCATTTATGAGGTCAACAAAAGAGTCCGAAGTCAACAAAAGTGACTTGGCCTTGAAACAGAGGCCAAGGAGCAGAAGATCTGTTTATTTATTTTAAAAAATGAGTTTACTTCAGAACATACCAAGCGGCCAGAATAAGAGCAAAATAAAATAAGACTAGCAAAAATCTTATTCGCAATAAAATGCTAAGGATTTAGCATTTGTAATTTTAGAGCAGCCTTCCCCCAACACCTACCACCCCTTACCGCTAACTGCGCCAGCAGGAGCTGATGGGAGTTATAGCTCAAGGCATCAAGAGAGTGTCAGGTTGGGAAAGCCTGTTTTGGGCACAGTTCTTGATGATTCTAAGGCTCTGAACTCAGAGGCGTTGGCTCACCCAAATGCAGAGCGGGAGGGCTTAGCAGAGGCGATCGTCACTTCCCCTTCCCTGGAGGGGGAGGCTGGAGAAGCCGTGGGATAGCTCATATCTTGGCCTCTCCAGTTCCTTCCCCTCCTCACACACTGGAACGCGCTCTTCTAATCCCTCTCTGAGGCGTTTTTCCCAACTTTAGAGAGGCAGCCGACCCAATTCTCCCCACCCAGGTGCAAGGGTCAGGGGAGCACAGATTCCTGGCTCTAAGTACTGTTTCCAACTTCTTATCCCAGAATCAGAAGTATCTTATGGCTCCCCGTAAGATACTTCAGGGCCATGGGATTTCTCACCCTGACAATGATATTCCTCTCTCCTTAATTGAGAGCAACGTGGCCCTATGGAAAAGATAGACAAGAAGTTGCCTTATACTGAGTCAAACCATTGGTCCATCTAGCCCAGAATTGTCTGAGTGGCACCAGCTCTCCAAGGCTTCAGACCTAGTCCTACCTGGAAATGCCAGGGACTGAACCCGGTACCTTTTGCATACACAGCAGGTGCCCTACCACTCAGCCCCTTTCCCCAATACACAAACAAGTACAGTTTTATAACGTTCTCAGCCCCACCCCAATACTGGGGAAAGGTTTTACTCTTCTTTCTACAAGAAGAGTTAGAAATGAAGCACTATACATTTTAATGGCATAATGGAATAGGCGCATGAAGAGCTGTGAAGTCTAGTTGCTATGAATAACTGGCTTCCAGGAGCAAGTGCATTAGTTCTTGCACTATTGTACAGCTGAGCCAGCAACTGCTGCGATTATCGTATGCCTAACTAATTTCTGCATCTGCACCAAAGGAGTCATTATGGGGGTGTAATTACCGATTATTAATGAGGGGAAAAAAACCTCTTCCCAGTAAAGTACCTTTTTGATTCTATGTATGGATATTGAGGGACTCTGAATAAAGTAACACTGCAGAAGCTTCAATAGGTTTTTTGGTCCAGGCTCCCTCCCACCATATTAATTTTCAAGAGCCTTTTTAAAATATTCAGGAGTTCCCATCCAGCTAACTGCCTTACTTTAAATGAGAGCTGTACAACGTACAGGATTTATATAAGGTGGTGCATTGAACACCACGGTAGTGCATCAAACCATAAAGAGAGCTGGTTTCTTGCCACAAGCACTCTTATTTTCATATCTACCTAAGAACATAAGAAGAGCCCTGCTGGATCAGACCAAGGGTCCATCTAGTCCAGCACTCTGTTCACACAGTGGCCAATCAGCCATCAGCCAGGGATGAACAAGCAGGACATGGCGCAACAGCATCCTCCCACCCACGTTACCCAGCAACTGCTGCACTGAGGAATCTGTCCTGTTCAGGGGTAATTTAGCAGGTAACTACTGCACAGTCTTGACACAATGGCTGACTGATTTGTTTTAAACGCCTGTCACTCCCAATGGTTTAAATACAGATTCACACCTGAAGAAAAAATAATGTTTTAACCTGGGTAGATCTACTGCATAGTGAGCATGTTGTGAAATTAACAACTTGTCTATACCAAAAGCCTTCAACTGGTGGGTTGGGAAGCAGAAATGTATTGCACCCTAACCTAAGTTTGGTTGAACTAGTGGCATCACTACTGGGGTCTACAATTCCATGCACCATCTTTGCCATGGTGAGTCTTTCATTACTCTCTGGTGAGGGTGACAAAAAGAGACCCAGAGTCTCTCTAAGACTCCCAGGGCCAAAACAAGCTCAACTCTTCTCTTCTGGCTCTGGAGAGGAAGGCTGGCTGCCAAACAGCCCAAGGTGCTCAGAACACCTTTGGCCCAGCGCCAAAACACGTCTCAGCTTCCTTCTCCAGTCCAAAGATTAGAGCTGGAGGGGCGGGAAACTAGAGTTGTCCCAGGCCCTCCACATGTTTCAGCAGCTCACTGCAATTATGGGTGTAATCCTTGCTGTGAGCACCCTCTCCAGGTCCAAATTTGAGAGTACTAAGTCAGGGATGAAAGGAGCAAGGTCTTGGTGAACACAAGTGTTTGTGGGGCCCACACACTTGTGGGTGGGTGTGGGTGTGTGGGTGAGAGAGAGCGCGTTTAGGATATATTCTAAAAAAAAATAACAGGGAGGAACCACCAGATGCAGAGGAGGTGAGAGATAAAGGGAATTGTGCCAATTCCAACTTCTTACAGGGGGATGAGAATTCCCTGCCAGAATTCCCTCTTCTGCAAAACTGCTGCTAAGTAAATGTTGCTTTAAAAAAAATTATATTGCATAACATAAACTTCCTAACGCATAAACAAGCCCTGCTGCTCCCGTCCTTTGTATCTGGCCTCCTTACATAAAAGAGAAAGATGTGAACACACACGGCAGGCCGTATCCAGGCTTTGCAACGATTGGAGGGGGCGTGGGGAGGTCGCCGTTCACTTACTTACGAGGTGGTCGACTGTCCGCGGTTTTCCTTGCTTAAACTCAAAGCGCTTCACCCGTCGTAGGACCCGGGCTCTCCAACCGCAGCCTCCTAGCGCGGGTGGGACGCTGCATTTGGAAAGCCCGGGTCTAGCGCGCGCTGGCAAAGTTTGAAACAAGAAGGGAGGCGGGACGACCCCCCCCCCCCCCGCCTCCACAACCCTCGGCTATCACGCAAGCGAACGGCAGCCTCCTCCCGCCAAGCTCTCTACCCCACACTGAAACCTTCGGTCAAAGAAATTTCTACCTACCGCCGGACGCGCGGTTGGCGGCAGAGCGCGCGAGAGGGGACGGACCGGCGGAGTCACGGAAGAGGCGGAGGAGCGAAAGGAGGCTCGGCGGAGCAGAAAGCAACACGTGACGGGACACAAAGCGAGGGCGGGCCGGCGGGCTGGCTGGGCCTGTGGAGTCAGTCAACATCAGCCAGCGATTTGCAAGAGGAGGAGGAGGAGGAGGCGGGCGGGAATTTCCCCCCTGCGAGGCTTCAGAACGCGGCAGAGAGTGAGCCGGTAACGTTGCTGGTAGACCTGCGGTGTTTTAGGGCAGTCCCGCAAGCGTGCGTTAGTGTTCTCCTAGCGGAGAGTGAAAGATTCTGCCTTTTACCATAACATTTTTCATTTTGTTCAGGACTTGTTGCGTTTTGTGCAGATTAATCTGGTTTATGGCCATTCACTCTAAAAGAACGCTATCTTTTTTCCTCCTTTTTTTTCTGTTCCTTTTCCTCGCCACAAAAAGTCGTTTGAGGGCGCAATCCTATGAATGTTTAGGCAGAAAAAAAGCCCTATATCTCCCAACTAGCCGGGACATACTGGGAGTTATTGGACATTTTTGCTGTCTAAACATTCATAGGATTGCGCCCCAAGGGAGAAACATGAGATAGCTGTGCAACTTTTTCTTTAATTCCTTTTTAAAAAGGATTGCATTTCCTTATTTCAAAAATAAGACCTAAATATCTAAACGAATGCACTTTCGCTATCAACTGTCCATCAAGAAGCTATTTACTTTTCTCAGATCTATTTCCAAATACCACAACTTTGGAATTAAACTGAATTTGCAGATGACACAAAATTGGGTGGCATAGCTTACCTGGAAGACAGAAACAAACTTCAAAGTGGTCTTGATAGGCTGGAACGCTAGGCTGAAATTTAATAGGGATAAATGCCAGGTTCTACACCTAGGAAATAGAAACCAAAGGCACAGTTACAAGATGGGGGATACTTGGCTCAGCAATACTACAAATGAGAAGGATCTGTGAATTCTTGAAGATCACAAGCTGAATATGAGCCAACAGTGTGATGTAGCTGCAAAAAAAGCAAATGCTATTTTGGGATGCATTAATAGAAGTATAGCTTCCAAATTACGTGAGGTAATAGAGGTTCCTCTCTATGTTAGGCCTCATCTTGAGTATTGCGTCCAGTTCTCAGCTCCACACTTCAAGAAGGACGCAGACGAGCTGGAGCGTGTTCAGAGGAGGGCAACGAGGATGTTCAAAGGTCTGGAAACAAAGCCCTATAAGGAGAGACTGAAAGATCTGGGCATGTTTAGTCTGGAGAAGAAAAGATTGAGGGGAGACATGATAGCACTCTTCAAGTGCTTCAAATGTTGTCACACAGGAAGGCCAGGATCTCTTCTCAATCCTCCCAGAGTGCAGGACATGGAATAATAGGCTCAAGTTACAGGAAGCCAGATTCCAGCTGGACATCAGGAAAAACTTCCTGACTGTGAGAGCAGTACAACAATGGAACCAATTACCTAGGGAGGTCGTGGGCTCTCCCACACTAGAGGCCTTCAAGAGGCAGCTGGACAGCCATCTGTCAGGTATGCTTTAAGGTAGATTCCTGCAATGAACAGGGGTTTGGACTCAATGGCTTTGGAGGCTCCTTCCAACTCTACTATTCTATGATCCTATGGGGGAGGGAGACATAAACAATGGTTGAAGGCTTATGTGACATAACAAAGAGAATAACTCTAATAGTTCCCAATAATAGCCTTCACAATAATGTAGGAAAGAAGACAATAAAGCACATGACCTTCAATGTCTATATACTAATGCCCAGACTATGGGAAACAAACAGGACTAACTTGAACTCTTAATACTTGAAGGCAAATACGACTTGATAGGTATAACTGAAACTTGGTGGGATGACTCCCATGAGTGGAATATAGCAATTGAGGCATATAACTTGGAATAAAAAGGGAGGGGGAGTTGCACTATATGTTAAAAATACTTTTATCACTGTTTGAGAACAGAAATACAGGAGGATGAGCATGGTAGCCCCATCGAGAGCATCTGGATTAAAATAAATGGGGCAGGGAACAAAAGGAACATGATAGTCGGAGTCTACTACAGACCACCCAGTTAAGGAGAACATGAGGAGGAAGGTTTTGAAAAGCAAATCGTCAGTGTTTCAAGGAAGTGTGATATAGAAGTAATGAGGGACTTCAATTACCCTGATATCTGTTGGGAGACAAATTCTGCCAAAAGTGGACCCTCCAAGAAGTTCTTGGCATGTGTGGCTTATAACTTTCTCCTATGAAAAGTGGAGGAAGGACCTGGCTCTCCTTGACTTGATACTGACCAATAGGGGTGGCTTAGTGGATAAAGTGGCAGTTAAAGGAATTCTGGTGGAAAGTGACCATGTCATACTTGAGTACTGGATTTTAAAGGAAGCAAAAGCTGAGTGTAGCCATACACATACTCTGGATTTTAGGAAAGCCGATTTTAATAAACTCAGAACTATGATAAGTAAGGTCCCATGGCAAGTGACCCTAATGAGAAAAGGAGTCCAAGATGAGTGGAAGTTTTAAAAAAGGAAATATTTTAAAGGCACAATTACAAACAATTCCATCAAGGAAAAAAGATAGAAGACAACAGAAGAAACCAATGTGGCTCCATAAAAAGCTTCGAGATTACCTGAAAACAAAAACAAAAAAGACACCTATAGGAAGGTGGAAGGAAGGCCAGGCTACAAAAGAAGAGTACAGACAGGTAGTACAGAAATGCTGGAATTCAGGAAGGCTAAAGCTGAGAATGAGCTGAGGCTAGCAAGGGATACTAAAAGCAAAAAAAACCCAAACCTTTCTTCAGGTATGTGCATAGTAAAAGTCAGAGGAAAGAAATGGTGGTTCAACTACTCAATGAGGATGGCAAATTGATAACGACAAAGAAAAGGCAGAAGTGCTCAATTACTACTTTGGCTCAGTCCTTTCCCAAAACCTGGTCTATGACCCCCTGGTAAAAATGAAATACAAGCTGAAGGGGCAGGATTGCAGTTTGAGATTGATAAATGGTCAAGGAACACCTAGGCCATGGCTAGACCTACCGGGTCTAGTGCGACGGAGTGAGTATGATCTTGCGATATGCTTATTGTGAGATCTTCCCCTCTGTCTACACGTGGTGCACAATGTCTCAGGAGGAAGAGGGCGTCACGCCCACCATTTTGTTTGTTTGTTTTGATTGGAGAAGGAGCGCATGAGCGCTCATGCACAAACAATAAAAAAAAAAAAAAAAATCCCTGCTCTCCCCCACCCCAATGGGCACAGAGCTCTGCTATACAATTTTTGACCAGTTCATTTATTACAGATTTCAATTTTAAAACAATAAAAATCCATTAAAATAAGAGTATAATACCAGCTTTAGGCCAGCTTCTGCTCGAATATAAGCTGTAAGAGTGAACATAGGCCCAGTAGAATGTAAGATGCCCCAAATCTCAACCCTATATGACATCTGAGAAATAACCTTTGCTGCAAAAAATCTTAAAGCTGGACCAAATAGATTTCCGCCTTTGATTCTAGCAAACCTTAGAACTGAATGCACAGATTTTTGAGCTTTTAATTTGCTTGGCTGAACACTGACTATTCCATGAACTGTTTTGAGCAAAGCAGAACCCCAAAATTGTTAGATCAATGTTCTTTCTCCCAGGGACGAAATCCAAACAGCCCCTAAGCATGACTCCACCATTCCAGCGACAGAGGGTTCAAAAGCGCTTTATTGATTAGTAATCAAGGCCTGGTCTCTTCAAAGGGAGCAATCAGACAAAAGACATAGGGAATACAGCACAGCATTTGAGCCTGCAAGGGGCAGGGCCCTGTTGCAGCATAAACCAATCAGAACATAACACTGGGGCATAGCTAATTATGCTAAACAATTCTCTCTGTTCTTTAAACAATCCCTTTGCCTTACAGTAAGTTACAGAAAGTTAACTTTGACACAGGAGGACTGGAGCCGGAGCTCTTGTTTATATTAGATAAGACAGATGCAAGGATGCACTCAAGGAGATATTTTCGCATATATGACATTATGACATTTTGCCTGCAATATGATGGCTACTTTACAGTTTCCTTTTAAAAATGGAGAGACTTCTGTTAAATTTGTGTTCCATTTGGTGCCCATCCAGTAGCCATTTGTGTTTTGGGGAGTGATTTTCAAAAACCACTGCTTTGGTGTTAAAATAATTCACACAGAGCTGTTCCTTGGGATATCCTCCCCCAAACACTTCCAACGATCTCATACAAATTTGGGCTGTCAGGTTCAAAGAGAATTAAATTAATTTGTGTGAACGTGTATATTCCACCAAGTGGTTCCAAAGACTGCAAACCTGATATATTGGGCACTATAGAATCACATTTGAAAGCAATCCATTAGCAGTTTCTCACATGTCTAATTACTATAATGGATAATCACAAGGGGAAAGCTTGGCTTGAGTATGGAAGACATAGCACACTTCCCAAACAGGAAATCCATGGGTAAATCAACAAATGATGTTGGCATTTTGCTTATTTAAGTTAATTTTTAAGTTTTCTCTGATCATTTGTAATGGCACTGGGTAATGATAATTCAGCAGAAAAATTCACGTTTTCTTCCTTAAAGGGCAGAAGCATCATAGATTTTTTTCTGATAAAGTAAAAGTGTGCCTCTTACATATTAACCAGCAAGTGACCATCAGCTTTTGCTTATGGAACTGGCAGGCTTTTAGGCCAAGCACTCCACCATACATACAATAAGGGAAGCATAGACTGAGCTGGGACTTTAATTATAATGAATCTTAGAGCCTGACTTCTGGAGTCAGAGACTCATGAACCATTTCCCACTTACAATGTAACTGCGAAATACCTGAGCACTTTTTGCTCAAATAAACTGCCCTTTAAGTGAAGTCATTGTTCATCGGACTGGTCTGATTTGGCATGCAGACAAAGGAGATGTGATCTTTACTCTCTGAGCCAGCCATAGGGCTACAAGCCCTGCAATGAGTTTCTGGACTGAGAAGTGCTGTCTGTACTGTCCAGTACAGTACACTGAAGCTGGTGGAGGGGACGGGAGGACCATGAGAAGGCACAGCCACACCACAAAATCATCATCAACTCAGAAGTTGCACAGAAAAGCTATGTTTGGATCCCAGCCAGAAGTTCTGGCAGCATGTACCTTTTGCATGCAAGATAGTAAGATATAATCTATCTGAAACATTCTTTGGAGCCACTTTTTTTTTCCTAAACAAAAAATGATCCAGGTGAATCCACTCACCCAAGATCAAAATACAAATACAAACCCACCCACATAAAACACATGGCATAAAAAATACACACACACACACACACACAAGCAATGCATAAAAAATAAAAATCCACCCATAGCTATACTGCAAAGGTGGGGAGATGTGGGCTCTTTCGTGGTTGGAGCTACAATCCAGACCATGAGCAAGAGAAAGATTCAAGCTCCAAAACCTGGCCTTACTTTGACCCCATCTGTTATGAATAAGATACATTGCTTAACCTTGACCATGTAGGAGATAAAGTTGGTGCCTGTACAAGAGATTGCAATGGACTTTTCCCCACACTAGAATATACAAAATCAAAAGTGGACTCTGATGAAGAAATAGTACAGGATGGTGGTAGAGTGTTGTTGAAAAGAGAGCACAACTCACACTTCTAGGAACCAAAATAGAAGACAAACTGTCCAATGAAGTTGTTTTCAGTAACCCAAACAATAAAGGAACATGCAGTTGTGGAGAGCTGTAATATTTAAAATATCGGGATCAATTTTATGACTTTTGACACCACAACTGCTTTCTAAAGTGATAACTTGGCATGTATTTTTCAGGTCTGCAGGCTTTGTAAAATATGGTTGACTATAGAAAAATAAACATACTTCATTTTGAAAATATACTCTGTTCGTTAAATTCCAAAACCTGTGTATAGAGTGCATAAAGTTTGGAAGTGGACTTGTCTGCAAAATCTAAGATTACAGAGGTACAGTAATATTTCTCTAATTGGATTTGCAGAAAATTCTCATTCTTCTTGTTAATGGTTTCCCCTCTCCAGCATTTCAGCAGTTCATTATGCTGCACACTTTGAAAGCTGTTATATAAAGTCTTGTTTCCACTTGTTTCCACTTGTTTCCACTTGGATTGAAAGGAATTACAGTATTGTATATGCAAGACCTAAAAATTAACTTTATGCTTTAAAGCAAAAGTAAATCTTGCGTATACTAGAAATTTCTAGATTTCCCTTTTTAGATTTATTTTTATATACCTTCAAAAATAAACTTGAATTAGAGAGGTTCATTGACATATATAGTTTCAGGTAAATTAATCTGCATTTCAGATTGCATTTACTTAAATCCTGCTCCCTTTCCTCACTCCCATTCCCCCAATTCTTGTAAGAGGGATAAATGTTCTTTTACCACTGGGAAAGCCACTGGTATTTTAAGGAACAGTCTTTCTGCTATGATTTTCAGAGAGGCAATGGGGCTGTTCACACAACACGCCAACCCACACAGTGGTTGAGTGTGGGGTTTTTATTGAACCGTGTTTTGTTGTTGTTGAACCGTGGGTTAGCATGTTGTCTGAACCCAGGACACCCCAAACAACCTAACAACAAACCATGGATTGCCAAGGTGGCTTGTTTGAGAAAATGTCCTGGGTTTAGGCAACACGTTAACCCATGATTCATCAAAGAAGCCACAATTTAACAACAACTCACACTCTACCACTGAGTGTAGGTTAGTGTGTTGGGTGAACCAAGTCAGTGAAGAATTGGTAGAGTAGGGGTTGTTTGTTGAACTGTGGGTTAGCATGTTGTCTGAACCTGTTACATTTTCTACAGGATAAATATGCAGTGTGGCTTATTTTTCTCAAACAAGCCACCTTGAAAACCTACGGTTTGTCTATTGTACTGCACGCTAGATCTGGATGACATGCCAACCCACACTGCGTCATGGGGAATTATGGAATCCAACAAACCATGGTTTCTCATCGTGTATTGTTTGTGGTTAACAAACCATGGTTTGTTAGCTCGGTTGGGTTCACACAACAACCCATGATTCGATAATCCTTACTCTGGGCTGGTATGTCATATGAACGACCTGATTAGTTAAAAATAGATCCTTATAGCTATGTCCTTGGGCTACTCTTGGTACTACCAAACCAGTGCGAAGGCTGGTTATTCAGTGGGGAGGCACATGTTGTCTTTACAAGTTCATGAGCACTCTCCAGATGTTTCAAGGTTGAGTGCTGGCTCTGAATCAAAGTATCAGAATTCCAAGATGATGCTCTGGCTTAGATGAAATCCTTATGTTACTATTTCAGGAAAATCCATTGTCTATAAATTGTAGGCTACAAAGCAGAAAGATGTATATTCATGTAACTTAGCTGAGGCAATATTTGATCAGACAATGAAACAGACTCTCATTGATAAAAAATAATAATGCTGCCCAGTTGCAAACTTCCTTGGCTAGAGTGAAATCATATCAGAGCTAATGATGTTGAGTAAAGGGGTTGCCCGCATACAGAAACATTACATCAAAAGCATGCCATTCAATTAATGGCTTCTATTGCAGCACCACAACAGAAAAATATACGGTTGCCAACTTATAGGTATGAAGTAAGAAGCGTTGTTGAAAAATAGAGGAAAGAAATAGTGGGAATATAAACACTATCAAAAGCTTCTTGTGAAATAAGAGGCTTCTCTGTTCCCAAGATATGTTCCATGGTTCTACTTGCTTGAACTGCCATTATGAAGCAGTTCTGTTTAGTTAAAAGCTGCCCATGAACTGACTGTAGTAGAATGTCTTGTTGATAAATGTCATTGAACTGAATTGCACTGCATTAT
Source organism: Elgaria multicarinata webbii (assembly GCF_023053635.1). Taxonomy (NCBI): domain Eukaryota; kingdom Metazoa; phylum Chordata; class Lepidosauria; order Squamata; family Anguidae; genus Elgaria; species Elgaria multicarinata. The sequence goes on from NC_086171.1 coordinate 18,175,791, forward strand.
AATACAAATTTGCAGCTACCTTAAGAACTGTCAAATATTCTTTAAAAACTGTATAATATCCAGGACTTTTTTATTCATTTTGCTGCACCCCCACCCCCTTCCTTCTTTTTTCAACTTTACACTTTTATACAGTCGTCCATTTTATATGCAGTCATCCCTTTCTCCAGTATTTTCTTTTAAAATGTTTGGTGCTTAGAATGCTTTTTTCTGCTTTTAACTTAACAAAAGAGCCCACTTTTTTCATTTTACTGGAATTAATTTGGCTGAAACTTCCCCAACTGTATTGCAAATACCTCCCACTTTACTGCTATGGATTTCCCAAGCGTTACTGAATTTCTGCCACTTAAAAAAAAAAATCTTTTCACATTACTTCAAAGTCTTCTTCTCTAAGCCCTGGTCGTCTTTGTGTTATTACCTTTCCTAAAGACGCTCATCAGCATCTCAGACTTGATGTTATAGCTAGATCCTAGGTGCTCTTCAGCTGCAACATGATACATCACATTTGGAGCATTTTATAACCATTGGGTCTGGACTAGCCTTTGACTTTGCTCATCATCCTATCAGAGTATTTCTGATGATTGCTCAGCCCAGCCCTTTGAATTTAAACCACGCAGTGAAATTCATAACCATAATTCTGCTTGAGGCTTATATGATACACCCTATAATTGGGCTGAAGCACTTTTGAACTGCTGCTTTCTGAGCAGAATAAATGTCTACATGAAGACATTATTAGCTGGTATGAAAACATATCAAATCTGTCCACTTATACAGGGTCCCCCTCATTGAAATCCTGTAGTGGCATAAAATATAATTATTCAATAAGGGCATCTTTTATTAAATGCCCTTGCAAATGGGGGTAAGTACACTTTTAATTGAATAAATAGTGTTTCCTAATGCATTTTTGCCAATTCTCAGAATATATCAGCCATATTAAACTAAAACCTAGTTCATATGCTCCATTTTTCATTGCTCTATTTAACAGTTACTAATTTGGGGGTTGGGGGGTGTCTGTTGTAATAATGACTACGGAGATTTTTTGATCCCGACTTCCTGCCACCAGATTTCTCCTAGACCTGTCAAACATTTTAAGTAGCCTCCACTTTCCCACACTTCTCAATGAATACTGACATACCTAACTTAAAAGGATTACTTGCTGCTGAGAAGAATTGTAATCCTCTTTTTCCTGCTCTGTAAATCCTCTGGTAAGTAAAAGAGAATGGCTGAGACCTATTCTGCAAAGCAAGGTAATCACCATCTGGTAAGATACTGTTGTATACAAAAATATAAATTAAAAAGTCTTACGATTTACTTGTGCTCACACACATCCTGTAACAGAGTCTAGGTGTTTTAATTCCATGCCCTTTGTTTTCTCAGCCTTTCATTATGCATACTTTTCCAGAAGTGTCTTAATTCATAGCCACAAAGAATTTTAGTAACGGTTGTTTGTTTTCTTTTATTCCTTACATGATGTAAGGATATGGTGATCTAGTTTCCAGAATGCAGTATAACTTCCATTTTAAAAGGGTAACCTTGAGTCTGTAGAAAAGTTATTTCCATTACATATTCTACCACATATTTTGCCCCATATTCTGCACCTGATATGTAGTTTAAACAAAACAGCCTTGCCGCTTGATACAAACAAGAAAGATTACCCCGGGGTAGTTTGTGCATCTGCAGGGCTCCTTTCTTCCTCTTGGTATGACAGACTTGGCAAAATGGAATGTAGCAGAAATCCCTAGGTTTAGGAATAACTTTACTGGATGAAACTTCATTCCTAAATATATCATTTTCTTAGATGCCATAAACATGCATATCATGCACCTTTAGTTCTGTAAACCTAATGTAAAAATTATGCTGCCATCATAAGCTTAAGCTTTTGTTCTCTCTGGTTTCTCTGGAACAAAGATAGAACCACAATTTGTGATGCATGTGTGCAGCAAAGCAGCATTGCCTTTGCTTTCTTTAGTGATGGTGGTCCTTTTGTGTGGCTAGTTGTGTGGCTACAGTACTCCAAATATATCTACTGGTGATTTGGTTGGCAGGCTGTATGAGACAAAGTTTATAACGTAGATACAGGCGAGGGAGGATTTCTTTTTCGTTTCTGTTGCAACAGGTAAACTGGTACTTGCGGATCAAGTCCTTGAATAAGGGGCTTCTGAATTTCACTGCAGGAGAGGTGTAGGAGTCCTACTCACACATTAAAACCGCTTCTATGTAACATTAACTGGTTCTAGGCTGTTCTTCTTAGACTTAATATTAATAAAGCCAATGACATAGATGATGAAGTCTTGCACTTCCAGGAATGGAAGGGCTTCTTCTGTTTGTGGAGAGGTCTTCAATCCAGTGGAGGCTGCAATTGACAGAAGGGAGTGGGCAAGGAGAGCCAATTCCCACCAATTCGCCCTGCAGCCCCATGCCATGTCCCATGCTTTTGCAGTGGGCTCCACAATTCAGTCAAGCAGATTTGGGGGAGCACAGGGGACTGCAAGAAACTTGGTGAAAATTTCCTCCCCCTCCTCTTCTTCCACTGGGTGTTCTACTCATAGAGTCACTGGATCCATGCCAGTGTTTGCATACCTTGTACAACCCAATACATAATATCTGCATATTTAACTACTATATCAATCTGTGATACTATACCCATGTACTCCCAAATGATAACATTTTCTAATTTGCATGCTACCCTTACTAAGCACTCGTGTTAGCATAGCAAGTCTTAGGCCATTGCTAGACCTACCTGATAATCCGGTGCTGAGGAGGGGCCAGCCTGCGCTAGAAGTAGTGTGGGCTGTTGCTCCAATCCACACGTCAGATGCGACGGGCTGCAGGAAAGCCCCGTTGTGTCCTCTATTTTGTTTGTAGTGTTAAAGGGCCGGGTGTGCACGAGCGCTCCAGCGGCAAAGGTAAGTCTTTAAAAAAAAAAAAGTTCTCCCTGCTCCCCCACCCTGCCCAGACCTCCCCCCTGGCTCTGATCTCTCTGCCCCCCCACCCTGGTTCCGATCTCCCTGCCCTGCCCTGATGGCTGCAGCGCTCCTGTGGAGCGCTGCACCCTGTCCACCACTTTTCCCGGCTACTTGTAAGTAATTGCGGTAGCCGGGAAAAGCGGCGGACCGGTCTACATGCTTGCGGTCTTGGGCTCAGCCCGAGACTGTGGGAAATACTGGGCTACAACTGTAGCCAAATACCCTGGGGCAAGGGAGGGTTACCCCTGCCTGACCCCGGGATACCCTGTGCGTCATCTGGACGCACAGAGGCGAGCCTAAACCCTGGTCTGGCAATGGCCTTAGGATCACCGTTAGTTTTCAGATAACCACATCTGAGCACCTTGCCATTTCTTAAGCTAGCCAGCAGGGCTGGCCTTCCCATGAGGTGGAGTGAAGCCCCCACCTCAGGTGATGGAGCAGGAGGAGCAATGAATTGCATTGCCCATCCCCACTCCCCCCAAGAAGACCTACTGCCACCTCCAGGAGATGCTTTGGAGAGCCTTGCCGGTCCTGATCCATCACCATGGCAAACTGCATAGTGATAGAGCAGCCACCCACTCAGAGCCAGGCAGTGTTTGGAGAGCTTGTGCCAGGGCAGCTATCCATCAACAATGTACACACTTTTAAAATAATCCATTTGCCAGTCATGAAAATTCTAACTAATCATCTTTCAGCTGTACTTGAACTGCCTTGATCTTGCTGCTGGTTGACAATAGTTTGGTCACTACCTGAGTCTGGAAGACCTCAGATTAAAGCTTCAAGTTCAACAGGGGTTCTACAATACAGTTAGGCTGTATTCAAAAGAGCACAGAACCACCCATGTTCTATGGTGGTGTCCATATTCTATATTGACCTGCCACTTCAAGCACATCTGTCCCTATTTCTTTTAGACAAAACATTTATTTATTTATTTATTTATTTATTTATTTATTTATTTATTTATTACATTTATATACTGCCCAATAGCCAAAGCTCTCTGGGCGGTTCACAAAAATTAAAACCATAATAAAACAACCAACATGTTAAAAGCACAATTACAAAATACAGTATAAAAAGCACAACCAGGATAAAACCACGCAGCAAAATTGATATAAGATTAAAATACAGAGTTAGAACAGTAAAATTTAAATTTCAGTTAAAATTAAGTGTTAAAATACTGAGAGAATAAAAAGGTCTTCAGCTGGTGACGAAAGCAGTACAGTGTAGGCGCCAGGCGGACCTCTCTGGGGAGCTCATTCCACAACCGGGGTGCCACAGCGGAGAAAGCCCTCCTAGTAGCCACCTGCCTCACTTCCTTTGGCAGGGGCTCACGGAGAAGGGCCCCTGTAGATGATCTTAAGGTCCGGGCAGGTACATATGGGAGGAGGCGTTGCTTCAAATAACCTGGCCCCAAACCGTTTAGGGCTTTAAATGTCAATACCAGCACTTTGAATCAGGCCCGGACCTGGACTGGCAGCCAATGAAGTTGTAAAAGGACTGGCGTAATGTGAACTCGTCGGCCAGTTCCTGTTAGTAAATGGGCTGCCTTGTTTTGTACCAGCTGAAGTTTCCGGACCGTTTTCAAAGGCAGCCCCATGTATAACATTGCAGTAATCCAAACGAGAGGTTATCAGAGCATGGATAACTGTAGCTAGGCTATCTCTGTCCAGATAAGGGCGTAGTTGGTATATCAACCTAAGCTGATAAAAGGTGCTCTTTGCCACTGAGTTCACCTGTGCCTCAAGTGACAGTTCTGGATCCAAGAGCACCCCCAAACTACGGACCCGATCCTTTAGGGGGAGTGCAACCCCGTCCAGGACAGGGCAAACATCACCTCGCCGGACAGATGAGCCACCCGCTAACAGTACCTCCGTCTTGTCTGGATTGAGTCTTAGTTTGTTAGCCCTCATCCAATCCATTACCGTGCCCAGGCACTGGTTCAGAACAGCCACTGCCTCACCTGGGTTTGATGAAAAGGAAAGGAAAGGGGGAGCTGGAAACATAGCTCCCCCTCCCCCAAAGCCTTTTTTGCTGGTTATTAACAGGTCAGGTCATTGGACTTCTCAGTGCCGTTTGATGGCATTGACCATAAGTATGGAGGGGGGGATTATGCTGGGGTTTCCACAGAGCTCTATTTTATCCCACGTGCTTTTCAACATATCCATGAAGCCATTGGGAGAACTTGTCCAAGGATGTAGGATGAGGTGTCATCAATATGTAGATAACACCCAGCTTTACCCTTCTTTTTCATCTAGCCCAGGTTAGGCAATAGGTGTTCTGAATCAGTGCCTGGGTGCAGTAATGGAGTGCATGGCAACCAATTAACTGAGACTCAATCCAGACAAGATGGCGGTGTTGTTAGTAGGTGGTTCATTTCTCCAGCTGAGTGGTGTTTAACTTGTTCTAGAGGTTGTTGCACTGCCCATAAAGGATTTGGTTCATAATTTGGGAACACACTGGATCCAGCATTGCCACTGGAGACACAGGGTGGCCCTAGTGGTACAGAGTGCATTTTATAAGCATACCAACTGCAACCTTATCTGCACAGAGATAGCGTGGTTACAATTATCCATGCTCTAGCAATGTCTTCTTTGGATTACTGCCATGCGTTATACATGGAACTGTCTTCGAAATACTGTCCAGAAATGTGAGCTGATCCAAAATAGGGCGATGAGATTGTTAACAGGAACTGAACGATATTATGCCATTTGTTTGCCCTCTGCACTGGCATTTAGTCTGTTTCTGGACCCCAATTCAAAGTGCTAATATAATTTTTTAAAGCCTTAAGTGGATTGGGGCTAAGTTACCTGAAGTATCATCTCTTATCATATATGCTCAGACCATAAGATTACCTTCAGTGGCCTTCTCTTGGTGCTCCCACCAAGTAAATTGAGCTGAGTAGCTAATAAAGAGAGGGCCTTCTCAGTGGTGGCACTCATTAGGGAATAGCCTCCCCAGAGAACCTGGTCTTGTTTCTACATTGTAGTCTTTTTATTGCCAGATTCATCCTGGCTTTTTAGTCCTTCAATATACCTTGACTTCAACAAAGCATTTGACAAAGTGCCCCATGATTTTCTGATTAGCAAACTAACTAAAATGGGCTAGATGGAACAACTATTAGGTGGATCCACAGAAGGCTACAGAATAGGACTCAAATGGTACCTTCTCAAAGCGTGGGGAGGTAACGAGCGGGCTACCCCAGTGTTCTTCAACATTTTTATTAATGACTTGGATGAGGAGGTGCAGGGAATGCTTATCAAATTTTCCAATGACACATAATTGGGAGGGATAGAGGAGGGCCAGGATCTCTTTTCAATCATCCCAGAGTGCAGGACACGGAATAACAGGCTCAAGTTACAGGAAACCAGATTCCGGCTGGACATCAGGAAAAACTTCCTGACTGTTAGAGCAGTATGACAATGGAACCAATTACCTAGGAAGGTCATGGGCTCTCCCACACTAGAGGCCTTCAAGAGGCAGCTGAACAGCCATCTGTCAGGGATGCTTTAAGGCGGATTCCTGCCTTGAGCAGAGGGTTGTACTCAATGGCCTTACAGGACGCTTCCAACTTAACTAGTCTATGATTATTATTTTTTAAATGGTGTTCATATTATTTTTTACCTTAGCACTGTTGTTGGTTTTATTTTGTTGTTGTTGGGTATATGCTATATTTTATGTTTTTATATATTGTTTGAGCTCTGTTTTGTGAAGCACCCAGAGAGCTTTAGGTGGTATAGAAATGTAATAAATAAACTGGTCCGTTTAGCTAGGTACTGTCTACTCTAAGTAATAGCAGCATACCAGGGTCTACTGCCCAAGATCCTTTTAGATGTATATGTCAAGAATTGAACCTGTAACCTTAAACATACCAGGCATGTGCTCTATTGCTGAGCAATGGGATCATGTGGCATGGAGATGTTTTTTTCTGTTGAGCCTTATGTTGAAATCTGGCAGTGCTTAGTTTAAAAATTGGGTGCGGGGTGTGTGTAGATTTTAAAGTATTTTGTTAATGACATTTTTAATATGTGTCATGGGCTGAGCCCATGGTTCCTTTAAGAGAACATCTTTATTTCATCCCGGGGAGTGGGGTTTCTTTGTGTCCGAAAAGGCAGTAGCAAGTAAAATGCCAAGGCCACGCTGGACGAGAAGCATCTGGCATCTGATAACGCCTCCCCAGGCTGGTACTGGGGAGAGTAACAAGTTGCAGCAGTGCAATGTCTGGGAGCATTCTCCCCTCCTTTTGGGAGAGGTGTGGGTTGCTATGGGGTTTCTATTGGTCAAGGTGGGTCTGGTGACAAGGGGGTCCCAGAAAGGGATAAAAAGCCTAGGCACCCAAGGGTCCGGTCTCTTTCCTGTGGGTGTCAGGAGTCCAGCATGTGCGTGGTGAGTTAGAGCGTCCAGGCCTGGCCGGCTGGATAATCCACTATATCTACTTTAGGTTCCATTGCAGAATTGAGATCCGAGCACTATAGGAGGAGCATTTCCTTTCCCACTTTTCTGTTACATTCTGCTTTAGGTGGTGCTGTGGGATAGCAGAATAGCACAAATACATTAGAGGAAATCACACTTTCTTTTGCCATCAGAAATAATACCCCATCTCCCTTGCCCTAAAAAAAAACCTGGCAGAAAGTGCTATTTACAAACTGAAGCAAAGCTGGAATGCCACAGCATTGTCTAAAGAACCCGTAAACAACCATGAGTAGGGAATGGTGAGCGCACAACAATTCCCTTGTGTAGAAAAGCTCATTGCAAGACAGAGGTAAGAAATAAAGAGACGACACACAGAACTTTGGGTTTAAACAGGGCCACATTTATTAAAGATCTGCAAAAGGGGTGAGAGATTTTATCGGGCATCCAGCCTGGCCTGCTTTCAGACCTTTCTGAGTAAGGGCGAGCATTCTTGGCCAGTGGGTTGGTGCTGCATCCTTCACCCTCCCACTGGCCTCTTGGGGATAGGAAGACCTTCCCTTATCACCCCAAAACCCAGGCCACCAGGCTCAAGGTGGGTGAGAAAGGTTGGCCTCAGAGGTAATCCTTATCTCCCAGCCTGACCACAAGGCTCAATACTGGGAGCCCTCGGGAATTACCTGTCACAGCAACAGTGCCTGAATGATCACCGATAAAATTCCCTCTGGATGCCCGTTCCTACCTGCCATGGGGGGCATCAAGCCACTTGATTAGTCCCCCCCCCAATTTAAGAGCCCAATATTAATCCCTCCCAGTCCAGTGGCACCACCCTAAGTTACTCAATCACAATTGGGCACATCTCTCCCTTTACCCCGTCCGCAATTTCCTCCCCACGCCCAGGCTTAGCCGGGCGTGGCAGAATGGCCATAGTCTCTACAGTTCAAGCTAATGAACAATCAGTTGCCATAGAATCATAGAATAGCAGAGTTGGAAGGGGCCTATAAGGCCATCAAGTCCAACCCCCTGCTCAGTGTTGCATTTAGCTTCACATCCCAATCCTAAAAAACTTGGCATGAGGTCTGATTTCTTTGAATAGGACATACTCCCAAGGCAGTATGCCTAGGACTGGGTCTTGTCATTAAAACGTAACTTCCATAGGATAAGGAGATCAATCAGAGGACCCTCTTCCATTTTCATCTGATGGTAGAAACACCCCATAAGAAATGGATGTTTAAGAGTGAAATCTTTGCTAGGTTTGGAATATGATTAGCTCCTCTTCTGATCCCTTGGAGTGCTTATCCTGTTCAGTAAATTGTCAATATTATCACCCTTAATTATGTAAACTGAGAATGAACATCTAAAAATGCAGGCGGCTTAAGCAGCAGATATTTATATTTTCACAGCATCTTTCTTGCTCTATTTTGATTATTTAAATTTGCAGCTGTCCTCTCATTGCTGAGATTTTTTTTTCTCCACCCACTGGATTCAAACATTTCTCATCTCTTATAGATTATTCTCCTTTTCCTTCATGTGTGTGTCATTTAATTTTACGAGGAACAAAGCTTGCTTTTATTCTCTAGAGTCCCCCACCCCCCGTAGAACGAAATAGCAGCCAAAACAACAGCATTTTCTCAGATTCTGTTGTAGAATTTGGAACAAACAGAAACAAATGAAGAACAAAATGGAGCCAGAAAGAGGAACTGACTATAGAAACATGATTTTTTGAATCCATAAAACAATTATTATACTTAGGGGCTACATCATACAAAATGTCACCTCTAAGGGCCTTGCTAGACCTGGTGGAAAATCCGGGGGAGAGGAGGGGAGACCTCGTCTTATGAATAACATGAGATCTCACCCTTATTCACACGGGAGCTGTGACAAGCTCTGGAGGAGAGCTGTTGCGGCCGCCATTTTTTTTCCTTTTAAAGCAGCAGCAGCAGTGCAGGAGCCAGGAAAGGTAAGTGGGTTTTTTTAAAAAAAAATTCTCCTTCCCCCCCATCCGCAATCTCCCCCCCCCCCGGCCTTATTCAGCTTTCTCCCCCCTGTCCACGATCTCCCCTCCCTGGCCCCGTTCACCTTCCCCCCCCCGTCCACAATCTCCCTGCCCTGGCCCCGTTCTCCTTCCCCCCCCCATCCGCCATGTCCGATGCCCCCCCGCCCAATCACCCCCCACCCGATCACCCACCCGCCACGTCTGATGCCCCCCCGGCTGCGATCTCCCCACCCTGGCTCCGCTCTTCCCCCCAGCTCTCCCACCAGGTCCACTCTTCCCCCCCCCCCGGCCCCCATCTCCCCCCTGCGATTTCCAGTGCGTGGCTTCTCCCAGCTACTCGCAAGTAAGCCGTGTAGCCGGGGAAAGCTGTGGAACCAGCTAGACCTTCCGCAGCCCCAGGCTCAGCCCGGGGCTGTGGAAATACTGGGCCACAACTGGTGCTGGTTATCCCAGGACAAAGGAAAGTTTAGCCCGGGCTGACCCTGGGATCTCCTGTGCGTCATCTGGACGCACAGGGGTGAGCCTGGGTATCAGCCTGGGCTAAACCCTCGTCTAGCAATGGCCTATGAAGGAAATAGCATGAATCATGTCAATTGTGGCAGGTTTGTGAAATATGTGAACATGTATAAAGTGTGGTGAGTGGGTGAAGAGAGAAAAGGAAACATATTGAGCTGGAAAAAAGTCTTTTATGAAGATTACTAAATAGATAGATTTGTATACAGAGTAACTCAAGATAAAAGGCCCTAACTGAGATGGAAGGTCTGCCACCATTGCTGGAATCAAAGGATCAAATGTTTTGCTAGAGGACCCCAGCTAAAACTACATCACAGCAAATTTAGTCCCTGTTTTATAAGGTAGCAATTTTAGCTCAAAGCTTCCTGAGGAAAAAAGTGGATCTCTGAAGAGCACAGAGAATGGACTACAAAAGCTACTAGTGCTATTTGCCAGAATAAATCCTAAAAAAATAAATTGGTGTAGATATATTCTGCCATACAAGTGCTTCTCACCCTTTGTTACTGTCTTTTTAACACTTATGGAGCAAATCACACACTCTCTTTCTTGCTGAATAACTACATGTTTAAAGTCTAGCAGAACATTGTGGTTTCCTCATTGTTTTCCCAGACAGGAATAGGCTTATCTCTTCTTCCCAGAAAGAAGTGTTGGTATAACAGAGCTCCAAAAACTTGTCAGGCTGCCCCAGGAACAAAATAATGGTTGAAAAAAAAACAATGCCAGGAAATTATCAATCCTCAGCACTAAAATCCAGTTCACAGGGCAATGGATCACCAGGGTTATCTTCTGTTGCTCTGCTCTGATTTTGAGGATTCGATAAGACAAGTCCCTTCCAAATTAAACTACAAACACATTTTCTTGAAAGATTAGCTGTAGAGCATCTAGGCATCTCCTATGGAAAGTATCCCAGGTTTCATTCTTTTGGTTTGTAATTAAAACCAGATTCCATAGAGGAGGGGAAAAGGCATAGACATGAACCTATTTTCTTTTTTCGTTTTTTAAATTTATTTTTAGTAGTTTTGGTTACAGAGGTCAAATGTTACAGCATTTGGATATACACATATATCTATACATTCCATGTCAATTCAGATACAAATTACAAGTTTCATTATTGTTTAACCCACTTTGAAGAAGCTCTGTTGGCCATTTCACCATCAGAACTTTTGGTGTATGTTGTCCACTAATAATACTAATCATATCGTCAAACACCTCAAACTGGGTAACAACAGCACAATTTCCTCAAAAGAAATGAGAGGTAGTATAGGTGACAAAAGCCCACACTTCTTATACAGTCACACACAAAAATATAAGTTTATTCAGAAGAAAAATTGATCTGGTTGTTCCTCTCCCACAGGAAAAAAAACTTTACCTGTACAACAGTTTAATGACTTTTATATGGAGAAGGAAGGGCGGGCTTCTTTAAAAATGAAGGGAAATGAAATGAATCCTCCCATGGGATGTATGGATGTTTACAACGAGTCGGGGCTGACCTAATTTTCTAGATAATAATATAATGAGATCTGGAGAACGTCTTTTTTTAAAAAAAAATGGCGGGTGCGACGCCTTGCCCAGAGGCAGAGTAGAAGCGGACCGGGGACCCCTAGAAGCAAGGCGAAGAGAAGCGCCCATTTTCGGAGCGCTTCTCTTTCCGCGGACTGATCCGATCGCCATTTTGAAACATTTCGCCCATAGGATTGCATTGCGGAAAAGAAAAGGGGATAACTGTGTTGTTTTTGAAGCTATCTTTCTGAAACTTCTTGTGCTTAGAGAGTCATGGCTGGGGGTCATTTTGAGCCTACTCTCAGCTCTCTGCGTGGTGCAGTTCGCTTGCTAGAATTTTTTAAAAAGTAGGGTAAAGGCGGGAAAAAGATTACCTTTTTGATTGCTGAGGGGCAGAGTCAACTCCCGGTCATGATCACATGATCCCAAAGTTGGAGGAGGGGATAGGCAAAACGGGTAACTTGGGATTCTGGGAACTTCTCTTTCTTAGTCTGAACGGACTTTTCCCAGTGTTTTTTAAAACAGTAGCCCCACCAAATGCACAAACACAACCTGAAATCATATAATAAGCCAATAATAAGAGATAGAAACACAGCACTGCTACCCACCCTAACTTTTGGGGAACAACTGAAAAGATGTGGTGCAAGGGGATGAGCTCCCCTAGGGCATGTGGACGTGCCCTCACTCCTGTATTTGGAGGGCCATCAGAGCCCTCCAAAGAGAGTAACCCGGTGGAGCAACGCCTATCATGAGTTGAAGTGAGAGCTTTGCTTCTTAAAAGACTGGTTCCTAGACAGGACCAGTTAAATTGGCCGATGATTCCCCATCTGGGCACGTCCACCACCACCCCCTTATTACTGGTAAAAGACAGATATAGCCTTTTTTAAAAAGTTCTTCTTGTTGTTTATTCAGCAACACTGCTGCTTTTAATTCCACCCCTCCTTTATTTATTTATTTATTTATTTATTCCATTTTATATGCATTACTGGCTTATCCTTGGCTCACTTCCTCATGCCCCCAGAAATGTCTGCTGCCTGCCTGCCTTCCCTCCCTCCTCCCCTGCCCGCCTCACAGGGATGTTGTGTGTGTCTGGCTTTGACTCAGGGGAGAAGTCCTTCCTGCACTCAATTAGACTTTTGGAAGTTCCAAATCCATTTTTCAAGTGTGGAAGAAGATTCATAGGTTTATCTCTACTCCCCAATTCATGGCATGTTGGGATTTCCTTTGAAATGGCCCCTTTGAGCTGTCTGCAGGTTTAAGCCCCGCCAAAAATCAGGGGATGATAGGATTGCCTTGTACCTTGGCATGATTGTGGGTCTAGATGGCATCTGTGAGTGTGCCCACTTCCCTTTTTTTATCTGTCCAAATGTCAGCGAACAGTCCACGTCTGCAAATGGGGTGCCCGATTTCATAAATTCCCCAAAAATCAGGGGATGATGGTACTGCCTTGAGTCTGGGCGTGCATGTGTATCCCTGGATAAGCTGTCATGGTGGCAAATTTGAAGTTTCTAACATGCAAATTGACGGAGCTATCAAAAGGGGTGTGAATGGGGTGCCCGATTTTCATAGATTCCCCAAAAATCAGGGGATGATGGGACTGCCTTGAGTCTGGGCGTGCATGTGTATCCCTGGATAAGCTGTCATGGTGGTGGGTTTGAGGTTTCTAACGTGCAAATTGACGGAGCTATCGAAAGGGGTGTGAATGGGGTGCCCAATTTTCATAAATTCCCCAAAAATCAGGGGATGATGGGATTGCCTTGAGTCTTGGCGTGCGTGTGTATACCTCCATGAGGTGTCATGGTGCCAAACTTGAGGTTTCTAACTTTAACAGAAAAAAAGTTGTATACTTTTTTAGCTTAATGCAAGCCTATGGGGGGGGGGAAACGGAGCTCCGATCCGGATCTGGAGCTCCGCAGTGGAGCGGAATGGACATAGGCAGAGCAGGGGCAGAGCGAAGCGGCCCGATCTGCAAATCGCGGATCTGGAAGAGAAGCGGAGCGGGGGGTCTGTGCACACCCCTATTGTTTAGTCCAAAGGGGGCACATACATACATTTTGCAAGTACTCCTTATGCTGTTTTGTTAGCCTTTTTAGGCAGAATATAAGGTTGTCAGTCACCAGTTTTACTGCCCGTTTTCCTGTACAGAAATTTAGTTCATTTGAAGCGAGCTGGAATTACACAGGGAAGAGAGCAGTGGCTATATGTAGATTGTACAGTTCAATGGCATAGCGCCCTCTAGTGGGCGTTTTATAGTGAAACTTCACCTGCACACAGCAGGAAATTGCAACAAATACTGACAACTTAGAAGAGTTGGGTTTCCTGAGAATTATTTTTTATTGCTAAAACTGGGACTTAAATTGTAAAGCAGCTCCTGTGTTTTTGGCAAGCCTAGCTGAGCTGAACAGCAAATAAAATGTATAAGAATGAAATAGTGACCCGGCAAGGATCAGGTCTCCCCAAATATGTTCAAAAGATGTTCTTTAAAGGATCATGGATAGGCAATCTATCTTTATTGGCTACATCTGCCAAATCTTTAGTTCCTTGTGTGTTCCATGACACCAAATGTCAGGCTACCAGTAAACAAAGTCTACAAGTGTGACCTGCTTCTTTACAGTACAACTGCTTGTTTTTCGGATAGTTCCTGTTTTATACATCGTGGTTTTTAGCTGTATATGTATACATTTTATGTAACAATACTGCCATCTGCTGGTGGGGAAAAATCCACCTGCAATGTTATATTGCCAACGCAGAGGCTGAAAGACGAATAAATAAAATTAGAAGGATAATGTTTAACAATCGCACAATACTGATTTTTTTAAAGCAACAACAACAAATTTAATAAATGATTTTTAAAGGATGATCAAATATGCTTTAAAATATCACACTGATTTGAAGTGTGCTTTCCCCTCCAGCATGGCTATGTCATAAGCACTCATGTGGATGGAATGTAACACAATGTGCACACACACAAAGTACTATACCCCATGAAGTGTGGTAAGTCAATTACAGGTGCTCATGTAGAGGGGTTAACCTTCGCATAACCCACGCTTGTCGGGTTGACACAACACAACAATCCCTGAATGGTAATTGTTTATGCGATCTGGTGCCTGCAGGCAAGCATCTTACCATGGATTAAATAATAGCACACTGCAGGATGTTGTCCAACCCAGCAGCTACCTGCTTAGTGATATTTTCATGACATATCTTAGAAGCAATCCTCAAAGACAAACAAAAGGGAACTGTTCTCCCCTTTCATTTGTTGTAGTTTTAATAAAAACGTTTTTAAAGTTTTGGAACTGTAGAGAAAAGAAATGCAAGTGCCCAAAGCAGCAAGAGACAAAATAAGATTGGCTTTGTGCTGAACTTATAATATAGAACCAATTCTGCCTCTGCATGGTGTTAATCAATAATAACTTTATTGAAACAAATGGCGAGGTAATGGTATTTTTTTTTAAAAAAAAAGTACTAGAAAAAGGTGGCTTTTCACACTGTTAAACCTGCTGGTATTAGCTTATTAGAAAAGACCATTATAAAAGCACATGATTTCATCCACATTACATACAATATCATGGGAAGGCTTTCTCTATTTTTTTTATTGTTTTCTATCATTATTTCTTTGAAGAAATGTAGGGTTATTATCCCAAACATTAGCCAGCTGGTCTGCTGAAGTTCCCCCTTTCTCCTCCTTTTCTTTTCTTTTTTTTAAATTTTGGTTCTCTCCTTATGATTGATCCTTTGTTGCATTCTAACAGTTTTTGGCTGCAGAATGTGTTTTGTCACGACTACATGTCACTTAGAAATCCTCTTTATTTGTGATAGGTAGTACTATTTAGTTTACTAATGAAAACCTTATGAAAATCAATACAGACTTGGATGATAGTGGGTCATTATTAAGTTGGATCCTTTTCATCAAGTTGTTTTGGATTTCTTTGTCCGTTTTAATATTTAATCTCAATTACGGTATGCTTATAATTGTCTAACCTGCCAAATGTATGGTGTTTGAGCAATATGAGGTTGCTCTTAGATCAGTGAGAGACTTTTAAAGGAGAATGAAGGAAATTAGGGGTGGGAGTAAATAAAACCAAGATTTAAATGATTAAATAATTTAAAATAAATTGTTATAGGATAACATGGAGGGAAGGGAGTCCAATAATTATATAGTCCACCAAAGTAGGGTTATTTCTTAAAACCTATCTCTAGCAGTGCAGCCCAACACTCAGATGCTGAGGCCCAGAATTGGCAAAAAGGCAGGAAATAACAACAATAACAATATACTAGGCCTCAGTCACTAACAGTTGGTTATAGAGCTGCTGCTGACTGCCCCCTCATAGTTTCCTCAGAACCCTTCTCTTTGCCCTTGCCCACGCTCACAATCTCCTCAACACCTCTCTCTCATTGTAGCCCCTCAGAGTCAAAAAGGGTTGAACTCTTCATTCCACCAGAGGGTCTCACTGGGTTGCACAATGTTGTACAAGGCAAAGTGACCAGCTTTGCATGTAAACAAAGTTACCTTATCCAGTGGTGCTTGGCCATCCAAACTCATCCACAGAATGCTTCGTGGGCACAATCCAGCTAACATTTTAACAATTTTCAGCCCCTTCAATTTCAATGACGAAGTCAGCATGTGCTTAATCTCCAAAGGGGGCTTAAGAGTGACTTGACTTCTTGATCTGCTCTGTATAGTTCCATATCAATGAATTGTTTTTATACAATAGTCACAGATCCTAGGGTGACCATATGAAAAGAAGTACAGGGCTCCTGTATCTTTAACAGTTGCATAGAAAAGGGAGTTTCAGCAGGTGTAATTTGTATATGTGGAGAACCTGGAGAAATTCCCTCTTCATCACAACAGTTAAAGCCACAGCTGTCCTGCCCTCTTTTAAATCTGGTCACTCTAGTATAGCTCCTGCACTTTAACTGTTGTGATGAAGAAGGGATTTCACCAGGTGCTGCATGTATACAGATGACACCTGCTGAAATTCCCTTTTCTATGCAACTGTTAAAGATACAGGAGCCCTGTTCTCCTTTTCATACGGTCACCCTACAGATCCCTCTAGAGCAGGTGTTGGCAATGTGGCCCACCAGGACCTCACTACCTTGCCCTGCCAGAGCCCTCCCCTTCCCCACTACTCACTTGCCATTCACCCCTGCAGTCAGAAATCAGGAAGCTGTGAGATGTGTCTCATGATCTGCCAACTTCCTGCTTCCTCGATCGGAGGTAAGGAGAAGCGTGGGTTGGTGGATGTGTGGGTGGGGGAGAAGCGGACTTACCTGAGCTCTGTGTTCTTTTCTTGGATTAAAAAACCATCCAAACAGGATGGACATTTATTTTCCATCATGCAGAAAACAAAACAAAACTGTGTTGCGTCCAGTAAATAACAAGCTCTCAATAGTCTCCAAGCAACTGATCTTTCTTAGACTCCTTGCAGGGTTGCAGAAAAAGCCAAGCTGAAATCCACAAAGAAGATGGAACTAGCTCCATCTTGTAGCTCTGGGACACCTTGTTTTTCTGTATCAGGAAATCAGGAAAAGTAACTGGCCAGAATGTTCCACTGTTAACACAAAAAAATCCAAATATAATAATAAATAAATATTTATTTATTACCCGCCTCTCCCTCTGGATTGAGGCGGGGAACACAACACCAAACACAATATAATACATAAAACTAGTTAAAAGAGCATATAAAACCAATACAATATTAAAATAACAATCACAGCATCTTAAAATTCTCAAGTTTAAAATTTATCTGGGTAGGCCTGCCGGAAGAGAAGACTTGTCTTAAACTCAGAGAGAGCTTTAAGCTGACGAATCTCCTCCGGCAGGCCATTCCACAGTCTGGGGGCGGCAGAAGAAAAGGTCCTTTGGGTAACAGTTGCCAGCCTAGTTGTGGCTGACTGGAGTAAACCCTTCCCAGAGGACCTGAGTGTGTGGGGTGGATTGTACGGGAGAAGACGATTCCACAAGTACATTTCCTGGGAAATGTACCATAAGATAAGACATAAATATATGTCTCATAGAATTCACTGCTTGTAGCAATAATTAAAAAGCCTTCATTTCCAATAATCCATTTGTGGTGGCATTAACCAGTGATGCAGCAAGGTAATTTTAGATCCTAGACTTAATGATGGCCACGTCTAATAAGTTGTGAAGCATACAACAAACATTTCTCACACCACCCCTCCTACTACCATCCTATGCTTTAAAACTCTTCATTCCTGATATTCTAGAATACCAACAAAACTGTTTGCCAACTCTGATTAAAAAGGGGGATTCTGTGACCATCTGCAGCATTGCTGTTTAAACCCACTTTTTAAAAGCACATCAGTAACTACAGACATAAAATGGAGTTTGCTTCTGCACCTGCCACTTTCTGGGTGGTCATTTGGGTGTGGGGCATGGGCATTGGCCCCAAGGTCCAACCCTAGCTTCACCACTGGCAGAATTAGAATCAGCACCTTGGCTAGCTCCTTTAGAGTTCTGACTAGTTCTGACTGAGACCTAGACTGGATTCACAGCCTCACTGACATTGTAACTAGTGGCCTCTACTGGTTCCATATCCTCTTTTTGAAAGACACTTTTCCTGACTGTATTCCGAACACATTGTATTTTAAAACTGTTGATTTGGTTTAATCTATGGATGTTATAGAGTCCTGATATATGCTGAATCAACTGTGCTGATAGAAGTAGATTTCTGTACCCCTTCTTTCCCACTGCAGCCTGTCCATCCCCCTGAAACTGCTGAGAGTCTGTATGGGGTGATTTGTGGTGTGTAGAATGAGAGGATCCCCCAGAACTGGGTGGAGGGACTTTCCATGAGCAAATTCCTTCCTCCAATGGAAGGCAAATTCTGGATCCAACCTAATATGTTCCATATATTTTAATTCTTTGATATACTTTGCCGCCTTGAATATTTTTTAATAAAAAGGCGGGAAAGAAATGTTAAAAATAAGCAAAGTCTCTAAACAGCAGCAGCAGCTTAGTGAAACCAGCAAAATGAAGATGATCATTTTATCCCTAAACATAATTTTCCAAAGATGAAATTCAGTGCTTTTTGCAACAGAATTATTACTTAGCTAGAGAAGCCACTATTAAAAACACCGATCAAACAAATTGGAGAAAGCTACTTCTAAATTAAGGTTTCTGACACTATGGTTATAAATTATGGTTTGGGAATAGGAATATGGGGAAGGTAGTGATGTAGAAAATACAATCTGGCTAATTTTAAAACATTTAATCACATATCTGCCTTTCCTACATTAAAGCGCCTGAATAGAGGGTTTCCATTTTGCACAACAGTAATGTTTTTGCTATTAAATCCTCTTTTTCCCCCTCTGTACTTCTGGCTTAAATGAATGTTGAGGAGACACATGTCTGGCTTGGTGAATTTGAGCACTTAGCAATACTAAGGCCAGATGCCTGCTAAATAGAATGCCAAATAAATGTGCTGGCATCTTCCATGCTTTGGAAAGATGATTGGATGATGATGATTCCATAGCAACCTGCTCTGGAGGAACTTGGAAAGTATTGTCACAGTCCACAGAATGTTCTTTCCCCATAAAGAATTCTAAGGAAAGTGTTTCATCCGAAATCAGCATCACTTCCCCATAAGCAACACCCTCACAGGCCCCCAAGGTTGATTCTTACCAGTGAAAATCTCAGATTTGGGTCTCATCTACACCATGCAGGATATTGCACTATGGAAGTGGTATATAAAAGGCAGGAGCCACAACAAGCAGGATATAGTAGTATGAAAGCAGTATATGATATGAGTCAATGGGCCCCAACAGTTGTCAGTGCACCTCAGTATCACTATAAAGCAGTAGTGTGGCTCCTGTCTTTTATATTTTGTGAACTGCCCAGAGAGCATCGGCTATTGGGCAGTATAGAATATATATATACACACACACACACACATACACATACACATATACCACTTTCATAGTGCAATATCCTGCTTGGTGTAGATGAGGCCTCTGTTTCCATTCCTCTGGACACATTTAAGTACATGCACACACATACACACACTGTAAAGTTGTTTCTTTCAACCCCACTCGCTACATTTTTATAGACCCCCAACATGGCAGAATGATGTGGTTTTGGATTCTAGAAGCATTAGCTGATCACCTTTGAGAAAACACTATTAGCTATCAAATTATACACCTCTACTTTGCACAACAGAACAACATGGTTAAAGAACATACATAAGTTGACTCCTGTTTCCCACTACAGAGACTGAGATCAGAAAATGGAACTATCCATTTTTATTGCTATAAAGGTCCTTTTCAGATATACAGTGCAAATCTATCCATGTTTACTCACAAGGACTTAGGGCTTCTGTCCTATGTAAACCGCCCAGAGAGCCTTGGCTATGGGGCAGTATACAGATGTAATAAATAATAATAAATAATAATACAAAGCTTTTATTGTGCACTCATGATTGATCATTTACGGTAGTTTGTGGGTCCTTTACACAACTTTCATGGCCTCTCCTGTGCTTTCTGTTCATTATCATGGCTTTTTTTCTTAACAGGGAAAATGCAGCATTTAATTTTAAAAGCCCTTTGATGTTCTCTAATTATTCAGCCATGTAGTGCTGAATAATGAAACATATAGAACTTTCAGAGAAAGGAAATCCCTGGGGAAAGCACATGTAAAGGAATTCTGCAAAGAATCTGGAAGTAGATGCCCCAGAAAAGGTGCGGGAGAAAAGCCTGGCATAGAGAAGTCTTTATCCCTATGTTAAAACAAGAAAGTGCGTCCAGCTAGAGGGCTCCAAGTGTTACCAATCATAAAGCATTGTGCAGCTATTCTGCCTTTTATTCCATAACAGATTTTCTGCAGTAAAAAAAAAAGGGGAAAAAAGATGGAAGAAGCAAAGGTCACAAAGGCACTTTAAAAACTAAAAAATAATTTAAAAAAAATATGGCACATGCTTTCATACTATTTCAATCTAAATAGTAAAGTCATATAAAGCTTAAAATGTATGCAAAATGAGCATAATTCACAACAGCACTGTGCTTGTTTTAATTGCTGAAGACTGTATTTAAGATAATTATCATAGATTTTGCTGCCTCCCACCCTACATTCCATGTATAGAAGTTGACCAGACTGAATCTTTCCTCAATGCTGACAATGGGACACCTCAACAGAAGGCCAGAGGTTAACTTAGCGGGAACACAAAGGCCACTTGGTATATGGAGCTTTGTCTTCCAAGACCTCACCACTGTTCCTCGATCAGACACAGCAGTCAAGAATGTAGATATGCATACCTTTGAGTCACAGAGTGTCTTCCCTCCAGGAGTGGCATAAATATTGATAAGTTCAACAGATGGGCATTTCCCAAACCTTAAATCCTGCAATTTCAGCACAACAGTGTTTTGACTAGGGGGCTGGCTAAACGTGTTCAAAGCCCTGCAATGGCTGTGGATCAGCGCTGTGTCAGTTATATAACGCAGCTGCAGATTCGTAGTTACTGCGGGGCTTTTCCACAAAGCTGTGTGGTTAAAAAGTCAGGAACTTACCCTGACTTTTTCATTGGGAGCGAGGTCACCCCAGCTCTTCCACCGTCTGACCTCATGCTGTGGCCAATCCGGGGGAGGGCAGTCCTGGCGGATGGTGACCAGTGATTGGTCATCGGAAGCCAAGAAGAGGGCAGGGGCGGTGGCTCCAGTACCCAAAACACTGCTGGAAACCCCACACTCCCCCCTTGGTGTGGGAATTACCCAGCACAACTCTGCAGGAGGGAAACCGCGGGGATTAGGGGGAACACGGCACCAACGTGCCGCCATCAAGGCAGCCCCTAGATTTCACCCACCCTGAGCTAGACCTTTTGAGACCCCTGATGGCTTTAGCAATAAGTCATGTTGATCATTTATAAGGTCGTCCAAAGCCAATACTGAATATGTCCAAGAGTCATCTATATTGTTTTATTGTCTTTGTTGGACCCAGAGCCTTTTGTCCTTTGCAGTCTTTCTTTAAGCCAGGGGTGTGCAATAAATGGACCCAATGGACTACCCCTGATCTTTTTGGCCTCTGATTCTTGAACCTGGTGCAGCATTGACAAGAAAGTGGCTTTTTTTTCCCACCACCAGCTGCCAAATTTTGGCAGTAAATATGTTGGGGTGTTCCCTGCCCACTAATAGTGACCACCCCTGCTTTAAACCATATGAAAACCCTCCAAAAAGATTAGTGAGAGAGGACTTACCTTTGCAGAGGCCTTGCTGAGTCTTCTTCAGCAAGGCTTGTTTCTCTGTAGGCTTGATAATTTCATCTTCAATAATGCTTGCTTTCCACTTATTTACCTGGAACACATGGTGAGCTAGCCAGCCTGTAATTTATTGGCTACCCCTGGATCCCTTTTTTAAAAGTTGGTCTTAAGGCCAAGTTACGTATTTTGTTAGGAGAGTAAAAATTTCAAATTTGAGTTCCTTAAGAACTCTTGGTCCAATGAAAGGTTATCATGATCCAATAATAGGTTAATCTTAAATTTGTCAATATGGACTGAAACATAATCTCTTCTCAGCACTATTTACTGCAGTTTTTCAGACTCCGTTCAGGCATGGATATCTGCATGACATTTTCTGCAGTGAAGACAGACACGAGCCACTGAAGTGCTGTGGGATTCCATGCTGCAGGGACACAATACGGTCATGTTTGCATAGGTCTTTCCCATGGAAGTAATAATCTCCCTCCTGGCAGGGTGTTGATTTCTTCAAAAAAGACCTATGTGACTAGTACCACCCATGTAACTGGGTTATCCACACAGACAAACATCCCTGCAACTTGAGAATGCACCATGTTAAAGCAGCTCCCATCCTGCTGGGTGTGGGTACGTACGTAAAGGGGACCTAAGGAAGTGAGGATTCTGTGTTTATCAAGGCCTTTCAGGGTGAAACAAGGACTAACTGGCACCCTTAGTACCGACTTTCATTTAGTCACAGAGGAATTAAATTACATTCTTCACTTCAATTTAATGCATTTTAATGTTTATTTCTATATATGCAGGACTCCTTAATTTAGCATAATTATTGAGATGAACTTCAGCTAACATTACAAGAAAATTGCAACTTGTCATAAAACAAGAGGCCCATATTGTAGCTGAGCTGTTAACACACTGAGATACCCTGTTAGAATATCTTAATAATGCAAATAAGTCCTCCTCACTCCCCACTATGATACTGCTTTGGTGACTTGATTAATTATTATGAAGCCAAATGGCTAACAAAAGAGAGTATAAATAAAAATATCTTCTCATGTCCAATAAAAGAGTGTAAATTTTAACTACGGCGCATGACAGCAAGTGTAAGCAAGAATTATACACAATGCAACTCACTGAATGAGTTAATATGCTCAGGGCCTTTGTTGCTAGAAATAGTTTGCTCTGTATTATAATCATCCATTGTAGCTGCACTCAGCTGCAATTTTGGTTTCTCCTTTCAGTGTATTCAATGACATTTCTAGTATAACGCAGGCTTCTAGCACTAGCCGTGGCTGCCACAGAGATGGTGCCTGTACAGGTGTGTCAAGGCTTTTCAGTCCTCACAATCCAACTCTAATGGTCTTTTGTCATGGGCTGGGCCCATGGTCCCTTTAAGAGAACATCTTTGCTTCGTCCCAGGGAGAGGGAGAGGGGTTTCTTTGTGTCCGAAAAGGGAGTAGCAAGTAAAATGCCAAGGCCACGCTGTGCGAGAAGTGCCTGGCATCTGATAATGCCTCCCCGTGCTGGGACTGGGGGAAGAGTAATAAGTTGCAGCTGTGCAATGTCTGGGAGCATTCCCCCCCTCCCTTCGGGTGAGGTGTGGATTGCTAAGGGGTTCCAATTGGTCAGGGTGGGTCTGGTGACAAGGGGGTCCCAGAAAGAGATAAAAAGCCTAGGCACCCAAGGGTCCGGTCTCTTTCCTGTGGGTGTTGGAGTCCGGTGTGTGAGCAAGGAGCATCCGGGCTGGTCTGGCTGGATGGCGGAAGCTCCACATGGCCGCTGAGGGAAGGAGTCTAGTACGAGTGGCGTGAAGCCAAGTTGAAGTGAGCAACAGAGGTTGAGTCGCAGTGTTAAGTGTTTGTTTTGTTTTAGAATAGGTTTGGGTACAAGTGGGCGAGGGACCTTGCCGGAGTTACGGCTGGTGGGTGGTTAGTGGGGAGTGAGTGCGAATCCAATTGGTCTGAGTGTGTAAAAGGGGGAGGTATTAGTCCTTGCTGTCCGAAGTGTGTCATTCCTTTGTCTCTGTTTTCCCCCAAAACCTCTTACGTGTTTACCTTAATGTGTGGACCCTTATGAAGGTGTGTTTGTGTAAAGAATAAAAGTGTTTGATCCCTATTTCCTGTGTAGTGTTGTTCCCTGAGAACCTAGACTCCCAAAGGGTTAAAAGCGGTAGTGAAGGGGCGTGTGTCTGGGCTGGCCAAGTCAGACCCCCCCTTCTCCGGCCGGGGAATTGCTGAGTCAAGCCGAGCGGTTCCATCACAGTCTTGTTCAAAAGAATCTCTCAGCAGCAGTAGGAGTGGGTACTGGGAGCATAGACAGACTCCCGTTAGAAAAGGTTTCCCTAAAGGTCTGAGTTTGCCTAACCCCAATCTCAGCAACTCTCCTCAAAAATGTAAGTCCAACCCAGTCCAACCTGAATCATGCATGCACAACCGTGGCCTAGACCATTGTACCCCAAAACCCTTGTTCTAGCTGCTGTGAGGATTCATAAGTGAATTTTCACACCATTTGAATCCAATGCACAGATCTTCATCTTATCCATTTCTTAATTGTGTTCAGTGCTTTACTCTGCATGTTCAAGTTTATAATATATGATCTGATAACCAACATTTTGGCATTTTGCAAAGAGTTTGGAGTCCTAAATCCCCCAAAGTAAATATTGTACATTTTAAATTCTTGGGTGATTAATAAAATATTTCTGTTTTCAAAGAAACCTACATGTGTGTATCATTAGGTTACTCTTGCCAAAGTTAAAAGACCCCTTGATGTGTGTCTCAGAACGTGTACAAATTTGTACACATGAGAGCACATTTTATAACAAAGGACATAGACTTATTGCAGTGATTCAAATGATAGGTGTTTGAAAGGAACTTTCTGATCTTAGATAGGACACGTGTTTCAGGAACTTATTACCATCAAGTCAGTGACCTGCTTCAAGTTTAGGCAAGTAGGTGACGTAAATTTTTGTCTGCTGATATTTCCTGTTCTGACAAACAAACAGTTCTGACTACCTTCAGACACATACATAATTCTTGAAATGTGTGAACCAGACAATTCCAGACACAGCCAGGAGCAATTCCCAATAGTTGGTGGAAAAAGTGTTGAGTGAATTGTCCCATAAGTGCCACACATCAAGTAGACATATATTTATCTTTAAAAAAAAAAGCGGGGGGCATACACAAAGCTCTTCCAGCATCAGCTTTTATAGGGAGCAAGATGTTTTATAGGCAATAAGTAATTTGAGATGACGTGTCACGTACAATCAAAGGAATAAACCAGACATTTGCTTTTCTGGAAGAGATTCAAAGGGTTGTGTCCATAAGACACTTGCTAGTCATGCAGTAATGGACAATGTAAAAGGAAAATATTGAACAAATGCATATACTGCAAGGCCATACTGAAATGAGGAGCCTTTATGTTCCTTATTATCAGTTTAGGCTAATACTGGAAAGGCGTACTCACAGAGAGAACTGGATTGCAAGTAAGTGCTTTGCTTTCTTTATTTCACATAGTCTGGCAGGCACCCACAGCCACAGCTAGGTTCCTTCCAGGTCATTTACAACAAAATAAGACTTTAGCGTTAGGCACTATGCCAAGTGAAGACCCAAGTTACAGAGACAGTGTTTAACACCATGAGCCCCTGAAGCAGCCAAGAAAACAATGGAGGTGTAATGAAGACTTTATCAGCAGGACTAATAATCGCCTCAGAGGGGGTCCAGCCAGAATTTTTAATATCTTTTTAATGTCCAGAAAAGGCGTGGGGAAGGGAGCAGGGCAGGAGCAGGGCATATGTTTCCCAGGCCTCCAGAAAGTGTGTGGATTGGCTGCGCTATTAGCATGGATGGGAGGATATCTGCACAATCCAGTAATGAAAGGGCCCTCTTAATGCAAGCGTTGAGAGGCCCTTTTACTACAGCAGGTGGCTGTGGGGCTGGAGCGAGTCCATGGAGGGGTCGCTGGTGCCTAGGGTGACCATATGAAAAGGAGGACAGGGCTCCTGTATCTTTAACAGTTGTATTGAAAAGGGAATTTCAGCAGGTGTCATTTGTATATATGGGGAACCTGGTGAAATTTCCTCTTCATCACATCAGTTAAAGCTGCAGGTGCCCTGCCCGCTTTTAAATCTGGTCACTCTAGTATAGCTCCTGCACTTTAACTGTTGTGATGAAGAAGGGATTTTACCAGGTTATCCATATATACAAATGACACCTGCTGAAC
Organism: Elgaria multicarinata webbii; assembly: GCF_023053635.1. Classification (NCBI taxonomy): domain Eukaryota; kingdom Metazoa; phylum Chordata; class Lepidosauria; order Squamata; family Anguidae; genus Elgaria; species Elgaria multicarinata. The sequence goes on from NC_086171.1 coordinate 18,201,587, forward strand.
TTCCCTTTTCTATGCAACTGTTAAAGATACAGGAGCCTTGTCCTCCTTTCCATATGGCCATCCTGTTTTAATGTGGGCCTCTTCGGTTTGAATTCACCCATCTAGCCAAACCACTTTTGTTTTTCTTCGTGATTTATGCAGGATTTTGTGTAATAAAATGGCTGACAAAGTATCTATTGGTGCGGTCTGATGAATTGTTCCTTGGTAAGCTTTATTGCATTTTAATTCATGAAAGCTGTTTTCAAGGAGCCCAGTCCTCCTTTTCATATGGTCACCCTAACCACTGGTGCCACAAGTTTCATGAGTGCCATGCAGCCACCTACTTCTCCAGAGAGCTCTCTTAGGCCCCAGTAAGTGCAGTAGTTTTTGTTATAGGTAAATTAATTTAAGGAGAAGGAGTAGAGGAGGCCTGAGACTCAAGCCTGCTTATGGATCCAAGTACTCCACTATAGGCATGGAGTGTTCCTACCTACAAGAACGTACTGTTTCATTTCAAAGGAGGGACTATAGATCCACATACGTATTCCTTTGAACATCCCAATTGGATCCCTTAATTGAAATGAAAAGTGACCCCATGTGCATAGTTGTTTCATGTATGCATACACCCTGTGAAAGATCAAATTCGTACTTTCATGGGAACTACTGTTGTTTTTATACTGTTGTTTTTATGTTTCTGGTGTTTTTTTAAATTTTGTATACTTTTTAATGTTTACTGTTTTTAACTTTTGTAAACTGCCCAGAGAGCTTCAGCTACGGGGTGGTATATAGGGTGACCAACTGTCAAGATTTCCCCGGATTTGTCCTGGTTTTTGTTCTTTCCATGGTGTCAGGGGGGATTTTCTATAATTTTCAATAATGTCCTGGAATGACACACCTTCCCCTTTAAGGCTGCCATTAGCATGGCAGGAGGAAATGACATGCTTTCTTGAGGCACATCATTCCCCCACCCCGAGCTCCAATTGAGGTCTTAAAGGGGAAAGTGGGTCATTCGTGGACATTATAGAAAAGGCCCCAATTGGAGTGGATGGTGGTGGTGCAGAATGAAATCCTTTCCCCTCCTCCACTCCAATCGGGTTCTTTAAGGGGAATAACGTACTTTCTGCAGGACTCAGAAAGCTGCTTCCCCCCACACACACTAGGTGTCCTCTTTTTTGGTTTCCCAAATATGGTCACCCTAGTGGTATATAAATGTAATAAAATAAATAAGTTCTAGACTGTGGGTGTATTTTTATATGGTTACCAGGAATTTAAAACAAACTGCTTTTTGTCATTGTCATGAAATATATAAAGAAATATTGACTGGGTGTTTTGAGGTTGTTGTTTTTAAAGTAGGGATGCAATGTTTAGTTGTTTAATAGATCTAAAAGTTTTAAAATCTTTCTAAAACTTAAGCCAAGGTGCCTTGGCTTAAGCAGGCAGCTGATGTTTTAAATTAAAAAAAAAACTTAGCATTTAGAAAGGACATTAAAATGTTCATGGCGCAATTCGCATCATATGCATAACGTTTAGAATATAATGCTTACAACAACCCTGTATGGCAAGCCAGTATATAAATAGCAAATAAGTTAAGGAAATAGATACTACCAAAAATGTATAAAATTTAATACAAAGTGTAATTTATCAAAATTAACACTTAATATAAGTTTCCAAGAGCACTTATTATACACATACAAAGCCAATAACACAATAAAAATTGTAAAATATTTACATATAACTAATCTAAAAGCCAGAATTCACCAAAATATTTGCCAACAATAAAACAAGTAACAAGTATTTTTTCTATGTTTTTTCATCGTGCTTGCAATTTGATTGTAATGCTTGTCAGGATACAGGCAGGAATTCTGGCTTTGAAAGGATTTAGCTGGCCTTGGGGAGAGCACAGGTGATTATCACTATCAATTATCTCACTAGAAATAGCCTCCCTCCAAACTGGTTTTTCAAAGATTAGCTACTTGTTTTTGAAAACTGAGGCAGATTGCAAACGCTGTGAGTACTTCTTACTTGTTTTATTATTGGCAAATATTTTGGTGCATTCTGGCTTTTAGATTAGTTATATGTAAATATTTTACTTTATTCCAGGATGCACTTTATTCTTCATTGAGGGGAGTGACATTTATAAATCACTCAAATTTGGGAATAACCAGGTCAGCCCCCTTTTTAAAAAAACTGCTCTGAAGTACATAAAAGCCTAGGTAGGTTCAATTTATTCCCATATTATTCAAATAATGATTATTCCTGTCCTGTATATGAGGCATTTATAATGATGATGTATAATTTCAGCTGTTTAGCCACTGAAGAAGACAATCCGTTGGAATGCGTTTGGCCTATACTTTTTGTGATGATTGAGCACAATTTTTATTGTGTTACTGGCTTTGTGTATAATAAGTGCTCTTGGAAACTTATGTTAAGTGTTAATTTTGATAATTACACTTTGTATTAAATTTTATACATTTTTGGTATTACCTATTTCCTTAGCTTATTTTTTATCTACGTTTTGGTTAAGGCTAGCATCTGTTTTTTGTTTTTTCACTACTGTATAATTTGGCAAGCCAGTATTCCAGGGTGGAGGCTGAAAGAATAGTGGTTTGCCTAAAACCACCCTATGAATTCACAGAAGTTGTGAGTCTTGCTATTTACTGTTTTACTCTGTACAGCACCATGTACATTGATGGTGCTATATAAATAAATAATAATAATAATAATAATCTAATCCAGGGGCTTTCTGATTTGCTGCTCAGTTTCACAGCGATCTACACTACTGCTTTTAAAGCGCTTTAAAGCACTTTGAAAATGTTTTGAAAACTGTATATGCAGTGTGTCCTGGGCCCCAACAGTTGTCAAAACTGTTATAAAGCATTTTAAAGCAGTAGTGCAGATCCTGCCCAGCTTTTTTTTAAAAAAAAATACTGATACTTACAAAACCCATGAGTGGCAGGAACCATCTTAATGGAATACTCCTCCACTTTTCTCATGTTAGAAGGAATGCATCTTTTAAGAAGGCACTCTGTTGCAACAACAGTGTGTACTACCTAAACCCAAAGAAAGAATACTCTTCTCCAGAACAATTGTTTTATCTAACTCATTGGAGCATTTCTTTATGCATCAGATCTTTTGCGGGGAGCTCCCTTGTCTGGCTGGGCAATTCTGGAAGTTCTAGGACTTTTTTCTTTCTAAACATACATAGGATTGCATTCTAAGTTTGCTACCCAATTGTGAAATATGCCCAATTTAACTCAATGCAGTTGCTTCTGAGTAGACATGCATATGATTGCACTGTCCCTGGTCACTCTAGCCAAAGAGGCCAGGACTCCTGCAGCTTTAAGTGTTGTGATGATAAGGGAATTTTTCCAGGTGTTGCATGAATACAAATGACACCTGCTGAAGTTTCCTTTTCTATACATCTGTTAAAGATACAGGAGCTTTGTCCTCCTTTCCTTATAGTCATCCTAGATTCCTAGTAGTAAATTGATTGTTCGTAACTAAGCTTTGTACAAGTATTTGTCTGGCCCAATTCCTAGCCTGCCTGTCCTAACTGGTTGGTACTGTCCAGCCTACTTACAGTAATTACTGATAATGTAGAGTGTTTTCTTAATAGGTAGAGGTTTTTGCAGGATTTCATGACGTTCATGATACTTGTGCGATGCAGATGCTTCTATATCTTTGACTTAAGTTGGTAATTTAATAGTTTCAGGACATGGACTTTTTTTCTCAACTATCAAGAAAATAAGGATATGTTGAAATGAAGATTTGAACTTAGATTCCATGCTATCTCATAGTCCAGCTGTCCACCAGGGACCAACAAAGCAGGACATGGTGCACCCTCCCACCCATATTTCCCAACAACTGGTGCACACAGGTTTACTGCCTCGGATACTGGAGATAGCACATAGCCATCAGGGCTAGTAGCCACTGATAGCCTTCTCCTCCAGGAATTTATCCACCCCCCTTTTAAAGCCATCCAAGTTGGTGGCCATCACTACGTTTTGTGGTAGTGAATTCCATAGTTAAACTATGTGCTGTGTGAAGAAGTACTTTCTCCCACCAATCAGCTTCATGGGATGTCCCCTGGCTCTAGTATTTTGAGAGAGGGAGAAAAATGTCTCCCCATCCACATTCACCACACCATGCATAATTTTGCAGACCTCTATCATGTCTCCCCTTAACCTCCTTTTTTCCAAGCTAAACATTCCCAGCTGTTGCAACCTTCCCTCATAGGGGAAATGCTTCAGCCCCTTAATCATTTTAGTTGCCCTTTTCTGCACTTTTTCCAGCTCTATAATATATATTTTTAAGTGTGGTGACCAGACGTGTACAAATATTCTTAGTGTGGTCACACCACAGATTTGTATAAAGGTGGTATGATACTGGCAGTTTTTATTTATTTATTTATTTATTTATTTATTTTATTTAAGCATTTTTATGCCACCATTCAGCCAAAAATGGCTCTCATGGTGGCTCACAAAAGTATTTCTTGACAGACCCTGCCCACAGGCTTACAATCTAAAAGACATGACACAAAAGGAAAGGGGATTGGGAGGGAGGAGGACGGGAAAAGGAAAGCAAATTCAGGCACTACAATCTTAGTTGCAAAGTTCAGCAATTACAGTAACAGTTGGCAGCAGGAGGGGTCTCTCAACTGGAGCTGGACCCAGGCACGATGGAGAGGTGCCTGGCTGCTGCTTCCTCCCTCACTGGTGGCCTCTGCAGTGACAGTTGGTAGCAGGAGGGATGGGGCTCTCAGCTGGAGCTGGACTCAGGCACGATGGAGAGGTGCCTGGCTGCTGCTTCCTCCCTCACTGGTGGCCTCTGCAGAGACAGTTGGTAGCAGGGAGGGAGGAGGGCTCTTAGCTGGAGCTGGACCCAGGCACGATGGAGAGGTGCCTGGCTGCTGCTTCCTCCCTCACTGGTGGCCTCTGCAGTGACAATTGGTAGCAGGAGGGAGGGGGATCTCAGCTGGAGCTGGACCCAGGCACAATGGAGAGGTGCCTGGCTGCTGCTTCCTCCCTCACTGGTGGCCTCTGCAGTGACAGTTTTATTCTCAATTCCATTTCTTATAATACCTAATATGAAGTTTGCCCTCTTCACAGCTGCCGCAGACTGGGTTGACATTTTCATTGAGCTGTCCACCACAACCCCGAGATCTCTTTCTTATTCAGTCACCTCCAGCTCAGATCCCATTAGGTTATTTTTAAAGACAGAAGTTGCTGCTATCGCCTGCTGTGTGCAGGAGAAGCAGTGGGATCGAAATGGCCCACTGAATGGGCCACATGCAAGTTGTTTACTTCCTCGTTTGAAAGAGGACGTAATGAGGGACAAACACGCAGGCGGAGAAGTGACGGTAAGCAAACATGATTTCCCCCTGTGATGAAGCTCCAGGACTGCAGAGACCAGATTTAAATCTCTATGAAACTTACTGGATTACCATGGGCCAGTTACTATTTCTAAGCCTAGCCCACCTCACAGGGTAGTTCATTTATTATTTATGCATTTTATTGAAACCCCTTATATGCTGCATGATATTCTAAGATCTCTAAGTAGTTTGCGTAAAAAAATACAATACAAAAACCAAAATAAAAATAATTTAATTCATTAAAAAATGTTACAAATACAGTAAAACAGGAGTAGTAATTGTAAGAATATAATGAGGGTTGGAACCATGTTTGGTATTCTGGGCTCCTCAGAGAAAGGGAACATAAAATGTAATAAATAATAATATAAAAAATTATGCAAATATTTCTTAATCCAATATGTGTCCCAACTTGTTTCTTTGGGGTTAACAGATCTCCTTTAGGAGACTATATTCAAAAACCAATAAAATCCATATATTAAAATGATCATATGAGATTAACACTGTGCATGTCTCAAGTATACTATTTAACAATATCTATATATATCATTAAAACTATGTTACCTTTTATATTTCAGAATAGCCTTTTGGGGAAAACAATTCTCCCCCAAAGACTATTTATTTACAGTATTTATATATTGTTTTTCTGCCCACAAGGGCCCTCAAAGCAATATACAATAAAATCACAACAGTGTAAAAGCAACCAAACAACCAACACCATTCTTTAAAAACAGACCAGACGCATTAGTAAAAGCCAAAGGTCTGTTAAGACAATACAGTTTCATTGCTTGTTTAACCTTAAAGAGGGATTGAGCCAGCCTGAGCGTCTTTGGATGTCTACATTATGTTATAGCTAATTATATAAGCAAACACGTGTCTTTCGTTATAGGACATTTGCATCCTGGCCCTGATCCACAAGGATGTGCATAGAACATCCAAGTCTCTGTGTTCACAATCCTTAATGATAATGACTGAACAGCCTTTGCTACAAAATGATCTTTACATGGAGAAGATCTTTACTGTTAAGAATGTTGGCAGTTATAAAAGGAAGCCTTCGTTCGACAAGGAGTTTAAATCAACATAGTTCTGCCTAATGAAGAACACTTAAAAAAATTATAATGACTACTTAGTCAACCATTTCATTTTGAGGTTCATTCTCCCACCAGGATGACTCACTACAACATAAACCCACAGTAGGGGGATCAAACTAGGGGACAAATACAATAGATCATGCAATTTTGACAAACAATTTACTCTGTGGGAAAATCCCTAACTCACTACTAGCGTTCTTTCATTGAGACGATTTCATTTTTTCTTTGCCACAGCAGGAAGAAGAAATTTCCTCTCACTTTACACCAAAGCAACCTTGTCAGTACAAGTGAGAGAAGAATTTGGCCCTAGGAGAGGGAAAGGATGATATCACTCATGCGACTCCTAAATGGATGTGCTGCTGGTTAAAAGTGTGTGTGTGTGTGTGTGTGTGTGTGTGTGTGTGTGTGTGTGTTTTCCTTTTATATCATTTAGATGTTGAATGCTGCAAAGCACAAATGAGCACACAGACACTTGAGGGTGGGGAGGGCAGGAGGAGAGAAAGTAAACAATTCAGAGATCATGAACAAAGAGTCTGCTTTCATTCATCCAGCCCAGTAGGTATTTGTCCCTAGCAGGTGGATTCAATTTGTTTCACTGTCACATCAAAATTTTACAAGTCGATACATTCTGAAGTATAGTTGAAAACCGGAAACTAATATGATGCATGAGAAGCTTCTTTTTATATTTGCCATATTTTAGTTATTTAGCATTGTGATAAAAATGTTTTTCTGGTTTTGTTTCCACTCACCTGTAAACTGCCCAGAGAGCCCTGGCTATGGGAGCGGTATATAAGTGTAATAAATAAATAAATAAATAAAATCAACTGTTTGGGAACATAAGCAGAGGCTGGATGTTGTTCTGTTCTCCACCTACCCCTCCTTGCTATACCTATGATTGCTGCTTCTCTGACGGGACTATATGCACACACAATTGGATTAGGGCCACATGTACATCACAGGAACATGCTGCCCATGGTGGCTTCCTGCCCTTTGCAGATGGAGTAACATACAAGGTGTACACATGTACCTGCAAAATCATTCAAAGAAATATTCATATAGGAGTTCATCTTGTGTAAAATGCCCCTAATATATTATAGATAACATTTTAAAGCATTGTACGAGCTGAATATGGTGAGTGTTTTAATGTGTACATTTCTTCCTTCTGCCCAGAAGTGTATCTAGTCAGTCAGCTGCAAAGTACGTGTCTTTCTGCAGAATGAGGGGAAGGAAGTTATATGGAGCAATTCCAGAATGGCTACGATAGGGAAAGTTGAAGAATTCCACAGAATGGAACTGAAGACCCTGATACTGCTGTAAGGAGCATGGCTTTCAAATGGACAGAGGTCCCCCTAAGGATTGAGATGTAGCTCAGTTTTTCACAGCAAAGGGGATTGGGAAATAGCTTCCTTAGTTAAGCCCCAGAAAGGAAAACTGGAAACGCATCGCTGGGATCTTCCCACGTTTATGAACATAAATGTATCTGCTATTATTACATCCTAGCACTCAGCCAGCAACATGAACAGAACAGGGAACAGAGCATAGACAAGCACACAGCCGTTGCTCCCATACCTCCACATGTGACCGGCTGTGTAAAGTTCTTCACATGTTCCGTCAGGGCCAGCTCTACCATTGAGGAAGAGTGAGGCAATTACCTCAGGTGGCATATGTTAGGAAGTGGCAGTAGGGTGACCAGATGTCCTCTTTTCTCCCAGACTGCCCAGAATTTTAAGGGCTGCCCAGAAAAGTGTCTGGATTCAAAATGCCTGATACTGGACAAAAAGAAGGTGGCTGTTTACCTTGGCAGCCAAAGGCAAGATGCTGTAGCAGCTGAACTTTGTGATGTGCTTGAAACTTTAAATGACTCTGTGTAGGGAGGGAAGGGAAGTGACGTGACACTGTTTGCATTTGCTTTACAGGCTGATAGTATGGGGAAAGAAATCGTTGCCCCTATGGGCAGGCTATGGAGGCGGCCATTTCTGCCTCCCCCTCCATACATAAACACATATACTAGGGTGACCATATTTGGGAAACCAAAAAAGAGGACACCTAGTGTGTGTGGGGGGAAGCAGCTTTCTGAGTCCTGCAGAAAGTACATTATTCCCTCGCCACCTTAAAGAACCCGATTGGAGTGGAGGAGGGGAAAAGTTTTCATTCTGCACCACCACCATCCACTCCAATTGGGGCCTTTTCTATAATGTCCACGAATGACCCACTTTCCCCTTTAAGACCTCAATTGGAGCTCGGGGTGGGGGAATGATGTGCCTCAAGAAAGCATGGCATTCCCTCCTGCCATGCTAAATGGCAGCCTTAAAGGGGAAGGTGTGTCATTCCAGGACATTATTGAAAATTATAGAAAATCCCCCCTGACACCATGGAAAGAACAAAAACCAGGACAAATCCGGGGAAATCCTGACAGTTGGTCACCCTAACATATACGCACAATTGCCCTGTAAAGGAAATGCAAATGACAGCATTTCGTTTCCCTCTCTACACAGATGCATTTGAAGTGTCCATTCTACAGTGCTTCATGGAAGAGACTGTTCCGTCTAGGGTGAACTTTTCCACCTGCTCCCCACCCCTGGCCTGGAGCCCTTGTAAGCAAGGCTGGAGCACACGGCTTCAGGGGAAAGATGCTGTTCCAGCAAAGGTGATTTTCTTTTCATATTCTCTGATCCATCATCTTGCCTGGGACACCTTATAAGGCGCTAGGGGTGATTCCAGCTCTCCTTTGGCGTTTTTCATTTTGGGCATGAGGAAAAGTGTGTTTGGGCTTTAGGGTTTTCTTCTGTTTTAAATAGGTATTAAACTTGTATTTCAATATTTGAATATTGTATTTGTATATTTTTGTGAGCTTTTTTGGCTGGAGGGTGTCATAGAAATAAACTGGAGCATAATGTAACATAACATTCATGCCACATGACAGGCAGCTCAGCTCCATTGAGCTGCTGTAATGCCTTGGCTTTCACTGACTTAATTATTTACATTTATATAAAAAATAATAATAAGAAAGGCAGATAGGCCACCCACCCACCCACCCACCTCCTACCTTCATCTCCTAGTAACAATCCCAGCGCTGTCACTGGAAGGGAATCGCAATGCAGACCCAATTTATCACCACTAATTTGATTTAGAAGTAATAATAATGTGAATGATTGAACTGTATGAAGTAATTTATTGAAGAGGAATTCATTTTGGAGCAGGATCTGGAACATCTGGGGGACAATTAGTTGAATAACAGAACAGATTTGGGTGACCTCGGTAGGGTGCAATTTTTTATTTATTTTTTGTGGGAAGGTGTGGTTGGGAAATTAATTAGCTTTGTCTTCTGTAAAATGTAAATGTTAGTGATTCTTTCAACATTTGCATGTATGTATGGAAATTAGCATGTGCACATTGGTATCTTCTTTTGTCAGTTTTGTTTGTTTGTTTTGGTGCCTCAGGCCCTGGCTAGCCTAGGTAGCAGCAAAATGTTGGATGCGACAGCTACAGGCCACACGGCCTCCCTCACGCCCTCTGAGCTGGCCTGCAGCCTTCAGGTGTAGTGAAGAACACTGTCCCATCACCAGTCAGCTTTTGTACATGGAAGGGGAGGGGCACCATCTTGTCCTTTGCTCCAGGAAGCAAAATGTCCTTGGCCAGCCCTGCGTTCAGTGCAAAGATTTAAAAGGGAGGTTGTGAACACGTCCAGCTGAATGTAGTTACAGGCCCCTTTTGAGATCTTCATACTAAACACACAAAGATCTTTACACAGCCGGGCATGTAAGCACATTGGGCGCAGGGCTTGCATCTTTGCCCACATGTCCCATTGTTGCAGGTGAATGGAGAGAGAGAGAGAGAGAGAGAGAGAGTCCTATGTAGACATTTGCCTGCCACAATGGGGATGAGACATGGGCAAAGATGCCAGCCCTGCCCCCAATGTTCCTGCATGCTCGGCTGTGTGTGTGTGTGTGTGTGTGTGTGTGCGTATAATATATATCACATCACTTTATTTCTTCTACTTCTCTATGTATTTTCTACTGAGGTTTACAATATACTGTTGTGTGTTTCGTACTTCCCAAATTATGTGACGTTTCAGGGACAGCACTACTGGGGGGATTCCACACGTCATACTGAGGGCGCTTCCATGCACCCCCAGAGCGATCGTGTAGCTTGCCTGTTCGAAGCGACGAGGAAGAGGCGTCCTTGCCGCCGCCACCCACCTCCCTCCTCGCCGGCCGGGTCGGAGAGCTCAGCGGAAGAAGGCGGCACTCTCCACCCCGCCTTCTTCCGCCGAGCTCTCCGACCCGGCCGGCGAGGAGGGAGGTGGGTGGCGGCGGTGGCGGCAAGGACGCCTCTTCCTCGTCTCTTCCCAGGCAAGCTACACGATCGCTTTGGGGGCGCACTGGGGGCGCATGGAAGCGCCCTCAGTACGACGTGTGGAATCCCCTTGGGTTTAGTTTCCTTTGAATGAGAGATGGAGACTAAGGTTATTTTAGTAATATTTACAAAATTTACAGATATACAAGCAGAGATAAATGCAGGCAAACAGGATCTCCTACAAGACAGATCTCCAGAAAGCCTTTGGCTGAAATCCCAGATTCAGCGAAGTCCAGCTATAAATTCTTGTGTGTCACTGAAGGGGTGTCATCTTCCCCCAGCTCTGATAGGCATCTCATTCAAAAACTCAAAGAGGTGCTCAACTGTTAGAATACCATCTCCTAACCATTAGCTCCTTCTCATTAATGAAACAGTAGCAAGCCATCCTAGACTATTAACCAGAAATCTACCTAACGAAGGAATAGTTGGCAAGCAGCTATAATATGTTAGGCATGAGTGGTGTCATTCCAGGCATATAGACCAGAGTATGGCAGAAGGCACAGAGACAGGTGTGGGGACAGGTGACAGAGAACCAACAGTAGATGGGGCTTACACAACTGAGGGGCTGAGAAACTTAAACTAAAAATTGATCACAGTAGTGGAAAACAAATGAAAAATAGTATATTCGTAAAAAAAAACACAAAGGCATGATCTCTACAAATTGCCACTAGCGGATGATCCCAGGAGAAATATTGATTGCTGATCAAGTCTAAAACAGTTGTAAAAACAGAGAAAAGCACAGGAGTGCTTAGAAAGAATTCTTTATGACCATTAGATGAGTACTTTGCAGACCTTGGGTGCTGGTGGAGCATTTATCTAAGACAATTCTGGGTACAGCCATTTATTCAGATGTTAATGTATTTGAGTCAGAGATTGCACTTTGGGTTTGGAGGACTGAGCAAATCTAGCGAATCTACCTAGAGATTTTTCAAAGATGGGGAAAGGTACAGAGAGTTTTGGGGCGTAGCAGGGTGGAAATATTGAAAGGAAGTGTAAAAAGTCAAGAGGAGCAATGGTGCATTGGGGGAAATGGATGCATGAAGTTACCAGAGAACAATATAAGTGTGTTTTGTAAACCTGGAGCTAATGGAAAACATTAAGGACAAAAAAGATTCCTGGAAAACGCTGAGAGGGTCTGGGGTCAGAATTGCACAGCAATGAGGACAAGAATAAAATGGGCCAATGAGAACTATTTCAATGCATGTAAAAATCTGGAAAATGTGTGCACAGGAAACATTTTCTTTGTATATGCATGATCTATCTGTTCAATAGTTTCTAGTGTTTTGCTTTCCCTTACTACAGGGATATCATGACTGTCAAATGATCAAAAGGTATCGCTAGATTTACTAGTTCTGGAGAAGACACAAATAGCAAGCAAAGAGGCCTTACAGGCCAAGGATTAAGATTAATATTTGTCAATTTATTATTATTATTATTATTATTATTATTATTATTATTATTTATTTATATAGCACCATCAATGTGCATGGTGCTGTACAGAGAAAAACAGTAAATAGTGAGACACTGCCGCATAGGCTTACATTCTAATAAAACCATAATAAAACAATAAGGAGGGGAAGAGAAAGCAAACAGGCACAGGGTAGGGTAAACAGGCACTGGGTAGGGTAAAACTAACAGTATAAAGTCAGAACAAAATCAAGTTTTAAAAGCTTTAGGAAAAAGAAAAGTTTTTAGCTGAGCTGACCCCCTTTCCCTCCTGACTCATTTAAGACAAAATCCTATGCAAGTTTAGACAGAAAAAAAGCCCTACATCTCCCAGCATTCCCCACCCAGCACGACTGGCTGGGGAATGCTGGGAGTTCCCATTTTCCCCATGCCCTTAGTACTTGTAAGCCTCCAAACTCAGAGGCTTATGGGTGGCCTATGCAGAGTTGGGAAGCGTGTCACACCTCCCACTTTGCATTTAAGCTAGATTCGGAGGCTTTGGAGAGGGGGAGTGAAGGAGGCTGGGGCAGCCATGGATATGTCTTATGGATGCTGCCCTGATCTCCTCAGCTCCCTGCCTCTGGAAATGCCTCCTTTTTCCTATCTTCATGTTCTGTTTCCTGAGCATGGAAAGGGAGCTGGCATGGTTCTCCCTGCGCCAGCTTTGAGGAGGAGGGGCGCAGAGTGCCGTTTCCTGGCTCTGAGGTTGGAGTGTAGCCCTGTTTTCAACCTTGAAATGAAGAAACTGAACAATACTATGTCCCCCAGATGCTGTCTAGGGGGCATAGGATTGCTCTCATAATCTTTAATCTACTCTGCATTTCACTAAAATTGTGTGTGTGTGCACGCGCGCATGTAATACTATTGTAATGTAGAATTTCGGCATGTCCAGATGTCAGTAACTTGCTACCCTACTTGTACAACAAAGTGGGTAAATTGAAGTACATTAACTGCCTTTGCGAAAGGTAGGAACCTTTTCCTGAATGACCACCTGCTCACTCTCTGTAAAGATTCATTGCCCATGAAAGTCCCTATTCACTTTGTGGACAGACATGGGACAAGAGCAGGCCAAAGCATCAATATGCTTTGACTTCAGGAATTAAAAGCCATGACATTATGATGGGCAGCCCACATAATATCAATATAGGGGATGTATATATACCTAAAAACAAGCGTGGGGCTGTTGTGGGAATTTTGACGAGACATTTGACCTTCTCTCCTGGTCTGAGCTCAAAGGAAACCAGTTCTGTCAGTTTTCTGCAGAACTTCCACTAAGAAACCTCTTCCCCAAGTAATTTTCAACTTTAAAAAAATAGATTGGATATTTTTGCAACATATAACCTTATAAATACATAAAACAAGATTATGTTGCCAATAGTAAATAATTTATCTATACCAGTTGCTGCAATCCAACAATGAGTTAGGACATTCTTAAACTTACTGAAATCATAATATCGCCATCAATAAAATACTATATTTTTCAAAATAATAATTGTTTGAAAGTAAGGCAATTAATCAACTCAAGAAATGTTAACTGGTTGAAAATCATCAATAAAGTTCAACCCTTTACAAGAATGAGGCTGAAATTCACTGCCAATCTTAGAAATATTTATAAAATAAAATTAAAATGTCCATCCCACCTTGCTGCCCTTCATATTTTTAATGATACAAGGTAAACCTTGCAAATAGCCCTGCTGATTCAGACCAGTGATTCCTTTAATCAAACATTCTGTTCTCCACAATATCCAATCAGATGCCTCAGCCTTCCCTTGCTTTTGGCATTCAGAGTTATACCAGTCATAGAAGTTCCATTTAGCTATCCTGGCAAATAATAGCTGGTGATAAACCTATCCTTTCAAAACCATCTTCCATTATCACACCTTTTAAAGCTAGCTTTGCAGAAGTTTCGTAGTCGTCGTTGTTATTTGGAAGACAGTTTGATGTTGGTCTTCCAAATGAAAACAGTTGCAACATCACTACCATCTCAAAGTCTTCCTCTCCTAGCCAGAGAATTCCCTTTGTTGTTTATTTCTAACACTTTGGTCCACTTTAGAGAATGTGTACCAGCTACATGGTATGAAGGGGGTACCAGCTAATTCTGTAATGTTCGCTTTCTATTTGTCATTTGTGAAGCTGTCCCAAGACATTACATTTTCATGAGTCACTGATGTAATTCCTTAGAAAGCACCTATGTCCTTCAAATACAATTAGAGAAGTAGCTTTATATGGGCTTGCTCATTATCACACAAGGAAATCTTTGACAAGATTATGAAACAGAGTAGATAGTTCCTTTCTACGCCACCTTGACCATGTGTCCCTTGTTAAGATTGTAAATACATAATCTCTTCCCTAGATTCCCAGTACCAAGATGTTTTGATTTGCGAAGTGAAGCATGCTTGTCTAGCCAAAATGTATAATTTACTATACAAAGTCTGTTTCTGACTTGTGTTATTTGACCAAAGGAATCTGCAGGCTTTAATCTAGCTTGTTAACAGTTTGAAAAGTTCGGTTTGCATGAGGCTGCATGAATCAAAATGAATTATGAATTTCAAAATTGCCAATTATGTTGCATCACACAGCTCAGAGCACAATGATAAACCACAATCCAGATTTTTCAGTTTAAATGGCTTTACATTCATGCAAGCAAATTAACCATAAAATGGTATGGAGGGAGGAGGGAGAGACAAACAAAATATCCCAAGAAAGAATAAACTGCAGATAATAAGCACCAATCTGGTGTTGAATGCTGCCCAAGATACCAATTGTTTTAAGTCACGACAAAGACAGCTGAATGCTCATCTTGTGGATATAGAGCATGGATGATTGCTTGCCATGAGTATCTTCTCTCACAAATAACAGTTTTTTCGCTCTTAATTTTCTGCTAAATTGGAAGCTAACTGCTTCCCACATTGTCATTGGAACACCTGCAGCTGTGCTGGATTTCTGCGCACCATTTCTTTTAGGTAAAACAGCACTCCGCTTTCCTTCAGCTCCTCATTATGCTTATGTCTTCCTTTCATTGCACTACAGCACTAATGATTCAGGCAGGCTGGTCAGTCATTAAGTGACAAGCAAATGATACCGTATGCAACGTGTGACTAATCGGTCTGAACAAATGAAATCACAGACTTGCTTTTCCCATCATTCATTTCCCAAACAGTAGCAATGTGGCGCACAGCAGGTAGTTCAGTTAAAACCAGCCTTGTAAAACAAATTTCCTGCAGCCGTTTTAAGTGCGTGCGCTGTGATGGGTTTGAGATGCTGTAGTTTGGAGACGGTGCCCAAGGGAATGAAGAAAGGTTTGGGGTGGAGGGGAAATGGGGATGCAGGGGAGAAGGAGGAGGGATCCTCAGTACATACATTACTGTAATTAAGGGTTTAGTATCTTATTGATGTGGTTTCTGTTTGGAGGGCTCTCAGAAATGACTGTGCATTAGCAAACCCCAAACATACCGCACTTAACACAGGAATGAGCAAAGAGGAAAGTGAACACTGGTTTCAACCAAATTTTCAAAGATGCATATTTAGTATCATCCAAGATTTGACATAACAAAAGTATTGTATTTATTACATACTTAAAGCATGATACTTCTTTTTTTTTTTAAGGAAAAATGGGTTCATGCAAAATCTAAGGACTAGATCTAGTCTTCCCTTTTCATGGGATTGCTTTTACATTATATTTTATGGCACTTATTTTTATTTGTATTATGCTGATTGTGGTTTATATTGACACACAAACCCGTTATATTAATAACGGCTTTCAGTACTGTGTTTGTAAGTAGCTTCAAGACTGATTTTCGAAGTGGAAAGTGACACTTTTTTTTAATAATTTGATTTCAATGCATTTAATCTTCTTTCTCCATGTAAATAATTTTAGAGTGGTTATATTTTTAATTTAAGTTTGTCAGCATAAGATTGATTTGAACAAAACAGATCAATCATAACTGAAGTTAGAATGGTGCCAAGGACATAAATGTTGCAGAGTGTTCTGTTTTCGAACACCTATGGCCACTTAGCACATAAATTTTTCCATTACATGTCCTGACACTATGCAGCCTGCATGCCATTCCCAAATTCCCCAGTTCAGTGACATTTGGAATCATTTGATGTGAGTTATAGACAAAAACATCTGCAGGGGCACAATTTGCCCACATCTGGAATGTGGTGTTTCACCATGTGGACTGGATAATTGTGTTGTTGTTTTTAATGGCTACAGAATTGTTTAAAAAGAAATTGAAGCAAGAAATGTTTGGAGAATTTTTCATTGCTTTGGAGGAATTTGGTGAAACAGTCCTGCAATCTCTCTGCCCAGAATTCGGGTAGGGAATTTAAAGTGGCCATTTGTGCACAGTTATAGTTATTAAATTTGATATGTTTGGAATATTTTTTGCCAGATAAATGACTAGATTTTTAATTTAAAATAAGCCTTGCCTTTAGGGCTAGGCATTTCAGACTGGGTTTCTATTTTTTAGTTCCATTAGCTTTCAGCTCTTCTTTGGCTAAGAAACATCCTAGCTATGTTTCTCAAAATGACCAATTGGCATTTTCTTTATTTAGTTTCAGGTTTCTATCTTGACACCTGCATATTTTTTTTATTGTATTTTTCCAGATTGAGATATGAGATATTACAGGTAACCTTAACAAAAGTCTCAAATGCTTGTTGGATCACCAAGATTGGCCCTCCCATGAGGCGGGGTGAATTCCCTGCTTCAGCTGGCAGATCAAGAAGGGCAGCAGATCCCATGAACATTCCCAGGAGTCCCAATGCTGCCATCACCACCCTATGCCTTTTAAAGTGAGGCATAGGGCGGGCACCCCGAAGAGCCCTGCTAGCCCCTCTCGTGCTACATCAAATGATGTAACAGGAAAGTAGCTGTTGCAGCTCTCAGAAATAGTAGCTGCTGCTACTCCCACCCATACTATGCCTCACTCATAGTATGGCATAGACGGGTGAGCGCTATGCGGAGCCACACTGGCTTGCTGCAACGAAGGCCACAGCAAGAGAGAGTGCCACAAGCTTCTCCACAGAGACCATTCAGCCCAAATGCCTTGCTCTGAGGTGTCCTTTTAAAGAGCCAGACATTGGCGGGGAGGTGAACCTGGAGATCCAGCCTGGCTTTGAAAAAGGGCCTTTCAAAGCAAGGTATTCAGGGGAGACAGGTGGTGGTGGCTGGGAAGATGGGCCACAGTCCTCCCACTGATAGCCATACATGGCTTGTGCTCCCAGATGCCTCCTCACCCCACCCCTGAATGTGCAGCATGGTGGCTCTTGCTCCTGCACCCACCCACTCCAGTAGTGGCTTGCATTCTCCCAGCCCCATTTTTAATGCCACACCAGGAGGTTGAAAAATGACGGCAGCCCTTCGCTCAGCTACTGTCCATCTGCCCTGGTAGAAGACCTATGTAGATCATGGTATCGATCCCTACCCTGCTAAATACATTTCATGTGCTCTCTGCCACCTCTTATCGTCTTTCTTTATCCTGGACTTATGAGAATGCAGTCAGAGCATTTTGATGAGGTGGTTAAGTCACAGAACCCACTTTGCTATGCTGCTTTGGTAAGTGTCTGTTAGGCGTGAGATGTTCCAGTCCTCAAGCCTATTTCATTGAAACGAAACAATTTATTTTTTGATAAGAAAAAGAAATGACAATTCAAAACATCGAAGTGTTTCTTAGCAACATGAGCATTGGGATTCAGCTGCTAGTTAAAAATACATCTTTCCCTCATTTAGTGTAGGACCAACTCCCCTGCAAATGAAGCACAAGATTCAGACAACAATACACCTCTCTTAGAACAATTATACAATAATACCCAACCTGTATATATACAGACACACTCCACACTGCCCACAAATACTTACGTAGAACCAGTAATAATGTATTTTGTTACGTAGAGCTCATCTCTGAAGCATATAAAGAATACAGGATTCTCCTGAACACGTGTAAAGAATGTATTTCTATCATGACTGACTACAGAGAATCCTCAAACACCAGAGACTAGGGAGAAGGTCTTAATTCCTTGATGTGCCTACCCTCCTGCAGTGTTGGTGCTTTCTTGCTTGTGCAGTTTATGCTGCCTAATTTCAAAAGTGTTGGTACCTGAGCAGGGCCAGAGGTCTCTGTATTCACTCAGAACTACAGCAACTCTCAAAGGAGTCAGGCAGGGTCTTCCTCGGTCATTTCCAACCTGAGATCCCTTAACTGGAAATGTCAAGGATTAAACCCAGGACCATCTGCACACAAAGCATAGGCTCTACCACTGACCTATGGCAAGTGAAGCAAAAAACTACGGTGATTTTTATTCCAAAAATTCCAACCTTATTCAAAAAATTCTGGCAATCAGGCAACATTTCTGGCTTTCACACACAACATTCTGGCAACTGGCCTAGAGGTAAAAAGCCCAGCTGTGTCAGTTTATTCTGGTCGGTTGGCAACCCTATATACCACTTATCTGATGGTTTTTGCCAACCTTGCAAGGACTAATACCTTTACAAAATGCAACAACCAATCTCTGTACTGCTAATTTGCAGAGTGGCTAACAATAATGACCAACAATATAACCAAGAATGGTGATAGCCATGTTTAACTCCCTGAAGCCCACTTAGCTTCATTCACATTGAATGCATGATAAAGTGGAAAGTTGTTGTTGTTGTTGTTGTTGTTGTTGTTGTTGTTGTTGTTGTTATTATTATTATTTTCTGAGTAAGGTTAACAATTCCATTTCTGCATGTAGAAACCTAAGACTAATTAGCCATAGTGTCTCATGAGAGAAAAAGAATGGACATATGACAGCACAGACTTAAAATATCATAGCATTAAGCTGAATTTAAAAAAGATGTCAGTATTGTTTTTATCCCTGAACATTCCTCAGCCTAATTTCAAAGTCCATTTTGGGTCCTGTTCCAGGAACTGAGGAAAAACTATCCATTGACATGGTTCACACAACATGACAACCCACCGTGGGTGATCACTCTTGGTGGGTTGTTGTGATGTCTGAACCCGGTGTGGTTTCTCCAGAGTGTCTTATTTGTTGTTGGGTTGTTCAGGGTGGCTTGTATTCAGTGTTGCTGGTTGTGGTGTCCAAACCTGGTAGAACACATTCATCATAGGTTGTTGGGAACAGTTAGAGAGACACCCAACAACAGTGGCAAACGCCCCTGCCACTCCTTGCTATTTTGCTAGCGCTCCCTCATCCCTTTTCAGTGCCCTCTGCCCCATGATCCTAAAAGTCTAGAAGAAAGGACACTATAGAATGTTGTGAACACATTTTATTTATTAATTTTTGGTCTTATGCTACTGCACACATTCAAAAGTCCATGGTTATGAAACATCTGTAATTTCCCACCCTGCTTTACTGTTCTGCCATGAAATTTGCATATATTTATTGATCCTTCTTGTCTGCCTTGAAATTTGTGTGTCTTTACTGATTCCCCTCACTCCCTGCTCTGCCTTGATATTTGCATATCTTTACCTTGAAATTTGCATATCTTTACTGCTCTGTAACCCATATGTATATATGACAGCTAACAGTAGTGACCACTGGAGGGAACCTGCAAGTGCAAAGGGTTGGGGGAGCTGAAAGTGGCTGGAGCAGGAGAAAGAACTTTTCGGGTGGGCGTAATTGCTAGTACATGAAGCAGCCTGTAAAAAAAAGGTGGGGGTGTTCACACTAGCAAGGGAAGAGGATGAAATTGGCAAGGACGTTGACAAGAGCGGGATATCAGTATGCTGAACTAAATGGTGGACAGGCAGTTGTGCGCACTTGCACAAGACCCCTATTATTACATTTTTTTACTGGTCAATAGCTGAGGCTCTGGGCAGTTCACAATTAAAACTATAAAATACAGCAAGTCAGAACATAATAAAAAAAGCTTTAAAAGTTAAAATAAAAATACCATTCCACCACATCACCTCCTCACTTTTAACTTTCATGTGAGTAGGCTGAAAACCTGTATAGGGCTTCAGGTGTAGGACAAAACATAAACTGAATGCAGTGTGCCTCTGATTTTCACATTAATGCGGTTCCTATAGTTCAATTAACAAGTAGGTATTAGGGTCACAGTTAAAGCTGTAGGAGCTATACTAGCATGACCAGTATCAAAAGAGGGCAGGGCTCCTGCAGGTTTAAGTGTTGTGATGAAGAGGGAATTTCACCAGGTGTTGCAATCATACAAATGACACCTGCTGAAATTCCCTTTTCAATACAACTGTTAAAGATACAGGAGCCCTGTCCTCCTTTCCATATGGTCACCCTATTTGGTATGTTCTTGTAAACATAGGCCCCGGTTTCTGGTATGTTCTTGTAAACGTAGGCCCCGGTTTCTGTCTGTCTATATAACACATTTTATATGAAAGCAATATAATACTGGTTGTGAATGACTGTATTATTCTATTCTTTTCTACTAAGTCTTTATTCAAGAAGGAAATTAATCCCAGCAATTTCATTCCATTGATTCAACAAGAAATAAACACGTAGAATTTAAATTCTTTTAAAGGGGAACTTTCACTCATACGATTTAAGTACAAGGCTGATTTATGTGGCATGAACAGATATTCAGACACTATTTGTTTGTTTTATATCTTGTATAGCAAATTGTACAGTGCATTGAAATACAAAGTGAAAGCTAAAGCTTTTGTGTGCCAAATATTATGTGAGAAATTTAAAAGACAATTTTAGAGTAAAAATCCTGAAAAGGACTCTTTATTCGGATAAAACTACTTCCATTACCCACAGTGGGGGGATGTATTGTGTGAGTTTAATGAAATTTATTGGTATTAAACAATGAAAATAAATAAAAATTAGTTGAACATGAGCCATAACTGTAAGTCTGCTTTGTACCCGGTCACAGAGCAATTTACAGAAATGACATGGATTGCAAATTCTCTCTCAAAAAAAAGAAGTAGAAGTAGAAAAAAGATTGGCTAATGACATCTCTTCTATACTTCCTACTCTACGGAAAATGTGTCCCCTCACCCCTTCCCCAAACCAGTTCTGGCTCTTCTTGAATTTGACACCCTTTAATTAACGCTCTTTTTGGGTTGGCAGAGAATACTGTAGGTTGCTTGCGTGACTGGATTCCTACCCCTGCAGCGCTATTAGGCACCCCGTGGAGCACAAACAAAAAGCCCCAGCGAGCCTGACCCAACTATTTTCCTATGAATAGAACACCCTTTCTTTATCAGGATGAAAAAGAGATGTGAGTTTGCCTGGGCTGCATATTTGCGGGAGGGGGAAATAGGGGCCTGCTATACATAGACAAATAATGAGCGTGCACCTGTTTGAGGCAATATTTGCTAATACGCTAAAGTGGGTGTGGGTGCTCGTCTGTAAGTGAGGCTGAAGGGACTGACAGCAGCACCATTTTGGGTCTGTTAGTCTTCAGCAATCATCGCAGAATCTGAATAAATTATAAATTCATAACTCTGACCACAGTCATGCTCTCATGCATCTAGAAACATGTATCCCGTCAAGAACAATTGGTAGAGATCAAGGAAGCAGTACAGTGGATACACTGTAGGTAAGATATCAATTCATATGCAAGGACATTTCCTGCTCAAGACCAAAAGCCTCGTAGTCCCCTGTTAGTCTCCTTTTAAACTCTGCAGTTACTCATTTAGAGACTCAGGAGCCTCTTCCAGACTGGAGGGATTGGGGTGGGGGTGGGGGGTTATTGCACACACCCAACCTTCATGGATGTGTAATAAGGTCTAAAAAGAGCCCCATGAATACAGCTGCATATGGAGCTCTCTTTGTGTGACTGGAAGCCCTGAAAATGTAGTTTTCCAATCATGCATGAAAACCGTATGCCTATATATCTGCATCCCCTAAAGAGTCGCATGCCCAAGATATGGGTTTACATGGACAGTGGATCCCTGAGGTGCTGGAGTGGATGGTACCACTTAAGACTACAAGTGGAAGATGCCATTTTTCAGTGCTCCTTCATGTAAATATTTCCATGTGGTATTTTTTAAAGTAGTACATAAAAGGGGGGTTGTGCCCAAGACCTACTCCTTGCTATGCTAGTTTCCTACTTACCGTGAATCGTGTTATTGTTTGTTTAAATGGGGAAACATCCACAAATGTAACCCTCTGCCTCTAGTCTAAAGTAGTACTGTTCTGATCTTTTTTGTTGCTTTTGTGGCCAGTGCCACATGTGAAAGGGCCTTAAGAAAGGTGCTCTCTAGGTCATCCCCTGCCCCAGTGCCAGCCTGGTAGCTCCTCTTATGAGTTTTCCAGAGGTGTGATGGGGTGGGCAGCAGTGCTGTGACAAGCTGAAAAGTGAAATGCTGGACGAAGTGCTTGCCATCTTAATTCACCCAGAATACATCTGGTCCCTCAAGACTTAGTGAAGATTTGATTGGACTGCTTGCAAAGGCTCCACATACATGATGTGATGCTCATGTATCCCTGTCTGCAGCTGCTTGTCTAATTTTTATGCTTGGATGCATCATCACCCCAGACTCAAACTTTTTATCTTTCCTCCCAAACCATCCTCTCCCTGAATACAACTGTACCCTGTGACAAAGTCACCATCCACCTTATTGTACTGGCACAAAGCCTTGGATTTATCTCCAATTCCTCACTCCCCTTTGCACACCATATTGAGTCCATCACCAAATCATGCCACTGCTCCATTTACAACATTGCAAAAATGTGTTGTTTATCTATGCCTCCTCAATTAAAAACTCTGCTCCATACCCTGGCCGTCTCTCACCTCTTGATTTTTGTAGTCTTCTCATCTCTGATCTTCCCTTGTCTCATCCCAGTCGCCTCACCTGTTTCTGGCACTCAGCTGCTGTAATAATTCCCATCTTTCAACACTGTCATAACATGATGCTCTTCTTTAAAAGCTACTTTCATTTTTATCTACGACTTGGCATAAAGCACTCATAACATTTTGAGACTATCTCATTATACTTGAATCGAAGCAGTATACTGTACAGAATATTGTAGGAGTTCTCCTGTATATTGGTAATCCCCAAACCTGTTTTATGTACCTTACTGTTTAGCCGACACCATTCCTTGCTTTTTTCAAACTGGCCATTGACTGCAATAAACAGATTTAGCTTTGGTATCCAAGGGAGGGAATTCAGTGCTCAGGCCTTGGGAAGGCTGCACGTAACTCTCGGGCCATGGGTTGTGCACCTCTGCCTTAGGGGAATGGCAGCCAGGAAAGATTAATTGGCTCTCTGGAAGCAGCTGTCACTGGGCATTATTTGAGGGCCAAGCTAGTTGATAGCACAGAAAGAACGAGTGCTACCATGTTCTTCACTGGGAACAGAATCAAGTCCATGATCTGTCGGCAGCTGAGATTTACAAAGCCCTTTACTGCTGTTTTAAGTAGTCAGAATAAGGAAGAATAATTAAAAACTGTTACTTTAGCCCTCATTGAAAAGTGAAAGATTAAAAGCTGTTTTGGCAGCCGGCGAGTGCAGCTGAAAGACACAGCTAGGCCAGGTGGGTGTTTGGCAAGAGGATCTGGCCAAGGGAGCAGATCAGCGGGAGATGCTGGGGGTGGGGTGAAAGGCAGAAGAAAGAGTTGCCACAAGGACTACCAGGAAAGCATTTCCCCCCCACCCACTCCGACTCCTCAGAGTGATATAGGATGTAATAGTCAGCCAACCCACCAAAGCACACAGTGGTCGTGTGCTCTGGGATCAAGAAACTTGGAAGTTTCTTAAGTAGTGGGGCTCAATCAATTTTATTTTTGTATTTATTAAAGTATTTATAGACCGCTTTTCTAACTATGCTTTCAAAGTGATGCCAAGATTGCTATGCTGCCTGTAATACGACTTAAAAACACACACATGTGCATATAAATGTTATGGCTTTCAACACAGGACACAGCCATTTTTAAAGTAAATTAAAGATCCTAATAAGCAGCTCTTAAATTCAAATAATGAGGTGGGTGACTTTTCTTATTTTCCCATGATCCGATGGTCCTTGTTCACTAGAAAATGATGTGGCTACTAGTTCCAAGACGATGAAAATTTTGAATATACATAACACAGATTGATGTGCTGTCACCTGACAAAAGTGGAAAACTTGGAAGGCGTGCTTTGTGAAAGCAAACCAAAAGTTTCTGTAGGGCTGCATTATACTTTAATCAAGAACACTATGCAGTAGGAAGGAACCTGCATTTCTAACCACAAGTACCTGAAAGCTTCTCTTATTCTGTGTGTAAATGTTGGGGACAATGTGGGCTGGCCTGGGTGTGTGGGTGGGTGTATGTGTGAACCTGGTTTTTGGCAAATGATGAGGTGGAGCTTGGCAGGTTTTGGTGTATCAGTTTTAAAATCTCTTCACTGGCTGCCAATTAGTTTCCGGGCGAAGTATAAAGTGTTAATCACCTTTAAAGTCCTAAATGGTTTAGGTCCAGGCTACCTGCGGGATTGTCTTCTCCTGTACAATCTGCCCCACACACTCAGGTCCTCTGGGAAGAACCTACTTCCATCTGCCAAAGTTAGGTTGACAAGTATTACCGAGAGGACTTTCTCTTCTGCTGCTCCCAGACTGTGGAATGGCCTGCCGGATTAGACTTGTCAACTTAACAGTCTATTAGCATTCAATTTATTTATTTTATTTATTACATTCAAGAAAGCTATAAACACTGATCTCTTCCAGCAGGCCTATCCAGTGGAATTTTAGGATGCTTTTAGGATCCTTTTTAGGATGTTTTAACTATGTATACTATGTTTTTAATCAGTATTTTATGTATTTTATACTTACTGTTGTTCCCCTCCTTGATCAAAATGGAGAGGCGGGTAACAAATCAGTTGTTGTTGTTGTTGTTGTTGTTATGAGAGTAAGGCCGTTTCTACACCTGCCTTCCCCACCCCCACCCCCGGATCATCCCTGTACATCCAAATGACACACAGGGTTTTCCGGGAGCATGCAGGGAAGATCCCTACATTTTCCTGGGATAATCCTTAGGTGCAGAAAGGGCCTAAGTGAGGTGGGTTTTGGATGCCAGAAGATGGGGACTGATGTGACAAGACAAGACAAGAATTTAAACCGCGAAGCACAAAGGGCCTGGTGTATCCAACCGATATTATTGAAACCAAGACAATGTGTTGGAGGGATTCCTGGGGATTTACCACTCCAGAGGGCCTAGTCTGATATGCCTCCTTTCCAAATGCACCCAGGTTTATCCCTGCTCAGAAATGCTTGCAGTTACAGCACACGTCCAGCAGGAGGAGCTGGGCAGTGCTGCTTAATTGGGGGGAGAAATTTGAATATTCCTGTAGAAAATTGCATGTGTAATTCTGATTTAATGCAATAAAAAAGGTATAGCTGCTATTTATTCAAGGGTATTCCTGAGTATATGGAATAGTTGACCATAATATTGCAACCAAATACTAGATTAGGCAGTCAGTTGACAATAATTGACTGGTGTCTTAACACTTATATTTATTTATTTATTTATTTATTTATTTAAGTATTTTTATGCCGCCATTCAGCCAAAAAAGGCTCTCATGGTGGCTTACAAAAGTATTTCTTGACAGTCCCTGCCCACAGGCTTACAATCTAAAAGACATGACACAAAAGGAAAGGGGATTGGGAGGGAGGAGGAGGGGGGGGAAAAGGAAAGCAAATTCAGGCACTACAATCTTAGTTGGAAAGTTCAGCAGTTACAGGGGACAGAAGGAGGGAGGGGGCTCTCAGCTGGAGCTGGACCCAGGCACAGTGGAAAGATGCCTGGCTGCTGCTTCCTCCCTCATGGTGGCCTCTGCAGTGACAGTTGGTAGCAGGAGGGAGGGGGCTCTCAGCTGGAGCTGGACCCAGGCACGGTGGAGAGGTGCCTGGCTGCTGCTTCCTCCCTCACTGGTGGCCTCTGCAGAGACAGTTGGTAGCAGGAGGGAGGGGGCTCTCAGCTGGAGCTGGACCCAGGCACGGTGGAAAGATGCCTGGCTGCTGCTTCCTCCCTCATGGTGGCCTCTGCAGTGACAGTTGGTAGCAGGAGGGAGGGGGCTCTCAGCTGGAGCTGGACCCAGGCACGGTGGAGAGGTGCCTGGCTGCTGCTTCCTCCCTCATGGTGGCCTCTGCAGTGACAGTTGGTAGCAGGAGGGAGGGGGCTCTCAGCTGGAGCTGGACCCAGGCACGGTGGAGAGGTGCCTGGCTGCTGCTTCCTCCCTCACTGGTGGCCTCTGCAGAGACAGTTGGTATCAGCAGGGAGGGGGCTCTCAGCTGGAGCTGGACCCAGGCAAGGTGGAGAAATGCCTGGCTGCTGCTTCCTCCCTCATGGTGGCCTCTGCAGAGACAGTTGGTATCAGCAGGGAGGGGGCTCTCAGCTGGAGCTGGACCCAGGCAAGGTGGAGAAATGCCTGGCTGCTGCTTCCTCCCTCATGGTGGCCTCTGCAGAGACAGTTGGTAGCAGGAGGGAGGGGGCTCTCAGCTGGAGCTGGACCCAGGCACGGTGGAGAGGTGCCTGGCTGCTGCTTCCTCCCTCATGGTGGCCTCTGCAGTGACAGTTGGTAGCAGGAGGGAGGGGGCTCCCAGCTGGAGCTGGACCCAGGCACGGTGGAGAAATGCCTGGCTGCTGCTTCCTCCCTCACTGGTGGCCTCTGCAGTGACAGTTGGTAGCAGGAGGGAGGGGGCTCCCAGCTGGAGCTGGACCCAGGCACGGTGGAGAAATGCCTGGCTGCTGCTTCCTCCCTCACTGGTGGCCTCTGCAGAGACAGTTGGTATCAGCAGGGAGGGGGCTCTCAGCTGGAGCTGGACCCAGGCAAGGTGGAGAAATGCCTGGCTGCTGCTTCCTCCCTCATGGTGGCCTCTGCAGAGACAGTTGGTAGCAGGAGGGAGGGGACTCTCAGCTGGAGCTGGACCCAGGCACGGTGGAGAGGTGCCTGGCTGCTGCTTCCTCCCTCATGGTGGCCTCTGCAGTGACAGTTGGTAGCAGGAGGGAGGGGGCTCTCAGCTGGAGCTGGACCCAGGCACGGTGGAGAAATGCCTGGCTGCTGCTTCCTCCCTCATGGTGGCCTCTGCAGTGACAGTTGGTAGCAGGAGGGAGGTGGCTCCCAGCTGGAGCTGGACCCAGGCACGGTGGAGAAATGCCTGGCTGCTGCTTCCTCCCTCACTGGTGGCCTCTGCAGAGACAGTTGGTATCAGCAGGGAGGGGGCTCTCAGCTGGAGCTGGACCCAGGCAAGGTGGAGAAATGCCTGGCTGCTGCTTCCTCCCTCATGGTGGCCTCTGCAGAGACAGTTGGTAGCAGGAGGGAGGGGGCTCTCAGCTGGAGCTGGACCCAGGCATGGTGGAGAATGCATTTATCTTCGAATAAAAGATATGTTGCTGTAGTGGCTCAACTCCTGACAAAGATAGGATAATGGAAGCGCATCATGCCTATGATGCAAGATCTGTGCTAGCTCTCCAGCGGTTTTGGGACATTTATAATGGGGTAGTTGTCACAGAAAAGGGGCTTTTCCAAAAGAGTGTAAAAAGCATGTTCTACTGTTAGCACAAAGTAGCTGGAATCCACATGATTCTGTTGTCATAATATGCAATATGCAATATGCAATAGTATTGTGCTTCTGAGGGTATCACTTTGCTGCTTCAGGGACCTATGTGTAGCTTGCTTTTTTAAAAAACAACAACCCACCCCACATTTGAATAATAGTTAAAAACAGGAAACAAAGAAAAAAGGTTGAGGTAATGACAGGGTAACGCTGAGGAGGAAGGGGTAACACGGCTTTTGTCTATTGCTTTCTTTTTTCTTTAGAGGGCTGCACAGAGAGTTTCTTAAAAAGGAAACGGCATACATACACATATACACACAAACACATTTGTGTTTGTGTGCATGTATGCACATACATACACACACATATACGTTTTTTAAAAGTGAGAAATTTCACCAAGGGCCCAAAATAATATGGTGAGAAGGGATTTGTTTGTATCACCTTTTAGGGGCATCATTCAAAGCTACTATTCTCAAAGTAATATCAGAATTCAAGCAGAGAGGAGATAGCAAACTGCAGCTTGATGGAAAATGAATTAACCCCCACACCAAGTCTATGATAGCAATGGAAATGTTGCCTGGATACCTTGCTACAAACAGTCTGCGTCTTTAAGTTGTCTCGAAGCTGTGGCATCTGGTGAAGAGATTTGGTAGTAGGAACTGCTGTCTGTTACTATGGAACAGTTGTGGGGGGGAGAATTCCTGAGAATTATCAGAAACGGTTAAGAGGCAGTGGGTGAAGGCAGGTGGCATCTCAGTCAGCACCATGGAAGTATGCAATTGCTGACTGGACAGTTACCCTCACTAATGACAGCAAGTTAGCAGCCATGCTGTTTTCTGGTAAGGGCAGAGTTACCCTACGTCCTTCCTCACTTTAGTGGTTCCTACCAGCAAACTGCTTCCTTGGCTGGCCCTACTATCTGGAAAGGCTAACGCTACTAATGACTTGCACCCAACATACACTCAAGCCATCTCCTCCTTTAACTCCTCCTTATCTTCAACTCTTGACAATCTTGCTCCATCTACAACTCTGATAGTTCGCCCCTCTCAACCCCAGCCGTGGCTCACCTCTTTCCTCCACTACCTTCGCTCTTGTTCCCGGGCAGCCGAACGCCTGTGGCGTAAGACCAGGGACTGGGCGGACTTTGTCCATTACAAATTTGTTCTCTCCTCTTTCTCTTCCACCATTTCACTGGCCAAACAGCAGCACTACTCAACGTTGATCCAGTCAAATGCTAGGCACCCTCAGCGGCTCTTCGCGTCCTTCAATTCTCTTCTGAAGCCTAATCCACCATCTCTCCCCGCCTCTCTGTCTGCCAATGACTTTGCCTCTTTCTTCAATGCTAAAATCCAAACTATTCGCTCCGGTCTGGCCAGCTCTGCTCCGCTTCCAACTCCTGTTCCTCACCTGTCAGTTCCTCCTGCAAATCTCTCGGCGTTCCCTTCGGTCTCAGCTGATGAACTGTCTAAAATACTGCGCTCGTCGAAGCCTTCCACTTGTTCCCGTGATCCGATTCCCTCTCGCGTCTTTATTAATCTTATCCCCGCTATCCTCCCGTCCTTGCTCCACATCATTAATTCCTCTCTGTCCTCTGGTTCATTTCCTTCTGCTTTTAAACATGCTACAGTCTCTCCCATTCTCAAAAAACCCACTCTTGATCGACTATCTCTGTACCGACCTGTCTCTCTGTTGCCTCTTGTCTCAAAGATCTTGGAACGTGTGGTCTACTCTCGTTGTCTTGACTTTCTCTCTAGCAACTCTGATCTGGATCCCTTTCAATCTGGATTCCGTCCTTTGCATTCCACTGAAACAGCCCTTACCAAGATCACCAATGATCTTCTTACTGCCAAGTCTAAAGGCCATTATTCCGTTCTTATTCTCCTTGATCTAACTGCAGCCTTTGACACGGTTGATCACGATCTTCTCTTAGATTCCCTCCATGACCTTGGACTCTGTGGCTCTGTCTATAACTGGTTCGCCTCCTATCTAGAGGGTTGCTCTTTCAGCGTGTCGGCTAACGGCAGCTCGTCCTCCTCTTTTCCCCTTTCAGTAGGGGTTCCGCAAGGCTCGGTGCTTGGCCCGTTGTTGTTTTCTTTATACATGCTGCCCTTGGGTAAGCTTATTCAATCTCATGGCCTCCAATATCACCTGTATGCCGATGATACACAATTATATCTCTCATCTGCGGAACTTTCTCCTGATGTTCACGATCGTATCTCGGCATGTCTTTCAGATATCTCAGCCTGGCTGCTTCATCGTCGTTTGAAACTTAATATGGCAAAAACTGAACTGCTTGTTTTTCCTCCTAAACCTTCTCCTCACCTCTCATTCTCTCTTACTGTCAACGATGTCACGCTTACTCCGGTCAAGGAAGCTCGTAGTCTTGGCTTTATATTTGATTCCTCGCTCTCCTTTATTCCTCATATTGAGGCAGTAGCTAAATCCTGTTGTTTCTTCCTGTATAATATTGCCAGGATTCGACCATTTTTGTCTGTCTCTTCTGCCAAGTCTCTTGTTCATGCACTGGTTATGTCTCGGTTGGACTACTGCAACCTTCTTCTCTCTGGCCTTCCTTCGTCTCACATCAGTCCGCTGGTCTCTGTCCACCACTCTGCCGCCAAGATCATCATCTTGGCCCGCCGCTCTGACCATGTCACTCCGCTTCTGAAATCTCTTCATTGGCTTCCAATTCACTCCAGAATCCAATATAAACTTCTCCTGTTGACCTTCAAAGCTTTTCACGGTCTAGCTCCTGCCTATCTCTCCTCTCTCATCTCACACTATTGCCCAGCTCGTGCTCTCCGCTCTTCTGATGCCATGCTTCTCGCCTGCCCAAGGGCCTCTACTTCCCTTACTCGGCTCCGTCCTTTTTCTTCTGCTGCCCCTTACGCCTGGAACGCTCTTCCTGAACACTTGAGAACTACAAACTCAATCACAGCTTTTAAAACTCAGCTAAAAACTTTTCTTTTCCCTATAGCTTTTAAATATTGAGTTTGTTCTGACCCTATACTGTTTAGCTTCACCCTACCCAGTGCCTGTTTACACTTCCCTGTGCCTGTTTGCATTCTCTTTCCCTCCTTATTGTTTACTACAACTTTATTAGATTGTAAGCTTATGCGGCAGGGTCTTGCTATTTACTGTGTAATCTGTACAGCACCATGTACATTGATGGTGCTATATAAATAAATAAATAAATAAATAAATAATAATAATAATAATAATACAATTGTCCCTTTCCCTGTGCAGTGCCTAAGATCAATCAAGGCCATCTTTACAAATTTAACGTTCCATCCAGGTACCAAGCACTGTCAGCAAGAGTGCACAGCATAAGCATCAAGCTAGAATCCTTACAGTAACTCCACTCTTAGTATCTCAGGATTTATTTATTCTGTTTTTGCCCAGGGAATTATTCATATATTGAAGCATATCAGCTGCAAGCCTTGATAGTGTATCTTTGGTTCTACAAAGACCACAAACTGTAGCCAAGAAAGCGAACCATACTTACAGAAGGATGAGGAAGGCCTCACCATAACTTTCGATATTTGTTGCTTGAAAAAAATTCAGTTACACGGCACTTTTGTGGCTCCTTCTAGCTTTGCTTCTTCATTATCTTGCAGCTGTAGCTATTGACCGCAGTCTAAGGAGGTCACACTTCCCCTACCATAGTGACACCTGCTGAGATCATCTGGTACATGGGTTGCATTATAACAACAGCTCTGCCTCCCTCTCTACGAGTCTGCAGAACGCTTGTTATTTGCTACCAATATACACCAGCACAGCTGGCATATTCACAACAAGTAAAACTGCTACACATTGTCATTATAAACTCACCCTTCAGCATCACATCAAGGCATCCAAAAGACAAAAGACTATTGAGTGGAATGTAAAGGAAGCTGATGAAGGGCAGAGATCTAACTAAGTTTCTAAACAGCTGGTACTTCCGGTGAGAGTTGATGCGCAGGCATTTTTGGGAGAACAAATAAAAGATCTAAAGAGGTAGCACTTTCCTGAGATTTCTGAAGATTTTTTTTTTTTACAGACATGAATCTTATACTGTAGATGTAAGAATATTCAGGTGCTTATATTTGGCCAATTCGAAACTAGAGTTTTCTGAATGCATGTATTATTATTTATATAACATTAATTTTACCTGCACCAGTAATACAATACACAAGTACAATTCCTATGTTGTCACAGTAAAAGTAAGGCAGGTGGCTACTAGGAGGAGGGCCTTCTCTGCTGTGGCACCCTGGCTGTGGAATGAGCTCCCTAAGGAAGTTCGCCTGGCACCTATACTATATTCTTTCAGACACCAGGTGAAGGCCTTTTTATTCTCTCAGCATTTTAACAGTCTATAAATTTAATTTTAACTTTGCTGTTTTAAATTTGTATGTTAAATTTGCATTTCTGCGCTGCTGATTTTATCCTGATTGTGCTTTTATATTGTATTTCATATCATGGTTTTATACTTTTTGTTTTATACTTTTAATGGTTTTAATTTTTGTGAATCGCCCAGGGAGCTTCGACTATTGGGCGGTATAAAAATGCAATAAATAAATAAATAAATAAATAAATAAAAATAAACATCTACTTTCTGTGTGGTAGAAAGTAGATGTTTATATTTATTTATTTATTTATTTATTTATTGCATTTTTTTACCGCCCAATAGCTGAAGCTCCCCTTGTTTGATTTTTATATCACCTGATAGTATCGAAGAATAACATCCCTGTTATTTAGGAAGGTGAAGTATTGGAAGGGTGGGGCATCACTTCAAAGTAGAGGCCTCCCTTCGCATAAAAAGGATTACACGGCAGCCATAAAAGCAGGGTTGCAATAATTAATCCATAGTCTAATCCATTAAAAATATTTGATCAACTAAAATCAACACCCAATTAATGTAGTGCCAGATTTTAAACATTTTTTTTAATTCAAATACTTATAAAAACTGCAGGTGGCAAGTGCTATGTTAGAAGAATTCTCTCCTGTGTATGAGAGAATGAAGTCGCTTCTGAGAAAGAACCTGTGGACATCTTAAAAAAACCCACGAATAACGGAAATATGTTTTTTTCCTTCAGAACTGTTTGCATATGCAGATGTACGATTTACTAAAATTTTTGTAATGCGGTGACAGTTTTTTGTAAACTGATGACAGTCCTCCCTGAAAGACATTAACCACTCATGTAATTAAAATCTATTTGCATCCACCAAAACATCTGTGCCATCACAGGATAGTAATAAATTAAAAAGCCACTAGATGGTGCTGGAGGATTCCTATTGCAGATAAGAAAACATTCCGGTATCTATCTATCCTTTGTGCTTTGCAAGATAAATGGTGTGTGAATAGAAGCATGCAGTAAAAGTGGACGTGGTGCACACCCCTTAAGAGATTATCTTGAAAAGGAAGATCATGAGCAGGTAGAGCCCCCTGTATTGTACAAATGCACACCCTCCAACTTTTCACTGCTGAAAATAGAGACAAAGTGTGTTTGTAAGACCTTTCCATACACTAAGAATATTTTTCCTGCCTCCACTGGACTAGATGGGCCCTGTAAGACCTCTTTCTCTTGCTGAGGGGAGCATTGTGTGCTTTGGAGTAACAACCACATCAGGGTTGTTCAGTTACAGGTCTCATGTAATTTTTTCCCTGCTTTGCCTCCACTTTTTTTTTTTTTTTTACCTCTGATGCATAAGCGCATCAAGCTTTATGGTCCCTTTCAGCTGAATACACTGCTCTTTCTCTTGTTTTATATTGGTTTAAACTGGAGTGAGCTGCCTTGAGTGCTGTGGCTGCAGTGGCAGCAATGGTATATACATTTTCTTAACAAACAAACAGTTAAATTAAATTAAGACACATGGCATCCATTTCATCTCCAAATAAGCCAACATCCACTTGTATCAATGTGATCATCAGCCACATTAAATCATCGTGGCACTCTCAGACCTCTTCTTCTGCCTCCTCCATCTTTACCTTGTCTCTCCATTTCACAGCAGTCTGTCTACTGCCTCTGTTCCTTAAGCCATGTTGATGGGACTTTCTGTCCTATAGCTCTCTTAGCCGCTATTCCTCGGCTACCCAGTGCTCTGCTTCCCTGCCTCCTTAGGACCAAAACCTGCTGTTACTTTTATTAGCAAACATGCTGAGATGTTGATCATATTTGGGGGGGCAGAGGTTCATTGGAACCCCAATGCATAGGGAGATGTAACCCTTCCCTCCCCAGCCACAATCCCAGTGAAAAACACACAGCAGCACAGCAATTATCATTTAAAAAAAATCCCATTGGTGGTATGTGTGGAGAGAGTGTGATTTTTAGTTAGGATCGTATGTTCCCCATAAAAATCATCTTTACTCAGTAAAAGTAACATCTAGTTTTCCCCTCAGCATCCTTATTAATTCCTGCTTCTTGCCAATAGCACCCAGTTCCTCCTTTTTTTTTTTTTTTTTTAATAATTTTTATTCATTTTCAACACTATATAAACATAGATAAACATTTCCCAAAATATAACTAAAACAAACACAATAAGAAAAAAAATACATCAAATATCTGCTGTATACATATTGAATAATTGTTGAGTACAAATATCAAAAACTATTACATATGCCTTATCACACTACAACATCTTCGTTCTTAACATAAAAGTGCACCCCCCACCTCGGGATCATTCTTGAGTCCAAAATCTAATCGTTTCTTCTGCTGGTGGTTTCCCACTTCCCTTAGTAAACACAAACACTAGGAACTGTTTCCAGATTCCTTCGAACTCATTTATTTTAGTTACGCCTTTTCTCCACTTAATATTACATGTCAGTTTATCATTAATGGCTATGTCCCATACTTCTTTATACCATTCCTCAATAGAATATTCCCCTTGAATCTTCCAGTTCCTAGCTACCATCAATCGTGCTGCAACCAGCATACTCGATATCAGCTCTATAGTTTCTTTTCCACACTTTATATCTTCAAATAGTGACAGCAATGCAATCTTTGGCGTTTGTTCTATTTTCATTCCCACTATTTCTTCAATTTCTGAGAACACCATCTTCCATAATCTTTGTACATATTTGCATTGCCACCACATATGTAAATACGTTCCTTTTTCCCCACAACCTCTCCAACAATTTGCTGAATGTTGATCACTTATCTTATTCAATCTAACCGGGGTTAGGTACCACCTCCATAAAATTTTAAAATAATTCTCCTTTATTCTTACTGATAAACTTCTCAACACTCTTTGTTTCCATAGTCCCTCCCAGCTCTGTCGCCCTATTTGTATCTTCAAATCTGATTCCCAAACCATTTTCTCTGTATTCTCTCTAAACTCCTTCTCTAACAATATTTTATATATTTCACTCATTAATCCTTTTGAAACTATACTACCTCCTTTTCCTTTCTCCTTACTTACTACTAATTCTTCAAACCTCGTCATCTTTCTGCACATTCTATTATCTTTAATCCACTTTTTATTCCATTGTTCTAATTGACCATATTCTAGCCAAGATAGCTTCTTCTCCTTTAACAAATTTTCCATATCCTCTCTTGTTTTAATATCTCTTACCCAATCCTTTAATTTTATTTTATTTTTCTCTTTTAATATTTTACATAATCTGCCCTTTAGATCCTCTGGGAAATTCTTTAACATTATTATCGGTGCTAAGGGAGAGTTGCTCGGAAGCAGCTTCCCTTTAAATTTACTCCAAATTTCCCATTGAGTCCTCAGGAGTGGATTATTTTTAAGATTTACATATGGGAGGAGGGAACACAGAGTAACCTCATTGGATCAAGGTAAAGATTTGCTGAAGAGGCTGGGTCTGGATGGGGAAGCAAATGGGGCTGGAGTGGGTGGGGGAGGGAATGAGGCTGGGACATCTGGAGAGTAAGAGAATTGTTAATCATGTTTGGAGATAATTGCAAATAGAAATGCTAATATAGAAACCTGCCGGCCAGGCACAGCACTGCCTCCCCCCCCCCTTTAAAGTAGATGGCTGGAGTACTAGACTCACGGGGATATGGGGGGGGGATTAGAGTGGGGGGGTGGGGAGGGGGGGAAGGTAGGGGAGGAGGGATTGGGGTAGGAGGGTGGGGGTTCTATGTATGGAGTTTGTGTTTTTATATAAGTAAGTTTGAATTGCTGAGCACAAGGGATCGGAAGAGATTTCAAAAGGGTGATTATGGATAAAAAGATAAAGGTATCAACACTCAATGTTAAAGGTTTAGGGGCAGTCGTGAAAAGGAAGAGAATAGAACAAATGCTTAATAAAGAGGGATCAGATATTATAATGATCCAAGAGACACACCAAGGCTCCGAGAATTCGAATATGATAAAATTAAAGTGGTTAGCCTATTATGAAAAGTCATTAGGGACATCGAAAAAAAATGGAGTGGCCACTTTGATTTCAAAAAAAAGTGGGTTTACATTAGAAGAAGTAAAAAAGGATGATAAGGGTAGATATCTTATGTTAAAAGGTAAAATTGAGGGAAAGGTCTATACTTTGATTAATGTTTATGCCCCAAATGAGAGGCATAGAGAGTTTTTTATAAAGTTGTTTAAAGAAATAGAAGAATTTAAGGAGGGGTATGCTATATTAGCTGGGGATTTTAATATGGTTATGGATAATAAATGGGACAGGTCAAATCCCACTAATGCTGAAAAGAGGAACAATATGACTATATTGAATAAATTAGTAAAAGAAAATGATTATTTAGATTCGTGGCGATTACTTAACGGGAATAGGCCTGGATTTTCATACTTTTCCCCAGTTCATCATACATACTCCAGGATAGATCATATATTTGTTTCAAAAGACTTTGTAACGAGGATTTGTAAAATGGAAATGGGGGTAATAAAAGTAACTGATCATGCCTTGTTAAGTTTAGAATTTACAGTTAAGAAAGATTATAAAGAGGCATATAGATGGAAGCTGAACACAAAGATATTGAAATACAATAAAATAGTAGATAAAATTCGGAAGGAATTGTCGGAGTCATGGGAAATTAATGAAAAAGGAGGAACAGCTGGGTCAGTCATTTGGGACACCATGAAGGCTGTAGCAAGAGGAATCTGTATTAGAGAAACATGTAGCTTAAAAAGACAACAACGTGCAGAACAGGAAAAGTTAGAGATAGAAATTAAAAACTTGGAGGAAAGATATTGGCGAGGTAAAGATAAATATAAATTAGTGGAAATACAAGCTAAGAAGAAACAATTAGAAAACTTAAATATAGAAGAGATTCAAAAGAATTTAATGTATATGAAAAGGGAATTTTTTGAAAACAGTGATAAGAACTCGAGGTTGCTTGCCAAGCTCACACAAAAAGAAAAAAGGAGGAATGGGATAGAAACGTTGAAAGATAGCCGAGGGAATTATTGTCATGCAATGAAAGTTAAAATAAAAATTTTTCAGGAATTTTATCAGGAATTGTACAAGGGTAAAGAAATTCAACAAGAAAAGGTGGAGGAGTATATTGGAAGGTTTATAAAGAAGGAAATAAAATCAGAATATAAGGAGTTAATGGAGTCAGTAATAACTCAAAGAGAAGTTGAAGAGGTTATTGATAAGTTAAAAGTGGGTAAATCACCAGGAGCAGATGGTTTGGGTCCAGAATATTATAAGGTCTTCAAAGATTGTTTAGTTCCAAAATTAATGGAACTTTATAATAGGATATTATCAGGAGAGAAGATACCTGAATCATGGGAACATTCAGTGATAATTCTGATCCCAAAACCAGATAAAGACTTGACTAATCCCGATTCTTATAGACCTATTTCTTTAATAAATCAGGATGCTAAAATTTTTACATCTATTATGGCCAAACGACTAAATAAATTTTTGGCAGAATATATAGGAGCAGATCAATGTGGGTTTGTGGTAGGAAGGCATATGCATAATTTAGTGGGTAGAGTTTTAAATGTAATAAATGTAATAAAAAAAGCAAATATTAAGGCAGGTATTATGGCATTAGATATTTTTAAAGCTTTTGATTGTGTGAGCTGGCAGGCACTAAAGAGTATTATAGATAAATTGGGATTTGGAAATAAATTTAAAAATGTAATAGAACAGCTATATTCCCAAAATACGGCGGTAGTGGTGGTAAATGACGGACTTACTGAAAAGATACGACTAGCCAGAGGAACAAGACAAGGATGTCCGCTCTCGCCGGTCCTGTTTGTAATGGTTATGGAAGTTTTGGCGAAGGCACTAAGGGAGGATAAAGAGTTAGAAGGAATTGGAGAGGTAAGGGAAATAAAGTTAAACATGTTTGCGGATGATACTTTATTGACCATTAAGAATCCATTAAGAAAATTAGAAAGAATTAAATATCAGTTGAGGGAATTTGAGGAAATTACAGGGTTAAAAATAAATTGGTCTAAATCAGAGATGATGTTGTTTAACTATACTAAGAAGGAAGAAAAGGATTGGGAATTTAAGGGAATGGAATTGAAAGTTAAGAACGAGATTAAATATTTGGGAATTAAAATTACAAAAAATCTAGAGAATTTAGAAAGGGAAAATTTAATGAGGTTAAAGAAGGAGGTACTAGAGAAATTGGAGAAATATAAAAGATTAAATTTATCTTGGTTTGGGAGAATAGCTTTGATAAAAATGAAGATATTAGCTAAAATTAATTTTGTATTTAGGATGCTACCTATAAAAATATCAGAAACCGAGATAAAAAGTTGGCAAAATATTATTAATAAATATTGTAATGGAGAAAAGAGAGCAAGAGTGAATAAAAATAATTGGTACCTAAGCCAAAAAAAGGGGGGAATGGGTCTCCCAAACATAAAATTATACTACGTAGCAAATAGATTAAGACATGTTGTAGAAGCAATTATGGGAGTAGGAGATTTATATTGGATGGAGGAAAAAATCATAAGTAAGGTAGAGATGAATTTGGAGAATGTTTTTTTTAAAGATGGAGGAAGAAAGTGGGTTGGAAGTATAGATAATCCGCACCCAGTTCCTCCTACCCATTGGCTTTGTGTGAATTTATCGTCAGCAGCACTAACCTTTCATTTCCTTCACAGAACCTATGCCATTTCTCAATATTCTATCACACAGTATTTCCTTACAGCCCAACGTTATATATGTTTATTTGGAAGTGCCATTTTGTTCTCAATATTCTGTCACTTAACCTTTCTCACCAGCACTTGAAATATGAATGAATAGCTACCCCGCCATGAGTATGGTTGGCTGGGCCAAATAGAGCTTATGTTTCTCAAATATGGGCAGAATTAAACTACTCGAGTTTAAATGGGAATGTGTCAGGAGGATAGTTAAGGTAAGCTAAGTTTAAGAATTAGAGCTATAAGAATTACAACCTACAACCTAATTTTTGTGAACCGCCCAGAGAGCTTCGGCTATTGGGCGGTATAAAAATGTAATAAATAAATAAAATAAATAAATAAACAAAATGTTCCAGGCTGGAGTGCTTCTCTTCAATTTTCCACATACGGTTTCTTTCAGGATATGAATTTCCATCCCTGCCCCTGGTTTTCTGTTTCCCCTCAACAGGCAACGTTATGTACCCACCAAATATGCTCAGTTCTACTTAAGCTGCTTTGGAGTATTTCCCCCCTAAATATATATATATATATATATATATATATATATATATATATATATATATATATTTGTAATTCTGCCAACATTTGGGTTCCCCCAAGCCTGCTGATACCTTCCTCTTGTACTGTTTTGGCTATGTAAGAATAGACCCTTAATTTAATTCACTATTGATATATAGGATCCCTGGTCAACCATGAAATTCACAGTACAACCTTGGGCTACTTCCTCTTTGGCTTTTTTCCCTATTCGGAAGACGAACTAAGCCAAGGTGGTTAAGTATGTTGAACTAATCATTATGGCTTAAAGTGTTGTGTGAACCATTCCTAACCATGGTGGCTATATTGCCTCTATCAATGTGAAGAGAAAATTAAGATCGTGTTCACCTCTTTGAGCTGAGCTCATTAGAGGAAGGGTGGGATAAAACGGCTACATAACTTTAACTTTTGTAAACTGCCCAGAGAGCTTTGGCTATGGGGCAATATATAAATAATAATAATAATAATAATAATAATAATAATAATAATAATAATAATAATAATAATAATAATAATAATAAATGAATAAGGCACAT
The DNA here is from genome assembly GCF_023053635.1 of Elgaria multicarinata webbii. Lineage (NCBI taxonomy): Eukaryota > Metazoa > Chordata > Lepidosauria > Squamata > Anguidae > Elgaria > Elgaria multicarinata. The sequence continues at coordinate 18,241,412 of NC_086171.1, forward strand.
CCTTATGTAGGAACTAGTATTGGTCTGAGTCAGGACTAGGAAACCAAATTGTTGCTTAACCTTAACAACATGCCAGGAGCAACCGAGAAATTAAAATGTGCCCTGAATATTCAAGAGGCAGGCTGCTATCCTGTCAACCCTCAGCTGTGATAGACAGCATTCAATAACCTTAACTTATTGCAGAGTCTGAGAGTGTTTCTCTAGCTTTGACAGCAACCTAATTGCATGCATACAAAATATTTATTTCCCCACACATACAGGAATGGGGGTTGGTGCTCACTAAACCCTTCTGTCATAGTAATAACAATTTCCTAGTCAGCCGCTGACCAGTGTGTTGCCGCAATAAGAATGAATACATTCCAGGTGTCTAAATATATCATATTTTGTAAGCACTATAATGGCGAAAAAGTATAAAACAGAAAATAGCTAAATCATAGCAGACAGGGTAACTATTGAAAGTTCAGTTCCATCACCAAGAGCTATGACACAGGGCCGGGAAAGCAAAAAATAGCCATTAATAGAGGCCAATTGTAATCCTGAGAGGAAAGATTGAAGCAAGCAAACCAAGGCCGACAATTTTGAAAGAGCACAAGCAATACCAGGCGACCAGGTCTTTGTCCTCAGGGAAAACAGAGCCATTGTTTGAAAATACAGAGGCCAAGCAGTGCCATGCAGACATGGAGAAACATCAATTGGTGCTAGTCGATGTAGCAAATATCTACAACATTCTGTTGTAGGTCCCACTTGTTATTGCATTTTGTTCTGGCTTATTTTGTTCTCATCGGGTGGGGTGTTTGGTGGCGGGGAGAGATAAAAATGGTCTAAGGCTAAAAGAATGGCAGTTGAGAATTTATCTTGATTTAGGCATTGTTTTTGGAAAGCTCCTTGACTTTTCTGTGTGTGCTGCATGCTCAGGTGTATGCTGTGAGTTTGGGATCTGTGAAAGAATCTAATGAAGGAGTTGCCAGATCTTTTTATGCCAGATCTGAGGAATGGGGGGATTTATGTGGGGTCCATGTCAGACACCTGAAATTGTCAGACACCTGATTCCCAGAGATCTCTAAACCAAATTATATAATTGCTCTCTTTCAAGATTGCCCATTTTGACTGCACATTTATATTAAATAAATGTAATATATATATGCTCCTTAATGTGGAAATAGCAACAAGAAATGCTCATGCTATTTATTGTAGCATATGGCTCATACATATGATGTTATGTACACTTCCCTGGGATCCTTTATCGATGATGGACATTTTATAATATATATATTTTTAAAAATCAACCTTTATATGTTTGTGTGGGGGTGGGGTGGTATGTGTGGATTGCTAGTCAAGCTGCTTCAGTCCTTCACAAATTAGCCAGAAGAGACAGTTGAGGAATCTGCTCACTGAGTTAAAACCAGATAATGGAATAATGTGAGAATATTCTTTCTTGCTGCCCAGTATCTCTGTATCAGAACACATATACCATCCTATCTCTATCAGTCATCCATCTTATTCCCTTATTTTTGTGAAGTGTCATTCACCCTCCCAAACTCATATCCTGGACTGACTGACTGCTTGGTCTGTTAACTGAGATCTAGACAGGCATAAGTAGCACTATTTCTAATAAGGTAGTGGTGTTATAAAAGGACAAGTCATTGGCCAGTTTCTTTCTTTTGAGTACTTTAATCAATTTAATACCAACTCTCTTCTCATTAATTCAATACCAAGGCCTAATCTAGACCAAGCAGGCTATTGCACTATGAAAGCGGTATGAAAGCAGTATGTGGCATGTGTCAATGGGTCAACAGGGGTCAGTGCACTTCTATACTGCTATAAAGCAGTAGTGTGGCTCCTGCCTTTTATATACCGCTTTCATACCACTTTCATAGCGCAGTATCCTGCTTGGTGTAGATTAGGTCCAAGTCTCTTCTCACCAGGGTCATATATCAGTTCTGCACAAGTTTGCTGTTAAGCAAGGTATTTCTTTTTGGCAAATCTCATGGATACTATTCATTTAGTGGGAAGGCTTGGCCTAAGCGGCTATTCACAGTGCAACAAATCTTAGCTGAGGTTCTGACTAGCTGCTGTGAGTGTCATACCAGAATGCCATACTCTGTACCCAGGGCCAGACTATTTTGCACCCTAGGCAAGGTGAGCTACTTTCACCCACCCTCCCCAAAAATGCCAACTTTGATTTTTAAGAACATATGTTTCCTGGAAAAAATAAGAAGCACAAAACTTGAAACTGCTAAATTTATTTTAAAGTGCAAGAAATACGTCATGCAAATTATAGCAAACAAATTGGAAAGGACCGTCTATGGGTCTAAAATGCATTATTTAATAGGAATATCACCTCCAAATCATCCCCCCCAACTCATTCGCTCGTGCACACACACACTCAGCATCACTCACTCCAAACAAACACACGCATGAACACATGCATTCACTCAAAGACCCCATGCACCCCATTCACCCATACATTCTCTCATTCTCTCTCTTCTGGACGTGTTCCGGAAGTCCGAACGTGGAGTCACTCCACCCCGGCTTCGCTTCGGCTGGGCGGGCACGGGGCACCATCTCACCCGCCCAGGCCCAGCTGAATCCTCGGGCCAGGCCAGCTCACAGCCAACATGCGTGAGTGCTGCGCTATGCCCGGCGCCCCTCTTAGCTTGGCGCTCTAGGCGGCTGCCTGAGTGGCCTCTATGGTAGCACCAGCCCTGTCTGTACCCATTAGCTTCTAGGCTATCACCTAGAAGCTATCAGAGTGCACTTTCATCATAAAAACAGAACGTTTTTAGAAACTACGCAGAAAAAAGCTCAACAGATAACTTCCACCAGCTCTCTGCTCTAGTAACATAGAGCCAACACATTCAATACATTGAAGTCAGTGGACCACAGAATCTTCTCCTCCTGGGAATTTGCATCTTGCTTTCAGACGCTAGATGTCAGTGGTGTCTGCAGTATTGCAGGCACAATGGCAAAGAATGTCTACATGCAGGAACGGACACCTTAATTGTGGGGAAATCCCTTCCTTGGCAAACTGGTATTTTAAAGTTTCCATAAACTTGACCAGCAGAACAATCCTCTTACCTCAGCTACCAGGTCTATGGCTACCACTGACTCAGGCATATTTATTCAGAATTGTAGAACTACATTATGTTGGAAGAGAAAATTGCAATAGTCTTTACCTTCTCAAATGGGAAAGAAAAGGTTGGTGAGGGTGTGTGGGAAGATCTAGTAGGTGACAGATTTTTCCTCATTCCATTTCTGGCTCACCTTTACATCTGCTCTCCTTGGATTGGACTATCTAAGGTGGTCAGTGTTCAGAGCTGGTGAGGGAATGAAAGCTAATCCACTTCCCACCTCAGTATGTCTCTGATCTGTATTAATGAATTATTTTTACCTACTTGAATAGAAGAGGTGCCATCGTGGCTGTCTACTCTTCTTTTGTATTAACTGCCAGTCGTGGCTGAAATTACATGATTAGATCTCCCAACTTTGCCCTTTTCTTGAAAAGAGGGCAAATTAAACTGGTCTGTGTGTGACTGCGCGGGTAAGCTTTTCTCCATATGCCATTTTACTAATCTAAATCACCCTGCCAAAAAAAAATGTAGCCAGTGTGGAAACATATATACTCATATTTTTCTTTGGTGTGGCAAATACCCCTTTGGGAAGGTGATTTAGATTGGGAAAACTGTACAGGGTGGAGATATTAAACCCAATCACCCAACACTGTAGCACAAATCGAGTTCAGCCTTTGCTTTTAAGAAAGAAATGAAATTTCAGGAGATGCATTCACAGATTTCCTTATCATCTGGTTTGGCCACCAGTGTGACTAAGAAGTGTATTAGCTCAACTAGATTAGTCTGTGTCTATGGCAGGACTACAAATGATCGTTAGTTCCACATATCTAACACAGATATACAAAATGCACAAATAAGACCACCTCTAGGAAAAAGATGGGTGAGAATTTAAAATTTTTCCCAGCTTCAAATTACATTACCTTGGTGCCAGTAATTCACTATGATTGGCTTGACCTAGTGTAGAGAAATATACTCTGGGAACTCATTGGTTCCTTCCAAATGGCTATGAGAATAAATTTGGTTCTAAATGGCCAAGTTTGATGGATGGCTATACAGTAGCCTTTAGAGACCAATCTGAAATGGCTAACCAGTAAAAGTATTGCCATTCCCAAAGGCCACTCAAATGTACTGAGATAACTGGGAAAACTGAACAGTGATAGACAGGTATATATCATCCGTGTCCCCAGAATCAGTCACAGAGACTAGGCCCTTCTTGGGTCCCTTCCCAAGCCACAGAACAAATCAGTGCATTATGCAATATTATCCTGTTCCCTGGAGGCAGAATTAATCTGCATCGTCACAAAGGCGACTGTTGTATGTTTGAGTGTGGTAGGGATGTAAAAACATCAGAATAATCTCATCTCAATGGTTCATCCAGTCAGTCCTAGAATGTTTGCTGGGAGTGGAGTAGATTCTAATACTCCCTTATATCAGGGCAGACTATTTGTCCATCTAGCCCATGCTGGCTAGGGCATGATGGTAGTTGTAGTCCAACACATCTGGAGGGCACCAGTTTGGGGGAAGCTAGCTGCAGAAGAAGCCTGAAGTGGTTCATCACAAGTAGTGCACCAGTGCACAATTATTTTGGGGCTTAAAGGCTGTGTGTGATGCTAACTTTGGAGCCATGTGCCAGTATACACATGCATGTACAAAAGCTATCTCAATAGAGTTTGCTGTGTCATCAGTGGCAGGAAAAGAGCAGTCTATAGGAGGATTTATGACTGAAGGATAGCAAAGGCAGTGTAGGGGGGAATTGAGCAGCAGCAGGAGGGTCAGAGCACCATGAGAGTATGTAGTAAAGGCTTTGGGGAGGTGCAGGTTGTGCACCTCTGATCAAGTGCATAGACCAGAAGTTGCCCACTTTCCATCTGGCTGCTGACATTACAGTGCGCGTGTGTGTGAGCGCACATAGGCAAGATTATATTTCAATTTAGATGAAATTATAATTTAAGATACTATATGTTCTGCTGTAATAGAATGTAAGCTAGCTCAACTTATGCCCTGGATATCTTTCATAAAAATAACTGAAGTACAGAAAGATGTGCAAAGAGGGGAGTTTGAGGCTGCTGTATAATATTATGGAATATGTCTGTCTGTCTGTCCATCTGTCCCTCTCTCTCTCTCCCACACTCACACTACTTTCCTAAGTGATCATTCTCTTAGAAATCTTTAGAGCAACCTGCTATCAGGTAGGACTAGTATTTTACAGATTTATAGGGTAAAACTGATGAATTATGGCTTAGCTAGGGTCACCCATGGAATTCATGGTTATACAGAAATTCGAATACAGGGTTCAGAGCTCATGCTTTATAACAGGACACTGTGGCAACCCAAGAACTGTGTACTTTTGGAACGAAGATCAACATACTCACAAAGACAGATTTCATTAATATGGTTTATATTTTGAAAAGCAATATTAAAAAAGTTTAAACATAGCTTTTGCTTTTACAAGTTTATCTTCGTATTGCTTGGCCATTTTGACATATAAATTATTGCTTACTAGCTCTCATAAATACACAACACAATGATATATACAGAGGACAACAAGCATGAAATATTTAAAGGAATACATTGGCAACCATGTTCCTGATAAATCAGAGCATTTTATACATACCAGTTCTAACGATGGTGGATAAGTACAAGGTGTGGTCCCTGAGAAGTTAGGCAAATAACCTTGGCTTGGGCAATCTATTCTACTACTGTTAATGCAAGTTGACAGCACAATGGCACTCCAGAGACCAGAATGGACAAGACAAATAGCCTCTATTTGTTGACAGTGCCTTAGTCACTAACAGTGTAAGAAGAATACAATAAATAGGCTATGCAAATAAATAGTAATTTAACTCTGCTAAAAAGGTTAATATTTACAGCTTACTTAGCTTACATTTTTACAGCCCATACATTTTTACAGCCCAACACTTTTTCACTGAATTTGTTGCAGTTTCCCCCCCCCCCTTTTGCTCATTAGGGTCCAACACATCTGACAAACTGATGAAGTGACTACCTCAAATCACTGCTGCAGAACAGTTTATCCCCCCTTCTCGTTTTAATTGCTGACACTAACTGTTAAAGGTCAGCAAACATAGATTAACATAGATTGCAAATGTACAGTGCAACTCTATGCATTTTTATTCACAACTAAGCCCCATTACATTTAATAAAATTTACTCCCAGGTAAGTGTGCATAGGATTGCAACTATAAGTCCCATTGATTTTAATGGGAGAGCAAAACATATATTCTATATGAAGCAAGGGAGACTTAGGGCAGCTTTTCCCAAGCCTAGTGCCTTCCAAATGTTTAGGACTACAGTTCCCAACATCTATGACAATTGAGCATGCTGGCTGTGAGTTCTAGTCCAAAACATCTGCAGGGCAAGATGTTAGGGATGGTTGACTAAGGCTGTGCAGAAATAACAGCTTATTTTTCTCCCGCAGAGTAACTCCAATTTGCTCCTGGCTCCACAATGTAAATGACAGGTGTACATACCAGTTACTTGAATACTGGTTCAAGTCACCAGTCTTAATTCTCCCCTCGTGCTTCAGGAGGTCAGTTCTCCCTATATTTTTTAAAGTGCCACATGTACGTTCATTCATTTAAACGTTCATTTGACATCTTATTCATATTCTTCAAAAAACAAAAGAAAACACAACAATCATTTTTTTTTAAAAAAGGTGCACCACTATTCCAGGGATGGGGAAGACATGGGCTTTAAAAGTCACAGGTACCAGCCAATCAGTGCTATGCACAGATGGTTTCTGCTGCAAACTTGCAAAACCATTTTTTCCTGAGCTCAACCCTAGAGAGAATGTTGTTCATTTTAACAGAACACAGTCTGAGTGCACTTCCAGAGAAGCCCTACCATTTGGTTGTTTAGCAGTAAGACAACAACTGAGGGTTGTCTTTATAACAGTCTAACACTGCCACGGTCTGTCAGCATTATTAAAAATAAAAAATGACACAAGCATTACTGCATGCTGATACCCAAAAATCAATGGGGATGGGACGGTTATGCCATTTCCTTATTTTTAATAGACCTTAAATTAACCACATGCTAGCCAGCCAGCCATCATAAACTCTTGCATACGCTGATCCAAATCAAAGTTGTAGAACTAGTCCATTTCTGACAGCACGATATATTTGGCTCATAATTTAATGTTGAACTGTCCTTTTGGTTGAAGTGCTGGCCATGTGGCCACTGGACAATCTTTAAAAAATATTATCCATTACTTCACTCAGGCAGTAGTCTTATGGATGGATGGCTGAGGAGTGCTGGGAATTGTAGGATTCTTTTCTGTCTAAACATGCATAGGATTGCGCTGTAAACTGAGGGAGCACCAGGTTAACTGCCTATGGATTACATCACTACCTAGCCAAAACCAGTAGAGAGTTAAATAATTTGAAATGTATTCATTCTTTGCACACTCAAGAATAAGCAAAATATGCTTGCTCATGAAAGCAGTTTGGGGATTTCAAAACAGCAAATAAACACAGAAACCAGAGCTGAGCTCACATTATTGCCTTGCCAAGAAAAAAAGGACACTAAAGCTAGTCTTAACTGTGGCATCATATCAAACATATCAGTTCATGTACAAGCAAGTAGAAGAGGCCATTTACAAGTGAGAATGTGTGTGTGTGCGTGCAAACATGCACTTGCATGTGACCGTTAACCATTCTTGTTAACTACCAATTCTCCCTTGCAAAGGCCACCTTCCTCAGTCCATTCATCCCCACCGTTGAGCCTCTTATGGTCTCATATCCCAGTAAAAACAAAACAAACGAACAGCCAGATATATTTTATAGTGGAGAACCAAAGATGTGGGAAGGGTTTATATATATATTACAAATTTAAATCCCACCTCATAGAAAACATTTTGACATATTAGCTCACAATGATGTGCAGTTTAAACAATGGGTTCCTGATTTTTCCTTGCAAATGTCACCCTGCATTAGTGTTTTGAGGCAAACATAGGACTGGAAATCCTTTGTTTTGTAATATTTAGTTCCACTCTTTGAAGGTCTGGTTTGCTTACACACACACACACACACACGTTTATCTACAACAACTGTGATCCAAAAAAAGCTATTTATATGTGCGGGCAGAAATAGTGCATGCAGCCAACATTTCTCAGGTTTTTTTGTACAGCAGATCCTGCAGCGGAAGAGACAAGCTGCTATTCAGTTAAAAAGCATCTTGCCTCTTCAGCTAAGTTGCTGTAGGAAAACTTCATAGAATGCTCTATAAATAGGTTATCTGTCTTGTTACCACTATGTGCAACCACTTAAATAAAATATTTACTCCATGGGCAGTTTCTCCCCATTTTACTGGGTTGAAAAGCTGTTAGGAGAAATAATTACATATTCATAATAGCAAGTACAGTCAGTAACATTTCTCAAATGTACATTCTCTTTACATTACACCTGTACAGTATTTTCACATTTTTTTTCATATTGGGGAGACCAAAGTGTACTGGAAAGAGTCTCCACACCGCTGCAAAAAGGACCTCTACCACTTAAAGCTGATTTTATTTTTCTTCCCATAGGACCTAGTCCTCTGGGAAGGAGCTTGTGCAGAAAAGGTTCCTGAATGATTATGCCCTAACAACCACAAACAAAGAGAAGGAGAATTCTGTTGCTTTAGTCAACTCACATTTCAAAGAGGGCTTGTTACACACAGCCTCTCTTGTTTGGCATAGGATCACGAAGAGCTATATTCCCACTGCCACTATAAAAGGATATGTTATACAAAGCTGCATATAAATAGATTTTCACAGTGTAACACATTGCTTTGCATCATATTTACCACACCCCAATTTATATCTGCCACAGCTTCTCAACTAACTCCTTGAGAAACCTTAATACTATTATATAATGAAAACATTCTGAAGACACATGTAAATCAGAGACCTCATTTCAGGAATATTAATGTTGCTTTGATCTATCAAAATGAAAATTGATGTTGAGGAAGGAAACTTATGAAATGGAAACACTTACTTTCGAGTCATGTTTTGACATCAGAGAATGACCTTTGGACTTAAGAGTTCAAGCAAAGGGTTTGACACAAGAGATTCCAGACAGTTTACAGTGCAAAAAAATCTGTGACCATCACACATTTGTTGTATAGGACCCAGATGTCTTTCTCAAGAAAGCACTTTTTCTCCAAAGATTATCTTATTTTTCCAACTTGAGAGGGTGTGCTCTTGAAATATAGCTAACTTGCTGCATAGTACCCATGAAATCACATATGCCCCTCCCCCATGCCACATCAAGTTGTGATGCAGGACTCAGATGTCAAAGAGATGCTCATGTGAACCAAAGCTGACCACACTCATGACAGAGTGAAAAACTGACTTGGTTTGCATGATCAAAATAAGCCACAGTGGCTTATTTAAATCACAATGTGTACAGGGCTCATTAGAGAGTTAACATGGGTTATTGGTTGATTCCCCCTCCAACAAGCCATGCTGCTCAGGTCTGGATGAGCTGTGCCCGGGTGGAGATGATGGAAATCACGACCTGTACATGCCACGATTTAAATAAGCCACAGTGGCTTATTTTGATCGTGCGAACTGGCCCACTGTCCCTTAACAGGTTCAAGCCCAACAGCCAGTCTTCAGATTTTGCCCTGAGACCACAAACTGACAAAGGACTTCCCCAGACTTTGCCATGAGAGTACTTCATTTCAGTTGCAGCATGAGTCCCCCTTTTGCAAGGTGACCACTTCTCATCTGTTATGCTGGAACCCACATCCAGCCTTTAACAAAGGAAGGTGAGATAGCAGCATGGCTGTTTCCTCAAGAAGAGCAACTCCACTTCTTTTACGTATACATATATTATTGCCCCTAAATAGGGACTTGCAGGACTATCCCATGAAGATGAAAAATTCAGTAAGGTCAAAGTTTGAAATAACTGTCTGGATAAGCTCTTGGGTCTATTTGGTCTTTCAATGTGGAAGAATTAAGACTGTACACTTAGGTTTAACGTAGCTGTAGAGTATTTCTTATTTTCAGTTTTAATAATGCTGGTAGCTGTGTCACATAGTAGTTATAGATGCTCTGAGAAAACTCTAGGAATTCCAGTTTTGTATGGATGTAAATTTTGCTGGAGACCCATCGGGCTCTTAACAGAAATCTAGTTCCAAGGTACAGACATTTTGATTTTGTGAAAGCATAATCTAAGAGATGTTGCTACCTTTCCCCTTGGTAGGAAATGCTGGTTGTAGGCTGCAGTTATCCTCTGATAGATTCTTGCTTATCTGTTTAGCCACATCTTAGGGATACGTTTGCACCTATCTAAAGATAATTGCAGGCATTACCTCACAGTACAGCAACCACAAAATAAAACACATTGCATTCCTTTGTGGAAACCGCTTACCTAGATTAGAGTAATTGGGAAAGGAGGGGGGAAATGTGGTTCTAAAATTTTAAAAGAAATAACTATGAGAAACATTGAAAGCACTGTGCACTTTACTACTCAATCCAGTGTCAAAGCACTGCACTTGTTACCACAAACTATTACATGAAATTTTGCTTCAAGCTATGGACCCCATTCAGAAGTGTTAGGGAGGGTAAAATAAAGTATCAACTGCTGCTTGGCTATAATTTTGCAATTCATTTGAATTCTATATTGTTCTATTTGTCTTGTTGCTACATATCCCAAGAAAGCTTGTTCAGTACTCCCCCTTTTTCTTCTCTTTTTTGGCAACAGTCAATACTTTTGGCAGCTTATCATTAGCGAGGTACATCCCTATGTGGCAAATTACGAGTGCCTTTTCTCACACAGCGCTACTGGCTAAAATACAAATCCTTCATGGTGGTACAATATTTTCTTTCAATTTAACACTGACAGAATCTGGAATGGAAGTCACTAGGGACCAAGATGCATTTTCAAGGAAACCACTTTTTGAATGTGGAGTATGCTGTTCCTCTCTTCCCTGTTTTGCAGTTGAATGGATTTGGCATTTCTTCATCCTGGAGGGCTGCTCCAAACAGCCCCTCCTCTTGCTGTTTGCATGAGATGCCTGTGCATGTTGTAGCATCAGCTACTGATAAAACTCAGTAATTATCTCTCTCCTAGGGAAGAAACATGCTTGGCATAAACATTCACTTAAATGAAAGTGCTGCAGTTATGGGAGCCTGTGTGAACTCACACACGAGGTTCTATCCTATGAGAAAGCTCAAACAACATCTGCTGGTTATCGATGATGTGCAAGTGATGGACATAGGGCTTCAGTTCCTGATGCTCTTTTGTGGGCAATTCATTTCCTAAAATTTGAGAAGAAGAAAATAAATAAATAATAGCTCAGTTACTTTGCAGCCTTTCCCCTCTGAATTCATGCCTGAAGTGCAATTGATCATTGACTCTGACACTCCAAAACAACCCAGTTTAGGTTTCTAACAAAATTGACTTCTATGCTAAGAGACAGATATGCACAATGGTGACTCCCCAAAGATCTGGGACTGAAGCTATTGACTGGGTTCGCACGCTAACCCATGATGGTTTATTTTCGAGAACAACCTCATTGTCTGTGAGATGTCTCCCATCCCACCACCGTGGGTTATTTCCCCCAAATAAGCCACCCTGAGAACCCACAGTCTGCATAAGGGTTATTTTACCTATGGTGGTTTAACATGTTGTCTGTCATGCCAGCATGGGTTATGGAGATCACCTACAGAGATGCTCGGTAAGAACAGCCGAAAACACTGCCACTACTGTGCTGCTCTCAAGTGATCTCTATTCCTACTGCAAAGGAAGCTGGGATACCTGCCTGAGTGGGTGGGAGAACTACAGGAGGAGGAGGGGCAAGGTGAAATAAAGTACTCTGTGTAGCTTGTTTGCCTGACTGTCTGACAGGAGCACAGTAGATTGCATAACCACCTACCCAGCACAGCTTGCCACCCACCATGGGTTAGTGTATATGAACCCCCAGCTGCTGACTTTGCATATCTGCTTTCCTCAAATGACTTCTATAGAAGTGAGGAATACAAAAGTATATATATCAGGCCATTCTTGGACATCATATATTTGTAGATGAGACTCAAAGCCGTAGCCTTCGTGATGAACTTAAGATTTTTGCAAAATATATTGCAATAAAAGAGTAAGTCCATCTCTCAAACTTTCAACATAAATTCCTTTAGTTCATTTAAATGATATGATGTCCAAGAGAACAGAAATTATTTCACATAAATCAAAAACTGAGAAAAAATTTTTTTATGTGAAAGTCACAGATATACTGGATCTCTTGCATTTATTTCCTGGTCTTTTGGCCCCAGAGTTTACATTGTGTGTGGTGTGTGTTTGTGTGTGTGTGTGTGTTTATCTATCTATATATAAACACTTTATGCATCTGACAAAGTGGATTCTGGTTCATAAAAGCTTATGGCACAATAAATGTTAGGGGTTTTCCTGCTAGTATTCTCTTTTGCTTTGGGCAAAAATATGGTTTATTGTCATACAACAGATCTCTCTGCCCAGCCCATACAGAAGCATTTTATATTTGTTCAAAGGTTAGACTAGAGAGGAATCATAAAACATAGTTTACTCACCAAACTGGTTGCGCCTGCAATGTCTTAATGATCGGACTGTGTCTGCAATCATGTGCTGTGAAGATAAAACATACAAAATAATATATCAGTGAAAACTAATATAATAGAATTCAACATTTAGCATGAAGGTTCTTCCTGGTTTGGTTTAACAAAGGCTTCCAATAGTGGACTATCTCCTCCTATTGCCTAGGAATGGCAAGAATCAGAGATTTTAGCACTTAAGCCTGGTGCTGGCATACTCCTCCCCAGTTCCATGTCATGGCCAAGTGTAAGATAGAGCACAGACTAAGGAATCTATTGGATAAATTAAAAATAACAAAAATAAAGATTGTTGATTACAGCTTATTTAGGGGTTGTTTTTAATAGTAGCTGGTCCTCCAAAATAAATGAAGAAAGACTCAGGTTGACATCCTCATGAGAGGAAAGTATCAGAGAACGCCAGAGAATGTGCATAGATAGCCATAGCAACTAGAGAAATGTCTGTCACTGCCTTTTGGTGGTATATCATCCTCCCAAGATGGTGCCACCACATTTCAACTGGAAAGAGAGATCAGATTATAATTGATACGCTGACCCTCCTCCGTGCTGCAGTCTCCTTCTCTGTTTCACCTGGCATGGAAAGATCTAGCTCTTTATGTGGCCATTAGTGCAGCTCGGCTGCCAGAATACCCCATTGACAGCAGTGCCCCAGCATATATGGGCTACAGGTTGTGCAGGTGGGAGGTCTCTGCTAGATCTGCAACCACATCGATCTTCCTGCTTGGGGATACTTGCAGCAAAACTCACCAAACAAACATACTGGTTCCCTTTTGTGATTTGCAGGCTTGGAAGTGAGGTGTGTCCCCCCCACCCTGCATTTGAGCCACATCCACAGCATGGTAGGAGAGAATAAAAGTTTCCCCCCACCCCACTTTAAAAAGAAGACAACGACACACACAGGGAAGATGAAAACTAGGAAGACTGCATCAAGAAGAAAGAAATATGAGATATTACTAGAAGGAGTAATCTAGAAGAAAAGGCCTGAAGTGGCATATACTGTCCTGGGCAAAGGCAGGGAAAGAACTGGGGTTGAGGCCAGTACAGGCGATTTACAGCTCCATCAGACGAGCGTTTTATTGTATGCTCATTGCTGGGCACTCAAGGATTTTTGCAGGTCCTTCTCACAATGACATCTGCCTCCTGCACACCTCCCGCCCCTTCTAGCCTTCTTCATGTGACAAAAAACAACAACACCCCAGTAAGTTTGACTTATTTTTAAAGATGGAAGTTGCTGCTATTTCCTGCTGTGTGCAGGAGAAGCAGCGCAATCAAAACAGCCCACGTGTGCAGTTTACTTCCTGTGCGATGATGCTATTCGTATTCAAATCTATGTTGCAAGGATCCCTGCCTTTGCTGGGCATTAGGAGGAGATAACCCACTAGTGGATACCCCCTTCACAACAAATGGAGAAGAGTAGGGGGAGAAATTAAAATTTGGATACAAAAGGAATAGACAATCACCTTTCCTTTAGCAGAGCAGGCAAGATATATTCCCCTTCTACTTTCAGTTATTTTGGAAAGCATAGGCACACGACTAAGGAGAAATGTGTCATGACTGTCTCAAAGCATTAACTCAGTGCTGCTTTGATAGGCCTCATTACAGGAACATTGGCAATCATTTGAATTTTGCATATATCCAAAGTACAAGAACCATACAAGTACATGCGTGTGTGTGTGTACACACCATAAATATTATTTTCAGAAGTGACTAACAATCCAGTTCCTGCATATTTCCTGAAAATGAAACCACCATTCAAATGAATGCAGATTCTATCTACGGTAGAACAGACAACATGAAGCCAAAAATTCTTAAAAGTCAGAGAAATCACTCTACCCAGTATGCCTTAGGAATTGCAATGGCTTGGTAAAAATAGCTGTTTTAAAAATATTTTCTTCCTATGCTGTTCTTTTCTTAGGCAATATAGGTCACAGATGGCTGCACCGATTAGAGAACAGAAAACCTTTCCAATTTCACTGCACATGTATGGTCAGATCTCAAGCTGATTTGAACGGGCATAGATCCATGAAGCTACATTGATTTACTCCAGCTGAGGGGTTTGGTTTATAGTGTTTTCCTGCATTATTATTTGATCACTGTTGCAATCTAAGAAGAGGGCAATTGGACCAAAACAATTTATCATAACTAGTTTGAAGCAACCCGTCTACAATTAGCTATGGCATCATATAGGAAAAAAGCACAAAATGCTAGATTAACTTCCCCCCAAAAAAACAGTTAGGGAAAATGGATTAGAAAATCAGAATAGTTTTTGCTTTGCATAATGAAATATCGATCATTCCACAGGAGCAATGTGAGTTATAACATGCTGAATGCAATAGGTGATACCTCTGTGGAAATGTCAGATTTACCCAATTTCGCTAATGTTATTTCTTATTAAAACATCTGCCTTGCATTTGCTGTAAAATCTGATAATCCCTTTTAGAAACATTTTTTCAAACTAATAAAAAAAAAAACCCAAATCTAATGATGTGGTCACATTCAATATAATCTTCTGTCTAAGAACTGTAATGTATACTATTGCTGTTGCCAAGCTGAGATTTCTAGCTTCTTCATGCTTCCCCCGCCCCACTTTAAAAACAAAAATCAAAAACTGGCTCACGGAACAAAGAAGTAAATTTGATGTGTGATGCAGTGTCTATGTCATGGCTCTTGAGTCTTTTCTGACTTACTCCATGTGAAATTAAACTTTGACGGTCCTTGGAACTTCTTAAAGTCACTTTATGCTCTTTCCCTTGCTGGAGTTAATAATAAGAGCCCGGTTTGCACAATTGCAGCTGGGGAAATAAGCCATGGTGGCTTATCTCCAGTGCTGGTTGTACGCCAGGAGGATTAGCATAACACCTCTTGGAGCCTGGCTTGTTGTGTGGTGTGAACCTGGCCAGGGTCACTTGTTGCTGTGTTTAGCAACAACACCCCTGGAACCCTACAGGGCTTCTGGGTCGCTTGCTAACCATCACCCCAATCCATCCTGGCCGGGTTCACATGACACGACAAGCCAAGATGCCGAGTGTAATTATGCAAATAATTACATGTGCACATGTGTGGGGTGGTAGTGGTATAAGCCACTGTGGCTTATTTCTCCCTTTGTGATTGTGCAAACCCGGTCAATGACGGTATCAGAATGGTTTCATTATCAGTTTTATGTACTCTTTCCCTCTCCAATCAAGAAAACATATGAATCCATCTCCAAATGGAGACCTAACTCTGATGGGGGTGGGGGGCAGAATAAAAGCCTATACACCATAATTAAACCTCCAAAGAGCTAGAAACTGCGGTAATATCCAGCCATGTTCTTCTGGATAATTAAGGGAGAAGAATTGCATGCGGCAGAGGCTTGCTACTTTCAGGGAATAGTTTCAGCACTGCAGTGGGCCTTGTAGTTTATTGCTAAAAATTTAATTAGAAGTTGTCTGGAAGTGTTTGGGCCTATTCGACCTGTAGAATGTCAGTTCTGTGTGAGCTTATCTCTGTCAAGGTTCTCAGAACAGAGCAGGAAGGAGTTGCTTTACTCCCCCCTGGATCGGCCTTGAGAGGCTGGGAGCTCTCCATGAGAAACTGACAGAATTGGGGATGAGTTTGCAGAAGAGTCACTCAGATTGAAGCATCTTCTTCAAGACCTGATCAATGAAGCCCTGTTTGGACAGGGGCCTTGCTGAAAGGCCAAATGCCCTTGTCTGTCAAGGGGTCTAGCAGAGGGGTCTTATTGTCACCCCTCTCCTTTTAAGCTGGTGCAGATGTGAGGAGCCGTGGCTAGGAACATCTGGTCTGCATTGCCCAAAGCACTCTCTGTTTGGATCTATAATTGTCTGGGCTTCTGGACTCTCCTAATTGGAAATCTGGATTGCTAAGGACTTGCCATGAAAAGTACTCTCAGGATTTTCATAGACTTGCTGTGGATTGTGTGTTTTTGTTTGTCGTCAGCTCAGAGTACTGACAGACTGGGCTTGATCTATGACTTTTAGATTTTCCTTTGCCTGGACTCATGTGGCGTGGAGTTACCAATGCGAAAGCAATACATGGGACTCCTTGCATCTGTGGGTTACCTTTCCCTCGTTCATGACACGTAGCCTGGAGTTACCAACAAAAGATTCAAAGTTGAACTAACTCTCTTTGGGGTAGTTTGTTAGGCTTTCCAAGAAATTGCCCCTTTAATTGCCTGAGGAATCATTCCCCTTCCTTGTTCAAGTTTGGAACCTGTGTGTGGATTGACCCTTCCCTTGTCTTTGGAACTGTGGAGATGGCAATGGGGAAACCACATTGAGGAGGGCCTCAGTCATGGTAGTGGTGATTAGTTTTTGACTGTTCTGGAGTTTCTTGGAGCCTATAGCTATTGGCCATCAGCTATATGATTTCTGAAGTGTGTAAACATTAAGCGTTTTCCATGAAATTTCCTGCAATAAAGAAATCTCACTGATTTGGGTTTCCCGTATCAGTTTGCCAGAATGTGTGCTTGCCTGAGGGACCAGGAAGCCTGACACTATCTTTAATCACATCTCTGATTTCAGGACAGGACTAAGAGCCCCCAGGGCCTCTTAAGGAGGCTGGCCCTTGAGGGTCATGGGTGCATCTCTTCCAAAGTCTCTGCATGATGCAAATAAATAAATACCAGTTTTAATAATGTTAATCTTATCACTAATCATTAATCGTGTCACTTGAGGCACAGGTGAACTCAGTGGCAAAGAGCACCTTTAATCAGCTTAGGCTGATATACCAACTGCGCCCTTATCTGGATGGAGATAGCCTAGCTACAGTTATCCATGCTCTCATAACCCCTTGTTTGGATTACTGCAATGTGTTATAGGTGGGGCTGACTTTGAAAACGGTCCAGAAACTTCAACTGGTACAAAACAGGGCAGCACATTTACTAACAGGGACTGGCCAATGAGACCACATCATGCCAGTCCTCTTCCAGCTTCATTGGCTGCTAGACCAGGTCCGGGCCTGATTCAAAGTGCTGGTATTAACATTTAAAGACCTAAACGGTTTGGAGCTGGGCTATCTGAAGGAACGCCTCCTCCCATATGTACCTACCCGGACCCTAAGGTCATCCACAGGGGGTCCTTCTCCGTGAGCCCCTGCCAAAGGAAGTGAGGCAGGTGGCTACCAGGAGGAGGGACTTCTCTGCTGTGGCACCCCGGCTGTGGAATGAGCTCCCTAAGGAGGTTCACTTGGCACCTACATTATATGCTTTTAGACGCCAGGTGAAGACCTTTTTATTCTCCCAGCATTTTAACAGCTTATAAATAAATTTTAACTTGGTGTTTTAAATTTGTATTTTTACATTGCTGCTGTTTTTATCTGGTTGAGCTTTTATATTGTATTTTATATGTGGCACCCAGGCTGTGGAATGCGTTCCCTAAGGCAGTTCGCCTGGCACCTAAAGTTCGCCTGGCACCTAAGGAGGTTCCCCTGGCGTCTTCTAGACGCCAGGCGAAGACCTTTTTTATTCTCTCAGTATTTTAACAGTCTATAAATTAATTTTAACTTTGCTGTTTTAAGTTTGTATTTCTGCACAGTATCATGGTTTTATACTGTTGTTTTATACTTTGAATGGTTTTAATTTTTGTAAACCGCCCAGAGAGCTTTGGTTGTTGGGTGGTATAGAAATGCAATAAATAAATAAATAAATAATGGACTAACAATCTTGGGCCTGTATAATTGTCTAGGAGCAGATTGCAAAAAAACTAGTTTTCACTGCTGCTGAGCTTTGTCTCCAGGTGATAATACTGTCTATCCAGACTTGGGGCATGCACAGAAGCATATTCTCATGCTGGCTATGCCTCCCTCGCTTTCCCTCTGCTTAATGGCAGAAGTGGCAGCTCACCATTTTTATCATCCATCACAGAGTATCTGGACATCTTAACCCCCTGTAGATTTGTCACTATGTATAGCCGCAGCAGTAAAATGTATAAAACATGTTAAAATACCAAAATGCCAACAGGGCACTATGAGAATAACATGATAATAAAATATGTATCAAAGACTGCTTCAATATACATGTTCATGCAGCATACCTCAAAGAGAGATTCAAGAATGCTAATTTGGATTTGTTAAAGGTCAGAGTTAAATACTTAAAGGTCAGAGTTAAATCAATTTGGGCAAGGAAGTCAGTAATTTAATCAAGACACATATTTTTCCAAGCCCTGAAACAAGGCTTAGTGACAACACTGTATATAAAAAGAAATGTAATATAAATGTAATAAAAGATGTAAAGATCTCTCCCCTTCCTCCGCTAAGGCCTTTCCAACCTAGTGCCCTCCAGTTGTGTTCAAATACAACTCCCAGTATTAGCCATGCTGGCTGGGGAAGATGAGGAGTTCCAAAACATCTGGAAGTCACCAGTTTGGGAAAGGCTGACATATAACTTATAGTTCTCCTGGTAGACAGGCAAGAGTATCTCATGACACTACTAAACGATCTCCCACACACAAACCCTCAAATTTATATTATGATTCCTTTTAATTCAGGTTATTTTGGATTAACATTATGTGAGATATTTGGAAAGGTAGTAAATTGACTGCAAGCTGAGTCTGACTATTTGGTTAAAGCTAATGATCCTAACGATACTGAGCAGTAGTTTTTTCTTCATCATAATATTAAATTTAGAATAGGAAATGTTACTCACCAGCTTTTCAAAATTAACGAGGTTATCCAAAAAAGTTTTATTTCCTTCATGGATAAATGTTACATCTAGAAGACAAATACATTTTTCATCATGATTAGAGATCAGCAATTGGTAGCATAATTTGGTGACAATAATAAAACATATTGGTAACATTTTTAGTTTTTTGAAATTTTTGCCCCTAGATGAAAGTAAGTTTATCTGTGATAAAACAAAGAGAAAGGGGAAGGACCCAATTTTTAAGAAGTGGGGGAAAGCCAGGAGTGAAAAAGCAAAAGTCCATGAATTGTAATTTCTATATGAAATATTAGGAAGTGATGCAATAACGTACATATTTGGCAAATTCAGTTTTCTATGAACTATGAATTTATTCTGTACATTATTGCATCACTTGCTAATGATTTCATTTAAAAATTCATAATTGATAAACTTCTGCTATTTTAGGTTTCCCTACCCCGATTCTTTGAAAAGCTGGGCTCTCCTGCTCTCTAGTGCTGAAGCTCACATCTTCCTTGATTTTAAACAAGCTGTGAATATAATTGCCTTATAGCAAAGCTATCTCCCAAGTAAGACTGCTTCCTCCATCTATGGAATATGTGGATAAAACATGGCACTTATGCATTTGAATCAGTATTGGAAGTGTTGTAATGTTTAAAATGTAGTTAAGGCTTACGCGACTGTCAGTCAAACTTTCCCCAAGATAAAGATCAGCAATTGGAGGCCCCTGAACATGTCCTGAAAGAGTCACTTAGGTCACCGTTTGCCAACTCAAAAGTAGAAGAGGGATATGTAGGTAGTGATAACTTTGTCAGTAAGAGTTCCCCTTCCCCATGTCTCTAAAGGACTGTGGTGCTTCAGTTTGAGGGATTAAACAGAAAGGAGGAACAGCTGAGCCTGGGAGTGTTTGGGTAGTGGCCCTTCACAGAAGCAGGCAGAAGCTAGCTGAAGGCCTGTGCAGCTGACCACAATCTCCAATCAACACACTTCCCATGAAAGACCTGCCAGAATGCAAAAGCAATGCTGGAAACAATTATTGTTCTTGGTGCCTTGTCTTTGTTGCTTGCATGCCAGTGCCTTGATCTTGCCTGGACATAGCCTGACCTTGGACTGTACCCCGACTATGCTTTGATGCTTTCCTGATTCCAGTATTGTTGACCTGGCTTTGGACAGATACTTTGGATTTTGACCACGGACTGTTTGTTGATTTTCCCCTTCTGCTTACTGAGTTTGATGCTGGTGATTCATGACAAGGATGTCCAGTTACTGAACAACTCCCTAAGAGCACATATAAGGCAACAGATCATGTTCCTGGTTCAGTGTCATGGTGAATAACTGGAAAGTGTGATTGTTGAAAAAGCAGATACTGTTTTGGGGAGAAACAACCTCATATATACAAATTCACCACAATGATGTGTACCACACCAATAGGCTACCATATGTACCCTCTCCCCCTTTTTCTTTTTAACCTGCTACTCCCAGATCTAGTATAATAAACAAAAGACAACAATAGCACCAATATCATAGTACATAGACTGTAAATATGCTCCTAAAAAGTCTTTCTCTCAAATGCCTTCAGAGTTGACCCCTTGCAAATGGACCCCCTGACTGCAGTTCACTTCTCCTTTCTTGCAAAAGTTGCTGTGTGTTCTCTTCAGCCACCACTCCTAGAATCAGGTACAATATTGCATATTATACATTCCTGTTGCAAGGCGTATTATGCACTCCTATTGCCATCTCTAAAGCAAATGAAGGTGAAATTGTTACTGTCAATGCTAATAAAGAAGGCTTTCTAGTGAAAAGCCAGAACAGGTTATTTTTTTACTTGCTCTTTAAAGACAGCAGTGAAAGCCTTATGAGGAGTGTGGAGGGAGGGAAAGAATGAAAGGAAGAAAGGAAATTTGCTTTTCTGCCAACAACTATGAGCCTAGATAAATCCAGTGGAGCAGAAAATTGCATCTGAGCTACATTGTAAGAGCAAAACAGTGTTTTATTAAATATTTGAAAAATCAGCGAGATTTTCAAAAACAGTGTCTGTTTGCTGTAGAAATTCAATTACCTTAAAGGAGGTATTGTTGTCAAGGCACTGTTTCGCTATTTAAGAAAGGGGTTATTTCAAATTTCCTTTGAACATCTGCATTACTTATTTATACTTAGAAGGTGCTAATTTGTTGCCCCTCCGTCTCTACTGTCGTCCAGATTTTCTTGGAATGCCCACAGGCTGTGGAACTATGGAATGCGCCCAATAATAGTAGACCCAAATGACAGTGATTATTTTGCTTCTCCCCATTTTACTGTCTCTGCTTTACTCAGCAATTCAAGGGTATTTATAGATTATAGACATAGAATTAATATAGGTAGTGAAAACCCAGGTTATGGTCTAAAGGCATATGATGTAGTATCCTTATGTTTGGTTCTGGTCAATGCCTGGATAAGAGACCTCCTTGAAATCTTATGTGAACTTCCCCTAAGATAGATGGCTTATAAATTTAAGGTCAGAGAGTAGATAAAGCATTCTACCATTATAAAGGGGTAATTGGGGGGTCATTCTAACGTTCATAAAATAAAAAATGTTGCACCAATCTTCCTGAAATTTACTTGTGCCAGAAAGAATTGTTGGTTTTACATAGCCTGAAAATTTCAAGAAGATTGGTGAAACATTGAGGGAAAGGGGGGGCAGTTTAAAGTACAAAAGAAAAAAACCCTCTCTGAATCAAAATGGTTCTGATAATTTAGGCTGACATTTTTTTTTATCCACGAAATTTGGCGTATTCTGCCCCTTAGCCATTAATCCACTGGTGGTGTATTCTTCCTCCTTCATTATAGTTGCACTGATTATAATTTGAAATTTTAAAAAATACGCTCTTTGACAGAAATGGATGAAATACATAGGCATAGTAGTCCCTTGTGAAGGAATGAAATCAGCTAAGTTGCAGACAAATAGGTATAGGGGGTTGGGTCATACTAGATGCCTTTAAATTTAAAAAAATGAATTGACTTTTTTCCTTAGAAGAATTTTATGAAAATTGCAGGCAAACTTGCCCCCTTTGAGCCTGCCAGGATTTAGAGGTTGTGTGCAGGGGCAGCCTTTACACTTTGGGGATTTACCAAAAATGGGTGTACTTATCCCTCTATGTTCTTCATGGGCAATTGTTATGGAACTGGCACACAGCATAGAGGTGGCCCTAGCTAAGAAACCTTCACAATTTTTAAAAGATAGGTACAGACTCCACATGGGGGAGGGAGTACTTTGTTTCCCTTCACCCTTTGGAGAGGGGGCAGTTTTCATGAACATGGCATACATCGAAGATGTATCCCAAGGCAAGAAACCTGTAACATTTCAGAAGGATAATTGCAGGGGCTAGAGAATTACGTTTAATGAAAAATGGTTTAAGGCTTTTTTTGTTTTCTGCTCAATTGGCAGTGAAGTAATAAAGTGCAATACGATAGGGGTAGATAATGGATATGGAGCACTCAAGGGTACACCCTTGCAGGTCCCACAGAATCCACAAAAACTCTTAACATTCCTGCGTCTGGGAGAGAGAAAACTGAACGCTGGAACAGTCTGGCGATATATTACTTCAGCATCTTTGTGCAAAGACACTGGGATTGGAGAGCCTTGATAAAACTGTGGTTAGAGCTGTCAGTCACAGAACTATGCCCCCTCCTCTCCCTACACCCTCTCCCCGCCCTGACATTTTCCTTAAATGGAGATATTGAGGGGAAATGTGTCCTTCCGAATAGCTAATAAAGCTTCAGAAGAGTTCAAATTTGATCTGCTTTAGAAAAGTCCCACTTTGATGTGGACATCTCATTATTATTTTTCTGAATCATCTCAATTTGGTTTGGAATTGAACTGAATCCAAAGCACACCACTACAAAGAAGCTATCGGAATTGAATTGGCCTTAACAAGATGTATGTACAGTAGAGTGATATTCTACTTGAGAATATATTTTCTGCATAATAAGGACATCTCAATTATTAGACAACACAGTGACTGAGCAACAGACATATATGAAAATGGGAATCATTTACTTGAGGCAGGACGTAGCCTTTGATCAAACTAGCCACTAACCACTTTGAACATCCTGCTCAATAATCACATCTTTAAGCAAAAGTTTTTTGTAAGTCACTTCAAATCTTATTTGCAACTTCATGCCTCTATGCTGCTATACTACTCATTTGCCAATACATTATGACTTATTCTCTTGCCTTATTCTCTTGTCCATCTATAATGTGCACCATGTATCAATTTGCAAATAAATGTTAAATGATACTATAAAAGCATGATCCTATTCACATTTACTTGAAGTAAAACCCAACAACTATGGGTTGCTGAATCGTGGGTTGTTGTTGCATGTGAACCTGGAACTACGGGATAACTACAGTTAACCATGAATAATCCACAAAGAGCACCCACGTTTGTTGTTCAATTGTGAACTCTGAGTTGTTTAAGCCATGGATTGTCATTACATGTGAGCCCAGAACTCTGGGTTGTTCATGAGGCTACAACGGTGACAGGCAAGATCAGTCAAACACCCAGTCATTCTGCATGCCAGTAATGCAGTGCCACAAAGGCATTTAGGATACAGGCAGAGAATGGGTGAAGGGGACAAGAACCAAATAACCCAAGAATTGAATAAACTATTAATGGTTGCTCAATCGTCTGGTGGCCAAATTGTGGGTTAGCTCTAGGTAAGGCAACAATTAAACCATTGTTTGTGATTACATGCAAACTGGGTAGGATCGCAGGCTAAATAAGCAACATGCTTTACCCTTTAGTCACTAAGGCCTCAATCCTAAACACAATTAGAAGGGATGAAGCCCCACTGAACACAAAGGAATTTACTTCTGAATCCACACACATAGGATTGAGCACTGTTATAAATTCTACAGGAGTTGATATGGACAAATAGTATTACCTTTAAGGAGTAAAGGCATGAACGGGATTTTCGGAGGCTTCATTTTCTTGAACGCATCCCTATAGGCTTTGTGATTCAGGGAAGGGTCCTGGAAAAAAATGTCATTGTTATGAAAGGAAAGGAAATCAATATGCTTTTTAAGAAGGGCAATTTGAAATCCATTACATGTCCACAAGCTAAACATAATCTAGATATTGAAGGTTTCCTTGGAAAATGATGCAGGTAAAGGTCTCCTAAAGAAAAAAGACTAACTGAAGGATGGGTACATTCATTCATTTTGGGGGTACCACACACCCTCTGTGTAATATATGAAGTCTGCTGGAAGTGAAACAGTTGAGGATAGCAAATACTTACTGTCAAACTTTCAAGTTCAGTGAAGAGCTTCTTAAACTTTCCAGGGATTCTCTGTGATACAAAAAAAAAAAAAAATCAAAGGAAATGAGACTGGGGGGAATCAAGTATGCAGAAAAGTATTTTAATATTTTTTTCAGTGACTCATACATAACACATCAAATAAAAAAATAAGAATCCAAGAGACTGCTTTCTCTGGCAGCTTCTGTTTTTCTTAGTACTAGAATTCCCCATTATGAATAATGTTTAAGAGTGATGCAAACCCTTTTGCCTTTCGGAACTCCCCCCTTCATAATTCTTTTATGGTCATTGCCTTCTAACATCTGTGTTCACTTTCTTTACTAACAGTCTGTCCGCATTACTTGTCTTAAGACCTTTCCTAATAATAACTTTTTAAAGAGAAAAAAAGTAGGGAGAAGCACTATGGCTGTGCTCGCCCCAGTCTGCACTGGTAGTACAGTATCTTTGGACCAGAGGAGATTGCTGTATTTCAGGGAGAGGGGGAAGACCTGTTTGCTGTTGTTGTTGTTGTTATTATTAATAGAGCAAATTGCTTTTCAGTGATCAAATGGGAGAGTGCACACACAAAATTAGAAAAAAGAAGAATATTCCTCAAATGGTGGGACATTGCTGCAGAGATATGGTAATCTGACTGATGTTCACCAGGTTTTGAGCATGGGGGAAGACTTGTGATATAAAAGCTAATAATTAATGAATCCCTGTGATTCCTATGACTATATTCATAGAATGTTGTCACTTGTGATATAAAAGCCAATAATCAATGAATGATTTAATCAATGAATATAACTCCTATGACTATCTTCAACACAGCACTCCAAATCATAAGACATGTTAGCTTGAGGAAAAATGGCATTTTACCTCAGCCACAAAATGTTAAAGGCTAGACTGCTATAGAAGTGCAGTACCCCTGCAACAGAAATACTCCCTTGGGCAGAGTCTGAAACCCCTACAAAACTAAATAACAGCTGCACATTTATAACACAGATTATAATTTGTATACCTGGAGACAGCAGTGCAAATTGGCATTTTAAAAATGTGAGAACTGAAAAAGACTAAATACTCTCTCAGCCTGTTCATATGAAAGACCAAATGTTAACGGTCATGGGTTGGATTGTTTCTCTTATTCTTTTTCCTTTTCTTTTTTAGCAACAGTGAAACAGGGACTCAAAAACAAATGGAATACCCAAATGCTGCTTTCCATAGTCACATAAGAATATAAGGTGTTCTTATATTCTTTTGTGGAAAATGTATATGATCTGAACAGAAACCAGACCATCTTTCTCTCAGGTTAAGCCTGTTACAATATATTTACAAATCAGTTTTGTTTGTTTTTCTGTAGTGTATTTAATGCTTCTATATACAAACGTTAAAACAAGAATGGGAGATGCACTTCAGATCTTGAATTACGACTATTATGGTAACACATTCTATGTGAGGTTGCATTTGAAGATGGTTTGGAAACTTCAAATGGTGTTGAAGATGAATGGTGTTGGTGTTGAATGGTGTTGCAACCTAGATGTAAATTGCAGCCAGGCAGTTCTGACACCGATTCTGTAACACAAATCCTGTACCTGTTTCATTGGTTACTGTTGCATTTCCTGGCCTAATTCAAAGTGCTGATTTTAACCTTTAAAGCCATAAAAGGTCCACCTACAACCATTCAAATTTCCCCAGGCATTAATGCTTGTCTTCTAGACCAGCAGGTTATAGAACTCCTTCCTCACTGAGGCACAGAAAGATCTGACATTACAAGCTTTTAAGTGGGTTTTTAAACATGTATTTCAGTCTGCATTCTCTTGTTTGTTAATGCTGGTGGTTTAAAAATGAATCAGTGCTGCTGTTTTATTAGTGTTGAATTATCAAGCCTGTGATTAAAAAATGTTTATGAATTCCCAGGTTTTCCTGTTCCTAATGTATTTTAAGTTTTAAGATTATGTAAGACAACTTTGTACATACGATAAAAGTGGCCTGTAACTAAATATATAAATAAACCCATACCTTAATAGGGAACCTTGACCTGGTTCACATGTAATGACAATGCACAGTATGGGGTGAGTACGGGTTGTTGTTGAATCATGGGTTGTCATTCTGTGCAAGTCCTATAGTATGATTCAACTAAGCATTGTTAACTACAAATGTCCCAAAGTTCACAATTCAAGAACAAACCATGACTTCTCTTCCTAAGTTGTTTGTAGTTAATAAGCCATAGTTAAACCATATTGCACGGTTCACATGTAACAACCTATGATTCAAAAACATCTATGATTCAGTCTGCTACTTCACATGACACGACAGCTCACCGTGGATTAATTTACTCGCAAGGGCTATCATGTTGTGCTGGGTGCTCGCACTTAAAACAAACCCTGCTACCTGGGTTCACATGACATGACAATCCATAGTAAGTTGGGCACTCATGGGCACCATGCAAAAATGGCACTTGTGGACACTTGGGCACCAAACAACAACTCCAGTACAAACCAGTTGCTTCATTTCTTCTACTCAGGGCCTGCTGAGTCCTAACGCTACCTGAATACTAACCATGGTTTTGTGATTGGAAGCAGACCACGGGATTGTGCATTTGCTCTTCCTTCCTTCAATTGCTTAGTGATCAGTGATCTGTTTCTAAAAGAAACAACTGGGCAAGAACATCTCCATAGGAACATGTCATGGTGTGTTAATACTTTAGTCAATATCTACCCATAAATAATACTTCTGCTCTGGTCATCTTACTCTTAACAATGTCCCCTTCAATTACTTTTATATGACTGAACTGCTTAAGATGATATGGACACTATGTAGAGATTATTTGAAGCCACCTCCACATGAGAGATGCTCCTGCTCCACATGGCAAACGATTCTGTATCTTCTAGCTCACCATAGGGCTAGAAGATCTGTATCTGGTGGTTTGTTTCCAAGCTAATACCAAGAATGTTTTGCAATGTCATGGAGACAATCCACATTTTAGGAGTTCTTCCACAAGACATGCAAGTACCCACAAATGGTTCGCTTTTTGAAGCAACCAGCATAGAGACACTTTTAACTAGCCTGCAGGCAGCAACCTATTTCAAGAATTTCAAAAGTGATGCTTCTTAAACCTAATTAGTAGTATAATCATTGAGGCCTTCAATTGTTTTGTCCTAATAGGATTTTTTTTTAATGAGAAATCTTAAGAGCTTCTGCATGACCTATGTCTGCAATTAACTGGGCTTTTTACTTCCTTATATGCTGTACAGACAATATGTTAAGAACAAATATTTAGACGAACTACATCAATGAAATACTTGTTTTACCTCCCATGTCTGAGAAAGCCGGCAAACTGATGCAGTGTTGAGACCCATAACAATGGCAAAGAATGAATTCAGATTTCTTTGGGCTTTACAGCTATAAGATTAAAAAAAAAAAGACATGATGTCATTTTCTGTTCATACAAAATCTTATATTACTGGGATGGAGAAATATGCTAGATTAACGACACCAACTATATTATCACTAAGGTAAAGTTATTCTCTGTTGATCCAATAGATGCAAGTCCAATATGCTGTTCCAAGATTATTGTTCTTTTGCCTACTTCAAACTTAGTAGGACTTTTCCTAACTCAACTTTAATGTCAGAATAATAACTTCTCTCTGCTATCAAAATCCATATAGCCAGTAGACCCTTTACAGGTGTTTAAAATAGTGCTCTGCAGGATTTGTGATGTTTCAATTTTCAAGCAAAAATTGGGGTTTTGAAGGTTGTGAGACGTTCCATGAAAAATCCTACCTTTTACAATATTACAATCTTTTCATACCTGTAAACAGCCTTTGTCCAGTCTGCTGTTGTCCTGGTGCCTTTTTTTTTTTAACTTGAAGGTACATTGCCCATTCTCTCTTTTTCAGCCCTATTGGTGTGAACTGATACTCATGAACATTAAGAGACTCTTTTTAATCCTGCCTTCGTATAATTCATGCACACAAACACATAAAATAAAAAATAATTGTGGAATTAAATGATTAACAGAGCAATCCTGTGCAACTTACTCAGAAGTAAGTACCACTATATTCAGTGGGGCCTATTGTCTATTAAGCATTTCAGAATGTAGCCTTCTCTTAGTGGATATTCACTAATGTAAATGTGCACAAAAATATTTTTAAAAAACCTTATTGCTGTGCGATGATGTGCATTAATGGCTAGATTTTTGGGGGGAGTTATACAGGAATACCCTCAAAAATTACATCCCTTTTGAGTGTCTCCTGAAAAATACATGTTAAAATGGTGGGGTGCAAAAACATTTTTTCAAAGGGTGCAAAACTGTTCAGTCTCCTCTTCTTTCCCCGTCCCCCTGACAATCAAAAGTTCGATTTGATAGGGATTCACATTTGGAAGAATTACAGTCTTGCTTTTAATTTATTTAACATTTTGGCACATAATCATGGAAGCTTTTATTATATTTATTGGAAATCATGGCATACAGCTTCCTAATGCTTCATTTTTCTATTAACATTCAAAGATCTGTTTTCTTTCCCTGGAATAAATATTCCCTAGTTGCACAGCTTGGAGTTTATCTAAATTAAAACTCTCCCCACTGTTGCTTACACATATTCTTACAATTCTTAAACCTTCATTCATTTTCTTCCTTTGCATCCTCCAGTATATTCTGTAGTTCTTTTTTACTGTGAATTTAATTAATGTGCAACCTATACATTCCACTGAGTAGTTATTAGGTATTATTGGTCACATTCACATTACAAGTATGATCAAACAGGTGTCTTTTAGATATTCACATTATAGACCGTATTCCGCACAATTTGTAGCAGTAGTGCTGTCTGGTGGAAGAATTTCATTTTCCCAGCAATACAAAATACTGGGAACATGCAACAACCCTATACTGCCTCGAAGAAATAGATATGGATGCCATGTGTCAAATAAGTGCCAACTGCACATTACATGGCACTATAAACCGATTATGTGGAAAGACCTTTACTTCAGCTTACCTTAGTAAAATAGTTATAATGTTAACAGTAACCTCCTCAGTTGGGAATTCCTGTACAAAGTATTATTTATTTATTTTATTCTAGCGTTTTATTACACCCTGCAACTGAAAACATTCCCATGTGTATTTTAATAGTCTGCAGGACCTGTTTTTACAGATTCTGTTATTTGAATGTCCGTGTACTGCACTGTTTCAATTGATATTGGAATTGTTGAGCAAATGAGATAATGTATTGTCAACGTTTTCATTTTTATAATTTTGCACACCTGGATCTGGTGTTGATGTAATTAACAGTATTTTCTAAAGTAATCTGTGGAGGCCTAAGTAAACCTGAGATATAATGTGGCCTCCTACTTAGATATTTCATTGTATCAATGCCTACATTCAGAATAGAAATATATTTAGAATAATGGAAGAACTCTAGTGCTCAATTTATATTGCTTTAATTTCATATTTCGTAAGAACTTAACAAGGCCTATCTAGGCCAGCACTGTGCTCCCACAGTGACCAACCAAACATCTATAGAAATCCCATGAGTGCAATAACATCTTCCTGCTTGTGTTCCCCAGCAACTGGTATTCAGAGGCATACTGCCTCTGTTACAGAAGATAATATATAGCCATCATGATTAGCAGCCATCAATAGCCTTATCCCCCATGAAAAGGCACTGAACATAGATATTTCAACATTTTTGCTCTCTAGGCAAAGTTATCCTGTATATCTGCTATAGATCAGTGTATTGTAAGGATATAAAAATAATAGAATATGGCACGTCTCACAAAATCAGTCCTTTCTATGTAAAAAATATATCAAACTTAGTATTTGATAAATATGGAAATTAAGGGCTGCTCAACAGTACGCTCACAAACTGCATTTCTGAGTGATTTATGAGAATGCAATTCATGAACGATTTTAGTTTAGATGACAGAACTTTTAAGTACACAATTGGAGCAGATCATGAGGAGTTCTCTGTTACCAACAGGGAATCAAATGATATAAATAAATAACTACATGTTATTGATTAATAATAATACTTTAGTATTAATAGTACTTAGTAGTACTATGCACCCTCTGAATAGAAGCTAAATATTAAAATATAAAAGTTGGACAGGTCATAGTTCTTACTGTATACACACACACACACTTTATTTTAGAACAGTCATGTGAAGTTTAGGACATAATCCTACTGGGAAAGTTGTAAGCCTCTGAATGCAGAGACTAATGACTATCCAATGCAGCACGGATGGAGCATGGAGGGGATTCTCTCCTTTGTGCTCCATCCGCCCTGCAGTTTTTGCTTAAGAGAGAAGGAGCCGGCACAGAGAGGCTATGAGGGAGCAGGGTGAGCAGCTTCTGGGAACCAAGGTCAGCATGCTACCTCTGACCTTGGTTCCCAGAAACTGTAAAATCTTATGGCTGTCTAGACAGTGTCTAGTGCAGATTTTTCAGACTGTAGTGGAGGAATAAAAAGAATGAAATTGCTCACACCTATTTTTAGACAAAATATGTTGTTCCAGATGCATATAGGATTTTATATGCACATTACAATGTGCTTTGCCAAAATGTATGACATGCCAACACATTTTCTTTCATTATTCTTCAATGCAGTTTTAAAAGGCTGAATATATTCAACAGGAGTCCAGGGTCAACATTCACATTGCATGTAACTTACTGAGCAGCAATTTTAATAAACTTTTTCACTAGTTGTACACGTTTACAAAGCTGGTTGCAGAGCAGTATTTCTGTGGCCACCCAGAGTTGAACTTCGTTGCATCTTTGAAGTAGGAGACTAAGATTCACAGTGTTTTCCCCGCTGCCTTGTCTACTGAAGGTGAAGTATATCAGTTCTTGCTGGAAGACAGTTACAGATAATTGGGCTTTTAAACATGCAAATCAGAATTTAACAATCTGAAAAATGTAACTGTTGATACTTGTTCAGACAACTCTTTTTAATAATTTATTAACAGATCTCATTCAGGTCAGAAAGAGTTCAAAATCACAAGTAAGCTTGTGAGATTTTCAGCAGTTACTTTTCAGGTCACAGCTATGAAAAATGTAAGAACATTTCTGACTTGGGATCCATTAATTGCTGGTAGGTTTCATTCTGAAAACTAATGAGAGCTAGATTAAATCTGCTGCTTTTTTTTTCTTCACGGAAGTTGCATTTAATTTGAATTTTTAAATGTATTTGGGTGGCAACAAGAATTCACTGAAAACAGAAAAATTATTTTGCTTTTTACTTCTATACACCAGGTTGGATCCAGGCTTAGTTACATTTAAAGTAGACCCATTGAAATCAATGTGACTTATGCTGGTCTACTCTAAGTATGACTAAATCTGGATCCAACCTGTAAGTTTAGATACAGAGTTTGACATGTATTTAGCTTTTAAAAGCAGAGGTCTGTTTTCCTCTTATATTCTGCTCATGGATTGATCCCAGAAAGTTACATGGTTTGGCATCACCTGAACAAGTCATTACATGAGCCAATATTATGTTGAAATCAGCACAAACTAAACAAGAGAACTCAGCCTTACAGTGAGCATATTCATCTATTGTTTCTTACCTCGTGAACCAAGTTGAAAAGACTCCAGTCAAAATTTG
This sequence comes from Elgaria multicarinata webbii, assembly GCF_023053635.1. NCBI lineage: Eukaryota > Metazoa > Chordata > Lepidosauria > Squamata > Anguidae > Elgaria > Elgaria multicarinata. The sequence goes on from NC_086171.1 coordinate 18,273,571, forward strand.
TTAATTCCAAAGCAAGGTCCCACGTGTTAATTCCCAGAATTCTCACTGACCGTTGCTGGGTTTCATCATTTTCAGCAAAAGGGTTCTAAATCAATGGACAGATGAAAAGAGTTCTTAAACGACATATATAATTGAAATCCAGCCACAATGTAATCTTTTTTCAATACCTTATTTTCTCTAAACATTTTTTCCTTGAAATAATTACGGCCACTAAGACTAAAATAGCATCAATACTAAGGAGATCAATGCATTCTTATTACATTAGCCAACTACACCACTTTAAGAATCAATTATTAAAAAGCCAAAAGCCAAAAATACCCCACTGAATACCATACAGAAAGCAACATCACAAATGACCATGCCTACGTTCTGAATTCTTGCACCAAGAGGTTTTGTATTGCAAATAAAAGGAAAATGACTTTCTAAGCTCTAAACAAAACAATTTTACATTACATGGACTCAACACTACAGTACATAGTCTTCTCTGTAGTGGCACCCACCATCTGGAAACTCTCCCTCGTGTAGTTCAGGAGGCAGAAAATGTAACATCCTTAAAACGCTTCCTGAAAATACATCTTTCCCACAGACTTTCCCTAGGCTATAATTGTTGCTTGGGTTATACGTTTTATGTGGTATTTTTCAAGTTTTAAAGTTTTATATTATGCTTTATTTGTTGTTTTTATGGTTTTAATTGTGAACTGCCAGAGAGCATTGGCTGTTGGGCAATATAAAATTGTAATAAATTAAATAAATCAATAAACATGGCTCCATTCAGAATTAACATTTCTAGACTTCATAAAATTGTCAATTCTTTGATGAAAAATGTCAATTCTAACCACACTTGACAAGCAGAAAGGAAAAAAAAGTAAATTTGTGAATCTAAGTACATAAAACTTCTAGCAGAGTGGAACACCACCTTGGTTATTCATCTGTTTCACTTGAGTTTGTCAAAGATTTAGAATTCTTTGGAAAACAGAATGAAATTTTGCATATAAGTGAAGTATTTAAACAGAAAGTAATCTTACTGCCCAGTCCTATGCATCAGAAGTAAAGCCTGTTAAATTCAATTTGACTTACTTAAAGCCAAGTGCAGCCTCACATTTGATCATTTGAAGGTCACAGATGCCACAATTTATGCATGTTTAGAGTGCAGCCATTTTTTTTCCAAAGGGGATGAAACGATCTGTTTAATACTACTTGTTAAATTTACATAGAATTCTAGGAATTGTGTAGGGGGTTGGACTCAATGGCCTTATAGTCCCCTTCCAACCCTACTATTCTATGATTCTGTGAACTATAGAGAACATACAAGTGATATATCTTTCAAGGCAAAGGCATAAAATTTCTTAATAGCTTTGATAAAACACCAAAGCTTAGATAAAACACCAAACCTATCATTCTTTGTATGAAAATTTCCATTTGTGTGTTAAGGTACATGCTTGCTCTTATCATTAACGTTTTGTCCACATAGCAAATATAGTACAAGGAGATACTTAAAAGAAACTTAGCCGATACATATTAAAAATATCATCTCTCATTTCCCTCAAACATTTATATATAAATGTTTGGTAAAATCATGCCAAAGCTATATACTTAATATTTCTTTTTCAAAAAATGTTTTCCTGATTGTAAAAGTTGCATGAAATTATTACTGTGACACAGAATCTGAAGGATTTAATTGCAGGTGAAAGGAGGGGGGAAATAAATAGACAAGTCATGTATGTATGGCACCATCTTTGGTTGGTTCGCCAACTATGGCCTCTCCTGGACAGGAATAACTTGACCACGGTGGTATAGGCATTGGTAACCTCAAGATTGGATTACTGCAACGCGCTCTATGAGGGGCTGTCCTTGAAGCAGCTCCGGAAGCTGGAGCTAGTGCAAAATGCTGCAGCTCGGCTATTGTCTGGAGCTGCCCCTTTCCAGCATGTAACTCCTCTGCTGAGGGAACTGCACTGGCTGCCTATTTGCTACCGGGCCAGGTTTAAGGTTCTTGTACTTGTGTACAAAGCCCTAAACAACTTGGGATCAGGATACCTGAGAGAGCGCCTTCTCCCTTACCAACCTGCCCAGTCACTGAGGTCATCCGAGGGCCTGCTCCTGGTGGTTCCACATAGATCCATCCTCCGATTGGAATCCATCAGGGGAAGGGCCTTCAGCATGGTGGCGCCCCCTCTGTGGAATTCTCTGCCTCTGGAGGTCAGGCAGGCGCCAACCTTGTACTACTTTCAGCGCCTCCTGAAAACATCTTTATTCCAAGAAGCCTTTCCTTAATATGCAGCCTTGGATTTCTGTTTTTGCTTCTTTTAAATTTTGTTTTAACTGTTTTATTCTGTTTTTATTTTCATTTTATCTTGTACACCGCTCCGAAATTTTTCAATGGGGAGCGGTATATAAATATTCTAAATAAATAATAAATAAATAAATAAATAAATGTATGGTATGAAAACTTGAGTCATGTTTTTTGGAAACCTGGGTGGGCCACTAATTTACATTAGCAAATAGCCAGGTGGTATATTTCAGGTGAAAACTTTCCATGCTATCTACCCCCATTTGGGGAAGGGAGGCTTTTCTGTGTCACCCCCACCTGGGCTGCAAAACACCAGATGGGAGAGATGAGTTGGCCTCACAGGTAACCCTTATCCTACCACTGGGGTGCAAAACCCTCAGTGGGTGTCTCAAAAAGGTCACCATCCCTGCTGAACCTAATCGTCCTGCCCCTACCAGCCTACCTAGAAAATTGTGACCAAATTAACTTAACAACCAAAATTTGCCTTTAGACACTCCCACCCCACTTACAGTGTGAAGTAGGTGAAAAGACTCATAGCCCTAGCCAATCACACTAGGAGCCAAAAATTCCTACTTGGCCCCAAAAAGGACAACCAGCAGAGCCCACACTGCATACAGGGAGGGAAGTTGGGAGCTGGGCTTTGAAGAGGGTGGGAAGGAGGGCCCCACTGGCTAATAGCACCTTGCAAGCCCCACCATGGTGCCATACAATCACCTCCAGTGGCGGTTAGTTACGCCTCTCTCTCCCACACCACCTGCAAAGGCCTCCCTGTGCCCAGGCAAGCCAGATGCAAGGTAAGGCATTTGTGCAAGTAATTTAAAACATCAATGTCATACAAAATTAATATTTCGTTATGACCCACAGCTGTACAAACAGAATGTGACATCTAGCTACCTACATAACTGATATTTGATAAACAAACTCATACAAAGTCAGGAGGAAAAGCTAGGAAATGAACATGCTAGCCTTTGTTCACATTAAAGCGGTGTGAGAGATAATTCAGTTGATCACAGTCTCTATACCAAGAAACTAATAAGTTGCACAGTGTAATTTTAGAAACCTACAGCCACCTAGGATTTTGATAGAAATCAAAAGCCTTCAGAACTTAAAACACACAGCCTTACCAGAGTATCTGTCAGATCCTTTTGAAATACAAACATACGAGCAGACGACTCAAGGGATTTGGAGATTGCAAGGTCATTTGGTTGTAATTCGTGCTTTTCTTTAATATAGGAACAAAAAAGAAAAGCATAATCACCATATTTTGACATTTAAAACACATTCTTCAAGGGGGGGAAATCACTGTTCCCCATAATTTCTTGAAGCACTCAAAGTTTCTATGAGGATTTATTTAACAGACAAATCTTATTTATCTGCTCTTCTGTCACCTAGTAGTACTACTGGCATCCCATGTAAAGAAAGAGAAGAATTCTGAAGAAAAGCCCTGTTCTTATATATATATATAAACATCCTCTTTAATAACCCCATGTGGACTCATTGATTTTCTCAGCAAGGGCATGGCTAGACGAGGGGGGTGGAGGGGGATGATCTCGTGATATGATCGCCAGATCTTCCCTCTCAGTCTACACGCGGCATGCAATGTCACGGGAGGAAGAGGATGTTGCACCCGCCATTTTGTTTTTTGTTTTGAATCGAAAAAGAGCACAGAAGCGCTCCTACGAAAAAGTGAGGGGTGTTTTTTTAAACCCTCCTGCTCCCCCCACCCCACCCCCGATGGGCACGGAACTCCTGAGAAGCTCTGTACCCTATGCCTGGCTCCTCGCGGTTACTTGCGAGGAGCCAGGACAAAACTGGGACAGCTGGTCACACGTCCCATGGTCTCAGGATCATCCCGAGACCACGGGAAAAATCAAGATTAAAGGGTAGGGCAATATCCGGGGGAAAGGGAGGGATCATCCCTCCCTGCTCCCGGGATCCCCTGTGCATCATGTGGACACACAGGGACGATCCCAGGGCGATCCCTGGGATATCGCCCCAGCTCTTGTCCTACTGCTATTCAGCGTGATGGGGCATGGGCAGGAAAGGTGCCCAACGGATTTTATCCTGTACAGTTATGCAGAAGCTCATTAACAGAAGAAGAATTCACATCCATGTATTCAAACTAGTAATTAAATATAGCAAAATTATAAAAGTGTTTTAAATTGGCTTCGATTTCATGTTAAAATAGAGGAGCGTATATCTTTCAGCCAGACTTCGTCTATTTCAAAGGGGCAGCTTTAAATATACGCTCCGTAATAATTTCACTCAATAGCCTCTTGATAAAAAACTCTAAGATGTTACAATAAAATACTGAGACAGGGCTGGTCAAATAGAACAAGAGCAGCAGCCTGTGAGCTGTGTAATTTTATTTCCCAGAGGTAGGTCACTAGGCCTTGATTATTATTTTTTAAAAAGAATTAGATTCATTTCTTTAAAAATGGGAGGGGGACTGGGCTCTAGATTAATGGTCTTTTAAAATGAAAAAATTACTTGTATTGGTTTGGGAAACATTTAAATTATAGAAGTTATATTTTCTAGTTTCTTCCCTCTTCCTGCCCCAATATACTAAATCACCTTAGCTTGTCCAAATGGGGAATATATCAGAGTGCCTTCCCTGTATACAGGTACGTTTAATGCCCTCCCAGGTTGTTTTAAGTTATGAAGTGGGAGACCTTTCTGGAGTGGAAAACCTTATAACATATTTCTGAACAAGATAAGTCCCTTGCAATCCAGACCTGATGTGGAAATGCATTACCCAACAGTACTGAAGAATTAGCAGTTGTCATGGAAACCCCTCTCTGCTAAGCAGCTCCTTATTGTAACTATGGCCATCCAGCTGAGGACCCATAGGGGAACAGCCCTCTCCTTACACCTGAAAATGCTAACCCTCTCTTTATAGATAAGATATAGAAATAAAAAGAAAGATAGCTGAAAATAATTTACCCCCAGTAAATGAAAGAGCCACTAACGCCAGATCTTCCTGTGAATGCTGGAGTTTTTCTGCTACAATTTTCAAGATCTCCTGAGCTGAAGTGGATACTTTAGTTTTTACACTGACGAAAGAATGTTCTGTTATATACACACGACAAAAGACTGCAAAAGAGAGAGAAAAATAATTCCATCAACAGACACGCAAGTGCAAGGTCTTCACAGACTGAACTACTGCAATGCCTTGATTAACATCTGCTTTGACAGTCAGTCTTTGACAGCAGAAGCCACAGCTGCTGTGCATTGACCTACAGGCACATTTCCCTCTTCCTAGAAAAATACAAGGACAAAAACAAAAACAGTGTTTCCAGATAAAAAGTGCAATTTATGTATGTGCTAATATACTCCGACTATGATATGATTCCGGTTTAGGGCTAATTGTATAATACCTGGTCCTCATTAAGGGACACCCTTCTTCAGAGAACATAGTTATGTTGGGAAAATTATACTTATTAGCTACTAGAGCACATACTCTCTGAGTTTGGATGACACGCCCTGTACAAGCTACAGTGGCCACAAGTGTCATGCTGAATATGTGACCACCTCTCGGGGATTGTCAAGTCACGCAAATCTGATGAATCTAAGTTATGTGAGATTTAAACAACCCTTTCATAACCCCAAAATTTACCATGGATGTAAGGGTTGTTTAATCTTCACATAACATACCCTTGCTGGGTTTGTATGACACGACAACCCCAGAGTGGCGGACGCATATTCAAGACAGCAGTCACACATGCCACAGCCTTGCCATGGCTTACTTAACCCATTGTGGGCTGCCGTGTTGTCGATCTCTCCTTAACTAGACCATTTTATTATAATTTATTAAAAGATCTATCCTCTTCCTCTCAAAGCAAAAGCCCTTCCAAGACAGTTTACAGACCACCACAATATACAAAATCCCCCAAAGTTTTAAATACGAGCATGCCAATACATTAACAGAAAGCTATGTTATGCAAAGTCAAACAACTTGTTGATCCAGCTCAACAAATCAATAAAATGCAAATGGAAATAAAAAAAATTAAATGTCTATTTAAAGGAGGATACAGATATGTTTACCTCTTTAGGGAAAGAATTTTTAGGCCATCACTAAAAAGGTCTAGTATCTGTCAGTCTAGAGGTCTTGATCTTAGGGCCATGCAACATGGAGGATGCCAGCTGAATTTTATGAAAATGTAAGAGCAACTGACAGGAATGTTCCATGTGCAAAGTTAAATCAGTTCTGTCCAATTTGTTAACTGAAAATTCCACAACAATATTTTTCATGGCTATTATTATTATTATTATTATTATTATTATTATTATTATTAATTTATATCCTGCCTTTTTCCCAGTACTGGGGCTCAAGACGGTTTACAAAATTAAAACATGTACAATTAAAACATATAAATGACAAAAGTTAAAATAGAATTAAACCTACAGTAAAATTAAAAACATATTATTATTATTTTTAAAAAAACTGTAACAGATTAAAAGGGGGGGGGAATCCAATACATTAACACAGGTCCAGCATAGTTCCAAAAGCCTGCTGAAACAAAAAAGTTTTTGCTGCCTCCGAAACTGTAGCACAGAGGGAGCCAGCCTAGCCTCTCTGGGAAGGGAGTTCCAGAGCCGTGGAGCAGCCACCGAGAAGGCCCTCTCCCACGTACCCATCAGGTGTGCCTGGGATGTTGGTGGGACTGAGAGAAAGGCCTCCTCAAAAGATCTCAGAGCACGGGCAGGCTCATATGGGAGAATACAGTCTTTCAGATAACCTGGACCTCAGCTGTAGAGGGCTTTATAGGTGATAACCAGCTCTTTGAATTGTGCCCAGAAACAGACTGGAAGCCAGTGAAGCTGTTTTAACAGGGGAGTTGTATGCTCCCTGGCTAAAGAGTCTGCCCTCAGATTGAATATTTAGTTTTTTTCTGGATGGGAGCTAAGAAGATACTCTACTTTTCTAATTCTGAAAGTAGTTTGTGGGCCAAGTAGGAACCAACTGCAAAAAAACTTCTTTAACAGCAGCATCTATTTAGATTTATACCCTCTTCAATTAAATTATCAGGATGGCTTACAATAAAAAACAAGTACATAAAAATAAGCTAAAACTAGCAAATCTATAAAATATACAAGCAAGAATAAAATAAATTGCCAAAAACTGAAAAGCCCCATAAAATAAAAGGGTTTTGCCTGCCAGGAAAGACTTCCTGGGGAGACCATGCCGAACCCAGTGGGGCCACCACCTCAAAGGCACTTCCTTCCATCATCAGCTGCCATAGGTCAGCAGTAGTAAAATAATAGCAATGGCAGCAGTATCAGTACAGATTTCAGATCTGTCAGCCTCTCCCATCTGAAGCCCTCCAGATGTTCAACTACCATCTGCCCCAGCTAGCATAGCCAATGGTCAGGAATCTTGGGAGGTCTAGTCCAAAATATCTAGAGGATATCAGGTTGCGAACGGCTGCATTACATGATTACTCAGATTTCATTTTCCCAACAGAAAACGTGTGTGAATTCAGCCCTTGTGTGGTGGCATAAACAGTTTGTTTTTGGAAAGGTTATTATTTCCTACATTTATGTAGAATTAGTGTGTAATAATACTCCTCCTCTTCCCTTTGCTCTGTTCCCATCATGCTCCATTCCCACCATGCTTACCTTCCTCTGTTTCATTCACAGTTCCTCTGTTCTGAAGCCAGTTTTCCTTGAGACTGAAGTGATGTAAAATGGTTTTATGCTACAAAGGAGTTAAAAAAATAATAATGAACGAAATGCAATAATTGCAAAACTCAACGGGTTGGATCTAGATTCATGTTGGATCAACTGCTCTGATAGAAGTGGACTTCTCCAACCTCCATGGCAGTCCCTCCAGCACCCTGAGAGTCAGGAGTCTTTGCTTAATCAACTGAGGTGTGGTTTGTTTGTTTATTTATTTATTTATTTATTTATTACATTTCTATACCGTCCAATAGTCGAAGCTCTCTGGGCGGTTCACAAAAATTAAAACCATAGTAAGACAACCAACAGGTTAAAAGCACAAATACAAAATACAATATAAAAAGCACAGCCAGAATAAAAACCACACAGCAAAATTGATATAAAATTAAAATACAGTGTTAAAACAGTAAAATTTAAATTTAAGTTAAAATTAAGTGTTAAAATACTGAGAGAATAAAAAGGTCTTCAGCTGGCAATAAAAGGAGTACAGTGTAGGTGCCAGGCGGACCTCTCTGGGGAGCTCATTCCACAACCGGGGTGCCACAGCGGAGAAAGCCCTCCTCCTAGTAGCCACCTGCCTCACTTCCTTTGGCAGGGGCTCACGGAGAAGGGCCCCTGTAGATGATCTTAAGGTTCGGGCAGGTACATATGGGAGGAGGCGTTCCTTCAAATAACCTGGCCCCAAACCGTTTAGGGCTTTAAATGTCAATACCAGCACTTTGAATCGGGCCCAGACCTGGACTGGCAGCCAATGAAGTTGTAAAAGGACTGGCGTAATATGATCTCGCCGGCCAGTCCTTGTTAGTAAACGGGCTGCCCTGTTTTGTACCAGCTGAAGCTTCCGGACCGTTTTCAAAGATTTAATGGGTAAAGAGGGAGATCCTAAAAAATTAGGTAGAGAGACTTTAGTGAGCAAAGCCCTTCCTCTCACGTAAGGTTCCTTTTTCTTGCAGAAGGTAAATTTTGGATCCAACTCAAACTAAACCTGGCCCAAAATTGTTAAAACAAAAAAGAAATATATCAATACTGTCTTGGCTAAATAAACTGAGAGTTGTCTTTGTGGGCAAACAGAAAAAGTGCAGATTGAAAGAACACTGAGAATAACAATCATACGGTTTTGTGAGAAATTTTATATTTTCCATCTTATTTTCTGCTTCCTGTACTTCTACAGTTGTATTTTAAAGCTTATTTTATCCCAAACTTCAATCTGCTGTATTTTCTGACCACAATAACATAGCCTTGTCTAAAGTTTAGGATACCATTTCCTCTACATTACTTGAACAAGCTCTCTCTCACTCTCCCCCATCACTAGACAACACCCTCTACTCCAATAGACTAACTGACATTTGCAATCAATATCTTTGCCTCAATTTGCTTGCCCAAATCTACTTTGATTCAACTCCAGAGAGGCAAGGATATGCTGATCGGCTTCGGCTAGATTCTGGCATCTCAGAGCATAGCAGTTAAACACTAATAATGCCACGGCCACTTTAGCTTATCTTATGTGGCTGGAAGCAGAGCTACACTAGCAGGAACAAACAAACAAAATAGCACTGCTACTGGTCTAGCCCAGCTTTATTCTTCTTCGGCTTTTCTTTTGGCCACTTGCCATCATTGATTTAACAAAACCTAGCTAATAAAAAATGAGGATGCACACCAGTAACCAAGATACAATTAAAATACTAGAAATGACCGCATTACCTTTCTGTGAGGTGAATATTCATCTACAGTGCTGAAACAAAAAGACAATACATTGTTTTATCTGACCAAAACCAATTATGTTGATATTCAGACCTTTTCTGTAACAGGTCCAGAGGGGAGAAGGCATTAACAATTGCACCTTAAGAACAAGTATAGTTTGATCTTATACATCAAGATCAAACAAATATGGGCAAATATGGGATGTCGGGTGGGGGGTATTTTTGCCACACATACCCCTTCTACACTGGGATGAGGGGAAATACATAAATCAATGGATTTCTGCCGTAATTTGGAGATAGCACGCTAAATTTCTTCTTTTGTTTCTTTAAAAAATATATTGGGGGGTTATGAGGTCCATGGGCCACGTATTGCCCCCCCCCATGCATGTTTACTTGGAAACAAGTCCCTTTGAATTCAATAGTGCCTACTTGATACATACATAGGTTTGCAGCCTTATTCAGAACATGTTACCACAACTGCCCTCAATTATATGTAATTCACCAATGCATATCATTAGTTAGTACCAAATAATAGCAATTCTTGCCCATATGGCAGGAATGGATTTTAAAGATATTCAGTATCCAATTTCTCCATGGAACACATACTAAATACAGACCTGCATGCACACTTTAAAGGTAAATAATTATCTCATTCAGCATTCTGTGCTAAATAGAAATTGAAAGTTTATCAAGACCCTATGCAAAGTGCATCATTATTTTCAGGCAGCCAGTTTATTCTTTGACAATATTTAATAGCAAATCTTTGATAATTATAGAAATATAATGCTTCGGTATCAGGGTGGGAGTAAAGAATATTTAGCTCATTGTCCTGGAAGAAAAAAATACACATAATTTGTTGTCAGCTTTAATGCTTTACAGTAGATTAGGTGAAGAGGACCTAAAGGAATGGAAAAAATGCACAATGTCTGACATATAGACTAAGGAAGAGGGATGCAGTATGCAAATGTTTAGGAACAATAACTAAGAGAACAAAAATCAGAAATCAGGTATACAAAACTGTAAGACAGTTATTAAGCCATTATTTGCTTTCAGCTGAGTGAAACCTTTTCATTCAGTCATATATTTTGAAAAATATGAGACATGAGGTATGAACACAGTATACTTCAAAACTGTTAAGGACATTACACTATCTCAAAGCTCCTTTCATTAGAAAAAAAATCAATGACAATGATTTTTAAACTTTGTTAAAGGCACACACCGCTGCAAATATTAGTAATTTGTTAATAAAGAGCTAGCTACAAATCTTCTATTTATAATACTAGTCATAGTGCAAGGTTAAATTAAATTAGTGTTTGATGCTATCCAAATTTCCTTCTCTTTGCCAACATTGCAGGTGTCAAATATGTCATTTCAAATTATTCCTTTGTAGTTGTAGAAAAGCAAAGCTTGCCTGAACAAATATTAAAGGCATGAAATTATACTTATGCTGCATTTGGTATCACTTCACTCAAACAAAAATAAAATAGGTTGTCAACACAAAACTAATTATAACCCCCCCACAAGGATTCCCCCCTCCAAAAAATACTTACTGCCGACGGTGCATTCCAAGTAATTTCTGAAATTCTTTCAGCTCCTTCTCAAGTATAGGATATTCATATACATCATCTAACACATTCCGGTATATTGTCTTTAAGGCAGGAGAGAGAGAGAGAGAGAATGCATGAATCAACTAAATTGATCTGATGCCTAAAGTATAAAGCTTCATGCAGTACCTTTCAGGAAATCAATTATAAGCTTGTTAAAACAAAACTTCACAAATGCTTTCAAGCTAAAATTCTCAGTGCATAATAAAACATAGCTACCAGTCAATGATAGCTGATGTCTTAAGAAGCAGTCTCTGTACCATTCCTAAGTAATGGTGTTAAAAATGTCAACTCCCATTAGTCTCTGTGAACACTTTTAAGTGACATTTCAGGATATTACTTAAAGCCTGACATAACCTTCCAAACATCTCTCTTTTCAGTATGACTGCACTAAATTCATCACAACTCCACCATTCAACAATCAAAACTACAACAGCACTACTAGCAAATAATTTAGATTTTATTTACACTATTTTGAATGTCTGAAGTTTAGCAACTAATTCCAAACCAATTTTATGTTCCTAAACCTTATACAAATGAACAAAACACTCATATCAGCCTTAGTTACTGAGCCTGTTATAGCATTATTTCCTAGAAGAACTCTTAACCCAGTATGAGTCTTGGCTCTCTCACACTGCTTCCTCTTTATTACAATGTACATATGGATGGTTCATTCTTTATCAAAAGTGTCCCCACAATAGCAGCATATAGCCTAGTCATAATCTCCCTATGATGTCTTTTAAAAACTGCAATCCTATCAACAGGACTATTCATTTTATATGAATGATGGTACACTTGTCCTAAACACTACTAATGCTCCAATAATCCTGACCCACTTGTAAAATCCTAGGTCACAAGAATAGACTACCTCATGCAGTCTGATCAAATCAGTTGTAGAGCTTAGCCATAATAGACTCCCTTTTATCTGAACTTCCCAACAGACATGTAGAAAAATTAACCTGAAAAGTGCGAAATGGTACTGAAGTGTTGTCAAAGGGTTGAATCTTAAGGAAGAGTGAAGACTGAGCAGTAAGGATCTTAGAGAACTGGCAGCTAACCTTTTTGGCAAGCATGACACAAACTTAACTGCGAAGTTTGAGAGAGTGAGTGCTTCCAGATAAGGCATTTATGGTGCCAGTGTGCTGTCTTAAAGCATTATCACACGTTGCAGAACCATTTCATGTCCTTCAAAGCAAGTCCTTCCCTCTCTCCCAAAACAGAAGTGAGAGCTAACCACTGTACACAGTGGTGCTTACCTCTGAGTACATATGTATAGGATTTGGCTGCAAGTCTGCAATCATGTTATATTTAGAAAGAAATTCTGAATTTCACTATGCTGGAATAGGGACACACTGAAATTGCTCAAGGTGCATGTGTGTGTGTGTGTGTGTGTGTGTGTGTGTATATATATATATATATATATATATATATATATATATATATATATATATATAGACACACAGCTTACCAGCTTCAACCGCTGCCTTGAAGAAACACTGTTTGGAATCACAGGATCCCTACCACCACCAGGTTGTGAAAATGATCAGAAAAAAACAAGAATTTGCAGCCCATCATAACCATGTTTACTCAGATATAAGACTGCAAGATGCTTGTCCTGTACTGCAGGCACTCTTTTAATTATGATGATGTCACACACACACACATATTCACACAAATAGGGTGCCACAATGGTTCTGAAAAGCACCCACTTCAAAATGTTAGAGAAGGGATATATGGTGACCATGAGCAGGGGACAACACTACCCACTCAGCTATGTTATACTCACTGTGTGGACAGAAAATAGTGAGATGCACAAACCAAAAGCATGCTAACTGACTGAAGTGTGGATTGTCAATGGAAATTCCATTTTTAGCTTACAATGGAAAAGCAATTATTGGTAGTGCTAGGAATCTCTGTCTGGAAATACCCAGTACAACTCTAGTGAACAGTTCTGTACATGTGTAGCTCCCTTTAACCCAGTATTTTGGTAGGTTTGCCTGTACTCTACAGAATTAGGCAGCAAGGCAATGTGGGATAGAAAGTAACAGGGGTGCAGGTCTAACTATGCCATAGGTGCAAAAGCAAGGAAAACCCCGTGGGGGAGTAAAAAATAGCCAAAGGCAAGGGTCCACTACCTGCCTCTTTGTAGGCCAGATCATGTAAGGGAGTATGGCCACACCCTAGATGGCATCTGGTCCACACCAGAAATGCTGGCTGGACCTCTAGCTGGCACTTCAGCCAGAGACCAGCTTCACTGCACACGAAATTTCACCAAGTGGGAAAGCTACCAGGTAGTGAAATGGCCCCAACTAAACTGCCCAGAGAGCTTCGGCTATGGGGTGGTATATAAATATAATAAATAAAATAAATAAACTAAGGCAGAGGCTGAAGAAGCACTCCAGACACTGCCTCAGCCAGGCCACTTTGCCCGTGCCATATTCTAGAATCGTTAGAATAGTAGAGTTGGAAGGGGCCAACAAGGCCATCGAGTCCAACCCCAAGCCCAGTGTAGGAATCCACCCTAAAACATACCTGACAGATGGTTGTCCAGCTGCCTCTTGAATGCCTCTAGTGTGGGAGAGCCCGCAACCTCCCTAGGTAACTGGTTCCATTGTCATACTGCTCTAACAGTCAGGAAGTTTTTCCTGATGTCCAGCCGGAATCTGACTTCCTGTAATTTGAGCCCTTTATTCCGTATCCTGCACTCTGGGATGATCGAGAAGAGATCCTGGCCCTCCTCTGTGTGACAACCTTTCAAGTATTCGAAGAGTGCTATCATGTCTTCCTTCAATCTTCTCTTCTCCAGGCTAAACATGTCCCATCTAAATGGGACAGAGCTTGGGAAGGTGAGTGGGCGGGGCCACAGAGGGAGGCAAAGCCTCTGCAAGCGAGATGGGGAACCTACACGGGCAGGAGATTCTATATCCCTGCTCTAATGGATAAAGTATTTACATCTAATAACTTCTGTCTCTTCCTGCCTGAAAACTCGTACAAAATCAATGCACACATTTTGGAAAGCTTCATTAGGCCTGTTATGTTTAAAGTTGTTTTTTAAAAAACAAACAAAAACCATAAACATAAACATATGTAAATTAAATTATCACACAGTACTAAAATGCAGCTGAGTAGACATACCTTTAGAAACTGCTTTAAATGCTCATCCTCATGTAACCAGTCTTTGTAGAGAGAAGTCCACTGGGACACCAAATGTAAGACTTTTCGCTTTCTGCAGGGAACATCTAGAATTTCTTCCTTGCCTTGATGGTTTTTAGCACAATAAGTACATTAAGTTAGGGAATATAAAAACTAAGGAAACATCAAATCTTAACAATTAAGAAACCAGGTTTTTAAATCTTTTCAGTGTTTATACGTTAGTGTGCCTGCCGCTTATATTGTTTGTTGTATTGGTGTTATAATATTGTTTACATTTAAATCTTTGTAAGCCACTTTGGGGGAAATTTTGTTCTAAAATGCAGCCGAAAAATGTATGCAATAAATAATAATAATAAAAAACCAAGACGCTTGGGGGAGGGGGGGAGGGAGAAGGGACATGGAAGGGATTTGCTCCTCCCCTACAACTCATATTTAATCTTTATCTAGAGCTAATGTAACATTTAATGCTAGGAACTACGAACAACAAGGAAGTAAAATTTTCTTGCCCGAAGATCCTGAAGCCTAACATGGAAAACATACTGTGTGTCCCTTCATATATAGCTTTTCAAATATCAACTGTATTCCCACATTTACTTATTACCATTTTACCCCATCTTCCTCCAAGAAGGCCAGTGTGGTGTAGTGGCTGAAGTGTCGGACTGGGAGTCAGGAGATCTGGGTTCTAGTCCCCACTTGGCCATGGAAGCCCACAGGGTGACTTTGGGCCAGTCACAGACTCTCAGCCCAACCCACCTCACAGGGCTGTTCTTGTGAGGATAAAATGGAGAGGAGGAGGATTATGTATGCTGCCTTGGGTTCCTTGGAGGAAAAAAGCTGGGATATAAATGCAATAATAAATAAATAAATAAATAAATAAATTAGCATGTCTATAAGATATGATGCACCGAGAGATGGTGATTTCAAGGTCATCCCATGACCTTCATGGCTAAGCTGACATTTGAACTCTGGTCTCCCCAGTTCTAAACACAACATGTTTTAATGGAAGCCACTTTGGGAGTTCTGCCTGGTAAGTTAAATAATAATAGAATCATGGAAAGGCCTCGAAGATCATCTAGTCCAACCCCCAGCTGGGTGCAGTTACAGCAACCCTGACACATGGCCATCCAGAATTTGCTTAAATACCTCCAGCAAAAGAGTACCCATTGCCTCCCAAGGCAATCTGTTCCACTGTTGAACAGCTCTCCCTTTTAGGATGTTTCTCCTAATATTTAGCTGAAATTTGCTTCCCTGCAATTTCTACCCACTGGTTCTAGTCCTACTCTCTGGAGCAACAGAGAACAAGTCTGTTCCATCTTTTGCATGTTAGCCTTTCAGATAGTTGAAGGCCACTATCATGTCTCACCCCCCTTAGTCTTCTCTCCTCCACGGTGAATATGACCAGCTTTTTCAACCCTTCCTCATAGGACTTGGTTTCTAGAAGCCGCCACCACCATCCTGGTTGCTCTTCTCTGGACACGCTCCAACTTGTCGATATCCTTCTTAAAATGAGGAACCTATAACTGGACAAAGTTGTCCAAATGTGGTCTGAGTAATGCAGAATAGAGCAGAACTATTACTTCCTGTGATCTGGACACTATGCTTCTGATAATGCAGACCATGATTGCATTGGCTTTCCATATTCCTATGCATTGAGTAAAGGAGATGATGCCTTTGGGGGGAAAATGGCACTTCCATTTTTGTTATGAGGTCGGAAGTAATTACTTTATGGTTCAGAATATGTCCAGCTTTGTGTCTTTAAAAACATTATTCCTGTAAAGTTTGAAACCATTCCAGAATGGGATTTTCCAGGAATAATTTAATACCAGATTAACACCATAATCAGAATGCAAGTGTGGTATAATGGTTAGAATAGAAAACTTGTGTCAAATCATTATGATGCCATCATAGTAACACTAAATCCCTCAAGTGCATTGATACCTCATAGGACACAATGACATTTGTTGCAATATTTTGGATAGTGTGGAACAAAAAGCAGGAAATAACACTATGGAAGTGGGGTTTGGAATGTGTAAGGTGCTCTAACAGTTATCAGTGTTAGAGCACCTTCAATACACTTTAAAGCAGTAGTCTAGATCTAGTTCTAGTTGAAATCCACACTTAGCCATGAAACTCACTGGTGATTTTGGGTTAGTCACCATCTCTCAGTCTAACCTACCTCTTGAGGTTGTTGCTGGCAACCTACAATAAATTAGAGGTGCCCTTTGTAGTAAACTAGGTTCCAAAAGTCCCTCACTCACCAGTACCATGTAGTACATCTGAACGCTGCAAATTCACAGACAAATACATGAGGTCTTAGGACTACTTCCTTCCCGCCAACAATCAGACTGAGCATCAGAGTATCTCAACTAAATGTAACCAACATCACAATGAGGCAAGAAGGGAAAATAGTGAATTCTGTCTTCTTGCACTAATGAAGGATATTGTCTCAGCAGTGCTTGACACAAGTCATCTGTTGTCATGAAGACTGTGTATGTGAGAAGGAAGTCATCCAGGAGAGTCTCTGCAAAGGAAGTTGCAAATAACAAATTATAAAAATCATAGAATAAATAAAGTGGATGGGCATGATATCATTCAGGTACCAAAACCATGGTGATAAGTATGAAGGACCATTCAGTATTCCACATCTTAAAGAAATAATAGTGGAACTTAAAATTTCAAATAAACCTATAAATGAGAAAGTAATAATTTATTCCTTATAGACAGAAGTTGTACATTATCAGCCCTTTTATCTTTTGCATTTTCGGTATCCGAAGTTACACAACTAAGAATCACAGACAGAACAGATCATAATTGGGGTGGCATTACTAAGAGCCCTGTCTCAATTCACTAGGCCTCAGGCCATGCCCATTGGTGGCAAGGCCTCCCTGGATAGCCTTAAAGCATAAAATACAAAGTAAAGATAAATACAACTTAAAACAATCATATAAAAGATAAAACGGTATATAAAAATAAGCAGGTAAAGAACAGGCAGGTAAAACACAGATCAACAGATAGTTAAAAACAACAACACAAGCAGTTCACACCAATCAAATCTAAATAAAAGGGTTGTACCTCTTACTGTTTAGCAACCAAAGAGCAGTCTAAACAGGCATTCCAAGGAAGGGAGTTCCAGAGCCTGGGCACAGCCACAGAAAATGCCTTCCTTCAAGTTGCCACAAAATACACTTTGAGTATCGGTGGGACACAGAGAAAGGCGGCTCCTCAAGATATTAAAAACTGAGCACATTAATATGGAAGAAAGTGGTCCCTCAGGTAACCTGATCCCAAGCTATTTAGGATTTTTGAAGTTATATTCAATATTTTGAATTGTGCCTTGAAACCAATTGGTAGCCAATCAATCTGAATTTGACAAGGAAGTCACATACTCCCCATAACCCTAGGTTATTATGATAAAGAATGAAACCATATTTTAATATTTTCTATTAGTAATAAGGAACTATTAAGGCCTTCTAATGATGAATGGAAGCTATTGTTTTATTTGGTTATATATTTAGAAAATAACTGCTCCTCCCTTTAGTAACTTCGGCATTTTTGCAATTGTGATTTTGCAGTCTATAAATGTACTTGTATTAATTTTTTTTAAAAAGATCAATTTTAAAAAATCCAACTGGTTGTCTGCCCTGGGATAAAGGGTTTAAGAGTTTTGTGAATGATATTAGATTTAGTGCTGTGAAACAGGTACTTACATATGACCAATGCACACAATGTTATTCCTCTGCATAATCAAAATGAAATCAAATGCCTTTTCAAATGCTGAAGATATTTATTTATTTTTATTTATTTAAGGATTTTTATGCCGCCATTCAGCCAAAAAAGGCTCTCACGGTGGCTCACAAAAGTATTTCTTGACAGTCCCTGCCCACAGGCTTACAATCTAAAAGACATGACACAAAAGGAAAGGGGATTGGGAGGGAGGAGGAGGAGGGGGGAAAGGAAAGCAAATTCAGGCACTACAATCTTATTTGCAAAGTTCAGCAGTTACAGTTGACAGCAGGAGGGAGGGGGCTCTCAGCTGGAGCTGGACCCAGGCACGGTGGAGAGGTGCCTGGTTGCTGCTTCCTCCCTACAATGTTGCAGCATATTTAAAATCACCACCACCATCATCTAACATTGTTTCTTCACCAGTTAATTTTTAAAAAAACGCTAATAGTTAAGCAAAGCATTCAAAAGATATTAATTAATCTTAGATTATTCTGGCAGCTTCTTCAGTCCTACTGACTTCAAAGTAGTGTTTCCTAGTTTAAAGGATCCAAAGCCAATCATGCTTTGGAAAGAGATGCATGTCAGAGCCATGAAACTCCATGGGTCCAATTTCCGCATCATTGACACATTCCTGTTTTCACTGAACTCTACATGCATGCATGAAATTGACTGGATAATAAGACCTCAGGAGGTTTAACTTCCAGGATTTCCTAATCACCATTCTAAAAGAGAAGGGCATGTTCTCTTCCAATGAGTAAGAGTGACCCTCAGACCGTAACAAGAGTGCTGATTGAAAATGCTCTCACAGGAGCTGAGGAGAGAAAAAAAGAAAAAGACATTCCCAGTTGTCACTTTTTATGCAGAAATAGCATGTTCCTCTTATAGTAATCTCAACTTGTTTTGATAGAATGACCTTGTTCACACATTATACTAAGGCAAAATCTTGGCTTAATAAACCAGGTTATACGCAGGCAGCATGTACTCAGTTTCTCTCCCCTCCTTATGTGAACAAAGGTGGCGAAGCCGCGTGGGGAGGAGCCGCCAGCCCAGTTTCTCATGTCTAAATCTGGATCCAACCCTCAGATTCTAGACAAAATGAGCAAAAGTGAAGTGGACAATCATAAACTCAGGCCTGGTCAACACTATGCTAAATCACAACTAGATGTAGATAGAGATTTTTATTTATTTATTTATTTAAAACATTTGTATCCCGTCCTATATCACTAGGAGCTCAGGGCGACGTAGAGATGACGCTACCAATCAGCCTTTCCCAACTTGGTGACCTCCAGAAGGTTTGGTCAACATGACCAATGGTCAGAAATGCTGGGAGTTGTAGTCCAGAACATTTGGAGGGCACCAGTTGGGGAAGGCTGGTATGAATCAGCTCCTGTGGTGGTTCTAATCTCATGATAATATTTGTACTGAAATGAATGCCCACCTAACAAGAAATGTACATAAGGACATGTAGATTTTTGGGTCCACATGTCCTTATATTATTATTGCAAATTATTTCTAATCTTTAAAAAGTTCTGGTTTCCTCTGATCTCAGACAATATGTAAATGTGTTTAATATGTGCATATTTTTTGTTTATGGAGGCTATTGTCTTTACATACATAACAAATTCTTTCAATGTAAAACACTGCACACAACTTAAATGCTAAAGAGTGTTATTCATTCTGATCTCTGCTCTTTGAAGGGCAACATGAATGGAGGTTTTCACAAGTTATTTCTTTGTAAACTTCTATTTAAAGAATTAACTGTTTCCTCTCCTCACTCTGTTGCCACTTCCATTAGCTTGTTCTCAAAATGCAATTGTTCAGAGATCCATTGAACTAAAGGGAAACATGTACAGATCATTTCCACACAGTTTGCCCTTTATTTTGACATTTTCGTTGGTCCTAATAAAGATATTGTCCAACTGTGGATTTTGGAGTTTTTTCATGAACCAGCACATCTATTTTTGCTTTTATATGCCTTGGAACACTGTATTTAGCTGTTATAGATGGAAACTACAAGGAATATGACTATCTACCCCCTGAACAGGGACTTTGCATTTTGAGGGTTCCCTCCAACTGCTAGGTAACATTACACAATGTAGAGTCAATTGACTTTTCAACCTAGCGCACTATTTATTTTATTTATTTATTTATTTATTACACTTATATACCGCTCCCATAGCCAGGGCTCTGTGGGCGGTTTACAGAAATTCTAAAATTGAGATAAAAACAAGTATACAAAATTTAAAATTCTAAAACACAGAACATACACACATAAAGCATTAAAAACCGTTAAAAAACTAAACATGTGGGTGATTAAGATGTCTGGACAAAGAGGAAAGTCTTAACCTGGCGCCGGAAAGATAGCAGCGTTGGCGCCAGGCGAGCCTCGTCAGGGAGATTGTTCCACAGTCTGGGGGCCACCACCGAAAAGGCCCTATCCCTTGTTGCCACACTCTGAGCCTCTCTCGGAGTAGGCACCCAGAGGAGGACCTTAGATGTTGAACGTAGTGACCGGGTATATTCACGTCGGGAGAGGCGTTCCATCAGGTATTCTGGTCCCAAGCCGTGTAAGGCTTTATAGATCAAAACCAGTACCTTGAATTGGGCTCGGAAACATACAGGCAGCCAGTACAAGCGGACCAGAGCAGGTGTTATATGGTCAAACCTTCTGGCCGCTGCATTTTGCACGAGCTGCAGCTTCCGAACCGTCTTCAAAGGCAGCCCTACGTAGAGCGCATTGCAGTAATCTAACTTGGAGGTTACCAGAGCATGGACAACTGAAGCCAGGTTATCCCTGTCTAGATAGGGGCGTAGCTGAGTACACTACCCAATATTAATCTCTAACTCTGCTGGTATAAAGACTGACATTTTTCTCTTTACTTCTTCTCTCTGCCTACCCAGGAACCTGCGTGTTTCACTCAAAACAAGAAATCTAAAATCGCAACATCTGGTCTAATCTTTGACTTTTTGTTTACCCTACCCCCAATTGCCTGAATTTTGTAGCACCCAACCCAGGAGTGGGCAACATGTGGACCTTCAGATGTTTTGGCCTACAACTCCTATCATCCCTCACCATTGGCTTTGCTGGTTAAGGATGATGGGAGCTGTAGGCCCAAACATTTCAAAGACTACAAGTTGCCTATCACTGATTTAGCCTTATGAAGAGTTCTGAATAACTCAAAAGCTTGTATTCTGTTTTGTGACTTTTTGGCTGTTCCTAATAAAAAGTTATCATCCAACTGTGGATTACAAAATATGTCTCATGGAAGTCTTACTGAAATTTAATGACACTACATACACAATGCAGGCAATACATTGTTAATCATGTAAATTTAAATTACAAAATAAATAGAAGATGCACACTTGTGTATGCATGAAAAATCCACGAACAATGGCAACTGCCAAGGGAAAGAAAGTTTTGGCATATCTAACAGTTCTTGCGCAAAAATAAAAAGCTCTATATTTTATTCTTAAGGCTAGTGTAGACATTACACTGATCGCCTCCTAACTGCATTTAACAAATCTGAAGCCAGACTCAGAAATACGTATTTCCTCATCTCACTGCATGTTCACAGAAATTCTCTCTGAAAAGAGTATCATAAATAAAAGCCTGCATATTAGTGTCCTCCCACTCATATATCATTTTATCTCAGAATACTTCCTCAGTATAAGATCCAACACTATGAAAAATTAAATGTCCAAACATATAACCTCTTAAATATACAAAGTGCAGTTTATAAACACTGCATAGTAATGTAGTAAACTAAATTAAATAACTAGAAGTAAATACTGACTGAATTTCAACAATATTGGATAACAACTGCATAGACTAAAGTTCACTAAATAGTATCTCAAATTCCCCTGAGAAAAATTTCAACACTTAATAGCAAAGGTTGCTATTACAGGATATTAGTTAGTAAGCTGATTTAACTTGCAGCACAACTTATCATTCTGAAGATAATATAATTGATCATTACATTTTAATATCTACTTATAAATGCTTGTATAATCACGAAAGAAGTATGTCTCTACTATATAAAGGCAAACAAACAGATTATGTTACATCTATAATGATAGAACTCCAAATCATTTCCAACTGGAGCAATAAATAACTGGCTATACAAGCTGGAATATTACTATGGGGCAGTTTGATTGGTGGGACGGGTGTGGTGGGCAGACAAGAGAAGATAGCTGCTTATTCTAGATACTAAGAAAGAGACCGCCTGTATGCTTTTCTTCCTACAGATCAGTTTCTTCGAAATATTTAGGTTAACGTTAAGGAGCTTATCTCCCTCATGGGGAAAAATGTATGACTTCTTGCTTTAGACATCATATAGGAAGCATGGCAGGAGGAAGTACATGTCATAGGGTAGATTCATAAAACCCATAACAATGTGCTAAGAAGCACATAAGAGACATACATTTTAAGAGAAATACAATATTTGCCTTCCAGGTTCCCAGGCCTTTATTGTTCCCACAGTGCCTAAAGGGATCAAACACTGTTGTATTCCTACTTAACTGTCCATTAAGAGTACAGTCAATGTCAGAGTCATTGCAAGGATAAAATGGAGAGAAAGAGGATCGTGTTCACTACCTTGGGCTCTCGGAGAAAAAGGCAGGATATGAATTTAATGAATAAATAAATAAACCAGACAGTATCAGTTACAGTGCATTATAAAGCATCACAATTTACCAAATCTAAGACCTGATTAGCAGACCAGGGAAAAGATAATGAGTGAAGATACTATGATCCGCTTCTTGCATAACGAAAACCCCATGGGTTGTCAGCAGTGCAGGAGCAAGCAAGTGTGCTGCCTCCCACCAGCTTGCACCCAATTTAGAAAACAAGCCAGGAATGCCCCATTTCTGGGCTATTCAGCATGATGTTGCTGAGGGGGAAATAGCCCAGAATTTTGACACATGGTTTGTTCTTGGGTTATAACTCTAGGTTGTTTTGCAACTCCAGAGTTGCAAGTTTGCACATCATGCTGAACAACCCAGGAATGGGGCACTCCTGGGGTGTTTTCTAAACTAGATGCAAAGTGGAAGTGACAAGTGGACAGGAAGTAGTGCACTTGCTCGCTCCTGCATGGCCCCAATAGTTACTTAATTAACCCATGGTTGCTTTTTACATGTGAACCAGGTCTGTGACTCAGTAAATTGGATAATACGGCAATTCTTCATTCCTCCTTCCAATTGAGGCCATGACGTAACAATTTGTCCAACATTACCCAGTGGTCTGGTTCTCACAATCAAATTAAGCCATGGTGGCTTATTTAAATCATGGCACATGCTGGGAGCATGAGGGATATGATTTCCATGATCACCACATGGATGCAGCGTGTGTTGTCCAAACCTGGGCGGAATGGCTTCTAGGAGGGTAAAACAACTCCCCCCATAACAGCCCATGTATTGGAGAGTTGTTTCCCACTTCCAATAAGCCATGCTGCCTGGGTTCGGACAACACTATAAGCTGTGCCTGGCACACACCATGATTTTAAAACACCACAGTTGCCTCTTTTGATTGTGCAAACCAGGACATTTTGTTCATCTATAAGCTAGGAGGATCTGCAGATCACCCAGGTTCAGATTCAACACATTCATTGCTCTGTTGGGACTTTTGTTTTCCTAGATATTGTGACAGGACTTAAGGATTTAAGACCTCTGGATAGGAACCCTTTTAAAGAAACTACCATGGCTAACCACAATTGATAATCTTATCATCCATGGATTTGTTTATCCCTTTGGTAAAGCTATCTAAGCTAGCTCCATTAATATATCTTGCACCAATTCATTTCATGCTAATTATATGATGTATGAAGAAAGGCTTCTTTTTGTCTATCTTGAACATACCACCATTCCATTTTATAGGATGACCAAATGTAAAATAAAAGTAGCATTTAAAAAAAAAACTTTTTAAAGTGGGGTGGGGGTGGGAGTGAGAGGAAAAACAAGATGCATTTTGTGTCCTGGGAACCGTGCTGCGATTTCTTTTATCCTTGGCAGGTTTCAAGCATGTTTCTCTGCAAGAATTATGTATATACATTTCAGTTGCTGCTTTTATCCTTTATGATGGATTGTGACAGAATTAAAGTTTAATGTAAAGAGAGAATAGGATGACAGAACAGTAGCCAACTGACAACCTACATATAAAAGCAGAGCTTAATATGCAAAGGTTTGAAGACTGCTTTTATGCTCACATCTCTTGTGACCCTTATTTGGGACTGTAGATTGCATATAATTTATCATAAGGTTCTCTCACTCACTCACTGGCTCAGTTCAGACAACACGGTTCTCCCTTCCAGCACCCTGCGGTGTTGTTTTTTAATGCCATACATATAAACAAAGTTTGTATTAACTTACTTGTTTAAGGAAACACCATTTTGTTCTAAAAGTAGCTACTCAGATGGCAGTCTTTAAGGCTCAGTTCAGACAACATGTTAGTCAATGCAGTGGGAAAACTCCACTCAATGGTTTAGTTTTTAGGAGGTACTCCCCACACAACATGTTCTAACTCCATTATTGTGTGACTGTGGGCAACTGTGGAGTTGAGTAAAATCCATTGTCCTATTTGATTGACAGTTCCTCTGCCCTCTCTCCACCCCTAGTCCTCTCAATGATATCTCATCAGCCATCGCTGCAAAATAACAATTCTGGCAGCTCTCCTAGAGAGGCACTCACTCCTTTTGCCACTGTTGTCAGAGAGCTCTGTAGCCACTCAACACAATGGAAAACTCCATGGCGTCCTCCATACAACACAACAGTTTGCAGGAACTCTCCTCTGCATAGCATGGATATTCAGCGTGGAGTCTTTTCTGAAAAAAAACCTCTACCATGGGGTGGAGTTTTCCCTCCAGACAACACATTTCACTGTGTAGTTCTAAAACCACCATTGAGAAATGTGTTGTCTGAACTGAGCTGCTAACACAGCTAGGCCTTTTTCCAGTTTCACATAGTACATACTGAAGGAGCATAGTGCCAACATGACATTCCTAACTTTGCACAGCTATTGTTAAGAGCGGGTTGGGGGACACAGCAAGCACTGTTGGGGTCAGAGCCCAGGCACAGCAGTGTTTGCTGTTCTTTCTCCTTCTGGTTCCATCTCCGCTGCCGCACAACCACTGCTGAGAAGTGGAGTAAATGAAAACATGTATATTCCAGCAACATACATCCACAAGTCCACTGATGTTAAGTATGGCTGGCTGGGCCAGCACCAGGTTTGACGAGGCCGTGGGCAAGTGCCACCATAGTTAGAAATGGTTCACCCGACATGCTAAGTCATGGTTCACATGACACGCTAAGCCATAAAGTGCCTCCTGTTGGGTCTCAACATCTGTCTGTGAGCTTACCTGGCAGCAGTGAGCAACCATTTTAATTTCCCACAATGCCCTTTATGTAGTGTCCCCCTGGGGGATTTTAGGAAATTTAAATGGTGGCTAGCCCCAGCTGCCTGGCACTGCTTGGAGTGTCAGGCCAGAGTTTTTGTAACGGGGGTGGGCAGAGCAGGCATTGGCTCCAGCAGCTGTCCAAGGATGCCTGGTATCAATGCTGGTCCTGATGACAGGGTGGATTAGCATATTATTGTTGTTGTTGTTATATTATTATTATTATTATTATTATTATTATTATTATTATTATTATTATTATTATTATCATCAACCCAACAACAAATCACAGGTTCTCTTCCTGAGTTGTTTGTAGTTAATGTCCCATAGTTAAACCATAGTGCAGGTTTTGCACATAATGACTACCCATGATTTAATGACAACCCATACTCTGGGTTATTGTTACATGCAAACCAGGTCATACTTTTGAACACACTGTGGTTAAGTTTTCTATTAGCCCCCAAATTAATCACGCTTATGGCTAACCAGAAATTTATTTAATCGAGATTTGCAGTAGCTTTACTACTTCAACCTGGTTTCAAATCCTAGTTAAATGGGAATTCTGTTAGCCTTAATCTTTAACACCATGAGGTGAAATTCCCTTCCAAGTGGGTGAGTTCAAGTATATCTGCATTGGCTCTATGTATCTTGTGGTATCACATAATTATACCTAGCTTTTGTTTTTGATTAATGGTGGTTTGTGTCCAACTGTACATAAATGTTATTAGCTTTTACTCATTCTTTTAACAGATGTGTATCTTTATGTTTTGAATCAATATTTTTTCCCTATTTGAAGGAAACCATAAAGTGAAGAACTCAATTATAATATGAAAAATACTATGCCAAAATAAAGACACAACATGAGAGGGGGAAATTAAAATTACATTTAGAAAAAAGAGCGAGCAACAAAAGAACATCAATGTGTTATATGCTGATAATGCATTAAAGTAATTGCTGTACAGTTATATCCTCTAACAATGGATGCACTGAGGTCTCTACACACCAAAAGAGCAAGTCATTTATTTTAGACACTGGAATATCAAGATTAGTTATTTAGCCTGCACTGCCCAAAATCTATTACAGTGTAAAAAGCATTTCTGGGAATATTTAAGAAGCCAGAATCCAATATTTCCGATATGACTTAAATGCCAGAAAAGGGGGGATCAAAGAGCTGTGCTAAAATTACATTCCAATTACTACTACTAAAAATGGCTACCAACTTGTCAGCTATGTCAACTTGAAGTTATCTGGATATTTACAATGCAGTGAAGCATTGAAAACATTTACAGAAATAAGGTTGACTAAACATCCTATTATCACTGTGGAATACAACCAACACTAGACAAAAACATACTCTTCCTCAAATACATTTTCACCATCTTTTATGTATTTTCCTTTTTTGACAAGAACTAATCACTATATGTCAGCCATGTCTCAGTTGCACATGACCATCAAAAAAGGAGGGAAGATTTACAGGCTACATTTTATATTTCCTGCTAGAAGTCAACAGATGATTTAGTACACGTAGCTTACACATACTTACTGATGAGTCATTATGTTCTTGCTCGCCATTCTGTTTCTATGGCATTATATTTGCTCAGAAATAGTAATTCCTCATTAATTACTTTTGGATTATTTCCAATACTCCCAATCATAGGTAAAAAAGGAACTTTTTCCAAAGCATAATCATCTAGTTTGGTGGACAGCCATTTCTACTTTTATCCCAAGCATACTGGGATAGAAACTGAAGCCTTGGGGTAAGCAATGTTCTTACACTGTTTATCCTCTCCAATAATATGTATAGTTGTTACTATTAGTGCTTTGAATGTGCGTACATCTGTGCAAATCCTTAGGTCTTTATTTTCTACAATGTTTGCAAGTTGCTAATTCTGGATTATAGCATACTTTAAAAACAGGGATGGTAAAGTGATTCAACACCAAGGACCACACTGATAATCCATCATGAGCTGGAGAACCCTGCCTATTATGTACACTTTGTTACCATCAATAAAAATAACACAGCAGTTTTGTGTCCACAACATAAAGTTTGATGTGCTGCACTTATTATATAGTACTCTTAATGAACAATTATAATCTTCAAACTTATCAAAATATATGGACTCAGAAGACCTGAGAGTTAAGATTGCTATATTTGAATTTTAAGGTTACATTCTTATATCCACTCATCTGGGAACAAGCCTTTCTGGACTCTATGGGACTTACTTCAGAGGCGACATATATAGGCTTGCACAGCAAGTTGCTTCCTTTCTTCCAAACATTTCCAAGCGGTAACTAGGGTTCTAAGCCATTCAAAAAGTCTTGTAGACACAGCAGCTATATATTGTCCATCCTTGCTTTTAAGATGGAAACAGAGCAAAGCATCCTCCCAAGGACCAACTTCGCTCCCACCCAAACAACATTTTCTTTCTTTCTTTTTGTCCTACAATCCTAGTTTTACTGAATACTCCATTCACAACAAATGACAAAGGAAAAGACTGCCACATGATTGGTTTTCCTCTGACTACTATTAAATATTTCCTCCAAGCTCATATTGACTTAAAAATTGGATGAGTCATCCAGGCAGCCTTATAATCTAAACTTCAACATATACTTTGGCATACACGTTGCAGAACAAAAAATAAAATAGAAAGAAGTTGCTTGCAATGTGCTGGAAAGAAATCTTGCTTTCTTTTGCCAGTATTGATTTGCTTTACTTTGAATACTTGAAATCAACAGCTGATTCCACAAGCCAAAAGTAGTGCATTAAGTTAAGAGTATTTGGAAGCTTGGGACTTAAAAAATGGGAAGTGGAATTCACTTCTTTTTTCATTTATTTATTTATTTAAGGATTTTTATGCTGCCATTCAGCCAAAAAAGGCTCTCACGGCGGCTTACAAAAGTATTTCATCAGACAGGATAGGAAACAGTTAACTCCCCTGACAGAATGCAGATTCAGCAAAACTATAAAAAGATTTTATATTGCTCTTCTAAAGTCTATAGTTTGTAATTGAAAATACAGCTTTTAAAAATTTGAAATAAGTAGCAGCAGTGGTAATATGAGAGTTAAAAAGCACTTGAAAAATATTGCTATTTACTTAGAACTACACAACCTCAGAGATGCTATACCCTATCCAATGCTATACCCTATCCAATGCTTCCCTACGTAATGAGATGTTCTAGGCAATCTCTTTCTGCAGGATTAATAACTTCTTCTGTAGCAGGGAACACCTTTGCAACAATCCAGTTCTTTAAAAATGCCCAGGTTGGGCAAGAATGACAGAGCCAGAACTGATCCTGGAATAATCATGAAACAGCCTCAGACCACAAACCAGGCTAAGGATCCCTTTTACCACCAACAACAACAACCAACACACACACACACACACAGCAGGACCACTTATTTTCTTCCCAGCCACCCCCAGCCCCAATAGCAGATCTTTATGTTGCATCACATAACTGCTTGTGAAACTTCCCTCACAATTCTTCTTATACAACAACATATGGTGCTTCTTTAATTAAAAGAACAAGATAATGTCTCCAATAAATCCAAAACAAAGCCGACTGTATCTCCCCCTTTTTCTTGTGTAACAAACCAGCTTGATCATGAGGCAGGTCCAGTGATTTTACCCTTCATAGAATGATAACCTTCCCAAGGCCAAATGCCAGGAAGTTATCATAAAAAGCCTTTTTCGTGTATTTTATGTGTGGAGAAGGATCTAGTCATAAAAGGTGCTGTGTGGGGCCGTGCTGCTCACCCTGCCCTGAAAGTTGACTACGCACATAATCTTCCCATGCAGTCCAGAATCCCATGCCATTGGATTTCCAGCTTTATGCATGTAAACTTCCCTGCTCAGATACCATGCTCAATATGTGTACATCAAGGTGGGGCCAGCAGCATGGCCCCACTGCCCCTTTCACATTGATAATGCATGGATAGGATAAAGAACCCATCAGTTTCCAGAGCAGGAAGGTTTAGGTTCTCCAAGGGCACACTACCAGTTCAAAGATTCCATGTCCACCATACTCAAAGGGGAGCCATGATTTTTTAAAAAAAACCAAAAAACCCGCTGTTATTAACAAGGCCAATTGCCTATACAGATCTAGGGTTTGCACTTGTTTGGTAAAATGGCTCTTAAACTGTGTTCCATAACGTGAATTATTTTTTTCTTCTTATATGTGCATTCTCCTTCAGTGGCCCAAACAAGCCAGGAATGTTAAACATTATATCCTAGCCCTCCTTAGGCATTACACACTTGGAAGGGGCTATTTTTGATGACTGGAAAGCAGAGCTATGCTGCTTCTCCATCTTCAATGCCATCCTTAATATGCATTGAACATGAACTCTTATATGTGTAAGTAGGTCAATGTACATAGGATCCTGATCAATGTGCATTTACCAACATGTGGCCCATGCTCAATGCAAAGACATCAAGAGGTAGTGCCAGGGGCAAGGCCAACAACATGGCCCTGCTCCCCAGTCACTGTGTATAGCCCCCTTTACATGTGTAATGTATAAAGAGGCCTCTTGTACCTTTTTAAAGAGCCATATCTCACTTTTAAATGACACCTGAATTGTCCTCTCCTTACTATTTAAGGGACTTTTTTGTCAGGGAATTTATTCATTAGGGTTGCTCCCATAGCTAATTTACACAAATAATGGTCCAGGATCTTGTCTTAGTAAACCCCAAGCTACACCAAGGAAGCAACTCAATTTTTCTGTTCTATGTATGTCCAGTTCTTTCCAATTGAAGTTTCCTTTAAGCCTTGCAAATATTATGAATATTATATGCATAATGATTATTGAGGAAATGAAAGCCTATTGCACACAAATGCAAATATGCCACATCAGTATATGCTAATACATAATTAAAGATATCCTCCACTATTATTAATGACAAAGCCAAGGAAAGACAATAGGAGATTTCTTTTCACATAAGAACACCATGACAACTTCAAACTATAGGCTAATGTTAAAGCCTCATACTGATACTGCAGTAAGAAGAATAAAAGTCTTTGCTTGTTCTGTTTAAAGATGATACACAGAAAAGCAAGCAAGATAAACATTATTTTTATTTTAGTAGCCTTAGGCTATTCGCAACAACGGCCAAAGCTACAATTTTAGACAGCAAAACCACAGTATTACTGTGCAAGGATCCATTGTGCAGCCTTCATTGTTCCACCCAGCCATCTGCTCCATGCAATAGATTAATGCTACACCTTCATCAAAGAGCTCTTTTATTTTGACGCTGGTCAAGTTACATTTCCATCTTTAAAGATGTGTGCTAAACCGTAGGATGTGTACTCAGATTTGTTGTTTGTGCAATTATTTTAAATGAGTCTGTTAGGTGGTTTTACACTTATAAAGACAGACATTACATTTCATCTTTACCTTACAATTTAATGTTTTCTGGTTTTCCATTTATGCACACACATGCTCATTCCGCTAGCATAAATTATATTCTTCGTCTTTCTCCCAGAATTTCTGTTGTGTACAATTTGTATTATAAAATAATAAGTAAAGACTCTCCTCAAAGGCCTTTCCTTTATGTACAAGATTACTTGTAAATTACTACATTTGGGATTGGTATGAGGCATTGTATGTGGGGCTAGATGACCATTTGGTCTTCAGTTAATTCAGAACATTGTAGCTAGACTTTTGACAGGAACTAGCTGACTGGCTCATATCCTGCTGATACTGAAAAATCGGCACTGCTTCCAATTTATCTGCAGGGAAGATTCAAATTGTTAGTTTTAATTTATTACTGTGCTGGTTGGAGATGCTGGGAGTTGTAGACCATTTTTCTGTCTGAACCTGCATAGGATTACATCCTAAATCCATAAACTGCTTGAGATCTATCTCCCAAATAAGCATCTTGTTCTATCCTCATCAGAAGCACTGCTCTGGGTGCTCCCGGCTTCAAGGGACACGGCAGGTATTGACTGGAAACAGGACCTTTTCTGTGGTGGCACCCTGGTTCTGAATCTCACTCCTAGAGCTTAAAAAAAGTTACGTGCCAAGTTAAGACCTTACTTTTGTCCTGGGATTTTTAGTAGAGGATGCGTTTTTATGCTGTTGATTATATATGCTATTGTAGTGTTTTGCGGTTCTGTGCACTACTATATAATTATTTTTGTAGTCAGTAGTAAAATACATATTTTAATAGTTTTATTTCAGTCCTGTTAAATGCTTTGAAATTTTTACTAAAACGGTGGATAATCCTAATAACACTATAATTGCTTCGCAACCAGATGTGACATGAGTAAACATCTATCTTTTACCTTGTGCTCTCAACAACAATGCTACAGCAGCTCTTCCCTTTAAATTATTTTCACAGAAGATAGGCCTTTACCCATAGCATGGTTAACATTAATTTAGGAATTAGGAGACAGAACCATGCACTCCTTCTCCCTGTTCCCTTCTAACCTGTTATGGTGTTATATATGACCAGTAACATAATGCTAAACCCGGGTAGAGAGAAGCAGGACGAATCTGCACAAGAAAATGAACAGGTATGCATAACACGGCAAGGTCAGTAGGGGTTATTTAACCCATGCTGAGCTGCAGTGTGTGCTACGTACATATGGCTGCCATTTTGAATATGCACTCTGTCGTGCGAACTTGGCCCCTGTGAGTTATTTGAGGGTTAAACAGCCCTCACATAACCCTACTACTATGAAATACCACATGCAGATAAGGTACATCATGTGGAGGTTCATTCTCCCACAAATGCCAAAAACATGCTAATAAGTGCCAATTAATTCTCAGGTGTTTCCATATGCAAACACTTAACAATTCCACACCTTTTTCTAGACTGCTAAACAATTAACTGTCACACACAGCCTATATAACAGTTGTCATGCTATGTATTCAATTATCATTTCCTAGACCCACTGAGCAGTCTGAGAAAAGATTTCCTATTGATGAGTGTTAATCAAAACAAAGACAAAATGGAAACCAGGCATGAAAATCAGACAATTTCCCCCAGTTTTCACATCTCACAAAGTCCAGTATGTCCAACATCCTTATAGACCTCTTACCGAAAAATGAATTATTATTCTACTCACCTCGAAGTGAGTAGGTTTTGAGTGCATTGATGAGACTAGTAGCAGGAAAGTAGTAGTTAAATTTAATACCTATACTTCCAAAAAAGTTTTAAGGTTGTGGTTGCTTGGACCATTTGAACACAATTCACAGAAAGAGAATGGCTGGAAGCTGTGGTTCAAGATTAATACCCATATTGCAAAGGAGTGCTGCTTTTTAACTTTGCCATCCTTCACATGCTGTGGGAGGGTGATGAATATACTCTTTTATTATTCACAGAAAACATTACAAACAAGAAAACCTTTGTACTAAAATCCTTTGAGCCTAGACTACACTGGAAACACTGAAATGAATGTGTACAATGAACACAGTAACTGGGTTCTGTTCTCTGACTAAAAGTAAGGATTTGTTCTGTAATATAGTGAGTTCAATATTCTTATATCCTGGACTTCTATCCTGTAGTATTCTTAAATACAATGAGTCAAATAATAAATTAGCACTCCTGCAATTTGTGGCATAGGTAGCTTAGCATACTCCTATCTAGAGTATCAGGCAAGTAAGGAATGTTAAAATGTATAAATGACTACCGCAAGTCAATGGAATTTGTTCTGGGTAAAAAAAAAAAAAAGCAAAGCAAAAAAGCATTTTGCTAGTACATACATCAAGAATTTCTCAGTGGGCGAGCCAGTTGTAAATGCTCTCAACAACTATTTGAGCAGTTGCAACGTCCCAGTAAAGTAATAGGTTGGATATCTCAGGGGCCTGCATTGTCTTACTTCATAGCAACTTCATTCCTGAAAACTTGCAAATGGAATGCTCTAATAAGAGGAAGGAATAGCTTCAAGGCAACTGGCCAAGGTAATGAAGATGCAATATATCATCCCTCCATCTTGTCTTGACAACAGCAATCTGAATTTCATCTCAACTTTCATTTGCTTGTAGGGCTGGGGGAGGGGGGAAACTCACATCACGCCAAGAGAGCCACATTGCTCCATTAATGGGTTAAAACATTATTACGATCTTAGCTCAGTTCTCTCCCCCACCTTGATTCATTCTCTTTTGATAGCATACTATGACGGCATTTGCAAGATCACTGCAGCCCAATGTCGCTTACTTAATTGTCCAAGGATATTCAAGATATGGCTGATCATGTTGTGTGAACCCAGTAAAGGCAGCTTATGCGAGATTTAAATAAATAACCTTCACATAACCCTAAAATAGCCCATGGATAAGCCATTCTCGCTGGGTTCGTATGTCACAAAAAGCTGCAGTGACCAACCACTGTGGCTTGAATATTCAAAACGGCACAAACTACAAACCACTGTGGGCTGTGTTAGCCATGTGAAGTGGCCCTCTCTCCACTTTATAAAACATGCTCTGTTCTCCCAGTCTGCAGAGACATAGAGTTGCATCCCTCTCTCTCAGATATTCCCACTCATCCTACAGGCCTCTACACCATGTTACTCTTTTTAGCTCTCTACAACTTAGAGTACTCTTCTCTCTGCACTGCTATAGGTCTCACTGCACTCTCACCTCCAATATTCCACAATTCCTACTACACAAGTCTTTCTGTACCCTGAATTCATTGTCTCCTTATCTTACTTTAGACTCTGTTTTTGTTCTGTTCTGTTTCCACCCACAATCTCTACTCCATGCAGAGTTCAGCAGCAATAGCACATAACATAAGAAGAGGCTTGTTGGATCATCCTGAAGAAACCCACTGTGAACCATAACTACTGCCCCGTCGTAAATACCCCATTTTAGGGATGATGCTTCAGAGGATTCATGGTGAAGCAACTGCAGGCACTCTTGGAGGATACTATCTAGACCCATTCCAGTCTGGGTTTCAACCTGGTTACAGGACCAAATCAGCCTTGGTTGCCCTGATAGATTTATCTTTATTGAAAGAGGGATGGGGCAGTACAACCCTGCTAATTCTGCTGACCTCTCATCAGCTTTTGATACCATTGACCATGCTATCCTCCTGGATCAGCTCTGTCGATTGGGCACTGGATGTACATGTTACAGTGTACAGTGGTTCAGGTCTTACCTGCAGGGTCAATTTCAGAAAATAACATCAGCTGATTATTCCTCTCCTGCAGGGTACCATTTTGTCCCCAATATTGCTCAACATCTACACGAAGCCGCTGGGAGCAGTCATTAGAGGATTTGGAGGGAAGTGCCATCAATATGTTGATGACCCACAGCACTATCTCCCTGTAACATCTGAATCAGGTGAGGCTGTGCAGTTCTGGACCAATGGCCAGACTCAGTAATGGGCTGGATGGGGGCCAACAAACTGAAGCTGGATCTTGGCAAGATTGAAGCCCTGTGGGTGAGTAGTTCCTGAGTCTGGGAGATAGGCTTACTGCCTGTTCTGGATGGGGTTGTACTCTCTTTGAAAGATCAGGTCCATAATTTGGGGGTACTCCTAGATCCATCACTGTTGCTGCAAGCCAAGTAGCCATGGTGGCTTGTAGTGCCTTTTACCAGCTTTGAATGATATGCCAGCAGCAGCTTCTCCTGGACCAAAGTGGTACAGGCATTACTAACCTCAGGACTGGATTACTGCAACATGCTCTATGTGGGGCTGGTCCGGAAGTTGCAGCTCGCATAGTATGCAGCAGCTCAGCTCAGCTCTTGTGAGGAGCATCCCCCTTCCAACATGTAACTCCTTTGCTGAGGGAAATGCATTGGCTGTCTATTCACTACTGGGCCAAATTTGTTACTAGTATATAAAGCCCTAAAGAAGTTGAGACTAGGATACTTGAGAGAATGCCTTCTCCCTTATCAAGCTCCCCAGTCACCAAAATCTTCAGCTGAGTGCCTCCTGGTTGTTCTGTATGGTCCTATGGCATGGTTGGAATCCAACTGGAGGAGAGCCTTCGGTGTGGTGGCTCCATTTCTGTTGAAATCCCTGCCTCTAGATGTCAGGCAGGCACTAACATTGTTTTGTTTCTGGCGCCTGCCAAAAACATTTTTAATCCAATAAGCCTTCCCTGATTGACAAGCCAAGGTTTTTATTGGTACTCTGTTTTTAAAATAACTATTCATATTGTATTTGATTCATTTTATCTTTTATTATTCACAGCTCTGGAATCTGTTTATATGTGGAACAGCACATCAATGTTGTTAAATAAAGAAATAAAGACTAGTAGCCTTATCCTCCATGTATTTGTCTAATCATTTTTTAAAGCCATCTAAGTTGGTGGTCATTGCTACATCTTGTGGCAGCAAAATCCGTACTTTAACTATATGCTGTGTGAAGAAGAACTTCCTTTGTGTGTTCTGAATCTCCCATCATTCAGCTTCATTGGATGCCCCCAATGATTATGGCTATTATGAGAGTGGGAGAAAATCCTCTCTCTATCCACTTTCTCCACACTAGTTATAATTTTATAATCTCCTACCATGTCCTCTCTTACTCAGCCTTTCCCCTCTAAATCCTAAATGTTATAGCTTTTTTCATAGAGCAGTTGTTCCAGTCCTCTAATAATTTTGGATAGCATTTTCTGCTCTTTTTCCAGCTCTACAACATCCTTTTTAATATGCACCAGAAAGAATTCTACTCAGCATTCCAAATATGGTAATACCATAGATGCAATGCACAAAACTCACTGTTCTAGCACTTCACACCAGTTATAGGGTATCAGGCACATATGGGCTACACAGCATGGCTGTCTGGCTGGAACAGAATGGGGGGGGGGACTGAGTCCAGGCAAAGAAGAAGCAATGCATAAGTAGTGTGGAATTCTCCTGTCCCTATTCCCACTTCTAATAGGCTTAGTTGGGCAGCCCATAGATATTTGCACAAATATGCAAAAATGGGGTGCAAAGAATTATATTTGAAATTCCTGGCACCCAGTTCTGCAGACCTGCTCTAGTAGTGATAGAATAATGATTAAAACACATGTTCCCATTCATTTCAATGGGTCTGTTCTAAGTAGGACTTATATTGGATTTTGCCCAATGAGTGCCCCTAATAATTCATTTAGAGAAACAGTGGACTGCCCTAAATACCAAATATTGAGACAAGGCCTCACAGGGACCCAATGCTGTCTTAGCCACAGCCAGCTCCTTGTGTCCTCCACAGGGGGTAACTCCATATTTTGAATACACAGTTATCCTTCTCCCTACACATCTGCTGTACGATTAGTAGAGTTGCAATGCTGACACAGCAACTTTTGAAAACATTTTGTTTACGCTATACATCCATATCCTGGAGAAAGGTCATACATGGGTAGAGCACATGACTTGAATGCAGAAGGTGACAGAATGTAAGATAAGAAGAGTCCTGCTGGATCAGGCCGAAAGCCTAGCTAGTCCATCATCTTGTTTTCCACAGTGGCCAACCACATGCCTACGAGAAACCCATAACAGAATATGAATGCAGTAGCATCCTCCCACTCTGTTGTAGAAAGAGGCATCCTTGCTCTGATTCGGGAGGCAACATATAGCCATCATGAACTGTAGCCATTATCTTCCATTAATTTTTTCTAATCCCCTCTGAAAGCCACCTAAATTGTTGGCCATCACCACATCCTGAAGAAGTGAATTCCATAGTAACTATGTGCTGTATGGAGTATTTTCTTTTCTCTGTCCTGAATCCCACATCATTCAGTTTTGATAGGTGATTCCAGTTTTTAGTATTATGGGAGTAGGAGAAAAAAATCTATTCCACTTTCTTCACTTTCTTCTTCTTTTATCTCTCTGACTAATTTGGCATTATCCATAAAGTTCACCACCCCACTGCTCACTCCTAACTCCAGATCATAAATAGACAAGTTAAAAAGCATTGGTTCCAGGAGAACTCCCAGTAGGAACCCACTTCATAGAATCATAGAATAGCAGAGTTGGAAGGGGCCTACAAGGCCATCGAGTCCAACCCCCTGCTCAATGCAGGAATCCACCCTAAAGCATCCCTGACAGATGGTTGTCCAGCTGCCTCTTGAAGGCCTCTAGTGTGGGAGAGCCCACAACCTCCCTAGGTAGCTGCTTCCACCGTCGCACTGCTCTAACAGTCAGGAAGTTTTTCCTGATGTCCAGCCGGAATCTGGCTTCCTTTAACTTGAGCCCGTTATTCCGTGTCCTGCAGTCTGGGAGGATCGAGAAGAGATCCTGGCCCTCCTCTGTGTGACCACCTTTTAAGTATTTGAAGAGTGCTATCATGTCTCCCCTCAATCTTCTCTTCTCCAGGCTAAACATGCCCAGTTCTTTCAGTCTCTCTTCATAGGGCTTTGTTTCTAGACCTCTGATCATCCTGGTTGCCCTCTTCTGAACACGCTCCAGCTTGTCTGCGTCCTTCTTGAATTGTGGAGCCCAGAACTGGACGCAATACTCTAGATGAGGCCTAACCAGGGCCTAATAGAGAGGAACCAGTACCTCACGTGATTTGGAAGCTATACTTCTATTAATGCAGCCCAAAATAGCATTTGCCTTTCTTGCAGCCATATCGCAAGAAATATTTGCCTTTCTTGCAGCCATATCGCTTCTTACATCCCTCTATTGTGAGAACTGTATATTTATTCCTACTTTCCGTTCCCTGACATTTATAGTTAAACTTCAGATGGCAGGGCTGCAAAAGGCTTTTGCCTGAGGCATTGGAGAGCCACTATCAATACTGGGCAAAATAGACCATTTATTTGATTTAGTATATGGTAGCTTAATTAATTATTGGAATTGCCAGGTTGTCTGTGCACATAATATTAAGGCAAATACAAGGGTTGCACAGGTTTGGTTCAGAGCTTAAACAACATTGCAGATGTGCATTAAAGTAAATGGTGAGTCAAAATCTGCCCACAAAAGGCACAAAGGTCCCACAAAGGCAAACAAGTGGCACAGCTCTGGGTCCAATTTATTGAAATTCCCATATGCTAGTTTTGCAATAGTGTGCACTATGTTTGAGCATGCTTTCTCGAAGCAAATCCTGACAAATTTCAAGGTGAGCAGGGCAACAACAGAATGGCTGGTTCAGACAACACACTAAACCATGCTGCTTAACCACAAAATGGTTAAGGGAATTCCTTTAACCATTTTGTGGTTAAGCAGCATGGTTTAGCGTGTTGTCTGAACCAGGCCAATGAGTTGAATTGCTGCCACAATATCATCTGGCTTCCAGAAAAGCCAATGGGCTGTGAAACTCAAACCAGTAGAGGTGAAACAGTTCTACATGATCAGTAATCCCAACCAGCTCCTGCAATATTAGCAGAAAGTGAGCACAGGAGTAGCATATGACTGGCAGTCCAGAAGAAGCTGGGAGTTGCAACAACCAGTGCTGACCTGGCTGAGGGCAGGTGGCATAGCAGACCTGAAGCATCCCACACAACACCTTTAAAGAGGATGCATCCAATCCATCAATTAACTGCTTAGATCCATCAACCTGTTTAAGCCAGATGAAGACTGTGCAAGTCCCTAAGAAGGCTTTGGAGGTAGCCCTATATTTACTGAGCAGCTTTATAGAATCTCATGGGATCAATTCTCAACAGTATTGGAGGAGGCTTTGCGGGTTCCAGAAACAACAAAAGGACTGCAGTGACCAGTCCCACCGCCACCACCACCAAAATGCGGTCTCCAGTTTTTCATACTTCACCGTATCTCAAGACAACTTCTTTGGCTACTTCACTCACTTTAATAGAAATATGATTTAATTTTTTAAAAAGTAAACTTACACTTCTTTTATTGTTCTTAGAAACATACTGTTCATATGACAGGATTGACAATGTGAGGTCTTTTGAGGGGATGTGAAAAGGGTGGGAAAATATAGATGGAAATCAACTAGCCACTAAATAGATTATCATCTCTGCCAGTCATGCTCAGATGGCCATTTTCACCTATAGTATGGAAAAATGAAATGATTATGGCCAGGTATGTTTAAGTTTGAGAAATGGGGAGGAGAACAGAATAAAAGAATAACTACTGGACAGGTAATCTTATATTGATATATTATTTTCAGGAAATAAAATCATCTGAGAATAATGCACCACATTACCAGGGAGTCTATCCTTGTTCAATAGGATTTAAAGGTGAATGAATAAAGCTGATAACAATCTAGCTGTTAACCAATTGCTCAAAACCTAAATACACAAGTATTCAGAAAGGATTCCCCCAACTCCATGGGTTGTATGCAGCACAGCCAAGACTATCCTGGTATGAACCAGCTCTATTATATAGCCTATGATTTGCCACCAGTAAAATTACACACAGCATTATCATGATTATACCTGAGGAAGCACAGCAATCAGGCAGCAGTGCTTTCTCTGCACAAAATATTAATCTCCAGTCACAGAGAAGCAGCTCAATGGACAGCACAATAAATCAGATACTTGGTATTTCTTTTTGCTTATTATGTAGGGAAACTATATTGTGCAGTTAAGCACAACTGCCATGTGTCTAACAATATTCTACTGTATTGTGGCCAGAGAACCTGGCTCAAGACCGCTATAGGAATTCACAGATGTTATTTATGCTTTAATCCTCTTAATCCTTGTAAATGTGTTTATTTTTAGTAATCTCATTTGGAAAAGAGCACTAAGAATGTGCATTGTAGCTCCACTGAGAACAATAAAAAAGAACCTATCAACTCCATTTCCAGCCTGCTACATTTCACAGCCGCTCTGCAATTATACTGAAAACTCTGAAAGATAGCCCCAAGACTGCTTTAATTAAAACTGTAAATAAATTGAAGGTGATCCTGATAAACTACCAAAGGAGCTTTGGTGACAGCAAAGTGTACATTAAAGGCAGGAGATCAAGCTGAAAAATAGTCTGCATGTCAAGCAGCCTGATCAATATAATTGCTCCAGGATGGAACAAAATTACAATCCCTGGTTAAAGACAGCCAAGTACTACAGAAGGTTATATTACTGCATATTGTGCTATCACGGAAGTCTATAAGCCACCTTCAAATGCTTTACCAATGCACAGACACTGTGATGAGAGAAAAAATTGAATTTATAAGAAAATGTCCTGCTAAATAATATGCACACGAAGATCAATATAGTGATAGTTTCAGGCTACAGAGAATCACAGTACAGAAGAGGGTTAATTAGCATTGTGTTCTATACACTATAGCATGTGCTATGGATGCAGTAGGTAAGATATTAATTGGGGGGGGGGGAATAAGAAACAGAAGTTGGTGCTAAAACAATAAGATGTTGAATACTTTAAATAACTGCTGACATATTACCCCTGCAGCTGTATGCCTCATCTTACTACCTCCTGCATATTACTTTATCACACACCATTCCCTTCAATTGTGCGAGTCTTATATATTGAGCTGCTGAAAACGTTAGCATGAATGACTGTTTTTTTTAAAGGTAACTTATTTTCAAGGTTTGACCTCCTATTGTCATATATAAATGACACATTACCTTAAGATGATCAAGCATCCATTTACATGAAACACACACAAAACAGTAATACTACACAACTATAATCATCTTAAAGTGAAAATGCCATACCGTAAAATATTTGCACAGTTTGCTAAGAGCACCAGTGGCCCCAGAGAGCTGCTTTTCAGGAGAGGGTGCAGTCGCAATTTACCTGTCTCTTTGTCCTGTACCTCTTCCAGGTGTAAGTCATTCAGGAGGTGCTCCAAAATCTTCTCTGGTGTCCCAGATACCACCACATATCTGTCAGAAAGGAGAGAGTCCACAGAGTCATCCTCGGTTGAAGACTGAGAACGGCTGCTCCATTCATCCTCCTCATCCTCTTCATCAATGTATTTAAAATAAGGCACATCGAACGTGGGCAAAGGCAGTTCCCTGCCTAGAAACAAGGCAGAATCCTTCCTCTCTACATGGGGGTCAAAGATCCTCAGCCTGGAAGTTCCCATAGCGTAGAGCAAATAACAAAGGCATTCCCTACATGCTGCTGTGTCTTGCCTTCGCGTTTCTGTTGCTGGTAACTGAGTTCATCTGGCTGCTGAGAGCAATGCAGTCAGCTTGTGTGTGTAGCTGTGGCTGAGCACCCGAGGAAAAAACTCTTACCTCCAATCACTCTCGGCACTCCCTGATGCGGGGGCTGGGCTATGTGACGACACTTTCCTAAGCACCAGCACATCTTGGTCCAGTTGCTTCACTTGAATAGTAGTCACTTCATCATCCAGCTTTAATTTGGAGTGGGGGGCAAACAACAAAGAAAAGAGAAAAATGAGTAAAACCTCCAGGGACTGAGGAAAGGAAAGGGGTGGGGAGAAAGCCTTGATTAGAGCTACATTTTCTCTCTATCAAGGCTGCCGTACGCAGCCGCCGCTGCCCTTGATTTACATTCTGAAAATTCACAATGCACCACAATTTGAGCAGATCTCTCCTTTCCCAGAGGCACAGAGAGGGCATGAGCATGCTGTAACTATAAAAGCATAAATGAAAAAAGAGGGGGAATTAATAGTAGAAACAGGAGTTGTATTGTTATTAACTGTTACTGCTTCATATATATCAGGCTCTGCTCTTGCTGATCTGTTTATTTAGCTAGTGACTAAACACATCAAACTGAAATTGCCAAGGAAATTACAACTGTCAAAGAGTACTTTACAGCATTTCAACAGAGCATACCTGCTACACAAACACAAAACATACCATTCTATTAAGCTATTCACATTCTTGGTGGCAGACAATGAAAGAAGTCAGAAAAGTATGATATTGTTTCTTGTAATGAAAGCTCACATCATCTACAATTAACATTAGAAAACAAAACCTATTAAAGTTTTGGGACAAAATATACAAAAAACGATATTCTTTGCAAAGCTGATGCTTGGACTTTCACAGCTTTATCTACTGACTCCCTTCCCCCACCCCCCAATTCCAAGTTCTCTAAACTAGAAGGAACTGAACATGACTTTTTGTGCACATTATAGCTTATACCAGCTATCTCAGAGGGATGACTATGCAGTGCAAAGGTTATTAACTGAACAGTCTACACTAAAACATACCAACTGATGAAGAGCTCTCATTAGTTCCTTCCTTGAGCCTCCTAGAAGAACCCCAGTGGGGCAAGAGGCCTGGCAAAACCCATATAGTCTAATGCTATTTTAATTAAGTCAAGTACTTAACACTAATTTGGATTACAATTTTACTGGTTAATGTGCAAGATGTTTCTTTGTATACACTGAAATGATACAAACAATGGATAGTGTCAAACTGGTATTATAGAATTAAACTGGCCTTGTGCATCAGAAAATTATATTAGATGGGAATGGCAATATTACAAAGCAATCATTTGACAGTGAACCCTTTTCTGTTCCATTATATCTTAATGGCATGAAGGAATTCAGAAATGAATGAGCAAGAACTACGCTCTGTTAGACACCAGAAGAACCTGGATAAAGATATGGTCTTGCTCTAAAGAGCTTTCAAATCCAGGATCAAATATGTATTATGTATGTATATATGTATGTATTTTATACACACACACACCTGCACATATACTGTGCAATTATTAATATTTTGCCATGTCAGACATACAAGTACTGAGCCAATTAACATAGAGTATTTGTTGAAAAATTCCCTGGGGACATTAGCGAGACATCATGTTGCAGGAATACTGATGCATAATTGTAATCTTCCATTTCACGGTATATGCTTTTGTTGCCTACAATTTACAGCGCAGTCATAAAATAATGAGATAAGCATAGGCTATAACCTAAAATTATTCAGTTAAAAGAAGTTTCTACACATAGCTTTCTCAATTTATTTTTTTATAAGTATACACACACTTATAGGCACAGCATTATAATATACCAAAATATGTTTTGATATTACTCCTCTCTGATACTAGCTATTGAACCTCCAATTTTTTAAATAAGTCAGTGTTCTGACCTCAAAAGGGGGAGTCAGAGATTCACC
This sequence comes from Elgaria multicarinata webbii, assembly GCF_023053635.1. Classification (NCBI taxonomy): domain Eukaryota; kingdom Metazoa; phylum Chordata; class Lepidosauria; order Squamata; family Anguidae; genus Elgaria; species Elgaria multicarinata. Next base: position 18,316,988 of record NC_086171.1, read on the forward strand.
CCTCTCCCCACCCCCTCGCAGCTGGCGCAGAAAGAACTGCACTGGCTGGCAACATGCAAAGGGACACACACTTGACTTGGTTTTCTCAACTGGGCAGGAGGATGGGGATCTGAAAATGGGGGAATTAACATCTACCCCCTTGTCATGGTCAGATCACTTTCTATTGAGGTTTAGACTTTTGGCGGCCTTTCCCCTCTGCAAGGGTGGGGGGCCTATTAAAATGGTCTGCCCCCGGAGGCTAATGGACTCCGATGGATTCCAGAGGGCTCTGGGGGATTTTCCTGCTGGTATGGCCGGTGCTCCTGTCGAAGCCCAGGTCGCTCTGTGGAATGCAGAGATGACTCGGGCGGTTGACACGATCGCGCCCAAGCGCCCTCTCCCTCTGAGCAGAGCCCGGTCAGCTCCTTGGTATACACCTGAGCTGAGGGCGATGAAGCAAGAGGGGAGACGGCTAGAACGCAGGTGGAGGAAAACTCGTGCTGGGTCTGATCGAACACGGGTTAGAGCTCATTATCGAGCCTACTCTGTGGCGGTGAGGGTGGCAAAGAGACAGTTCTTTTCCACCAGCATTGCGTCTTCTCAGTGTCATCCGGCGGAGCTTTTCCATGTGGTTCGTGGCCTGTTACACTCTGGGCCAGGGTGAGAGATGATGGAACCCTTGGTAGCACGCTGTGACAAATTTGCACAGCACTTTGAAGATAAAGTCGCTCAGATTCATCATGAATTGGACACCACACTTAATGCAGCTCCACTAGTAGAGGTGTTCAGAGCGCCGTCCGGTTCAGTTTTATTGGATGAGTTTCAGTTATTGAGGCCCGAGGATGTGGACAAGGTGCTTGGCCAAGTCCAGTCGACCACCTGTGTGCTTGACCCTTGCCCCTCGTGGCTCATTACATCAAATAAGGAGGGGATCGCCGGCTGGGTCCAGGAGGTTGTAAATGCCTCCTTGAGAGAGGGAGTGGTGCCGGCCTCTTTAAAAGAGGCAGTAATTAGACCACTCCTGAAGAAGCCTAACCTGGACCCGGAGGATGTTAACAACTACAGGCCGGTGGCTAATATCCCCTTTCTGGGCAAGGTGCTTGAGTGGGTGGTTGCAGGACAACTCCAGGCACTCTTGAATGAAATGGATTATCTAGATCCATTTCAATCGGGTTTCAGGCCTGGTTTTGGAACGGAAACTGCCTTGGTCGCCCTGTGGGATGACCTCTGTCAGGAGAGAAACAGGGGGAGTGCGACCCTGTTGGTTCTCCTGGACCTCTCAGCGGCCTTCGATACCATCGACCATGGTATCCTTCTGGATAGGTTGTCTGAGCTGGGAGTTGGAGGTACTGCATTGCAGTGGTTCCGCTCCTACTTGGATGGTCGATTCCAGAAGGTGGTGCTGGGGGATTATTGCTCAGTGCCGTGGCTCCTAAGCCATGGGGTTCCGCAGGGCTCTATCTTATCCCCTATGCTGTTTAACATATACATGAAACCGTTGGGGGAGGTTATCCGGAGATGTGGACTGAGGTGTCATCAATATGCGGATGATACCCAGCTCTACCTTTCCTTTTCATCAAACCCAGGTGAGGCAGTGGCTGTTCTGAACCAGTGCCTGGGCACGGTAATGGACTGGATGAGGGCTAATAAACTGAAACTCAATCCACACAAGACGGAGGTACTGTTAACAGGTGGTTCATCTGTCCGGTGAGGTGATGTTTGCCCTGTCCTGGACGGGGTTGCACTCCCCCTGAAGGATCGGGTCCATAGTTTGGGGGTGCTCTTGGATCCAGAACTGTCACTTGAGGCACAGGTGAACTCAGTGGCAAAGAGCACCTTTCATCAGCTTAGGCTGATATACCAACTGCTCCCTTATCTGGACAGAAATAGCCTAGCTCTGATAACCTCTTGTTTGGATTACTGCAATGTGTTATACGTGGGGCTGCCTTTGAAAACGGTCCGGAAACTTCAACTGGTACAAAACAGGGCAGCACGGTTACTAACAGGGACTGGCCGACGAGACCACATTACACCAGTCCTTTTCCAGCTTCATTGGCTGCCAGTCCAGGTCCGGGCCTGATTCAAAGTGCTGGTATTAACATTTAAAGCCCTAAACGGCTTGGGGCCAGGTTATCTGAAGGAACGCCTCCTCCCATATGTACCTGCCCAGACCCTAAGGTCATCCTCAGGGGTCCTTCTCCGCAAGCCCCTGCCAAAGGAAGTGAGGCAGGTGGCTACCAGGAGGAGGGCCTTCTCTGCTGTGGCACCCCGGCTGTGGAATGAGCTCCCTAAGGAGGTTCACTTGGCACCTACATTATATGCTTTTAGACGCAGGTGAAGACCTTTTTATTCTCCCAGCATTTTAACAGTCTATAAATAAATTTTAACTTGGTGTTTTAAATTTGTATTTTTGCATTGCTGCTGTTTTTATCTGGTTGAGCTTTTATATTGTATTTTATATTATGGTTTTATACTGTTGTTTTATACTTTGAATGTTTTTAATTTTCATGAACCGCCCAGAGAGCTCCGGCTGTTGGGCGGTATAGAAATGTAATTAATTAATAAATAAATAAATAAACCAAAGGGGCATTCTGGTGGACAGGAAGGGGAGGAGACTGTAGAGGCCAGAATACGAACTATCCCGAGCCTCTTCCAGCCTCCTTCCTTCCCTCTTGGAAGCAATAAAAGCCCACGTAATGAAAAACTGAGCAATCAGAGAACAAGGAGGTGAAGTTTTCTTCCTCCATTCCTCCCACTCTGCTGGATGCAGGCCAGCAGGGCAATGGATACATGGAAGCTTCCGAATTCAAAGGCTTCCATCTGGCAAGGGAGCAACCCATAGGACTGCACCCGAGAACTCTTTACAGAGCAGGTTTTAACTTGTGCAAGTCTCCTTTAACTAACTGAAGATACAGGTCAAGAAGAAACCGTAGCGGAGAAAAATAGCTACTTATTGAAGGCATGTGATTTTTGCCTACGATACAAGAATCATGAAAATAGCATATAAATATAAATACTAAATTCCTACAAAGATTATCACTGACCAATTAAACAAAAATATTTTCTATTATATCAAAGTATCAGTGAAATAACCTGTGAGCTAGAAGGGCAGTTTAAGAGAGAATCTGACTTTGCCAAGAACAAAAGCAATATAAAAACCTAGTTCAAATAGACCACATTAACTAAACGAGATGTTCAAACTATGCAAGCCACTATATCAACTTTTTGAATTATGAGAAGTGATTTGAAAATGCAAAAAGGAACTCTTTGTAATGAGAGGCGGCAGAGCAAAATGTTCAGAAGTATATAGGCTGTACATTGTATTCGTTAACAAATTAAATACCTTTAGTATAAGGCCATGCAGAATAGGAAACTTTTGTTTTCACAGCTGCATTTGCTAAAACTGACGCAGCACAGCTAAATAGTGCTGATGCATGTAGTACTGATCTGCTTTCCTATCTTCCCACAATTTGATGCTGGTAGCAGGGCATGACCTTGAGCGATAAGGCAAAGCATATATTCAGAAAAGCATGCCAGCAGGTTTTGAAGGTACCAATAGCATATAAAAGCAAAGAGGAGTGATCAGGCACACTACAATTTGGTTCACAAAATCACAACCATCCATAGTGGCTTGTTGTGAGCTGAGGTGCATGCTGGGTGTACTTTGTATAATCACTGCCCTGCCACAGATTATTAGGTCATCTGAACCAAGCAGCATGGCTTTTTGGAGTGTTAAATAACTCTCAAATAACCCTACAATAGCTCCAAGAATCAATGCCACCTGGGTTCGGACACTGATTATGCAAATCGCGCCACAGCTTGCAACAAGCCACCGTAGCTTGTTTGATCATGGGAACTGGTTCTATGCCCCGGTTTGTATGATCGCAGGGTTATTAACAAAGTACTAACTTGTTAACCAACCTGTGCATGCTGGCAGTTTTGCATAATTATTATTACATTTATATCCTGCATTTTCCCCTCTTGCAAGGAGCTCAAAACAGCTTATGATCTTCCTCCTTTCTGTTTTATCCTCACAACAACACTGTAAGGTTGGAGAGTGAGTGATTAGGCCAAAGTCACCAAGTAAGCTTCATGGACTTAACCTGACACCGAAATGAAGCCAGTGCCAGCACCAGTTGGGCCTCCAGGGGGAGGGCATTCCACAGCCGGGGTGCCACAACAGAGAAAGCCCTCTCCCATGACCCACCACAGCATATATCTCGCATTGGTGGAGCACAGAGAATGGCTTTGACAGATCTTAGGTCTTGAGCAGGCAGATATAGGGAGAGGCGCTCACTCAAGTATCGAGGTCCCAAGCCATTTAGTGCTTTAAACGTCGTTACCAACACCTTGAATTCTGGCCGGAGATGTATTAGCAGCTAGTGCAATTCCTTTAAGAACAGTGTTATATGGTCTCTATGAGATGGTCCAATCAGCAATCTGGCTGCTGCATTTTGCACTAGCTGCAATTTCCGAGTCATCTTCAAGGGCAGCCCCATGTAGAGTGCATTGTAGTAGCCTAATCAGGAAGTTACCAGTGCACATATTACTGTGGATAGGAATATCCCTGTTCCAGCTACTGTCCCACCTCCTCTTTTCCATTACTTGGATCTTTAGTTTTCATGCTGAATTTGAGAAATACCAAGGGATCCATTCACTCACAGGCAGGCAATTTATTTTCCTTTGCAGAAGTTAAATTCATCTACTTCATAATGCTGCCCTCAAATTTATCTTTATTTATTTATTTATTTATTACATTTTTATACCGCCCAATAGCCGAAGCTCTCTGGGCGGTTCACAAAAATTAAAACCACAGTAAAACACCCAACAGGTTAAAACACAATTACGAAATACAGTATAAAAAGCGCAACCAGGATAAAACCACACAGCAAAGCTGATATAAGATTAAAATCCAGAGTTAAAACAGTAAAATTTAAATTTAAGTTAAAATTAAGTGTTAAAATACTGAGTGAATAAAAAGGTCTTCAGCTGGCGACGAAAGCAGTACAGTGTAGGCGCCAGGCGGACCTCTCTGGGGAGCTCGTTCCACAACCGGGGTGCCACAGCGGAGAAAGCCCTCCTCCTGGTAGCCACCTGCCTCACTTCCTTTGGCAGGGGCTCACGGAGAAGGGCCCCTGTAGATGATCTTAAGGTCCGGGTTGGTACATGTGCCCCACCTTTCCTTTGGCACACTACTTCACATTTATTGGTACACATATAGGTACATGGGTACAACTGCACACATGTCAAGGGGGGAAACATGCTGAAGGAGGTTTTTACATATACAGTAAAAACATAAAGATTAATGTTGGGACCATGGGTGACAAAAATGAAATAAATGAATGGTGAAAATAAATATAAGCATCTGTGAAGCAAGCAGTAACTACCTAGTAAAAAACAACAACAACACTGGGAAAGAGACACCAATGGAATAGAATTTGTTGTATTTTTAGCCTGGATATAAGTGGGGTTGACAGACTATCTCAATGAGGATGTTCTGCAAAAATGTACCTGTTATAGTCATGCTACAGATGGATGTCTCTCATCATCAGCTAACAGGACAGCTACAGTGAGCCTGTTCAGATGACATGCTAAGCCATGGTTAGGCCACTAACCTTTTTGCAGCAAATGGTTAGTGAGCGTGTTTAAACCGTGGTTATGTAGTCACGGTTTCACAGGACACGCTAAGTCATGGTTCACATGACACATTAAGCCATCATGTTTAGCTCAGAATACTTAACCACTGTGGCTTAGAATGCCATCTGAACAGGGTCTCTGTCATGCTATTTACTTGTTTCCAGAAAACCTTACATATGAGATGACTAGCAATACACTTCATATCTAGATTATGTTAGGGAAGCCTTTCCCAATCTGGTGCACTCAATATATGTTGTACTACAACTCCCAACATCCTCAGCCATCATGCCCATTAGCCTTGCTGGTTTGGGAAGGTGGGAGTAGTAGTCCAACACATCTCAAGGCCATCATATAGGGAGTGACTGGGTTCACACAATATGACAAGCCACACTTTGGACTGAGTGTGGGTTGTCATTGAACTTTAGCTTGTTGTGTTGTGTGAACCCAGCCATGCTAATAAACCATGGTTTGTTAATCACAAACAACTCACAGTTCACAAATCAACAACAAACCATGGCTTCTCTTCATGGCTCATTTGTGGTTAACAAATCATGGTTTGTTAGTGCAGCTGGGTTCGGATAACAGAACAGCCCATAGTTCAACAGCAACCCACAGTTCAACGACAACCCTTGTCCCTCCTGACTAATAAAAGCTAGCTGAGGGGGTTTGACTGGGTGGGTCCAGGGTGTGGTGAATGCTTCTCTTTTGCAAGGGATGGTCCCTACTGTCCTTAAGGAGGCAGCAGTGCAAGCATTCCCAAAGAAGCCCACTCTGGATTCAATGGTATAGGACAACTACTGCCCAGTTGCAAATATCCTTTTCTTAAGGAAGGTACTGGCAAGGGTCGTGGTGGAAAAACTTTGTGATGAAATATGTAAGTTTCTGTCTTGCAAAACAAACACTTTCTCAAGTCCATTAATGCTTAACTGCAGGATATATAAAACTAGAACTTCATGATAATCACACATCTGTACAATAAAAAGTCCTCATCCTACCTTAGCAAACCCCAGATATTATGACATATCAACATTTATCAAAATGATATCAAGGCAAGAAAATCTTGCTTATCTTAAATAAAAAATGCTCTGTTGTCAGGATTTTTTAAAAACAAAATACAAGATCAAATGAGATAATTCACACACCAAGTTCTTTCCCCAAAATGCTGGTGTTATCTAGATGGTTACTTTATAATAAATGTATTGTTAGTAAAATCCTTTTAAATGGAACAAAGGACAGAAGCTATATCATTTATACCAAACTTCCCCAAACTGGTGCCCTCCAGACATTTTGGATTATAACTCTCATGCTCCCTTGTCAGTTGGCCAGGTTGACTAGAACTGTTTTGTAGTCCAAAACATCTGAAAGCCACCAGGCTGGGGAAAGATGCTCTATACTAATACAAAAGTATACTAAAACTGCACTACAACAAGCTTTTCTTCCAGAAGCCACGACGTCCAACTGTAATTCCTCTTTATTAACTATTATTACGACATAAATATAGGATTTGGGTCCATAAATAAAGGTGGATGGGGAGAATGCCAGAAGGGCTGGAATTGATCCACAAATCCACACTGCTTTCATTCCATTAGCTTCCACCTTGCCTAACCAGTGAAGTGAAGTTGTCTAAGAGCCTTTCTACATGAGGCTTTAATTGTGCTCAAGACTGCTCACTCACACTAGTTTGAGGGTCTTTTATACGATGACAACATCCACCAGGGTCTCTCCTGTGCTTTGCAGTCATTATTGCATTTTCCCCCTTCTTAATGGAGAAAGTCTGGTATATCCTGATCGGTTCCATTAAACTTACTGTGTAATTGCGCAATTCTGCTATACCACAGTGCCCTCTAGTGGTTGTATAATGAAACATACAGAAAAGCAGAGTAAGAAATCCCCTGGAAAAAAGCATGTGTAAAAGAGCCGATCTTAATCCTTCAAAGAATCTGGAGGCAAAAGCCCCCCAGTAAAACCTTGATAAAAGCCTCATGTAGAAATTCCCCATGCGACTGATCTAAAAAGTCCGAAAGTCCCTGATTTGAGTCTTCCTTTGCCATTAACTCACTAAGGCATACTTAGGCAAGCCTCATTTGCCCCCTGCATCTGCAATATGGGGGCTAATGATGCTGACTTACCTAACTCAGACTCAACTACTGAGGCTGGGTTCACATGTCACGCTATCCTACAGTGGGTGGCAAGCTATGCTGGGTAGGTGATTATGCAAACAACCTACTGTGCTCCAGTCAAGACAATCAGGCAAACAAGCTAAACAGAGTAGTTTATTTCACCCAGACACACCTCAGCCTACTTCTCTTATAGTCCTTCTACCCAGCCAGGCAGATATCCCAGCTTCCTTTGTGGCGGGAATAGAGATCACGTGAGAAGAGCAGAGTGGCGGCTCTCTAGGTGACCTCTGTAGCTCACGCTGCATGACAGAGAACATGCTATCCCACCATTACTGCAGACTGTGGGTTCTTCTTTGGGAAAATAACCCACCATTGGGGAGGAAACATCCCACAGACAACACACTAACCCATCATGGGTTGTTTCAGAAAATAAACCATCATAGGTTAGTTTGTGTCGATGGGTTATATAAATGAGTTACAAAAATCAGCATCCTTCCAAATAGGTGTCTTCCAGATGTGTTGGATGGCCAATAGCATTGCAAGCTGGAACCTGTAGCCAAAAACATCTTGAGGATGTGTTGGGGAAGGCTGTGTTAGAGAATGTGAGGTCTCCTTTCTCTAGAGCTCCCCCAGGTTGGGGAAGGCTGATGTAAGTAGTGAGATCCAAACACATTTACTGGGAAATAGGCCTCATTAACGTCAGTCTCACATATGTCCAATTATACTTGCTTAAGGCGGTACCTTAAGGCAGACTTATATGATGTACACATTAACTCTGTGAGACTCACCCACCGCCTGGACTTTGCTTTCCAACTGTCTACAGGACAAAGACTCATTTTTCATGATAAACTGCTTAGAAAACAATTATACTGCAGCTGGCCCAGGCTTAAGGTACATTCTAAAAATGAAAATATTGCTATTGCATAAGGCCTATGTTAGCAATTCCAGTATCAATAAACTCTACTAGATTGCCTTTCAAATGAAAACATGCTCTAAAAATGCCTAATGTAAAAATAGCCTAATGTAAAAATACAATTACTTTATTAACTTCAGTCCAGGTTATAGCACTGATAGCAAGGTCCTTTCCCAATTACCATTGCATATATCAATAAATGTGCAGTTGTGATTCCTTTACATAACATAAGAGCCCTGCTGGATCAGACCAAAGGCCTATTATGCGAGCATTTTGTTCCCACAGTGGCCAACCAAATACCAATGGGAAACCCACAATTAGGACATAAGTGCAACAGCACCCTCCCCCATTCATGTTCCGCAGTAACTTATATTAGGAGGGATGCTATCTCTGATAAAGGACATAATATATAGAAGGCATTGATAGCCTTACCCTCTATTAAGTTATCTAATCCCCTTTTAAGGCCATCCAAGTTGGTGGCCATCACATCTTGCGGTAGCAAATTCCATAATTTAACTATGTGCTGTGTGACGTACTTTCTTTTATTTGACCCGAAACTCCCACCATGTCATTTCTCTGGATCACCCCAGGTTCTAATATAATGAGATAAACATCTATCTAATTTCTCCAAATTCAATACAACTTTATCACGTCTCCCTTCCTCACCTTTTTACTGTGCTAGATAGCCCCAAACACAATAACGTTTCCTAATGGTGTCGGGTCTTAGCCCAGTGCTACTGGGGGCGCTAGGGCTTTAGAGCCAGAATCCAATTGTGAACCCAGTACAGTCATGGGTATTAATCTGGTGCTAAAATGGTTAAATTATGCTGCATAAAGAAGGCTGCTTCAGATTAAATATGGATGATTTGATCTGGAATGGTGTAATGGCTTGAGTGAGGGTTTTGGGGAGATTTACAAGAAGATCCCCTAAAAGACCCCAGATTCATATCTGAAAGACCCCCAGAGGTATATTCCAGTCCCCTGAGCCATGGGCATGAAGACCTTGAAGTCTGATTCTATGCTAATTCATTTTATACCATTAACTAATACTCTAGCTAAGACTTGCAAGACTGTCTTAGAAGAAAAGGAAGGGGGGGAAACCCACAGTGGACTTTACAAGCGACTTCTCAGAGCACATTCAAGGCCACAGTGTGCCAGGAGAGTGTGTGAGCAAGCTGAATGAGAGAACTGAACATGCTCAGACGTCCACTAGGAAGAAAAAAACTGTTTTGACATCTCGTGGTGTGCACTTGCTCATAAGAGAATGTCCTCACTCGAAGTTGAGCATGGAAAGTCATAATACTGAGCAAACGTGACACTTGGGAGGAGGTGTTTGGGAGGATATGACCAAATATGTCCGAAGAGGAACGTGAGTTCAAAGAGGATATGCTAGACAGAAATAGGCCAATCAAGATAATACGCCCATATAGGGTATAACACGTGAGATATTGGGGAAGGGGAGACATCTAACTTCTAATTGGTGAATGGGTGGTCTAATCACTTATTCATGCCATTTGTGATTGGGAGATGGTGGTCTCATCACTCATTGGGACTTCCACCTTTGGCCAAAACAAGTGTATGAAAGCACAGGTAGCAAAGGCTGCAAGGTCGATTTTTTATTTTTATTTTTCCTTCTCCTTGTCTTCACCTCTGACTTTTGGATTAACGGACCCAAGGATTTGGGTAACTACGAATCTCTTTATGCTTTTAGACTTTGAGAGCATTTTCTGAAGTTGTATCTTAGAGTATTTCTAGACTTTAGGACTTGGAGTTATTTCTGAGCTTGGAACTTGGAGTTATTTCCAAGTCTTGGTTTTTCTCTTTCACTCTAATTTCTGCTTTTATTCTTCACATGCCTAGAGGAACTTAGTAATGCTTCAACATAGCTTTTAGATTCAAATAGTGTGCAGGAAGAAGAATAGGGAGGGTTAACTACTATGTTTTAGTATAGTTGAATGTGTTTTACTTAAGCTTTAAACCACAAGTAGTAAACAGAAGCGGATAAGGAGGAGTCATAATGATGGTAGAAGCTCAAGCTGTTATTTTATTAGATAAGTTTGTAATACCTGCTTTGGCAACTGCAATTCTTTTAATTAATCTTGTATTTGCATTTCATTCTCTTTTCTTGTAACCACAGAGAGAGAGAGATTGTATACTTATATAACCATGCCACTCGTTTAATTTTGCAATTCTTACAATAGATTCTTATTTACAATCATGTCTGTGGTGATGCTTGTCAGCTGGGATTAAATGTTTGTCTGTTTGGATTAGAACGGGTTACCCACTGGGGGGTTCCAGACCCATTTGGTGTAGGTTCTGAGGTTAAAATGGACCAAATTTACAATGGGAAGCTCAGTGCTTCAGGGTCTGAGAGCCTGGCTCTGCTTGGCTTTCCATCTGATCATAGGATGATTGGGGGGTGGATGGGTTTGGCGGGGGGGTGATACTCTTTATCAGTCAGAGCTGCAAGATACCGCCTTGAATCAGACCTCTGATTTACAGCCTGAGAAATCTTCTGTGAGAATCAAACTGGCGTAGGCTCTGTAGGGAAGGGGGCTTTCAGGGGTGCCACCCAGGTTAGGGCACCCTCTCTGACGTACAGGCCAGATTTCCTTGTCAGGATAGATTTCAGATGCAGGGTTTATATCAGACCCTTCCCTGAATTTAATCCAGTGCATAGGCTGGAGAACATTCAGTGGGGAAAACTGCCCAAAACCCTTTCTCGCCTGGACTGTCCATGAATTCTTGTCTGAATCTTGTACCTTCATCTTTGATTTTCCAGAACATTTTCTTATCATGATTCTTGGACCCTTGTCTGCCTCATAACATTGAGAGCCCAATGTAGACTTGATCTGTGTGTGTGAATTATAGCCTTGGAACTTTTTCTTGAACAAAGTCTTAACTGCCTGAAATACTTTCTTGCCTGGACTTATGAACCTTGGACCTTTGTCTGTTTGAACCCTGTACTGTTAAGACTCTGTCTTGTAATGCACTGTTAGACTTTGGACCCCAACAGTGATTCTGCATGTCTTTGAGCCTTAGGACCATCTCTTGAACTAAGCAATGAGGTCTGTTTGAACCCTGCACTGTGAGATCCATGATTTGAACTAACCTGCCAGACTTTGGACTTTAACTTCTTTACTGTGTGAAATTTAGCCTTGGTCTACCTCTTGAACTAAGCAACAAGGTGACAGCCAATCTCCTAGGCTATCTAATTTATTGGGGATTGCAAGCATTAAGCTTTTGCCATGAGATCTGAGAAGCTGTAGAACCTGATCTGCTACAATAAAAAGTCTCACTGATTTTGGTGTCCTATGTCAGCTTGCCAGAGTGGGTGTACGAAAGACAGACCTGACACATAAGGGAATTACTCCAGTCCCTTGATCATTTTGGCTGCCTTTTTCAACACCTATTCCAGCTTCACAATATTCTGTCTGAGGTGTGATAACCAGAACTGTTAACAGCATGCCCAAGTATGGTTGCACGTAGGTTTAATGCATTTTAATTTTAATTTTTTTAAAAAAGAAACACCTCTGGCACTTAGAGGAGCCTGGCAGTTCTTCCTGAATTCCTATTGGAGACCATGTACTTCGCCCTCTCAAATAGATATTCAGGAAAAACTCCTGTGCTCCTGCAAGTGCTGGGTGTTGTTATAAATAGAAAGACCCCACAAAACTTTCTACACTTAAACAGGTATGGGGAAACCCTGTCCCCCTCTCTGAAACTCTCACCTCCCCCAGCGTCTTTTGCCAGAGTTTTTGTTTTTTCCCCACTCCCATAATATGCCAAAAATGGAAGAATTGAGATTTTTGGCACAAAACTATCCATTATACATAGAATTTACCTTTTTCACAGCATCTACACACTGGATCGATGTTTTCATTGAACTCTCTTCCACAACCCCTTTTTTCCTAATGTGGTGTCTTACAGTGCCAGGTTGATGCCGCCTCCCTCTCAAGCCATGCACTTTCCCTCCCCTGGGGTGGCCCTCAGCTAATCTCAATGCCAAAGAGGGAGTATGGGGTTTCTGGGTGGCTGAACTGGAGCTGCCCCTGCCCTCTTCCTGGTGGAAGGTGAACAATTGCATGTCACTTTCCACCAGGCACTGCCTGGCCTCACCTTTGCTGTGACTCTGGAGCAAGGCTTGCCCTGCCTCGCTCTGGAGAAAAAAGTCAGGGTAAGTCCCTGACTTTTTTTTCTCTGCAGCTTCGTCGGAAAGCCCCGGGATGGGTATGCAATTGCAGTTGTCACATAATTGACCCTGTGCCACTAGCACCCACCCTGTGGCTTTCCAAGCATTTAGACAGCCCCCTCGTCAGTCACTTCCCTAGCTTTCGAATGGTAATATTCTTTGCTGAGATTTTCTTTCACTTGCAGGATAGCGTGTCAATTGCAACAGTACTGCAGCGTAAAATACTGCAGTGCAAAGTGTCACAGGCAATTATCAGATTGTTTCTGTGATATTACTAGTGATAAGTAACATAACCATTCAGAAGTGCATCATTTTATTAACTATTTGGAAGTTTTAAATTATTTGGAGAACTCTGCCATACTTGTCATGTAGTCCTTAAAAAAATAATCAAGAGTAATGATCAGCATTGCTATGCCTTCTACCAGCAGACGCTCCCATCAGTTTGGGGAGCATAGGAACTTTTTCAAAGGTACAAGGAATTTTAAAATCTTTTATTTAGCAAAGACTCTTCGTTGTGCCTATTATGCGGCAGTGAGGATGGCAAAAAAAAAAACTTATTATGCCTCCTCAATTTCATCTTCAAAATGCCGCCCAGCAGAACTATTCCGAGTGGTGAAGAGCTTGTTGGGAAGAGGCTCAGAGAAACCAGAATTGAAACCCTCAATCATCTGCTGTAATAAATTTGCTAGGCACTTCGAGGAGAAAGTTGCTCGTATTCGCTCAGAACTTGATGCCACAGTTATCGCAGAGCCTGAGGAGGTGTCCAGTGCCCCATCTGGTCATGTTTCCTGGGATCATTTCCAGTTGTTGCAGCCTGATGTGGACAAGATGCTTGAATCAGTCCGTCCCACCACATGTAAGCTTGACCCTTGCCCATCTTGGCTAATTCGATCCAGTAGAGGTGGATTGATTGGGTGGGTCCAGGAGTTGGTAAATGCCTCCCTCTGTCAGGGAGTGCTGCCTTGAAAGAGGCTGTAGTGCACCTTCTCCTGAAGAGGACTTCCCTGGACTCAGAGGTATGTGAGAACTACCGCCCCATCACTAATATCCCCTTTTTGGGCAAGGTGCTTGAGCAAGTGGTGGCTGGGCAGCTTCAGACATTCTTGGAAGAAATTGATTATCTGGAACCATTTCAGTCTAGTTTCAGGTCAGGGCACGGCACTGAAACAGCCTTGGTTGCTCTGACCGACAACCTACTCCAGGTGAACGACAGGGGGAGTGCTACCCTGTTGATCTTCCTGGATCTCTCAACGGCTTTTGATACCATTGATCATGGTATCTTACTGGATCGGCTCTGTGAGATAGGAGTAGGAGGCACTGTGTTACAATAGTTCCATTCCTGTGGGGCCAATTCCAGATTGGTATTGGGGGATTCCTGTTCTACCCCATGGCTATTAAGCTGTGGGGTGCCACAGGGCTCTATTCTATCCCCCATGATGTTCAACATCTATATGAAGCCGCTGGGTGAGGACATTAGGGGTTTGGGGACTGGGTGTCATCAGTATGCTGATGATACTCAGCTCTAGTTCTCCTTGTCGTCGGAATCAGCTGGGGTGGTGAAGGTGCTGCACCAGTGCTTGCTTGGAGGCTGTAATGGGCTGGATGAGGGCCAATAAACTGAAGCTGAACCCTGATAAGATGGAAGCTCTGTGGATTGGTGGTTCCCAAGTCCTGGACTTGGGTAAGCGACCTGCTCTGGATGGGGTTGCACTCCCTCTGAAGGGGCAGGTGCATGGCTTGGGAGTACTCCTAGATCCATCCTTGTCACTGGAGACCCAGGTGGACTCCGTGGCCCGGAGTACTTGGGGCCAGCTTCGGCTGATCCGCCAGCTACGGCCTTTTCTGGACAGGGACAACCTAGCCACAGTAGTGCATGCACTGGTAACTTCCCAATTAGACTACTGCAATGCACTTTATGTGGGGCTGCCCTTGAAGACAACTCAGAAGTTGCAGGTAGTGCAAAATGCAGCAGCTAGACTGCTGGCAGGCACATCTTACGGAGACCACATAACATTGGTGTTAAAGGAATTGCACTAGCTGCCTATACACTTCCGGTCGGAATTCAAAGGGTAGGTAATGACATTTAAAGCCCTAAATGGCTTCAGACCTCGATACTTGAGGGAGCGCCTCTCCTTATACATGCCTGCCTGAGACTTGAGATCTGTTGGAGGAGCCCTCCTCCGCATCCCACCAACACAAGACATATGCTATGGTGTGACATGGGAGAGGGATTTCTCTGTTATGGCACCCCGACTGTGGAATGCCCTCCCCTTGGAAGCCCAACTGGTTTATTCCGGCACCAAGTAAAAACATGGCTTTTTAACAAAGCCTTTAATGGTTAAATTCACCAAGCTCGCACATTGTTTTAACAGTTTTAATTGTTTTCATTGTTTTTAAATTATATACTGGCTTTAACTTGATTAATGGTTTAATTTGTTTTTTGCTGTGTGTATTTATTGTTTTATATTATAATAATTTTATCTGTACGCTGCCCTGAGATCCTAGTGATATAGGGCGGGATACAAATGTTTTAAATAAATAAATTTTCAGGGCAGGTTATTTTTACCAGGACCATGGTGAGGAAGAAAAGGGTTAAACCCTCCCAGCTGTGTTTTTTTTTTTTTTGTAACTATAGTGATTTTAAGGGAGTGGAATCAGACACACCAATTGGGCACTGTTAGACAATTCTACCCCAAGTACTTCACCAAGGCTACTGCTATAGCTCCTGCAGCTCAAGTTCTAGTTGCCTCACTACAGGAGGAGACGGGTTCAGGCTGACAATAACTGAAAGACCATGTATCACCCACATGGTACATACAGCCTGAATAGGAAGCAAGGAATGAATGCAAAAAAGAATTAGCACCCTCCTCTCATCACTGGAGCCTGCTCCATCATTTCTTAATCCATAAACAATGCTCACTCATGTCACTGCATGATTTGGCATAGCAATGAGGGCTCTGCATCTCTTTTATATCTATATGGGTACCAAGGAGAATAAAAAGGCATTTTTACCGGCTGAATAAAGAAGATTTGATTGCATGGAAATAAAAACATATTATACATCTCTCTCTCTCTCTCTCTCTCACACACACACACCATTCACAATTATTAGGGGGGAAATCCAGAAGCATCACACAACATTGCGATTTTGAGGAACATCAATTATATTAGAGCGCCAAAGTAGCTCCACAAAACATACTGGATTCTCTGTATTTTATTCATTCATTTATAAAACATATTAAGTTTTCCAGTACAAAACAATCCCAAAGCAGGGATTGGCACAATAAGGCACAATAAAATCATACAACCATAAAACAGTAAAACAGAGATACACATATACACAGATAAACAACAATGTACAAGATATAGCACTTTTCAAAGAACATTACAGCCCAGAATATTTGTTTATTACATTTCTATAACATCCAATAACTGAAGCTATAGAACTCAGAAGGTGAGTTCACACGACACAACATAAATAAGCCATGCAGTGTGGATTATTTTCAGAACAACCCATGGTGTGCTTGACAGATGGTCGTGTTTACCCCAAACCCAGGATAAACCTGATCATCTGTCTCCCTCTCCTTCCCCCTTGGTCCTCCACTCAGTATCCCAGAGTTCCGTGCAGCAGAACCCGTCACATCTGCTCATGCCTTACCCATCCTCACTCAAATCATGACCGCATTTTCATTGCCTGGCTTTTTACTCTCTTTTTTTCAGGCCCCAACATTTGCACAAACAGGGGTGTTATGGCCCCAGGAATTTGTGCAAATGTCTTCTATTAGTAGTAGTAGTAGTAGTAGTAGTGATATTAGTTGGTCTTTAAGTTGTGCAAGTGTACACTTGAGCCTGTCAAATATATATAGCCCTGCTGTGTCAATGCCCTTGTTTGTTTCAGTTGTCAAAGGGAATGAAGTAGAGTATGAAACATACAAGGAAACTGACAAGATGAAACTGTATATGTGCTAATTTGAAAGCCTTTGACAATTTCAGGTCAGGAAAAGAAGACAATATCACTCACTTAGCAAGATGATCCCCACGGTTTTAAATGTTGGGCTGACACTTGTGGGTGCCCTGCTTCCATTCCACACTTCCTTGAGAATCCAGCCAGTCCCTTTAAGAGAGATCTAGCCTTCCCGGCTCCCACTATGGGTTGTCGTGTCATGCGAACAAAGTCAGTGTGTTTAAAACACACTCAGTCACAGTCTCAAACACACACACACACACCCCTTTTCTATCTGGTGTTTCTGTCTTCACTTGTACAAGAAATTATGCCACACTATATTTTATGTGTTAAATTTTATGTGTTACTTATAGGGTATTACAATTTATAAATATTTATCAGTTATTCTCTCGTTGTGAGAGTTTGGAATTTCTTGTGTAAGAAAGGTTAAAGAAATTAATTCAATACTTTCTTATATAGCTACACTATATAATATTTACAAATATTTATCAGTTATTCTCTCGTTGTGAGAGTTTGGAATTTCTTGTGTAAGAAAGGTTAAATAAATTAATTCAATACTTTGTTATATAGCTACACTATATAATATTTACAAATATTTATCAGTTATTCTCTCGTTGTGAGAGTTTGGAATTTCTTGTGTAAGAAAGGTTAAATAAATTAATTCAATACTTTGTTATATAGCTACACTATATAATATTTACAAATATTTATCAGTTATTCTCTCGTTGTGAGAGTTTGGAATTTCTTGTGTAAGAAAGGTTAAAGAAATTAATTCAAAACTTTGTTATATAGCTACACTATATAATATTTACAAATATTTATCAGTTATTCTCTCGTTGTGAGAGTTTGGAATTTCTTGTGTAAGAAAGGTTAAAGAAATTAATTCAATACTTTGTTATATAGCTACGCTAAATAAATCTAACCACAGTATATAAAAAAGGAATAAACAAGTCATCTCCGTAGTTTGTCCTGCTCTTGCCATTTCAGCATTTTTGTTATCCTTTTTTTCCATTTTGACCGAACTTGATACAGCTTTTTTTAACTGAGTCATTTATAACATATGCTCCCCCCACCCCCACAAATCTTATTAGTTTATATAAAATTGTGGAGGTAGGGAAGAAGATAAGAAATAGCAACCGAAGTCTCTGGCTTAAAAATTAGCATGGCAATCTTACACTCAATAGCCATAGCTTTACAATTTACTGAGAGTATTTCATACATATGCTCTACTGTAATGGATGGGAATTAAAAAAATCCATCCATGTCAGTGGGGCTTGTTGCACAAGACATTCTGTTGAGATCGTGTGGTCAAAATCTACAATTTGCTGCAGTTTTAAAATTGGACATCTTGTGCCTGCCATGCTATCATTTGAAAGAAAATGGGCAACATTATGAAAATACCCTACAGATAATATAACAATGTAATATTCTACTAATGTTACTTCTACTGTTAATTGGGTTTATTCCATGAAAAAACTAAAACAAACTTAAAACTAGGAAACCTGTTCTGACCAAAATAATTTAAATTGCTGTATCTATAAGTTGATGTATAATTTGTAATTCTATCACTTTAAATAGCCAAGTCCCGTCCCCCCCCCCCCCGCTCTCTCCAGGCATTGTTTTCATTATCATTATGCTGCACAGTGGTATATGACTTCAAGAAGGGAATAAGTTATCCCAACAAGAGCAATCTGAGCATTTATGCGAGTTATGGAATGACAAATGCATAGCTGCCATGGTAACAACTAAGTCACATGATAGCTGCCATGAAATGCAAAGCATCCTAAGTAAACACTGGTATTTTTTGTTTTGCCCTGAGATCTCAGAGAATTTTCTTTTGTTGAACAATGAAAAAAACACTCCAGTAAAATCTGCCTTTTCCAGCACTCTTTAAAACATGTATGTGAAAGGACACCTTTCTGACTATTTTTGATAACCATGAGTGGGTACAAATTATATGAAATTAAAAAAATAACTAATCTTACAGTTATGGATGCTGGAGAAATTCAATTTTTAAAAAAATGTGTTCAGATTTCTAAGAATCTGAACTGTGGAATCTGCTGCAGACTGGCCTCCTGAGGCTGCACAGAGGCTGCGGACATCCGTTTTGTTTCTCACTTTCCCCAAATTTAGGCAAATTCATTCACAGGAAAATACATAAGTTTCAGCTGAAACACATGCCATGAGGAAAAGTGGAATGGAATGGGGAGAAATACACTAAATATTACATATTAATAATTTTTGTAAATTGTTGCAAACTCTCATACGGAATTATGTGCGTATTTTTCTGCATAACCGGGGGGAATGAATCTTTCTGTGAACAGATGAGATAGTAGTACATATCCTATCCTATATACCCAAAAACTTAACAAAAATGCAAGAATTGGCCCCCAAGCACAGACCTACTCTTACAGCTGGTTTTGGCCACCAAAGGCCAGTAAGTCTGGCTTCCCACCCAAGGCATGTTGGAAATTGTAAGGCATAAACCTAGCTTTTTTATAAAATTCTTTAAAAATACTTAAAACCCCAAAACTCATGTTTTTAGATTTTTTTCTGATCCATGTACATGAAGACCTGTCTGGGTGAACAGCATTAAGACAGTACCATATGTGGAAGTGGGTAAACATTTTGGGACATACTTACGTCACAAACACACACACACACACACACACACACACTTTCCACTTTATAGGTGGAAACTCCTAACTAACCTAGAGCTCCAAGATCTCATCAGCTGTAATATCCACAACCATCTGCCTCACATCTTCCAGAAAAGCAGAGAAAGCATAAATATGAGGTAACAAGTAAATCAAAAGGATTATCTAGAATGGGTCTACACTACTGCTTTAAAGCGCTTTGACAACGTTTTGAAAACTGTATATAGAGTGTGTCCTGGGCCCCAACAATTGTCAAAACTGTTATAAAGCGCTTTAAAGCAATAGTGTAGATCCTGCCTTGAACTACAAATCCTCAGCCTAAACATGAAAATCAAGCTATAAAAAATAAATTGTACAAGGTGTTTGATTGAATTTATAAGGAAAAAGTGTTGAAAATTTGGTATTAAATCTTACCCTAACTCACTGTATTATATTTACTTAAATACAGTGGCAGGGTGAATGTACTCACCTCCATGATTTTAAATGGCTAGCACAAACAAAATCCAATGTTTTATTCCATATATATGCCAAGGATGTATGAGATCGTGTGACATTGGCACTGATTTCTCATGATGAAGCAGTTTTTCCTGCCGGCTTTCATTTTTATAAAAGCCCTTGATCATTTAACATTTGGTCCCTCTCCTAGACAATGCAATACAGCTGATGTACATTAGGCATATTGTCTATGGAAAGAAGAGTGGAGTTTGCAGTGGCAAGCACTTAACATGTACATGGTAAATTGGAAGCAAGCAGCTGTAAAAGGATTGGAACCATTAATTGTCATAAAAGCAGAAGTGACACGTGCACTCTCTTGGCTCTTACTTCATCCAATTCTGAAAATGCTGGACTGGCATCAGCCCCATTTATTTCAACAGGGCTTTCAGGCCTAGTTTCCAAGATTGACGTGCCTTTGTTCTACACTGTGTAACACAGGAAAGAAGTTAAACCGCTAAATAGATAAATTCCCATAACGAACCATAATGTAATGTCATGGTTAGTCATGAATAACTTAAATCCCATCGATTTCAATGGGACTAAAGCATCTTGGAACAGAGAGCTGAAGAATAAATTAAAATAACTCAATGCATGGAACAAGAATTTGAATCATTTTGAGAAGACCTTTTTCTCTCGTGAAAGTGATCTACTTTCATTAGGATTCCAGAAACACGTGTGAGTTTTAAAAGTACAGACCTAGAAGGCTATTATTCCATACATTTTTAACAGGGAGTAAGTCCCATTTTTTTATTACATTTATATCCCTCCATTTTTCCTCCATGGAACTCAGGGCGGCTTACATGATTCACTTTCTCTCTATTTTATCTTCACAACAACACTGAGGTAGGTCAGGCTGAGAGTCAGTGACTGGCCCAAAGTCACCCAGTGAGCTTCCATGGCCGAGGGGGGACTAGAACCTGGATTCCCCAAGTCCCTGTCCAGCCCTCTTCCCACTACACCACCCTGGCTTTCAGAATGCACCATTGAATTCAACGGTATTAAATTCTGAGCAATCTAATTACACAGTAAGTTTGCTAGAGTGTGATAAGCTTATATGATGAATATTTCACACATCAATCCAGAAACAAGCACAGTCCACTAATACACACGTCCCTTCAGTACAAATATTACAGCAAAACTATGGTGCTTACTTTTTCCTTACTGCTCTGAATTATGGATGGGGGGAAATTATATCCTTAATAAAGGCCATCGAAGAGAAGCTTCCTCTGAAGATTCATCGATACAATTTTCCACAATGTACACAGCAAGGCTGCAGAACATCAGGCTTGCGGGCCAAATTTCAAACTACGGTAGCTGGCTACTGTGGAAAACATGCTACTTGCTCTGTTCCAGGAGGAAACTTCCTAGGCTGCAATCCTATGCATGTTTATACCAAAGAACATTCTACAACTCCCAGCATTTCCCAGCCAGCATGTTGGCTCAAGAAAGCTGGGAGTTGTAGGACCCTTTTTTTCCTGCCTAAACATGCATTTGATTTCTCCCTTAGATTCTTACATTTGCAGTGATTAATTCCCTACCACCACCAAAGGACCAGAGACTCCTGATATTTCATAAATACTTATTCCATAGTAGCTAATAGGCCAGAATTTGTTTCTATTAATAATATACTTTTCACGAAATTAAACACGAAACCCATGTTTCTGAATTCAGGCATTCATTGTCTTTTCATGTGTGGGTTTAACACACACACCACAAAAAAAACCCACAAAAAACCCACTGCAGATAAGTCTACAAATGATAATTAGGAAAGACAAAGAGAAACTTCCACACTAATTCAATGTATCAATTCCCTGCTGACATCTAAGGACCAATTCTTTCACCATCTTGCACCTGGCGTCATAAAACTTTATAGCCATGCAACTGAAATACAACACTGATTAAAATTGCTAATTGCTGCAAGCGCGACTGAGAACATTTTAAATCAAGGCTAGATGACTTAAAGGCCTAGAGGCTACATACAACCAGCCAAGGCATCTAACTCAGAACAACCTAAACATTGATGTGCCACCACACTGCCCAGCACTGGAGATGATCCTCATAAGCTACACTAACTGTTTCATAGCTATGTAGTGTGAATTACACAGGTAATTCCTCAAAAGGAGCATAACAAAGCTTTGTATTTAACAGATATATCGTACAGTGCAACAAATAGAAGGGACTTTTGGGAGAAAGTGCAGGTTCCTTAAACTTTTTCATCCTAAGGAAACTTTTGATTTACATAATAAAACAAAGCAATATGATCCTGTAAGCAGGTGGGGCGGGGGGAGAGAAACAATTTTCTTGGATTCCTCCTTCTTTTCTGCAGCCCCCTAAAAATCTCCTCTGGATGATAGGGAGACTCTCCAGGACAGAGTCAGTGTCATGCCTCCCTCGAATTCTTCCAATGAAGAGGCAGGTCAGATTGCAGTGAGGGTCCTATGACAGAAATAGCTCCAGAGCCCTCACTGCCAGATAATGGCCAATGCCCTGCCACAGGCCCTCTGTCTGATTCAGAGGACCAAGTTCCATTGACTCCTGCAGAGCGAAAGACACTTAATGTAGGAGAGCAATGGAGATGAGTGTTTGCTAGTTTAAGGAAGAAAGCCTGCCAGGAGACTGGGGACTAATTACCAGCAGCTGCTCCAGGACACTGGAGATAAAGCTGGTCAGCACTGAAATGCAACTTCAGATTAACACGCCGACTTTCCTCTGCCTGTTCCGAGACCCTGAACCTTGCCCCACCTGGACTTCCCTGGATTTTGGACCCTGGACTGGAAAAAGGACTCTTCTCTACCTCAGTGAATTGGCTTCGAAGAACTGGTAATCTCCCAAGCCCTGCTTTGTCTCATCTCGCCTCCCTTCTTCCTTGGCCTTGACAGTTTTATTGAGGGTTATCTGCAGGAGATTTGCGGCCATTCCTCATAAGTCAGCATTGGTCAGCCGGCAAAGCCTGACAGTCAGATGTTGGAGGAGGAATAGGAAACTGGCAAGGCCCGCCTTCTCCCCTTCCCCCAGTAGGAGAGACTGCAGGATTATAGTCCCTTTAGCAAACAAACCAATGTTTCAGTTAAAAGGTGTTGTTCTCTCCTGTAAAAGTTGTCTCAAAGGGATCAAAATCTGTTGAACTGAGAGAATTTTAATTATCTGCGTAAGTTAGACAACTCTAAAACTGCTACAGTCAAAAATCAGTCTATTTATCAGTAGATAAGGCATATCTATGAACACATAGATTCCAAAGAATTCCATCACTTTGCCTTATGAACTACTCTTCAAACCAGGAATCAGTTTGCCTATGCAAACCCCATTCAGGGGCTGTTGTATCATGCAAACCCAGCAAGTGTGGATTATGTGAGGATTATAAACTATGCTCGCAGGGTTCACACAACATGACAACCCCTGCTAGGAGGTTGCATATTCAAGATGGCGACTGCACATGCCCCACATGCATCACAGCCTCATCATGGGTTAAAATACTCATGGCAGGCAGTGTCATGTGAATAGCCCCACTGTAAGCAATATCACTGGTGAAGAGAATGTTAACTACTTTACAGCATAATCCGATGCATGTTTGTTCAGATGGGGATTATTCCCAGAAAGTGTACTAATGGTTGCGGCCTTTGAGTCTGATCCTCTGGAAATGAATGTGCCAATGCAATCTGAAAGAGACTGCCCATGTATCTGCTTTGCTTCATATACTTTCACCCCCTGCCATTTGAGATCTTCCAATCTATGTAAGATACTTACACAGTTTTGAGCACCCAATTCCAATCCCATTCCTAAACATTTAACATGCAAAAAATGTATCTACTTGAGCTACTTTTAATCAGGGGTTCTTTAGCCTAGAAAAAGGTAAG